>NC_091077.1:10000000-10625000 GCF_032405125.1 Capricornis sumatraensis
CAAGGCCTGTTCACAACTGCCAAACGCAGTGCCTGGGATACCAGGGTATTGGATTAATATTTGTCAAATGGATAAGTCACAAGTGCATACAGGCTCTTTGAAACCTACTTTCATGTCTCCATTAGTGATGTCATAAAGAAATCCTGTTGCAAGAGTGAAGGATGCAGTGAGAGACCATCTCTGAATGGAGCTCATAAAGATGAGCACAGTACAGAGTAAAGAGCTCAAGACACCTGAGTTGAAACATGAAGTTCTCACACTTCTGGGTCCATATATAAAGGAAATCAGGACCTTGAAGGGAAATAACTCTCATGTACATTTGAGCATCATTCATCAGCTGAGACATAGAAGCAATCTAAATGTCTGTTGACAGATGAATGGATAAAGAAAAGGTGATATTATATATATATATAATATATATTATATATATATTATATATATTACTATATAATATAGTAATTATCAGTAGTAGTAATAGTGAAAGTTGCTTAGTCATGTCTGACTCTTTGTGACCCCTTCAGTCCATGGAATTCTCTAGGTCAGGATACTGGAGTGGGTAGCCTTTCCCTTCTCCAGAGGATCTTCCCGACCCAGGAATTGAACTGGGGTCTCCTGAATTGCAGGCAGATTCTTTACCAACTGAACTATCAGGGAAGCCAATTAGTAGTAGCGGTATTTTTATATTAATACAATTACTATACTAATAATGATACTATATAGTGGGACTTGCCTGCTGGTCCAGGATTAAGAATTCGTCTGCCAATGTAGAGGACATGGATTCCATTCCCGATCTGGGAAGATCCCACCTGAAGTGGGGCTGAGCCCTTGTGCTGCAGTTCCTGGACCTTTGAGCCACAATGGCTGAAGCCTGTGAACCTAGAGCCTGTGCTCTGCAGCAAGAGAAGCCACAGCAATGAGAAGCCTGTGCACCGCAACTAGAGAGTAGCCCCACTCACTGCAGCTTGAGAAAGACTTTGTGCAGCAACAAGATTTAAAATAGTAAATTGTACCTCTCTAAATCTGGAGGGGAAAAGATACACCTGAACTGAAACCACAGCCTCACCACTGGCTTGCTCCATACCTTGGGTGAGGTCACATCTTTCTGAGTCTCGAATTCCCCATCTCTAATCAGAATCATCGTTTCTGTTTCACAGGAGGGTTTTAAGGACTTAACAACAGGACAGGGCGTGGCACAGAGGGGTGTGCTTAGTCATTCAGTCATGTCCAACTCTTTGCAACTGCATGGACTATAGCCCACCAGGCTTCTCTGTCTGTGGGATTCTCCGGACAAGAAAACTGGAGTGGGTTGCCATTCCCTTCTCCAGGGGATCTTCCCAACCCAGGGATGGAACCTGTTTCTCCTGCATCACAGGTGGATTCTTTACCATCTGAGCCACCAGGGCACAGAGGTGAGGGGTGTTCATTGTTATTTTGAGGCCCAATTTCATCTCTCAGAGCTTCAGTCTTTCCATTTCCTAAAGTGGAAATACAGTGAATGTCAGGTCAGGGTGGGACAGGTGTGTGGCTTGAAGGATTTGCTGTTGCTACAATCCCCAAGGTTAAAGCTGTTTGCCCAGTAGGCAGCCAACGGCCCCCTCCAATCCCCTTAACCTGGCCCCAGGTGTCCCAAACCTTGAGCAGGGCCTCTGATTTTTCCATATCCATCTCCATCTTCCTTTTCATGCTCCTTAGCTCCTCTTTTTCCCAGGTAAGCATACTGTCAGCTTTGTCAGAGATCTGGAAAACAAGGAGAGAATTTTTCACACTTGTGGGAGAGGGCTGGTGGGGAAAGCTCTTTTTCTAGAATAGTACAGAGTTTGCCAACCTCATAAACCCTGGGTTTGGGGATTGGGGTTGGGGGCACTCTCACGCTTTGGGGATCTCACTCTCTGAGAAGCATTTACTCTTTTAGGAAGCTCTCACCAGGGCTTCTCTGTGGCTCAGATGGTAAAGAATCCACCTGTGATGCAGGAGACCCAGGTTAGATCCCTGGGTCGGGAAGATCTCCTGGAGAAGGGAATGGCAACCCACTCCAGTATTCTTGCCTAGAGAATTCCATGGACAGAGGAGCCTGGTGAGCTCCAGTCCACAGAGTCCTAAAGAGCTGGACACGACTGGGTGACTAACTCTTTCACTTGGGGAGGTCTTACCCTCTAGAGAAAAGGGCCGGGGGCTTCTTCCTTTTACAGATGGGAGCCCAGTGAGCTGGGATGGAGATGACTTAACTTGGGGGGAGGTTGTCATTGCTCTTTGGGCCTGAGGGGCTCCCCCTTCCTTGGTGATGCTCTTATCCTCTCTCCCAAGCTACAAGTGGAGGAGTCTCATAGTGATGATGAGGTTTGCCCTTTTGAGGGCTTATTGTCTGGATTTGGGGGCTGGGAGTTGGAAACCCACCCTATGGGTTGGGGGAGGCGTCTCATCTGTCCCCAGGGAGGCTGGAATATTGTCCCCTTTGGGGATGGCTGTCGAGGATTTCACTTTAGCAGAAGGATTTTTACCAGGGCTGGGACTAGGGGGTCTCACTCCCCTTGGCTAGGGGTTTAGCTCTCAGGTGCAGTCTAAGGAGTCTGAGGGTCTCAGTCTTTAGGAAGAACCTGTCCCTCTCCTAATTCTAACCCTAACCCCTGTGAGGCCTGGGATGGGGTTCTCATTCCCTGAGACTGGGGGGTGTTTTTGGTGCATGCATGTTCAGTTATGTCAGACTCCTTGAGATGCTATGAACGGCAGCCCACCAGGCTCCTCTGTCCATGGGATTTTTCAGGCAAGAATATTGAAGTGGGTTGCCATTTCCTCCCCCAGGGATCTTCCTGACTGAGGGATGGAACCCGTGTCTCTCCTGCATTGGCAGGTGGATTCTTTACCACTGAGCCACCTGGGAAGCCTGGGGGAGAGGGGAGTTGGTTGGGGTTTAAAAAAATATTATGAGGAGAATTTTTATCTCTTGGGACTAGAACATCACCCACCGCTCAGCCGGGGGCTTCTTGTGTGTTTTCAGTGGGGTTGGGGGGTTGGGGAGGGTCTCATGCATGGGGGAGAGTTTCCCCCTCTCGTGCAGGCTGGGAGTGCTATATTTTACCCTTTGGTAAGTCTAGCTTCTTGTCTGACTCAAGGGTCCCACCTTCTCTCCCTAGCAGGGAGACTGAGAGATAGGTATCTCCCTCTGGGGGCAAAGTTTCCCTGGTGGTTCAGATGGTAAACAATCTGCCTGCCATGCAGGAGACCTCGGTTTGATCCTGGGGTGGGGAAGACCTCTGGAGGAGGGCATGGCTACCCATTCCAGAATTCTTGCCTGGAGAATCCCATGGGCAGACGAGCCTGGCGGGCTACAGTCCATGGACTGGAGAAAGAGCTGGACACGACAGGATTAACACTTCTGGGGCAAGGGGGCGTTTGGGAGGATCTCTGTCTCTGGGGCTGGGAACCAAGGCACCTCATCTTGGGGGTGGAGTTGGGCCTGTGATGGGGGAGTGTTTCCTCTCTAGGGTGGATTTTGCCCAGTCTGCTCATCTGGGAGCAGAGGCCTGAGTCTTTGCGGCTGGGCTGGGGCGGGGGTGGTCCCACCGTCTCAGATTTGGGTCGGTAGCCCCGCAGCTTGATGCTCTGCTGGTTAATCAGCAGTGCTTTGCGCACTTCGCTGAGTCTGTGGTCCGTAGCCTCGCGCTGGCGCTGCAGCAGCCGCAGCTGCCCATTGATCTGGTGCTGCGCGCGGCCAAGGCGGGCGGCGGTGAGGCGCGCCCCGCGAGCGTGAGCTTGCACCACCTCGGCGGTCTGCAGGGCCCGCGCGTCACGGTGCATGGGCAGCGGCAGGCGGGCGTGCCAGGCAGGTGGCTTCATCTTGCTCTTCCACAGCGTAACGCCCTCGCCCGGCGGTGGCTTCTCCGTGGTGCTACCCCCTTTGAGCATCTTCACGCGGAAGCGCCAGGGCAGAATGTAGGCGGCCCGGCAGAGGTGGTGCGCCACGTGTGGGTCCCGCACACTGTCGTTGGGTTGCCACATGGTCACCGCCTCTTGCCCGCAGCGGTCGGTCAGCTGGTGTGCCTCCTCTGACAAGGCCCTGGTCGCCTCGCGCCATGCTGGATGCCCAACGCGCGTGTCCTGGCTGTGCTCCACCGGGGGTATCAACACGGGCATGCTCCCTGTTTGGTGTCCTGGCCTGGCCTGAGATCCTTGCCTGGAGGGGCAGGGACCCCCCTCAACGACATGCAACTCCTTCCTGGCCTGAGAAGTTTGTGAAACAGAGCCCTCTTGACTATGACGACCGTGCCGGCGGCATAGGCGGAGTTCCAAAAGCGGGGGAGGGGAAAGGCTACAGTGACGGAGGGGATGGAGTCTTTGGTTTGGAGCTAGGCAGAGGCAGCTTGGAATCCTGGCTCCTTGAGAAAGGTTCTGCCTTATCGAGCCCACCTCTCCCTGTTGCTCTTTACCCTTTTACCTTCTTATCCAGGAACACGGATGAGGCTTCTTCCAGCTCCGTTGTTCAGTCGCCAAGTTGTGTCCGACTCTTTGTGACCCCACGAACTGCAGCGAGCCAGGCTTCTCTGTCTATCACTGTCTCTCTGAGTTTGCTCACACTCATGTCCATTGAGTCAGTGATGCCATCCAAACATCTTCTCCAGCTCTGAGGACGGTGCTAAGGTTTCTCCCACTTCAGACCTTTGGATTTGTTGTTCCTTCTGTGTGGCATACTCCTTCCCACCTTCTCCCCATGGTTGGCTCTTTTTCAGTCTTCAGAACCCAGTTTCATCTATCAATCGATCTATTTAGGTTGTGCTAGGTGTTTGTGCCTGCACGTGGCCTTTTCTCTAGTTGTAGAGAGAAGGGGGTTCCTCTTCGGGATGGCGCGTGGGCTTCTCATTGTGGTGGCTTCTCTCGTTGTGGAGCACAGGCGCTAGGGTATGTGGGCTCCAGTAGTTGCTGCACTTGGACTCAATAGCTGTGGCTCACAGGCCCTAGAGCAGGGGCTCAGTAGTTGTGGCTCAGGAGCTTAGCTGCTCCGAGGCATGTGGAATCTTCCCGGACCAGGGATTGAACCTGTGTCCCCCTGCATTGGCAGGTGGATTCTTATCCACTGTACCATCAGGGAAGTCCAGAACCCAGCTTTAATGTCACTGTCTTAAAGGAGGCTTTCCTTAGTGCAGTATCTAAGACCTACTCTCTCCTATCACTCAGGATTTTTAGTAAGCCACAGAAAAGGAAAAGATGGTTTCACAGTCAGAATCATGGCAAAAGACATACAGAACAAAGACATACAATGGCTCTGAAGGACACCATGGCTACTATTGCAGAAATCTCAGCTGTTGGTTGACTGTCCCCAGAATGGCACCGCTACTACAGCCAGTGACCAAGTCAGTTCTCTATAGCACCTGCTTTTTTGCCCCTCTAGTTCTTAGGGTCCAAGGTGGCTGTGTCTAATTGCCTAAGCCATGGCATGCCTGGACTGCAAAGGAAGCTAGGAAAATTGACTCATGGCTGAACTTCCTGTTTCTATGGTGGAAGGAGGACTTTGTTTCCCACCAGGACCATATGATGTGGAATTCCTCCAACATAGGAAGCCCGTTGGAGTCTGGGGAAGAAGAAGAGACAACTGCCTGCACCCCCTCCCCCATAATTCTCCATCACATCACCTTTTTTTTTTCCCCCTTCAGGCTGTGGCATCTTTACCTGGGCAACTGATAGGCACCTCAAACTCAACAGGTCCAAAACAACATTGTTTTTAATTAAAAAATTTTTTAATTGGAGGATAATTGCTTTACAATGTTGGGCTGGTTTCTGCCATACAACAATGTGAATTAGCCACAAGTGTACATATGTCCCCTCTCACTGAACCTCCCTCCCACTCCTACCTTATCCCACCCCTGCAGATTGTCACAGAGCACCAGGCTGAGCTGCCTGTTGTTATACAGCAACCTCCCACTGGCTATTTATTTGCATTTGGTAAGGTACATGTTGCAATGCTACCCTCTCAATTTGTCCCACCCTCTCTCCCCTCCCCCACACAAGTCTGTTTCCTGTGTCTGCATCTCTATTTCTATCCCTGCCCTGCAAATAGGTTCATCAGTGCTATTTTGCTAGATTCCCTATAAATGTGTTAATATACAATATTTTTTTTTCTCTTTCTGACTTCCTTCACTCTGAGGTGGCTTTAGGTTCACCACCTCACTAGAACTGATTCAAATGAATTCCTTTTATGGCTGAGTAATATTCCACTGTGTATATATACCACGTCTTCTTTATCCATTTATCTGTTGATGCACATCTAGGTTGCTTCCATGTCCTAGCTACTCTAAACAGTGCTGCTGAGATGGGGGCAAGATCAAAGCCCCCAATTAAAATTAAGCTTTTGCTTTCCCTCCTGTTATTTTGTTTTAACAGTTGTAGCTCATCAATCACCGCTTTTGCCTCTGTCACCTTGCTTGCTTGTTGCATCCATGGGAACTTGGGCTACTTGGGGGAGGGGAGGGACCTGAGCTGTTTGAGTGGGAACTTTACGGTGTATAGAAGATACCCAGAACAAAGCTGGGGCACTCAGCCTTTGGAGATGACTCTGCTGGCCAGCACAGGTACTGAATAAAACCCTGCTGTTTTGCATCTTTGAACGCCACTTATATTCTTCCACTGCCACGGTTTCTATAACACTGCAATGAACATTGAGGTACATGTGTCTTTTTGAATGATCAAAACCACACATTTGGTGAACATTTCTGATCTTTTTCCTCTGTTAGTGTTCCTTGACTTGATACTTGCCCACTGTCCACCCCAGTTGCTCATGTTAAAAACTTAGTAAGCTTCCTTACTTTTTTTGTGTCCACATGCAATCCACCAACACGTTTTGCCTGTCCTACCTTCAAAACTTATCTCCTATATGATTATTTTTTCTCCATTGCTACCAGCAGCATTCTTATTCTCACTCACACCACCATTTCTCACTCACCTGGTCTCCCTGCCTCCTCCCCTTGCCTTCCTAAATTCATTCTCCACACCACAGTCAGCACTCTGTTTTAAACTAGAGCACATCTGTTGTTGTTTAGTTGCTAAGTCATGTCTGACTCTTTGGGACCCCACACTCTGGTGACCCAAGGATGAAAGAGCAGATAAAACCAAGGAGGGTCTTGGAATGCAGGAACGGAAAAACCAGACCCTTATTGTCCTCCCCCCTCTCCATGTTGTAACTATTAACAGATTCAGGTCCTCCTGAGAGTATAACCTCTCCTGTCACATAGGGAGAAGGTATTTGCCTTACTCTTTCCCTACCCAGTATATGTGTCTCATCCAATCAGCAAATGACTCATAAGAGCCCTATCCTGCTCCTTGTACCCTGGCTATAAAAATGCACTAAGGACCCCTGTTCAACGTTGGTTCTCCCTTGCCTTGGCCCACTATTTTAACAGTGTCTCCTGCTCTAATAAATTTTATTTCCCCTCATTCTGTCTCATGTCTGGAAATTCTTTTCCAACCCACGCCTGGACCATGACACACACACTGTAGCCCACCAAGGCTCCTCTGTCCATGGGATTCTCCAGGCAAGAACACTGGAGTGGGTTGCCATTTCCTTCTCCAGGGGATCTTCATGACCCAGGGATCAAGCCCGCGTCTCCTGCATTGGCAGGTGATTTTTTTTATCTATTAATTTTTGGGTGTGCTGTTGTTGTGTGGGCTTTTCTCTAGTTGCAGTGAGTGGAGGCTACTCTTCATTGTGGTGCTCGGGTTTCTCATTGCACTGGCTTCTCTTGTTGTGCAGCATGGGGTCTAGGGTGCATGGGCTTCAGTTGTGGCAGCTCCTGGGCTCTAGAGTACAGGTTCAATAGTTGCGGTGCACGGGCTTAGTTGATCTGAGGCATGTGGGATCTTCCTGGACCAGGGATTCAACCCGTGTCTCTTGCATTGGCAGGCGAATTTTTTAACCACTGAGCCACCTGTAAAGTCCGGAGCACATCACTTTCTTACTTAAAAACCCTTCAGTGAATCTCCTTGTGCATGTGTGTGTGCTAAGTCGCTTCAGTTGTGTCCCACTCTTTAAGACCCTGTGGACTATAGCCCACCGGGCTCCTTTGTCTATGGGATTCTCCAGGCTAGGATACGGGAATTGCCAATATGTGGGGTGTCATGCCTTCCTCCAGGGGACCTTCCTGACCCAGGAACCTCTTATGTCTCTTGCTGTTACAGGGAGGAAACCAACTCTGCCTCCATGTTAGAACCTGTTTCTTTGACTTGCTTTTCATTGCTTTTGTTATCATAATCATACTGGCTTGCCTGGAGGACTCTGCCCCTCTACTTGACTGTAAACTAAAGTGCCTTTGTTCAGCTAGTGGAGAGATAGTTTGTCCCTGCCCACCTGTGAACAGAAGAAATGAAGACATCCCTTCCAAAGGCTGGCCGTTCCCTGGGAGATGTTTTGCAAGACTGGAGACCCTTTCACTTTACTTCCCCACGGCCTCTCCCTCTCTATTCTGCCTTTTGACTTTAGTTTCTCATTGCTTCTTTCTCTCTGATCTATAAGAGAACCTGGCATCCAGGCCCCCCAAAGATGGTTATTTTGAGGCACTAGCCTGCCATCTTCTTGGTCAGCTGCTTTCTGAATAAAGTCATTTTCCTTGCCTCAATACCTCATCTCTCTGACTCACTGGCCTGCCCTGGAGTGAGCAGAGATCCTGGATTCCTAACACTGCCTTGGCAGGTGGGTTCTCTACCACTAGCACTGTAACTGGGAAGGGTTAATTTTGAATCCATGCTGGATCTGCTTCTGTGACTCTAACCCTCAATCTGTGGCTTTTTTTTTGTTATGGTAGGCATACATAACAGCCTCCCTCAGGGAGACAGCCTGAGCTGCCCACCTGTAAAGGACTGTAAGGAAGTGAAAACTAACACATTACCCTGCCTGAGGCTTGCCATTCTAGGGGACATTTGCAAGAACTGAATAGCCTTTTAACTTTGTTTCCTCAACCCGCCCCAATCTCTGATTCATAAGAGAACCTGGCATCCAGGCCCTGACAAGATGGTTATTTTGAGGCTCTAGCCTGCCATCTTCTGGGTCAGCTAGTTCCAGAATAAAGTCCCTTCCTGATCCCAACACCTAGTCTCAGATTCATTGACTTATCTTGCAGTGAGCAGTGCCAGCTTGGACTCGACTACAGCACCACCTGGGAAGCCCAATCTCATTGTTAAGTTTAGTTCAGTCACTCAGTCGTGTCTGACTCTTTGCAATCCCATGGACTGCAGCATGCCAGGCTTCCCTGTCCATCACCAATTCCTGGAACTTGCTCAAACTCATGTCCATCAAGTCGGTGATGCCATTCAATCATCTCATCCTCTGTTGTCCCCTTCTCCTCCTGCCTTCTCTCTCTATATATAATAAATATATAAAAAATATATATATATAATGAAGGTCACTCAGTCGTGTCAGACTCTGATCCCATGGACTATAGAGTCCATGGAATTCTTGAGGCCAGAATGCTGGAGTGTGTAGCCTTTCCCTTCTCCAGGGGATCTTCCAAATCCAGGGATCGAACCCAGGTCTCCTGCATTGCAGGCAGATTCTTTACCAGCTGAGCAACCAGGGAAACTGAAGAATACTGGAGTGGGCAGCCTATCCTTTCTGCTGTGGATCTTCCCAACCCAGGAATGAACTGGGGTCTCCTGCATTGCACGTGGATTCTTTACCAACTGAGTTATCTATCTATCTGTCTATGGGCTTCCCTTATAGCTCAGTTGGATAAACATTCACTTAATGAATACATGAGTGAAGGAATGAATAAACATTTTCTTGTAGCATGATATGAGAAATACAAGGAAGAGGAAGGAATGAAATAACCTGGCTTTGCAAAACCGAGGGATCATTAGGTAATGAGGAGAAATAAGATGGAAAACTGAAACCTCCCAGGTCAGCCATCTGGAGACTCCAGCAGCATCACCAGGAAAAAATGGAGGCAGGTAACCTTTGGGGATGGAGGTTCGTTTCAAGTGTTCATGAGACTGTGGGTTCGTCATTAGCCACTGGGTCCATTGGTAACTGTCTCAATGGATCTTCACTGGAGTCAGGACAGTACCATGGTCAAGCTTCTGGAGCCAGATGACTAAGGTTCAGATTATGATTCTGACCATTGCCATCTGTGTGATCTTGGGAAAGTTGCTTGACTTCTCTGTGCCTCTGTTTACTCATCTGTCACCTAGGATAAAAGGATCGTGGCATGGATTAAAGAAGATAATATGAGTGAAGTGCTTAGCCTGGTGACTGACAGAGAGGAATCTTTGTGAAAGTACTTTTCATTTTTATTAATTAAATGAATAGATGGATGAGCTCTTCTAATACTAGGAGGTGCAGAGAAGGTTTCACAAAGGACCTAGGAGATAGCTCATTTGGAACAACATCCTGGACTCAACCATCTACCTTTGCTCTGTTCACTGAATGCTTCCATTTTCCTAACTGGAGAATCTCACTGGATGGGCTTGCTGCCAGGCGTATGGGGCACATCTATTGGGTGTGCTAAGCAACCCGAGGGACACCTGAGGAAGCTTTACTGTGTCAGACCTAAATATGGAGGATTTTGGCTCCAACTTGGGTCTTAGGTGAAATTTACTAGGGTGATGGATGGGGGTGTGGTCAGTCTCATTTTGGCTTTTAATTGGCTTACCTCTTTCTCGTCAATATACTCCTAGTGCGTATTACATTGTGTGAGCATTGGAATTGGTGCATACTACTGCCTGTTTCTCAGCCTGCCAACTTCTCCTTTTCATCACTCATCTGGTGGCTCAACAGCAAAGAATCCACCTGCAATGCAGGAGACACAGGAGATGCGGGTTCACATCCCTGGGTCAGGAAGATCCCCTGGAGGAGGAAATGGCAACCCACTCCAGTATTCTTGGCTGAAAAATCCCATGGATGGAGGAGCCTGTGAGTCCTAAGAGTCACAAAGAGTAGAACATGACTGAGTGACCAAACACACACACACACACATTGTGTAAAACACAGAAAAATATGATGAGGCGAATAAGAACCATCTGTAATTTTACTCTCCAGAGATAACCACTCTGAACATGTCTTGATTTCACTCTAGCCACTCATTTCTCTTTCTCCCCCTCACCACATAAAATTACAGGTATATGCATCACCCAACATGCTAAAGCTCCAGTATTTCTAACTCAGGCCAGTGGGGAATAATATTTGTGAAATTAGCTCGCCGATTTTTATAATGAAGAACACTTTACAGAAATTCCTTTTTGTAGCCATCTTTGGTGGGACCAAAGATATTCTATATAATAAGTCCTACACAACGGGGAACAGAATTCTGCCCTGTATTAAACAGAATGAAATTGCAGAATATATGAAGAAGGAGGACTTTAAAAACTTCTGGCTTTTCTTTCCTTTGCTATTACATGGAGATGCCCTTCACTCTGAAATCTTGGCAGGTAATTATCAGAGACCCTTTTTTAGGTTCCCCGATGTCTTCCCTTCTGGGGCACCAGGTTCTACTTTTAGTAGCTGCCCCCTTTCTCTTTGAGATAATCACATCAATTGGTCTCTTGTTCCAGGGGGATATGACCTAGAATCAGTTTTGTCTTTTAGAAATGAGGTCGCTTTCCTGGGGGGAGGTGTCAAAAGACTGTGGGAAGCCCTAGACTGGGAGAGGAGGTTCTTCCTGGTTTTTCTGGTCACCTCTTGCAGAGGTAGTGACTGTGCTGGTCAGTGAGTGATAAACACTGGTCTGTACGTCTCTAGCCCCTGTCAGTTCTCTGAAATGGTTTGGGCAAAGATTATCAATGTCCTCCCGCAATGGACGGATTCTTAGTTTCTTTTCCATCCCATGTAACTTGACCTCTAGGTAGTATTTGAAATTGTCAGCTGCCTGAAACTTGAATATCCTCCCCTACACTCTTTCTCACTCTTCCTTCTTGCCTATGGTCTTGGTCCTTCACTGGCTGGTTGTCTGCCATCCACCCTCAAACAGTTAGGTTGTTCAGGTGCTTTAGGCAGTCCTGAAGATGTCTCCCTGTGGTCTTCACCTCTGATCTTCATGCCCTGTGTAATACCCTCTTTTGAATGTGGGCTGAACCTAGAGACTCACTTCTAACCAATAGAAGATTGATAGGATGTCCTTTCTGAGATTAGGTTATAAAGAAATCAGGGCTTCTGTCTTGCTCACTCTTTTAGAAAAGACGATGCCACATGGCAAGGAACTGAGAAGACCTCTGGTTATCAGCCACTAAGGACTTAAGACCCTCAGTCCAGTACTCATGAAGAACTGAATCTTGCCAATAATTGCAGGAGTGAGCCTGGAAGCATATCCTACCCCAGTCTAGACTTGGGACTAGGTAACTGCCCTGGCTGACATCTTGTCTACAGTCTGGTCAAAGACCTTGAGCCAGAAGACCCAGCCAAGCTCTGCCCAGATTTCTGACTCTTAGAGACTCATGTAATAGATGTGTTGTTTTAAAGTTTTAAGCTGCTAAGTTTTGGGTTAATTTGTTATGCAGCAATCATGCGAAATGCCGGGCTGGATGAAGCTCAAGCTGGAATCAAGATGGCCGGGAGAAATATCAACAACCTCAGATAAGCAGATGAGATACACCTTCCCTGGCAGCTCAGCTGGTAAAGAATCCGCCTGCAATGCAGGAGATCCTGGTTCAGTTCCTAGGTTGGGAAGATCCCCTGGAGAAAGGATAGGCTACCCACTCAAGTATTCATGGGATTCCCTGGTGGCTCAGAAGGTAAAGAATTCACCTGCAATTTGGGAGACCTGGGTTCAGTCCCTGGGTTGGGAAGATCCCTGGAGGAGGGCATGGCAACCCATTCCAGTATTCTTGCTTAGAGAATCCCCATGGACAGAGAAGCCTGGCTATAGTCCATGGGATCGCAAAGAGTTGAACATGATGGAGTGACTAAGCACACAAGCACAGATATGGAGATGATACCATCGTAAAGGCAGAAAGTGAAGAGGAACTAAAAAGCCTCTTGATGAAAGTGAAAGAAGAGAGTGAAAAGCTGGCTTAAAACTCAGCATTTAAAAACTAAAGATCATGGCATCTGGTCCCATCACTTCATGGCAAATAGATGGGGAAACAATGGAAACAGTGGCAGATTTTATTTCCTTAGACTCCAAAATCACTGTGGATGGTGACTGCAGCCATGAAGTTAAAAGACACTTGCACCTTGGAAAGAAAACTATGACAACTCTAGACAGTGTATTAAAAAGCAGAGACATCACCTTGCTGATAAAAGTCCGTATAGTCAAAGCTATGGTTTTTCCAGTAGTCATGTATGGAAGTGAGAGCTAGACCATTAAGTAGGCTGAGTGCCAAAGAATAGATGCTTTTGCACTGTGGTGTTGGGGGAAACTCTTGAGAATCCCTTTGGACTGCAGGGAGACCAAACCAGTTAATCCTAAAGGAAATCAACCCTGAATATTCATTGGAAGTACTGATGCTGAAGGTGAAGCTCCAATACTTTGGCCACCTGATGTGAAGAGGTCTTTTTCACTGGAAAAGATCCTGATGCTAGGAAGGATTGAGGGCAGGAGGAGAAGGAGATGACAGAGGATGAAATGGTTGGATGGCATCACTAACTCAATGGACATGAGTTTGAGCAAACTCTGGGAGATAGTGAAGGACAGGGAAGCCTGGAATGCTGCAGTCCGTGAGGGGTCACAAAGGTCGGACATGACTGAGCTACTGAACAATATTAGATTTCCATCATCTATTCTCCGTCATCTTCTCCATGACCTTCTCCCTAGAAAATCTCATCCACATTAGTGGATCTGAGTATCACTTGTTCGGTTAGGATGCCTGTGACTTTAAGACCAATCGGTAGGTTTAGTGAGATGAGTCTCAAGTACAGGATAGCATCCACATTTCTTACCATGATCTACAGAACAGGAGTTGGTGATGGACAGGGAAGCCTGGCATGCTGCAGTCCATGGGGCTGCAAAAAGTCAGACACGACTGAGCGACTGAACTGAACTGAATAGAAAAGAATTCCAGTTACAACCTGGTGACCTCTGTCCACCTTTCCTTTCCCACATGCCATCACTTCGTCCTTGGCTCATGAAGGAGCAGCTATGCTGTGTTCAGAGTCATCAAGCTTATTTAATCTCATGGTCTTTGCAGTCGCAGTCACCCTCTCTGGAATATTCTTCCCTCTCTGAAATGTTTCTTGCCTGCATTTTTATATGGTTTAATCCTTCTCATCCTTTAGATCTCTGCCCAAGGATTATCTCCTAAAGGGCTTTCCTTGACCATCTGACGAATCACACTGCATGTTTTACTGCATCTCTCCTGCATCAGTTTGTGATTTTCTCAACTCCGTTCCTAAATTCCAGGTCCTTGGCTGGGACCTCTCCTGTCCTTTGTTGTTGTTGTGACCGACTCACTCAGTTGTGTCCGACTCTTTTGCAACCCCATCGCCTACCAGGAGCTCACCTGTTCTAGTCATCACTGAATCCCTGGTACATAGCCCAGTTCCTAGTGCAAAGAAGGTTCTTAATATTTATTTGTTGAATGACTGAATGATTGTGGCCCTACCTTTCCTGGATATAGTCCATGTGTGGACCAACGAAGGACTTTCTGGTGCTTCTGCCATGGGTGTTCCTGTTTTGGCTGCTCAACATCGAAGCATCCTTCTTATTTTTTAAAAATATTTATTTATTTGGGTGTACTGGGTCTTAGTTGTAGCATGTGGACTCTTGATTACAACAGGTGTGATCTAGTATCCTGACCAGGGATTGAACCTGGGCACCTGCATTGAAAGTTTGGAGTCTTAGCCACTGGACCACCAGGGAAGTCCTAAGCATCTTTCTTTTGAGAGAACCCAAATTAGGTGGTAATCACTGCAGATGGTGACTGCAGCCATGAAATTAAAAGACTCTTACTCCTTGGAAGAAAAGTTATGACCAACCTAGATAGCATATTGAAAAGCAGAGACATTACTTTGCCGACTAAGGTCCATCTAGTCAAGGCTATGGATTTTCCTGCGGTCATGTATGGATGTGAGAGTTGGACTGTGAAGAAGGCTGAGCGCCGAAGAATTGATGCTTTTGAACTGTGGTGTTGGAGAAGACTCTTGAGAGTCCCTGGGACTGCAAGGAGATCCAACCAGTCCATTCTGAAGGAGATCAGCCCTGGGATTTCTTTGGAGAAAATGATGCTAAAGCTGAAACTCCAGTACTTTGGCCACCTCATGTGAAGAGTTGACTCATTGGAAAAGACTGTGATGCTGGGAGGGATTGGGGGCAGGAGGAGAAGGGGACGACCGAAGATGAGATGGCTGGATGGCATCACCGACTCGATGGATGCGGGTTTGAGTGGGCTCCGGGAGTTGGTGGTGGACAGGGAGGCCTGGCGTGCTGCGATTCATGGGGTCGCAAAGAGTCGGACACGACTGAGTGACTGAACTGAACTGAACTGAGGACAGATGAAGGACCTTGCCCACTGTGGTGGGTTGAAGTGTGTCTCCCCCAAACGTTATGATGAAACTCAGACTTTTAGTACCTATGAATATGACCTGATTTGGAAATAGGGTCTTTGAAGATGTAAACAGTTGACATGAGGTTATATTGGAGTAGGGTGCGGATGTCATACTGGAGTAGGGTGGGCCTTTAATCTAATGACTGATATCCTTATAAGAAGGCTGTGTGAAGAGGCAGAGACAGAGAGAGGTAAGCTGGCTATGTGTAGAAAGAGGCGTGGACTGGAGTGATGCCTACAAGTTGAGTAAGGCCAAAGCTTGCTGGAGGGCTTCCCTGGTGGCTCCGTGGTAAACAATCCACCTGCCAATTCAGGACACACAAGTTCAATCCCTGGGCTGGGAAGATCTCCTGGAGAAGCAAATGGCAAGCCACTCCAGTATTCTTGCTTGGGAATCCCATGAACAAGAGGAGCCTGGCAGGCGACAAACCATAGGGGTGGTAAAGAGTCGGACACAACTTAGCAACTGAACGAGAACAATAACAAGGCTTGTTGGCAACCGTTAGAAGCTGGAAGAGGCAAGGAAGTTCCTCCCCGAGACCCTTTGTAGGGAGCATGACCCTGCCAACCCTTTGGTTCAGAATTCTGAGCTTCAGAACTGTGAGAGAGTAAATTCCTATTCTTTTGAGCCACGCAGTTTGTGGTAATTTGTTATGGTAGCCCTAGAAGACTAGTACAATGATATCTGTCCCTTTAAGTGTGGGGTCCCCTGCCTACTGCTGGCCTGTCTCTATGTAACATTGCCCATCCTTGTGCTCACTGGAAGGGAATCTGCCTGCCAATGCAGGAGTCACAGGAGACAAAGGTTCGATCCTTAGGTTGGGAAGATCCCCTGGAGGCAGAAATGGCAACCCACTCTAGTATTCTTGCCTGGGTAACCCCATGGACAGAGGAGCCCGGCAGGCTACAGCTCATGAGGTTTCAGACACGATTTAGCGACCACACACAGGCACACACAAAATATACACAACATGCCATTTGCCATCCTCCCCATTTTTAAGTGTGCAGTTCAGTGGCGTAAGCACATTCACACTGTTAGCAACTGTCACCACCATCCATCTCCAGAACTGATTCATTTTCCCAAACTGAAACCGTCCCCATTAAACAGGAACTCCGCATCCCCCTCCCCCGAGCCCCTGGCCCCCACTCTACTACTCTGTCTTTATGAATCTGACTGCTCTAGGGACTTCATATAAGTGGAATCATCAAATACTTGTTCTTGTGTCTCTGGCTTATTTCACTTAGCATAATGTCCTCAAGGTTCATCCACATTGTAACAAGTAGGCATGATTCTAATTGTGAACTAGGAAAAATATCCCCACTTCGAAAGTAATCCACCATTTTAATGGTGAGTATGAAGAGGATTTGGTGATTTATTTTTTGTTTCCTTCTACCCTTTCTGCATTTCCCCAATTTTTCTACAATGAATATGCATTATCTTGACAATAAAAACATCTTTAAAAAATTTACCCTCTGTTTATCTCTCCCTTTCTTGGGCTCCAAAGTCACCATGGATGGTGACTGCATCCATGAAATCAAAAGACGCTTGCTCTGTGGAAGGAAAGCTATGACAAACCCAGTGAAAGCTCAATCATGTCTGACTCTTTGCGACCCCATGGACTATATAGTTCGTGGAATTCTCCAGGCCAGAATACTGGAGTGGGTAGCCTTTCCCTTCTCTAGCAGATCTTCCCGACCCAGGAATCAGGCTGGGGTCTCCTGCATTGCAGACGGATTCTTTACCAACTGAACTAATGACAAACCTAGACAGCACATTAAAAAACAGAGACATCACTTTGCTGACAAAGTTCTGTATAGTCAAAGCTGTGGTTTTTCCAGTAGTAATGTATGAATGTGAGACTTGGACCATAAAGAAGGCTGAGTGCTGAAAAATTGATGCTTTCAAATTGTGGTGCTAGAGAAGACTCTTGAGAGTCCCTTGAACTGCAAGGAGATCAAACCAGTCAATCCTAAAGGAAATCAACCCTGAATATTCATTGGAAGGATTGATGCTTCAGCATCAGCTTCAGCTCCAATACTTTGACCACCTGATGCCAACAGCCGACCCATTGGAAAAAACCCTGATGCTGGGAAAGATTGAAGGCAAGAAGAGAAGGGGGCAGCAAAGGATGAGATGGTTAGACAGCATCACTGACTCAATAGACATGAATTTGAGCAAACTCTGGGTGATAGCGGAGGATACAGGAGCCTGGCATGCTGCAGTCCATGGGGTGGCAAAGAGTCAGACATGACTCAGTGACTGAACAATAGCAACAATTCTGCTAGGGCTCTCCAGTTCCTGGATATACTACTAAAGGTGGTACTAACTTCAGTCTACTCATTGCCCATTTATTTTTCTGTTGCCTCTTCTAAATACCTGTCTGAACAACAAGTCTCAGCAGAATGCAAATATACAAACTGGACAAGTTGAGGAGCGACTGATGAAGGTGTGGGAGGAGGCCTAGGAACCCATATGGGATGACACACTATCAAAGTTAGTCGCACCTGGGAGTAGTTATCCATACCTGGAAGAACATTCTGGAGAGAAGGGAGCAATTACTTCTAGAATTTGGAAAGAGCCACCTGCCTGGACCTGTGTTCTAGTCTGGGGGCACAGACATCTGCAGTGAGCACGTAGGGATGGACCTGAGGGAAAAACTACTGAGATCTCACTCTCCACCCCTTGTCCTCCTGCAAGGGGCTCCCTTTGCCTGAGCCCAACAGAAAGTCTCAGGCCGTGCTAGTGATAAAGAATCTGCTTGCCAGTGTAGGAGATGTAAGAGACACGGGTTCGATCCCTGGGTTGGGAAGATGCCCTGGAGGTGGGCACAGCAACCCACTCTAGTATTCTTGCTTGGAGAATCTTATGGGCAGAAGCACCTGGTGGGCTACAGCCCATGGGATTGCAAAGAGTTGGACATGACTGAAGCTGCTGAGCATGCAACCTGAAGTCGGAGAGCAAAGGAACCTGTTGGTATGATCCATGAGGGTCAGTGTCCTAAGACCAGAATTAGATGAGGATGGAGAGTGTCTCAGGAGGCTATATGGAAGTTGTATGGTGCCACTTCTCACTGAGATTGAGCTCTGAGCGCAGGGCTGGGCTTCCTCACCCAGTACAATGCTGGGTACCAAAGAGGTGTTCATTGGACTTCCCAGTGGTCCAGTGGCTAAGATGCCACACTTCCAAAGCAGGGGGCCTGGCTTTGATCCCTAGTCAGGGAACTAGATCTCATATGCCACAACCAAGAGTTTGCATTGCATTCTGTATGCTATAAAAAATCGAAGATCCGGGTGCTGCAACTAAGACCCAGCATAGCCAAATAAATAAATGAGTAAAAATAAATAATAAAGCAAACAAAATAAAACCCCCAAAGGTGTTCATCAATGTTGAATAAGTAATCATGAACTACAAGGAGACTGACTTTTTAATTGTAAAACACACAAGTTTTACCATTGTAACCACTTTTTCCATTTTTATTGACATATAATTGACATATAAGACTGTAGAAGTTTTGGCTTCCCAGGTGGCACAAGTGATAAAGAATCTGCCTGCTAATGCAGGAGATGCAAAAGACGTGGGTTTGATCCCATGGACAGAGGAGCCTGGTGGGCTACAGTTAATGGGGTTGTAAAGAGTGGGACAGGACTTCACACACGTGCATGCACACACACACACACACATTGTAGAAGTTTAAGGTGTACAATGTGTTGATTTGATACATATATTTGTTGCAAAATGATTTCCACCATAGCCGTTGTAACCATTTTAAAGGCATAAGTTAGTGATAAGTACACTCACGTTTTTTGTAGCTATCACGACTATCTAGCTCCAAAATTTTTTCGTCACCCCGAAAGGAAACCCCATACCCATAA
Source organism: Capricornis sumatraensis (assembly GCF_032405125.1). Taxonomy (NCBI): domain Eukaryota; kingdom Metazoa; phylum Chordata; class Mammalia; order Artiodactyla; family Bovidae; genus Capricornis; species Capricornis sumatraensis. The sequence goes on from NC_091077.1 coordinate 10,019,327, forward strand.
AGCAATCACTCCTCATCCCCTTCTTGTTCCAGCTCCTGGTAACCACTAATCTGCTTTCTTTCTCTATAGATTTACCTATTCTGCATATCTTTTATTATTATTATGATTTGACTGCACTGGGTCTTAGTTGTGGCATGTGGGATCTAGCTCCCTGACGAGGGATGGAACCTGGGCCTCCAGCATTGGGGACACAGAATCTTACCCACTGGACCACCAGGGAAGTCCCAGATTTACCTGCTCTGAATATCTTGTGTGAAAGTGTTAGTTGCTCAGTCGTGTCCGACTCTTGGCGACGCCACGGACTGTAGCTCACCAGGCTCGTTGGATTCTCCAGGCTAGAATACTGGAGTGGGTTGCCATGTCCTTCTCCAGGGTACCATTCTGACCCAGGGATTGAACCCAGGTCTCCCGGATTTCAGGCGGATTCTTTATCGTTTGAGCTACATGGGAAGCCAGATATCTTACATAAATATAAATGTTGACTGAATTTTGGAGGTAGGTAACTTATCCCTTCATCTCTGACTTTTGGCTTGCCGAGCAGGCCACTCTGGTAAGGAGGGTGGGGTTGAAAGAGTGGGGGGAGGTGCCTGGCCTTCCTCTTGCCCCTCCCAAGCTGCCAGCCCTAATGAGACACTCCCTCTCCCTTAATGACTCTGGGGGCTTCGGGGATGCCGCAGGCTAGCTCTGCCCTAATTAATTCATAGGGAGTGAGTGCTTCCTGCAGAGTAATTAGCCTCAATTCCTCCATCTCCTGCTCCTTGTGGCTCAGTCCTTGCTCAGGCCCCATCCCACCACTGGAGCAATCGTCTGGGACAACCTGAGGATGCTCTGTTTGGGTTGGCCTGGCTTCCTAATGCTGGGGCCAGAGCTGGAGACTCCGGTCAGACTCCGGTCCACCCCAGGGTGGACCTGGGGTGGGCTCAAACTCTGGCAGCACCATTTATTACCAGTGCGGCCTGTGACTTAACTTCTCTGAGCCCGCTTTCCCACTATAAATGGAAGCCAGTAGCCTTTCCCTTCTTGAAAGAATGAAAGAGGGACTTGCCTGGGGATCCAGGGCGAAGACTCTGTGCTCCCCATGCAGAGGGCCAGGGGTTTGATCCCTGGTCAGGGAACTAGATCCTGTATGCTGAAACTAAAGATCCTGAATGTTGCAACTAAGACCTGGAGCACATACACACACACACACACACACACACACACAAATGAAAAAAGGATGGAAGAGATACTCACAGGGACAGGGCAAGAATGAGGAAAATGAGGCACTTGTCTGTAAAATGTTGTGTTTGCATGCTCATTCGCTCAGCTGTGTCCGAATATTTTCGACCTCATGGATTGTAGCCCACCAGGGTCCTCTGTCCATGGAATTTTCCAGGCAAGAATACTGGAGTGGGGTGCCATTTCCTTCTTAGGGGATCCTCCCCACCCAGGGATCAAGCCTCGTCTCTTGCATCTCCTGTATTGGCAGGTGGATTCTTTACCACTGCAACACCTGGGAAGTCCAACTTGTTAGGGGGATCCAAGAAAACCTCTGTAATTAAGAAAAATCGTATCAGAATATTATTACTGGAATATTAACTTTGAGAAGTGATGGTGGTGATAGTTTCATGGGTCTCTGTTGATGTTTAGTTCAGATTTTTACCTGTTGTTATACCTCAATAAAATAGTTAAGAGAAAGGAACAGGGCAATGAGACACAAAAGGAGTCTGTGTGTATCTGTAACTTTGAAATAGTGAAATAAGTCAGATTTTTTTCTTTACAAATTATTCTTTGAAAATCTAAAAAGAGTAGATATATGTATATGTATAATTGATTATTTTTGCTGTATGCCTGAAGCTAATGCAACATTGTAAATCAACTACTTTCCAATAAAATAATTAAAAAAATTTTAAAATAATTTAAAAATTATTCTTTGAAGATATGGTTATGTTATCTTTTCCCCATTCAGAGATAATAGGGATGTTCTCTGATAGAAAAGATAAATAAGATTCCAATTTTAATAATTAAAAAGTCACACAGGGACTTACCTGGTGGTCCAGTGGTTAAGACTCTGCTCTCCCAATGAAGGGGGCCCAGTTTCAATCTCTGGTCAGGGAGCTAGATCCTGCATGCCATAAGTAAGAGCCTGCATGCCTTAACTAAAGATCTTGTGTGCTGTGACTAAAACTGGGTGCAGTAAAAAAAAAAAAGTCACACAAAATTAATGCAAAAATCCATGGTAAGCAAAATATCAAAATGCTTATTTTAAAGACAGAATCAGTAAGAGTGTTGAGCTATATGGAAGTCTGAAGCACAAGGAAAAATCAGGAATTCTGATCTTGTCTTTATGTGAAATGCTGATAACTTGTTCATTGTGGAGTTTTTGCATTAATTTGATTTTTAAAAGCACTGCATTGAAATACTCTTGAGTTTTTCTGGGCATATCTTTACTTTTCCTTAAATTAAGGTGAAATTCAAACAACATGAAGTTAACCATTTGAAAGAGTACAATTCAACTGCTCAGCCATGAAAAGGGATGAAATAATGCCATTTGCAATATTATTTGGCTGCAACTAAAGATTATCATACTAAGTAAAATAAGTTAGGAAGAGAAAGGCTACATTTTCACAAAAGTGAAAGAAAGAGTCTGTAGCATCAAGGAGAACAGTGCTTGTTGTCCATGATAAAATCTGGACTTTTAAGGGAAAATTAGAATTTTGAAAAACTTGCATTTACTACTGTAATCTTGACAGCTTGCCAACATTTAAAGACTTTTCTGATGAGATTGGTAGTCATATTAACAAATGTTACTTTTTGATACTGAATAATGAAATGTGTTAATACTTGGATGATCTGTGTAATTCAGGTGACTCGTGAATGATGTTTCAAAATCATCCATAGGTAAAAAGATGCACTCCATGGATTGTAATGTTAATAGAGTAGTAAAGGTTCAGTGATACTTTCAGATTCTGCTTTGCAACTATCCTTTAAAACATGTCAAGCCTCGGTACAGTCTCAAAGAATAGGCATAATAATCTAAAAAGCTGATTAAGATACTCCTATCTTTTCCAACCGTCTGGGTGTTTCTGCTTAGAGACACATTATTTGATACACATTGTTGATTCATTAACACTGCATTCACAACCAACAGCACTGTAACTCATGCTTGAATGAAGTTTATCTAACACATAGATTTTCTCCATGAAGCACAACACAGTCTTCTTGTGCTAAAGAACATTTGACAGCACTTTTGCAGTAGGCCTGGGGCCATTCCAAACAGCAAAATCAACCAAAAGCACAAAAATTTGAAAAATGCGGCACTAAACAGATTGTGGAAAGGACATTTTTTATGGTATGACACTTGAAACAAGAAGGTAGAGGGTTGCCTTGTTTGACTGTAGCTGTATATTTGACCTCAGCATGTCAACCAGTTCAAATTTTTCATCACTCCATGCATGACCATGAAAATGCCATGGATATTGAATTTAGGGTACATAAAATTTTTAGCAGGTCGGTTAATTTACAAATATGGAATTCTCACACAAGGAGGGTCAACTGTATCAACTGTATGAGAATCTTGCTTTCTTTTCTTTTCTTTTTTTTAAGGTTTTTAAAATAGCATTTATTTCTTAAAAGTTAACATGCATAATAGGAAACCAAAAAAACACAAGAAGCAAAAAACAGTCATTTACAATCACAGGCTCGTTTGATGTGTCCTTCTAGGTCTCATTTGTGTATTTTCACAACTAACCATCCATTATTATGAAACTAAGATCATGCAGTTATGTATCATGCTGTTTCACACATCATGAATATTTATCATTTCAAAGTCTCAAAACCATGGGCATTTGATAACCAAGAATACACTACACCAACTCAATCTGGAAGGAAAAAAATGTCATCCTGCCTTTCTTGGTGATAAAAATTTCAGAAAAGACAAAAATGGCAACAAGCCTCTAGATAAAGATATTGGCAGAGTTATGATTAAAATATTGGTGGTGGTGGTTTAGTCACTAAGTCGTGTCCGACTCTTGTGACCCCAAAGACTGTAGCCTGGCAGGCTCCTCTGTCCATAATATTCTCCAGGTAAGAATACTGGAGTGGGTTGCTACTTCCTTCTCCAGGGTATCTTCCCAACCCAGGAATCAAACCCGGGTCTCCTGCTTTGCAGGAAGATTCTTTACCCACTGAGCTACAAGGGAAGCCCTTGTAAAATACTACATTCCCTTAATGTTCAATTAAAAATGGGACATAAAGTGGCTGAGTACACAAAGTATAATTCTTGCTTTGTTTTTATTAAGCTAGACATTAAAGCAATTTGTGAAAGTATAAAATATTGCTATTCTCATAGCTTTTTCCTTGTTTTGGAAAATACAGTTATTTTTCATAAAAATCTGCTATTTATGTTAACATGTAATGAGCTTACTTTTATCCTAAAATGAATATTTAAGTACACTCAGTTTTAATTTCCAATACAGTGAAGATTAGTAAGTATAACATATAGATGAAAACTCTTTTGAATCCTCCATAATTTTTTTTAGTTCTTTTTTTAATAAAGATTTTTCTTTTTAATGTGGACCATTTTTAAAGCCTTTGTTTGGATGTGTTGCTATACTGTTTCTGTTTTCTGTTTTGGTGTTTTGGCCAATTGGCATGTGGGATCTTAACTCCCCAACCAGGGATTGAACCTGTACCCCCATCACTGGAATGCAAAGTCTTAACCATTGGACCACCAGGGAAGTACTCCTCTCCATGATCTTTTTAATCAGTTGACAAAATTTCTTAGGATAGTTTTAGATTTACAGAAAAATTGAAAAAAGTGCAGCTGCTGCTAAGTCGCTTCAGTTGTGTCCGACTCTGTGCGACCCTATGGACAGCAGCCCACCAGGCTCCTCTGTCCATAGGATTCTCTAGGCAAGAACACTGGAGTGGGTTGCCATTTCCTTCTCCTAAAAGAGTGCAGAGAATTTCCATATCCTCTCACCCCACCCCCCAAATTTCCCCTATTATTATTCCCCTACTATTAGTATCTCTCAGGTGGCTCAGTGGTGAAGAATCCACCTGCCAATGCAGGAGACCTGTGTTCAATCCCTAAGTTCCGAAGATCCGCTAGAGAAGGAAATGGCAGTCCACCCCAGTATTCTTGCCTGAAAAATCCCACAGAGGAGCCTGGCGGGCTCCATGGGGTCACAAAAGAACTGGACACGATTGAGTGACTAAACAACAACTGGTGGGTGAGTCTAAGGTACAGCTAAGTTTGAGAACTGCTTATCTATTAATAGAAGGTGCTGTGTCATGAAGGAAAGTGGGGCCTATATGCACAGAGTTGGAACTGGGGTGACTGCTTTCTGGCTGTGTGATCTTGGTCAAGTTACTGAACTTCTCTGAGAGCCTGTACCCTCATCTGCAAACTGAGGGTAGTGATAGCTACTACATAGGAGTGTGAAGATTAAACAGGTGTAAAAGAGCCTGGCTAGACTAGGAGGTTGCCATAAACAATTGCTCGGTAATAATAATAGCAAACACATATTGAGGTTTTAATCACACACCAAGCTCTGTGCTCAGCTCTTAAAAATGGCAATTAGTAGGAGATATTGGAAGGGACCAAATCAGTGCCTTTTGGGAAGAAAAGCAAAATCAACACTGCCCGGGGTATCCTAAAGAGAGCAAAGAATAATATTAATTACAAGGCTACCAGCAGTGATTTGCCTCCCACTTGCACAAGGCTTCATGCTGCACGGAGGATTTCCAGGCTCAAGAGCACTTAATTTTCTCAGCTTTAATCTTCTATGGGGTTGGCAGAGTCACCTCCATTGTTTAAATGAGGAGACCAGGCTCAGAGAGGGAGAGGGGCTGACCCAAGCTCACACAGCGGCCATGTGGCCAAAGACGGAACGTGCACCTGGAGGGACAAGCCAGGCAGCCAAGTCCACGCTGCGCCTTCCCTAGACCTCCGCTGAGGATGTGGGCGCGGGCCCAGTGATGCCGAGGCCTGGTCCCCGCGCTCTCCAGGGATGGTCGGGAGTCTGGAGGGCCCGGGAGGCGGCGGGAGGCAGGGGTTCGGAGGCGCGGCTCCGAGCTGGGGGCGGGGGCTAGACGCGAGAGAGGCCACTCACCCCTCCCCAAACACGCAGTGCCCTTTCTCCCGCTCGGCTGCTGAGCCTGGGCTGGGCGCGGGGGAGGCGGGGGTTATCCCGGAGGGGATCCCGCCCCCCCACCTCCAACGGCCCGGCGCCCCCACACCCACGTGAACGCGGGCCCGGCGCGGATCCCACCAGCTGCACAGCGCGTCGCGGCTCCGCGCCGGTACCTCGGCCTTTTTGGTTTTGGAGCAGGCGCTGCGCGGTCTCTGGCGGGTCCCCGCTGCCCCGGCCGGGCGCTTCGCTGGGCTCCGGCACCTGCATCCCCGCGCAGCGCGCAGGCGGACGCGCGGGCAGGCCGCCCCCGCTGCTCCTGGCGCTGGTGAGTGCGAGTCCCGCGGCTCTGCGAGGGCGGGGGCTCTGATTTTGGCAGGCGGGATCCGGGGCCGGCTGGGCCTATCATGGGGTCAGGCGGGTGGGGCCCCCCTTTCGCCCATGTTCTCATCTCTCGGCTGCTCTTTGTCTCAGCTGCTCCCTGCCCCGTAGAGTCGTAGCCTCCGCTCATCTCCTGTAGCCCTGGTGAGTTTCCTGTCTCCTTGGTTACCCATCTCCGCTCTTGTCCATCCTGTCCCTCTTATCCATGGCCTCTACCCGTGGGCAGGTTTCCATCTTTGCCTGATGCCTGGTCCCTTTCCAAGGCTTGGTTCCCTTCCCTATCAGGGGGCTTATTCCTCCAATCCGGAGGGCCCTGATTGTGACTGAGACGTTGGCCACCGATGCGGGGGGACTGGGTCAGAAGTTCTATGAGGGGTGATGGTGGGGATGGTGTGTGTGTGTGAGACTGAATTTTGAGTAGGAGTGCCAACCCACAGAGATGAGTGAGGCTGAATGTTTAAATGTGGGAAGGAATTTCGATGTCTGAAGTTTTGTGTCTTGTGTCCCAAGTTGTGTGTGTGTTTGTGTATTATGTACCTGCCTGTATAGAGCTTCATTTACAAGGGGAGTTGTGCAAGATCCTGAAGGGGTGTGTGTGTGTATGGAGCTGTGTGTCTGAGGAGGACTGTGGGGTTTTGTGTCTGATGGCGTGCATGAATGTCAAGTGCGTGTATGTTTGTGTGTGTAGGAATTGTATGACATACTGCATGAATAAAGCTCCTTTTCTCTTTTTTAAATTGAAGTAAAGCTGATGTACAATATTACATAAGTTACAGGTATACAATACAATAGGGGCTTCCCAGGTGGCGCAGTGGTAAAGAATCTGTCTGCCAAACTGGAGATGTGGGTTTGATCCCTGGGTCAGGAAGATCCCCAGGAGAAGTTAATGAATCCACTCCAGTATTTTTGCCTGGAAAATCCCATGGACAGAGGAGCCTGGTGGGTTACGATATAATGATACAATACGATATAATGATTCACCATTTTTAAAGATTTACTTCATTTATAGTTATTATGAAATGTTGGCTATATTCGCTATGCTGCACAATATATCCTTATATCTTATTTTATACCCAGTAGTTTGTACATGTAACTTCCTACCCCTGAGTTGCCGCTCCCCGCTTCTCTCTCCCCGCTGGTAACCACTAATTTGCCCTCTATATCTGTGAGTCTGTTTCTCTTTTGTTATATTCTCTAGTTTGTTGTGTTTTCTAGATTCCACATATAAGTAATATGCAGTGTTTGTCTTTCTCTGTCTGACTTATTTCACTTAGTATAATGCCTGGAGTTGCATTTCTGAAGTTGTGTGTGTTGTATGTCGAACAGTTCTGTGCGTGTGAGACTGTGTGTCTTTGTGCAGTTGTGTATATGTCAGTTGTACACACGAGGTATGTGAGGTTGTGTGTTCAAGTGTGTGTGTGTAATGTGTGTGATTTCCTCCTACTCCTTCTCTCCCTTCACTCACTCCTCAGGCTAGCAGAGTATTGAGATAAAATGTATGGAAAGCATCCTCGTTTGCCCACTGTAGTTTGCTTCAGCTTTAGAATGTAGAAGTTCCTTCTTCTTCTCCTTGGTCCTGAGAGGAGGGTGGCTTTCACATCTCATCACATCTGAAAGTCTGGAGGTTGGGGGAAGCAGGTGGGGCACTTGCCTTTGAACTCCTGCAGATACTGGGGACACTGGGAGGGTCATTTCCCTATCAGGAACCGAAGAAGCAGGGCCAAGAGAAGGCCCAGGACCAGGAAAGACTAGACAAGAGAGAACTGACTGTGAGGGCAGAAGCCCCCAGGGGTCCAAGAGAAACTGAGAAGGGGCCAAGTGGAGGCCAAATTCCTGGGAAAAACATTTCAAGTCAAACATTGCTTGGCAAGTAATGCAGTTAGCACTGAGCAAGACTGATGAGAAAACTCTTTCCTGTCAGTGTTTTTCTCTGTCTTCAGTCATATGTCTGTTGGACTGATGCTTTTTATTAACCATAGTTGTCATCTGTTTCATGCTCACTAGGTGCTATTCTAAGTGTCACATGAATCGAGTCATCAAATCACATAGAAAGTGATCAGGTCCTGCAAGGTGGAGTTGGATGTGAAACAAAGAGCTCATGCATGCTCTTCCTCTAAGGCAGGGTTCTGCAACAATTTTCAGTAAAGGACCAGCGATAGTGTATGGACATCCATAAAATCTCTTTTGTTCCAACAACCCAACTCCACCACTGTAGCACAAAAGTAGCTGTAGAGAATAAAGAAAGGAGCATGGCTATGTGCCAATAAAGTTTATTTACTAAAGGAAGCAGCAGGCCAGAGTTGACCCTTGGACAATGGCTTGTCCATCCCTGCTGTTTCTCTTAAGGAAGACATAGGAAATAGACAAACTAACTCTGGATTTTTTTGTAATGAGTTAACATCTCAGCTGAATAAGTCCTTTCAACCCATGGGCAAGCTTCACAGTACTTCTTGGTGACTGGGAACATGCATCTTAGAGGTGAGGGAGTAATCACACATTTGGTTTCCTATCTGGGATTTTTCACAGCCAGCTGAAAAATACCATCGTGATTTCAGGATCCTTTGGAGCAAGATCCTAACTGGGATTTGACATTGGAACTAGGACTTAGAGCTGAAGGAAGGAGAGCCTGGAAAACTGAGGCAGATACCCTATCCCTGGGATATGTGGGGGTGCATAGGAGGACAAGAAAGACAGTGATCTCAGAAAAGTAGCTGCTCAGCCAGTGGCAGCACCGCTCCCCTCCACCCTGAAAAAAGTTCAGGGGACTACTTATTGGCCTATCTCTGATAGTTTCCCACTTGATCTGGATGGATTCAGGCACTGGGGTTGGGATTAGGGCTTGGGGAAAGGGTGGCAAGGAGAATCTGAAACCATGATCAGAGAGTAGCCGAGGAAGGCCAAGTTCTACAGCCATCCAGGCAACCTGAATATGCACAGCTCAGCACAGGATACAATATTTACTGCCTTCCTTTGGTTTGGAGAGTTTTTTTTTCCTCTAGGAGTCAGATGAAGGAAACTGTCAGGAAACTGACAGCCACACTCGAAAAGGGGAGTTGAAAATTAAGGACTATTTACAAGGTTAAACCAGTAAAGTTGGTACAACTCAGGGAACAGCAAGAATAGGGGAGTGGCAGGGAGGGAGCGAGAGGGAGACCTGGAGAGAGCTTTGGCTGTAACCAAGAATTGTCTTTATTATTTTTTTTAATTGAAATACATATTGATACATAACATTGGATACATTTTAAGATGTACACCATGTTGTTTTGATATATGTTGTATAATATTGGTTTGGCCTGAAAAGTTCCTTTGGGTTTTCCCATATGACGTTATGGAAAAACCTGAATGAACTTTTGGGCCAGCACAGAAACGAGATTGCCGCTGTAGCAATAGCTTTTTTATCATGCCAAGGGAGCCACAAACACTCAGTGGGAAAGATACTCTCTTTAACAAATGATGTTGGGAAAGCTGGTTAAACACGTGCAGAATGATAAAATCTGACCCCCATTTTATACTGGGCTTCCCTGGTGGCTCAGGGGTAAATAATCCGCCTGCCAATGTGAGAGATGTAGGTTTGATGCCTGGGTTGGGAAGATCACTTGGAGAAGGAAATGGCAACCCACTCCAATATTCTTGACTGGGAAATCCTATGGACAGAGGAATCTGGCAGGCTGCAGTCCATGGAGTCACAAAATAGTTGGATGCGACTTAGCAACTAAACAACAATTTTACACCACTTACAAAAATTAACTTGAAATGGGTTCAGTTCAGTTCAGTCACTCAGTTTTGCCTGACTCTTTGTGACCCCATGGACTGCAGCACTCCAGGCCTCCCTATCCATTACCAACTCCTGGAGTTTACTCAAATTCATGTCCACTGAGTCAGTGATGCCATCCAACCATCATCTTATCCTCTGTTGTCCACTTCTGACCTCAATCTTTCCCAGCATCAGGATCTTTTCAAATGAGTCAGTTCTTTGCATCAGGTGGCCAAAGTACTGGGGTTTCAGCTTCAACATCAGTCCTTCCAATGAACATTCAGGACTGATTTCCTTTAGGATGGACTGGTTGGATCTCCTTGCAGTCCAAGGGACTCTCAAGAGTCTTCTCCAACACCACAGTTCAAAAGCATCAATCCTTCGGTGCTCAGCTCTCTTTTTACTCCAACTCTTGCATCCATACATGACTACTGGAAAAACCATAGCGTTGACTAGACGGACCTTTGTTGGAAAATTAATGTCTCAGATTTTTAGTATGCTGTCTAGGTTGGTCATTGCTTTTCTTCCAAGGAGCAAGCCTCTTTTAGTTTCATGGCTGCACTCACCATCTGCAGCGATTTTGGAGCCCCCCAAAATAAAGTCCCTCACTGTTTCCAGTGTTTCCCCATCTATTTGCCATGAAGCAATGGGACCAGATGGATTGATTGGGTATAAGACTTAAATATATGACCTGAAGCCATAAAATTGTTAGAAGAAAATGTTAGAAAGAAGTTCCTCTACACTGGTCCCATCAATGAGGTTTTTTTTTTTTTTTTTGATATGACAGCAAAAGCACAAACAACAAAAGCCAAAATCAACAAGTGGTACTACATCAAACTTCAAAGCTTCTGTATGGCCAAAAAAACACCCAAAACCAAAACAACAGCAAAATGAAAAGGCAACCTGCAGAAGGGGAGAAAAGCTTTGCAGATCATGCATGGGCTAGGGGTTAATATCCAAAATATGTAAAGATCTCATACAACTCAATAACAAAAATCAATCTGAAAAATGGGTAGAGGAACTAAATAGTCATTTTCCAAAGAAGGTGTCCAAATGTCCAACAGCTGCAGAGGATTGTCTGATGGGAGCTGTGGCCTTATGTAGAGGAATACGTGCCTGTGTGTGTGCTGTTGTGTCCAACTCTTTGCTAGCCCATGGACTGTAGCCCGCCAGGCTCCTCTGTCTTGGGGATTTTCCAGGCAAGAATACTGGAGTGGGTTGCCATTTCCTCTTCCAGGGGATCTTCCTGACCCAAGGATGGAACCCTCTTGCGTCTCCTGCATTGGCAGGTGGGTTCTTCACTACTACATCACCTGGGAAGCCAGTCACTGCCAAACGTGAGCCTGGCAGGGGGAGCTGGAAGAATGTGCCATCTCCATCTTTTCCCACTTGCCATTCTGCTGTTTCCCACCGGCCTGACTGCAATGGCAGGGGAGCCTGGGCCATGCTGTCTCTAGTGGTTAGCCTTTTGCCTGGGAATGGATCTAGAGGGGTAACAGAATTTCCAGTATGCCTATAATAGGGACACTGCCACTTGCTGTGAGGTCATATAGGCAAGTCTACTTATCTTTCCAGATTAGGAGCTGCCCAGGGCCCACAATACTTTTAGGGACCCATGCAAACGTTTATGCTTTTTTTTTTTTTTTTGCTGAGCCTCATGGCATGTGGGATCTTCATTCCTTGACCAGGGATCAAACCCATGCTCCCCCAAAAGTGGAAGGGCAGAGTCTTAACCACTGAAATTCCTATTTGTGCTTCTTTTAAAATTACAATAAAGAATTTAACTTTCAGATTGAATAAAATATTTTAATATATAATATTAATATATTCATTTAAAAAACTGGAGTGAAATGTACACAGAACAACCACCCATTTTAAAATGGCATTCAGTGGCATTTAGTTCATTTGCAACATTGTACAGCAATCACCTTTATCAAGCTCCAAAATAATATATTCACTTTTATACAAATGCAGTTGTAAAATATTTTTTAGAAATTTATTTATTTTTAATTGAAGGATAATTGCAATATTGTGTTGATTTCTGCCATACATCAACGTGAATCAGCCATGGGTATACATATGTGCCCTCCCTCTTGAACCTCCTTTCAACCTCCCACCCACCCCATCACACCCCTGTAGGTTAATTTTGATGTACGTTTTAATGGAGGAAGGGACCACAAAGGCAAATGTTCCTCAGACTCATGAAAATCACAATTTCCAGACTGCCCTGTGCATATATGGTATTGGTAAAAGGATAGGCAAGTTTTAATTTCTATATGCATTTTATTTAATGTGTATTAAAATACAGGGTCAGGAAAATCCCTGGAGCAGGAAATGGCAACCCACTCCATTATTGTTGCCCGGAGGATCCCATGGACAGAGGAGCCTGGCGGGCTACAGTGCATGGGGTGGCAAAGAGTCGGACATGACTGAGCACAGCACAGCAACTAGGCCACACATGAAATCGTATTAATTTGGGGTCCTAGCCCCAAAGTACCTTGTTTAAGGCTCTGCGTGAAACTGGTGCTTGACAGAGGCTTGTTAGTCTGGTTTGTGAGCCGGGGAAGCTCCCAATTACTTGTAACGATCTCATAAGAGGGTAAAGAATCGGCCTGCAATTTGGGAGACCCAGGTTTGATGGGTTGGGAAGGTCTTCCCTGGCTCAGGAAGATTGCCTGAAGGAGGAAATGACAACCCACTCCAGGTTTCTTGCCTGGAGAACTCCATGGACAGAGGAGCCTGATGGGCTGCAGTCCATCTGGTCTGAAAGAGTTGGACAGGACTGAGTGACAAACACTTTCAGTTTTCATGAACTAAGGAGGGGGCCAGAGATACAGAATGGCAAAATCATCCCTGAAATTGTGATCTGCTTCTTTGTCTCTCCCACCCATGCCTGGGAATGGTTCTGGAGACCTTGATCCTTTTTCTGCCAGGACATGACCCTTGAACTTCAGGCGGTGTTCTCAGGCAGCCCAGCGTGGGCACATCCCCACTGGACCATCCTCCCCGAGTTCCTCACCAGCTTCTGCCCGTTCCTTTCTACCCACATTCGCCTTCTGTCTCATCCTTCACCAGGCCTGCTCCCTCTGTTCCCCACAGATAGACGATGAGCAGCCATGGCAACAGCCTCTTTCTGCGGGAGAGCGGCCCGCGGCTGGGCCGGGTGGGCTGGCTGCAGCGGCTGCAGGAGAGCCTGCAGCAGAGAGCGCTGCGCACGCGCCTGCGCCTGCAGACCATGACACGCGAGCACGTGCTGCGGTTCCTGCGCAGGAACGCCTTCATCCTGCTGACTGTCAGTGCCGTGGTCATTGGTGAGTCATCTGGGAGGGGCGGGCTCTGCCCTCGGAGGGTGAGGACTCCAGGGACACCCCCTGCACTCACGGTTCTTCCCTCCACTTACTTCTTCTCACCTGCACGCGTGCCCAAGTCCACCATTCCGCCTCCCCATGAGATAGACAAATGGCACACACTCCTGCAAACATAGCTGTATGTGCAGTGTCTCATGGATATGCAAGTGCACGCACATGCATAAGTATACACTGTTCAAATGCCCACTGTCTGCATGTGAACACACAGCATACACTTTCTGCATGTGAACACAGACACGAACACATTTTTATGCATGCACAAAATTTACAGGTGCAAACACGTAAACTCACACATTTGTACACCTATAGTAGAACTTACAAACATGTTCACACACACATATGCATTATTCTGCCCACACATTGGCTCACTGAAAAGCTTAAATACATGTATGCCCCCATGCTTGAAAATAGTAACACACACATATAAATCACACCTAGGTGCACATGTAGGAGAAACATGCACATCTCATGTATGTGGGCCCTCACATACAGGCACAGATACATGTGCACAAGTGAACATGTTGTTCAGTAGCTAAGTCATGTCCACCTCTTGTACTGTAGCCTGCCAGGCTCCTCTGTCCATGGGATTTCCTAGGCAAGAACACTGGAGTGGGTTGCCATTTCCTTCTCTAGGGGATCTTCCCAACCCAGGGATCGAACCTGCATGTCCTGCATTGGCAGGTGGATTCTTTACCACTGAGCCACCGAGGAAGCCAACACATACAAGTAACACCTATATGCACACATAGGAAAGACATGTACATGTGATATACATGGGCCCTCACATACAGGCACAGATACATGTGCACAAGTGAGCATACACTGTTACATATGTGTACATAGGTACACAGGAGTGGGTGTAGACATATACACACATGCCACAGCAATAAATTCATGCATTCCACAATGTACACACCGACACACACTCATCAAATGTTTCTCTTTTCTTTTACCTCGATCCACACACACACAGACCCTGCTTGGGATGGATGGCCCCTCCTTGGGGCTCAGTGACCAAATTCAACTCTATGCACCCCTCATTCTGGCCCTAGGGGTCAGCCTGGCCTTTGCGCTGCGCCCATACCAGCTCAGCTACCGCCAGATCAAGTACTTCTCTTTCCCTGGAGAGCTCCTCATGAGGATGCTGCAGATGCTGGTGCTGCCCCTCATCGTCTCCAGCCTGGTCACAGGTGAGAGAACCCAGGCTGGGGCTGGCCTCCAAGACCCAACCCAGAGTCCAGGCTTACACCTTGAGCCAAGGCTGTTCCAAGCATGGGACCACCTCCCCAACTCAGGACCTCAAACATGGAGCATGCAACTCACTCTGAGTCCTTGACCAAAGCCCCAGTGCCAATCAGACCTGTGTTTTAGAACCCGTATGACCTAGGTGACTTATCTCAGTAATGTTCCTGTACTTTTCCTTGGAGGTAAAATACCAGCCTGTTGGGGGCTTAGAGATGACAGGAAGGCTGTTGTGGGGTCACCAGGAAAGGTACCTGGGATATGGTGTGGATGGTCATGGAGTGGGCTGTGGATGAAGGTGTTTGAGACAGGTTACAAAATAGTGGGTGGAGAAAGTGAAAGTGAAAGTTGCTCAGTTGTGTCTGACTATTTGTGACCCCACGGACTATACAGTCCTTGGGATTCTCTAGGCCAGAAAACTGGAGTGGGTAGTCTTTCTCTTCTCCAGGGGATCTTCCCAGCCCAGGGATCGAACCCAAGTCTCCTGCATTGCAGGTGGATTCGTTACCAACTGAGCCACAAGGAAAACCCTGGTGGGTGGAGGGTAGGATGGAAGTATAGACAGCCTATGCAGGGCTTGGCAAACTGTTTCTATGAAGGGCCAGGTAGAACACATTTCAGTTTCAAGGGCCATGTGGTCTCTGTTGCAACACTTCACTTCTCTTGTCATGCAAAAGCAGCAGCAGATTAGTAAGTAACAAATGGGCATTGTTGTGTTCCAATAAAACTTTATTTACAGACACAGTGGTCAGTTCTCAAGCACCAGCTTTGGCGGGGCAGTGGTGATGATAAAGGCATAGAAGAATGATTTCTTGGGTTGGGTTTCCCTAGCTGCAGAGCCTGAGATGGGGATATTTGCACAAGCGATTTATTGAGGGATAAAATAGTTCTCAGGAGAAACCTATGAGGAAGTGAGATGAGAAGGATGGTGTGGATAAAGAAGCTAAGCAGAAATGGCTTCAGAAGAAGGCTGGCCTCTCAGCCTGATCCCATACGGAGCTCTGGAGAATGTATAAAACTACAGAGTTGTCCTCCACAACTCTGCCTCCCTCTAAATCAAAGGAGCTGAGCTTTTGAATCCCTGTACCAACCAGTGATTTCTCCCACTCTCCATTGGGGCCTTTGTGGGCGAGTAAGCTCCTGCTGTGCTGAAAGCAACGTTCAAGAGAAGGGGCCAGCATGAGTCGTTAGCAGTCAGCATGCTCAGCTGTGGAAAGATGGGTGTATCAGCCTTGTAAAGGGTGTCTGGATAGGGTACCAAGCGTATATACTACATACAGATAGTGTATACTGAGGTGGGTTGAAGGGAGGTGTGATTCTTGGGGTGGATAGTAGGGTAAAGAGAGGAATGCAAATGAAGTTATGGTGCAAAACAGGGGTAATTAGAGGATGGAGTAGGGTTGAAAATGTTGGCTTGGAGTAGAAGGAAGGTTAGTGAAGTGGTGCTTGGGATAAAGGATGGAGTGGAAGGTGTATTTGGAACAAAGAATGGGAGCTGGAGGGTAGCCATGTGGGTGGAAGGACAGGGGTGGGTCACGGGAGGAGGGTTGGTTGTGGCAGTATGGGGACCGAGGAGCAAGTGGATGGGAGAGCGGGTGGTGGGCTGTGGATGGGGCTCCTCCGGGCTGCATCCCCTGTCCTCCAGGTATGGCGTCCCTGGATAACAAGGCGACAGGACGGATGGGGATGCGGGCAGCTGTGTACTACATGGTGACCACGGTCATCGCGGTCTTCATCGGCATCCTCATGGTCACCATCATCCACCCTGGGAAAGGCTCCAAGGAGGGGCTGCACCGAGAGGGTCGGATCGAGACCATCCCCACGGCAGATGCCTTCATGGACCTGGTCAGGTGACGTCCTTTCTAATGTTGATGGGAATTCCAGCCCTACGTGTAACAACCTTTACTCATGGGGAGACCTATGGGGAGACAGGCAGACCCAGTCAGGAAATATGGCACCCAAGTTGAGCCTAGTTTTAGAATAATAGTGCGTGCTCAGTCATGTTCCACTGTTTTTGTGAGTTCCTGGACTGTATGTAGCCTACCAAGCTCCTCTGGCCGTGGAATTTTTCAGGCAAGAATACTGGAGTGAGTTGCTGTTTCCTTCTCCTGGGGATCTTGCTGACCCAGGGAGTGAACCCACGTCTCTTACATCTCCTGAGTTGGCAGGCAGGTTCTTCACCACTAGTGCCCACCTGGGTTTTCTTGGCACTCAGTTTCTGTCCTGGGTGGTGGTGGTGGTTTAGTCACTAAGTTGTGTCTGACTCTTTTGTGACCCCGTGGACTATAGCTCACCAGGCTCCTCTGTCCATGGAATTTCCCAGGCAAGAGTACTGGAGTGGGTTGCCATTTCCTTCTCCGGGGGATCTTCTCGACTCAGGGATGAGACCTGGGTCTCCTGCATTGCAGGCGAATTCTTTGCTGACCGAGCCATCAGGGAAGCCCACAGATCCCCTGGGATTGATTTTGCTTACTTCCAAAATGTGATCTTTTGATCCTTAGGCTCGGAAGGCTATAGTTGCACCTTCTTGGTATGGGCTCAGGACAAATGGTGTTTGTTTGGTATTCCAGAGATGCACTGGAAGGTGAATAATTCTCTTGGAGTAGCAAGATTTTGCCTGCCAGCATCAAGACTGGCTGCAAGTCTCCCCTAGTGACTTAATTTGGGGAAAGCTAGTGTTGGAAGAGTTCAGGAACTTTCTGTGTTTTTTTTTTTTTTGGAGACATCACTGTATATGAAGTCCCTGAGATGGCCTGGTGTCCTAACCTAGGGCTCAGACAGACCTGAATTTGAGGTCCATCTACCCCTCCCCCCGAGTTAGCAGCTGTGTGGCTTTGGGTAACTTACATAAGTTCTTTTTGCTTTGGTTTCTTTGTATGTAAAATGGGGAGAATCAGTAATACTTTTAGGGTTGCATGCATGCTTAGTCCCTCGGTCGTGTCTGACTCTTTTTGACCCCATGGACTGTAGTCTGACAAGCTCCTCTGTCCATGGGATTCTCCAGGGTTAGTGTGATGTTTAAATAAGATCCTAGAGGTAAGGCACTTAGCTCAGTGTTCAAATGCTGTCTGCTATTATTATTGTTGCTGTTGTTATTTTTATTGCTATGATCACTCTAGATTCTCTTCCAAGGTCTAACCACATCCATTTATCTGATGTTTTTCTGCAGAAATATGTTTCCGCCCAACCTTGTGGAGGCCTGCTTCAAACAGGTCAGGGGGAAAGACATTGTCTGATCAAGGAGGTTTGGGTGGTTGGGGGAGCTTGCTGCTGAGTGAATGGTCCAGGAGGGAGGGATGGGAAGAAGGATGGGACAGAGCATTCACTGTTCAGGTCTTTTGGAAGAGTCTGAAAGGAAGACTGTGCTTCCTATGGTGTGGTGATCAGGGAAGGTTAGAGACAAGGACTTAGGCCAACCCAAGGCTGCCTGGGGATGGTAATGGAGAAGGAACCAGGGCTTCTGATCATAAATTGGTGAGGAGACAGGCCCCCCAAATCTGTCTGAACATTGCTCATGCAAAATCTATACTCATTCTCCCATGCACAAATGAGGTTGTTCACTTCCTCATTTATTTATTCACTCAATCTACTATGCATTCATCTGTGGCCTGATATCTCCATATTTCAGTTTAAGACACAGTACAGCACGAGGTTGGTAACCAGGACTGTTGTGAGGACAGATAATGGATCTGAGCTGGGCACCTCTATGCCGCCTTCATCCTCACTGGAGAATGGAACCGGCCTCCTGGAAAATGTCACGCGAGCCTTGGGCACCCTGCAGGAGGTGCTGAGCTTTGAAGAGACTGTACCTGTGCCTGGCTCAGCCAATGGCATCAATGCCCTGGGCCTTGTGGTCTTCTCAGTGGCCTTCGGGCTGGTCATTGGTGGCATGAAGCACAAGGGCCGAGTCCTGCGGGACTTCTTCGACAGCCTCAATGAGGCTATTATGAGGCTGGTGGGCATCATTATCTGGTGAGTGGCGCTGTGATGGGGGCAGGGAGTGATGGTGATGGTACATGGGAAGGATGTCAGGACTGGGAAGTCAGGTTGTGGGTTAGCTACTGAAATGGTTGTGGGGAGCCTTTGGCCAAAGTCATCTATCTGTCTATTGGTTAATCCACTCACCCACTCATTCAGTCATTCGTTCAGTCCTTGGTGCTTTGTGAACGGTTTATTCTCTCGTTCACTCCCCTGTTCATCTATGTATCCACTCATCTACTCATTTGTACTCGTGCTTCTGTGCATCGTTGATTCACTCCATCATTCATCTGCTCATTCTTCTATGGATTAGCCACATTATCCACTCACTCATTTATTTATTTATCATCATTCTTCCATGCACTGGTTTATTCATTTTCTCATTTGTTCATTTGTCTGTGCATAAGTTAATTCACTCATTCTTATGTTCATTCACTCGTAAATTCATTCACAAACTCATCCATGCATTAGTTAACCCACTGATTAATTGATTGATCGATTTTCTCACTAAGTCATTTATTCATTCAGGCTCATTCTTTGACTGACTTGTTCATCTCTACATTTGTTATTCTGTCATTTAATCAAATATCCCCTGCATTCATTCATCTGTTTGCTTAAGCCACTCATCCATTCACACACCCATCATTCATGTTTCATTTGCTCATTTTCTTATTCATTTATCCACTTGCTAATTATTCCTTAATTGACACATTCATTCATTCACTCTTTAAATCCCATCAGACATTTTCCCAGGCAGACTTTGTTTCGAACTCTGGAATACAGAGATAACTTGAATTCAGTCCTTGTCTTTAAAGAGCTCGCAAAGTCTTAGAGGAGACAGATGCATATTAGATAAATATGATACAAGGTGGAAGGTTCTAGAGTCAAGAGAGATTTAAAAAGTATAGGGAATATGATTCACAGAGCAATGGATAAAGAAGATGTGGTACTTAAACACAATGGAATGTTACCCAGCCATTAAAAAGAATGAAATAATGCCATTTGCAGCAACATTGGTGGCCCTAGAGAATGTCATACTGAGTGAACTAAGTCAGAGAAAGAGAAAAACATGACATCCCTTATACGTGGAATCGAAAAAGAAATGATACAAATGATCTTACTTATGAAACAGAAAAAAACTCACAGACTTAGAAAAACGAAATTATGATTGTCAGGGGGACAGGATAGTAAGGGAGTTTGGGATGGACATGTGCACTCTGCTCTATTTAAAGTGGATAACCAACAAGGACCTACTCTAGAGCACATGGAACTCTGCTCAATGTTACATGGCAGACTGGATGGGAGGGGAGTTTGGGGGAGAATGGATACATGTATACATTGTGGCTGAGTCCCTTCGCTGTTCACCTGAAACTACCACGAAATGGTTAATCAACTAGACCCAAGTACAAAATAAAAGGTTCAAAAGAAAAAAATGGTATAGGGAATACAGAACAGTGAGCCGCCAGTGGGGTATACGCCGTGAACTCTGCCTGGGAAGGTGAGGAGAAAGTCACGGAGAAGTCCACCTCTTAGCTGGGTCTTGAAAGGTGAGTAGAGTCCAACAGGACCTGAAGAAGGAAGAGGAACTTCAGGCAGAGGGAGCAGAACACGCAAAGCTTGAAAGAATCTGAGTTGTCTGGGGAATTGCGAGGAGCTCCAGAAGGTGGGCGCATGCGCTGGGGATAGTGGTGGAAGATGGGAACAAGACTGCCTTCCCAAACTGGGGAAGACTTTGTACACCATCCCAAATCAGGCGACAGTGGCCGGGAGGGGCTAGAGGCTAAGTTGAGAGCCTGGGAAAGCAGCAAGGTGCAGAGTGCCTGTTTGTATCTTGAGCAAAGAGGCAAGGCCTGGGGATTGGGGTGGGGAGAGGGAGTGGGAGACAGTACTGAGTGCTCGCAGCCTCTACCATATCTTCACTATTCAGAACTTGTAGCTAAAATATTTAAATAAATTGGTTTTAAATGAAAATTAAAGGGCAAATGTTAAAAATTTTTATTTGATTAAAAACAAAAGTTATGGATACAGAGTGGTCTCCCGTCCGGCTCAAGGTGGTCTCCGCCTTGTAATTCAGCCCCTTGTACACGGGCTTTCTCTAGTTGCAGCGAGTGGGGGCCACTCTGCAGTTGTGCACAGGCTTCTCACTGTGGTGGCTTCACTTGTTGCAGAACACGGGCTCTAGGGCACGTTGCACACCCTTCGGGAGTTGTGGCCTGTTGGGCTCAGTAGTTGCAGCCTGCAGTCTCTAGAGTGCAGGCTCATTACTTGTGGCCCATGGGCTCAGTTGCCCCACAATATGTGGGATCTTCCTGAATCAGGGATTGAACTGATGTCTCTTGAATTGCAAGGCAGATTTTTAACCACTGGATCACCAGGGAAGCCCCAGTTGTCACCTTTTTTAAAGTGCTGTTACTTCAAGAGGTTATAACAAAAAATAGACAAAACAAAACCCAAGAAGGAAAGCAGAATAAGACTGGAAGTACAAGAGAAGGAAGCAAAATAACTTGCAACAAAAAATATATTAAAGGGAATCCAGTACTGAACCAGAAGACCTATAGTATGTATGCATTGCACATAACCACTTTGTCATTAGGAATAAAAGTTTCAGAAGTGGAGGGGACGGGGACTGTGGGGCCAGAAAGGTCACTTCACTGTATTCACAACTGGGGTTCTGAGGCTGTGCAGGAGGGAGAAGTCGCCTTCTCCCCTTTCTTACCCACTTGGGTCCAGTTAACCCCATGAGGTCTGATGTCCTGGACCCTTCCAGCTGCTTTTCCAAGATCTCAACTTAGCTTGGAGGCGAAGCTTATCAAGGATAAGCAAGAAGATTGACAAGAAGTATTGAAAACTCAACTGAATTGGGAACCATGAGTTTTATAGTGGTATTTGGCATGTTTGGGAAAATACCCACATGTCACAATGGTAAAGAATCTGCCTGCCAATGCAGGAGATGCAGGAGTTGCAGGTTCAATCCCTGGGTTGGGAAGATCCCCTGGAGCAGGAAATGGCAACCCACTCCAGTATTCTTGCCTGGAAAATTTCATGGGCAGAGGAGCCTGGTGGGCTTCATTCCATGGGATCACGAAGAGTCAGACACGACTGAGCAAGCACGCATGTATGCTATATGTGCCAGGTAGCTGAGTATGGAAGGAAAGAAATCATGTACAATTGATCCAGAGTTGAGGAATTTTGCAGAGGATGAGAAAGAAGGATGGAGGTGAGGAGTTTGGGAATATTCATAGACACAGAGTTGGGGACAATTCAGCAATCACCCACCAGGCCTGTCCTTGAGCCCAGAAATGTCTGGAGGTGTCTCCTGAATTCTTATTTCCACAGCCTTAGCTTGGGTCTCATCATTTCTGTCCTAAGCTGTTGCACCAACTTCCCAAGTGGTCCTCACCTCCTGTAGTACATCCTCCATGACAATGAACAAGTGTAGACTTCAATTTCTAAAGAGAGAGAAGTAACAGAGGAAGCCAGGTGATGGGCTAATTAGGCCACTGTTGGCAGAAACTCATAAAACTAAGCAATGAGCTGATTTGACAGGAAAACAGGTGAGCCCCTGATGAAGTTGCTTCTTCTGTCTCTTCTACTTTTTTCATTCACTGTTCCAGTCTCACATTCACCTCTGGGTCTTGCACTGTTCCTGCAGCGCTTTCCCCTAAGATATGCATGGTTGCTTTTCATCATTCAGGTCTCAGTGCAAATGTCACATCTTCCAAGAAGCCCTCCCTGACCACTCCTTCTTAAAGCCCCACTCAGAAGTGACTCTCTTTGGCGGTTATCACACATTGAGGTTTTTAATGACATATTTCTCTGTGTACTGCATATTTCACCCATTAGAATGTAAGCACCAAGAGGGCAGGGACCATGTGAATGGAACATAGTAGGTGCTCAATGGATATTTGTTGAGTAAATAGGTAATTTAATAAGACAGGTTGTTTATAATTAATTTTTATTGGCATATAGTTGATTTACAATGTTGTGTTTCAGATGTACAGCAGAGTGAGTCAGTTATATATAATATACATACATATATCCACTCTTTTTTAGATTCCATTCCCATGTAGGTCATCACAGAATATTGAACAGAGTTCCCTGTGCTATACAGTAGGTTCTTATTAGTTATCCATTTTATATATAGTAATGTGCGTATGTTAATCCCACTCTTCCAATTTATTTCCCCCTTTTCACTTTGGTAACCATAAGTTTGTTTTTTACATCTGTGACACAATTTCTGTTTTGTAAATAGGTTCATTTGTACCATGTTTAAAGATTCCACAAATAAGTGATATCATAGGATATTTGAGAGAGATTGTTTTGAGATGTCTGTGGGAAATCCAGGTGAAATAGCTCAGGGCTGGTGAATGAGTGAGGATATGCACTTTTAGGGAAGAGAATAGGGGCATATGAGGTACAAATATGGGAAATGAAGGAAGTTAGAGGGTCAGAGGTAGGGAGTATCTGGGCATCGCCTCAGGAGGAAGTCCTGAAGACAGCGATTATTGGGAGGTCTTTGAAGTGGGGAGCGGGTGAAGGAGAGCTCTTATAAGAGAGTATATCTTGGAGCTGTAGGACTGAGGGTGAGCTGTGGATAAGCAGGAAGAAAAGAGGGGATAGGTTCATGGAAACCCGCCCCATAGGTTATTGTGTGGGGGAGGTTGGAGGGGAGTCAGATGCTGTATGGTGGGTATTGCCTGGCTCCAGGGTCTATATGGGCAAAGGCTTGGGGCTGCTAGTGCCAGGGGAGGTCATGAGGAAGGCCTGACAGGTGTCTGGCTTGGCCCAGGTATGCACCCGTGGGTATCCTGTTCCTGATTGCTGGCAAGATCTTAGAGATGGAGGACATGGCCGTCCTGGGGGGTCAGCTGGGCATGTACACCCTGACCGTCATTGTGGGTTTGTTCGTCCATGCCGGTGGCATCCTGCCTCTCATCTACTTCCTCATCACCCACCGGAATCCTTTCCCCTTCATTGGAGGAATACTGCAGGCTCTCATCACCGCCATGGGCACGTCTTCCAGGTATGACCTTGACCCCCCCTGCTGGTACCTTTCCTAGATCCACTCTTTGTCTTTCCCAGGATCTCCTGGGAGTCCTGCCCTTTCTACCACTTTAGAACCTCATCTGGGCTACTGAGTAGTGTCAGTGGCTCTTTGAAGGTGGATCAAGATCTCCTAGAGGAGGAAATGCCAATCCACTCCAGTACTCTTGTCTGAACAATCCCTTGGACAGAGGAGCCTGGCAGGCTACAGTCCATAGGGTCACAAAGAGTCAGACGTGACTGAAGTGACTTAGCACCCAGCACCTGGGCACTGATCTTTGTCATGCGCTGGCTGTTGTGACTCTTTTCCCCTCTTCTTCTGTTTCTCTATTTAATATGGACAGAGAGCCAGCTACCAACTTTGAGGTTAGGACAAAGGTTCCAACATGCCTCCTGATCTCAGTCATTTTATAGCTTGTAGGGTCTCATCTTGCCTTGAGATGGCCTCTGGGAGATCTCTTGGCTTCTTTTATTTTGTGGTTTCAGGGGGTTCATAAGAAGCACCCCTTTCTCCCATCAACCAAATTCAAAACAATCTGAGGTGTATCACTAGAGCTTATATTGTATAAGCAATATAATTTTTATTGCATATACACTGAAGAATGTGCCTCTTGATCTGTGGTCAAGTAGGGTTGGCTCGCTTGTACCCCCAGAATTAAACTCTCCAGGTTGCCACAGGCATAGATACCTAAACATCCTCTCTGTGGGTCCAGGCTTCTCTTTGCATGATATAAAGTGGACCAGACAGAGCACATGTTTTATGGATCAGCTGACTCCAAGTGGGGAGAAAGGCTGAGAAGGCTAGTATAGCTGAGGTCAGTCCCCAAGTAAACACGGGAAGTGGGGAATAGGAGTCTTCTGTAATACCCTTCTCTTAGCCCTGAGAGGTGGGAACTTGGAAGATCTTTCCTCTTCTTTCTGGAAGTGGATAGTTAGAGTGAACTAGTGGCATGAACCAGTGACCTGAACTAGTGTGTAGTAAGTAGCCTTAAGCTGTTGACTTTGGGTGCGTCAGGAGACCTGAGTCTGGGGGATGTCACTGCTGTGTGCCCCCTGTGTCATGAAGAGTCCCTCTCCCCCATGCACAGTTATCAGCCCCTGAAATGTTAGACATCTGCCATCTTCCCCTTACCCTAGTTCCAGCCTGCCTCCCAGTGTTCTCAAGGGGAGCCCTCCTTGGGCCCAGGGCTACCCCCTATCCTCAGCCCTTGGGGCTCTCTTCCCCAGCTCTGCGACATTGCCCATCACCTTCCGCTGTCTGGAGGAGGGCCTCGGTGTGGACCGCCGCATCACCAGGTTCGTACTGCCCGTGGGGGCCACTGTCAACATGGACGGCACCGCCCTCTATGAGGCCCTGGCCGCCATCTTCATTGCCCAAGTCAACAACTACGAGCTCAACCTGGGCCAGATCACAACTATCAGGTGAGTTGGCCTTGGTTGGAACCTGCCAACAGGTGAGACCTGAGAAGTCATTAGCTTGGCTGGGGGTAGGGATGGTGTTGGAGGGAAGGGAGCCTTTGGATATTGGTTGGGGGCGTGTATTGAGAGATGCAGGAAAAAATAAGACATGGTTCCTGAACTTAGGGAGAATCTAGTCTAAGGAAGAGACACTGATGATAGTAATGCTGATGACAGTGATGATGTAGATTATGTTGGTAATAGTGGAGATGAGGTGGATGGTGTTGATCGTGGTGATGGTGGTGATAATGGTTTTGGTGGTGGTGATGATGGCCACCGTTTATGAAACTCTTGCTGTATATCGTCTCAGTCACTCAGTTGTGTGTGACTCTTTGTGACCCCATGGACTGTAGCCCGCCAGGCTCCTCTGTCCATGGGATTCTCCAGGCAAGAGTACTGGAGTGGGCTGCCATGCCCTCCAGGGGATCTTCCCAGGGACTGAGTCCATATCTCTTGTATCTACTGCATTGGCCGGTGGGTTCTTACCACTAGCGCCACCTGGGAAACCCAGCAGCTTCCCACTAGCTGTCTTATTAACACCTGATGGTGTGTATATATTGATGCTACCCTCTCAGTTCGTTAGCCTACTCTTGACTCAGTCTGACCCTCCACTTGGGGTGGACCACCATCTTTTTCATCTTCTAGGTGTTGCACATTATAGTTTTCCTAAGCCATGTACATGCAAGTGTATATGTTTTTTCTCTCACTCAGTGCCATAGACAGTTTCTTCTTTTGATTCTAAACTTAGCCCACCTTCCAGAGTGTCCTTCCTGGCATCAGGACCTCTC
Source organism: Capricornis sumatraensis (assembly GCF_032405125.1). NCBI lineage: Eukaryota > Metazoa > Chordata > Mammalia > Artiodactyla > Bovidae > Capricornis > Capricornis sumatraensis. The sequence continues at coordinate 10,045,452 of NC_091077.1, forward strand.
GCTACTGACCCACCTACTTCTAGCACATGTGTGTATGGGGGACTCAAGCTTCTGCTTCATGGCTGCTGCCCGGGTTGATTCTTCTGCCCTCTTCCAGCCCCCAGAGGCAGCTGGTTAAACCCCTGCTTTCACACGTAGGAAGAGTAAAGGAGCAAAGAAAGAAGCATTGAGGACACTGTAAGGAGCGTCAGGATCACCTCTCACATTGCTCTCTCTGGGTGGGGCACTGGGTGGCAGGGGTTTGTTGTTGTCGTTTAGTCGCTCAGTTGTTTGACTCTTTGCAACACCTTCGGCCTGTAGCCCACCAGGCTGCTCTGTCCATAGGATTCTCCAGGCAAGAATACCGGAGTGGGTTGCCAATTTCTCCTCCAGGGTGTCTTCCCAACCCAGGGATCGAACCCACGAATCCTGCATTGCAGATGAATTCTTTAGCACTGAACCACGAGGGAAGCTGGGCGGCATGGATATGACATCCCTAGACACTCATGCCATGCTGACTGCTTGCTTTCCTTTGCATCTGTGGACAAAAAAATGTCGCTGGTCTTTTCAGTAAACAAAGGTTGTCACCCTGCCATCAGCTATTGGCCGCTGCAGCTGCCCCCAGAGGTGCCCCTTGGGGGCAATTCAGGATGGAGCAAAGCAGGCTGCTGGCCCTGTGTAGTTCAGATGCTCATCTAGGAATGGTTTCAACGGGCCAGACTCTTGCATTGTCCCATACATAGAAAAGCGCTCAAATCACTGACTTGAGATGTCTGGTGATTTTAATTTAAATCTTAATTGGAGGATGATTGAAAAAATTAATTTTTAATTTTTATTTTAAGGATAATTGCTTTACAGTGTTGTGTTGGTTTCTGCTGTACATCAGTGTGAATCAACTATAAGTAAACACATATCCCCTCCATTGTGAGCCTCCCTCCCATTCTCCCTCCCCCATCCCACCTCTCTATGTCACCGCAGAGCACTGAGCTGAGCTCCCTGTGGTACACAGCAGCTTCCCACTAGCTATCTATTTTACAGAGGGGAGTGTATATATGCTAGGGCTACTATCTTGTTTTTTTAATTTTTAGTTTTGTGTTTAGCAGTAATCTTTTAGATATTTCCTGACAAGTTTTTATTTTTTTCTCTTTTTTTCCAACAAAAAGTCCTTCATCCTTAACCTTTTCAGAACCTTTCCTCAGAGCTATCAGAGTGGCTGTCACTCTGGCTCAGAAAGGTCCTGGAATAAAACATAACTCAGCTTTAAGGCGTACCTCGTGGCTCCGTGGTAAAGAATCTGCCTGCCAATGCGGGAGATGGGGATTTGATTCCTGGGTCGGGAAGATCCCCTGGAGAAGGAAATGGCAACTCACTCCAGTATTCTTGCCTGGGAAATACCATGGAGAGAGGAGCCTGGTGGGCAGCAGTCCATGGGGTTGCAAAGAGTCAGACACGACTGAGTAACTAAACAACAACAACAACAACAACTCAGCTTAAAAAAAACCCAGCAAAACACCTGCTCTTGCATCTGCAATATGAACTGTTTAAAACGTCCATCATTGGATGAAACTCCAGCTAGATCCCAGTAAAAGACGAGGGGGTATCTCTGCATTGGCTTTTGATAAAAGTCGCTTTGAATTTGCTCTTATTTTGGGGATCTGACCCCTTCCCTTCTTTTGTGTCTCTCCTAACACCCCCTCATTTCTCCCTTCCCCCTGCCTGCGTCCCTGTGTCCTTTCTTCCTGTGCAGTATCACAGCTACAGCAGCCAGTGTCGGGGCTGCCGGCATCCCCCAGGCAGGTCTGGTCACCATGGTGATTGTGCTCACCTCGGTCGGCCTGCCCACTGAAGACATCACGCTCATCATCGCTGTGGACTGGTTCCTGTGAGTGTTCTTCAGACTCTTCTACTCTCTCTTCTGGAAGCCCCTGCTTTCCCTGTAGGACTCCCAATGAATGGGCTCTCATTGCAGCAAGGACAGAGCTCTAGAATTTTGGGATGAAAAGAGGGCCTTGGAGAACATCCCAAGCAGTATGGACCCCAAATTCCATAGAGTTAATCTTTGGAAGTAGGGAAGTAAGCCATGAGGGGCTTTACCCATCTTCCAGAAAAGCCCTATGGTACCTGCCTTATGTAGAAATCACACACAAAAAAAGGTGATCCATGGGGCAGAGCAGACTTGCGAATTTTTTAAAAAAATTCTCAACTTTTATTTTTGAATTTTATTTATTTATTTGACTGTGCCAAGTCTTAGCTGGGGCATGCAGGTCTTCTATTTTTGTTCGCAGTATTCGAATTCTGAGTTTTGGCATGTGGGATCTCGTTCCCTGACCAGGGATTGAATCTGCGCCCCCTGCTTTGGGAGTGAAGAGTCTTAGCCACTGGACCACGAGAGAAGCCCCTCAACTTTTGTGTGTGTGTGTGTCTCTTCGGTTGTATCCGACTCTTTGTGACCCCATGGTCGGTAGCCCGCCAGGCTCCTCTGTCCATGGGATTCTTCAGGCAAGAATACTGGAGTGGTTTGCCATGCCCTCCTCCAGGAATTCTTCCTGATCTAGGGATTGAACCCCCATCTCTTATGTCTCCTACATTGGCAGGCAGAGTCTTTACCACTAGTGCCACTGGGGGAGACCCCTCAACTTTTATTTTTTAATTATTTTTGACTGTGCTGCAGAGCTTGTTGGATCTTAGTTCCTTGGCTAGGGATTGAACCCAAGCCCTGGCAGTGAAATCTGAGTTCTAACAACTGGAATGCCAAGGAATTTTCTCAACTTTTAATAATAGGAGGTTTACAGATAAAAATCTGGACTTTCATCTCCACCTTGGAGCTCTTGCCTGGATCTCACTCCCTTTTAGATGGTTTCCAGCAGGGTCTTATTTACTCACAGTGGTTACCTTCCTCATTCTGTATGCTGTTCAGCTCATAACTCCTAATTTTCTTTTTTAAAATGAATTAATTTACTTAAAAAATTGGAGTATAATTGCTTTACAATGTTTCTGGAGTACAGCAACATGAATCAGCTACAGGTATACATATATCCTTTCCCTCTTGAGCCTCCCTCCTTCCCACTCTCTTCTATCCCTCTAGGTTATCACAGAGCACCGAGCTGAGTTCCCTAGCAGGTTCCCAGTTCAGTTCAGTTCAGTTGCTTAGTCATGTCCAGCTCTTTGCAACCCCATGGACTGTAGCATGCCAGGCCTCCCTGTCCATCACCAACTCCTGGAGTTTACTCAAACTCACGTCCATTGAGTCGGTGATGCCATCCAACCATCTCCTCTGTTGTCCCCTTCTCTTCCCCCCTTCAATCTTTCCCAGCATCAGGGTCTTTTCAAATGAGTCAGCTCTTCACATCAAGTGGCCAAAGTATTGGAGCTTCAGCTTCAGCATCAGTCCTTCCAATGAACACCCAGGACAGATCTCCTTTAGGATGGACTGGTTGGATCTCCTTGCAGTCCAAGGGACTCTCAAGAGTCTTCTCCAACATCACAGTTCAAAAGCATCATGTTTTTGGCCCCCAGCTTTCTTTATAGTCCAACTCTCACATCCATACATGACCACTGGAAAAACCATAGCCTTGACTAGACAGACCTTTGTTGGCAAAGTACTGTCTCTGCTTCTGGTTCCCACTAGCTATCTGTTTCACACAAGGTCCTGCGTATATGTCAGTGCTACTCTCTCGACTCGTCCCACCCTCTCTTTGCCCCTCTGTGCCCACAAGTCCATTCTCTGCATCTGTGTCTCTATTCCTGCCCTGCAAAAAAGTTCATCAGTATCATGTTTCTAGGTTTCATATATATGTCCATACCCCTAATTTGCTATATCAGACATTTACATTAAAAAAAGAATTGCACTGCTGAGAACAAATATGAGCACCTCAGAGCTTGGTCCAACCTGTGTTGGACTGGAGTGTGAACCCTGACTCCAGGGCACAAGGAGCCCCCAGCTGCTGCACCTTCTTTGTGGAGTGTCTCAAGCCTTGATTAACAGCAGCTTCTCTCTCCCCTCCCCTCTGCAGTGACCGACTTCGCACAATGACCAATGTGCTGGGGGATTCTATCGGAGCGGCCGTCATTGAACATCTGTCTCAGCGGGAGCTGGAGCTGCAGGAAGCTGAACTCACCCTCCCCAGCCTGGGGAAGCCCTACAAGTCACTCATGGCACAGGAGAAAGGGGCGTCCAGGGGACGGGGAGGAAATGAGAGTGCCATGTGAGAGCCCCCTGCTCTGCCACCCAGAGAGGGGGGAAGGGGGTCGGGGAGGGGGTTCCTGGGGAAGAACCCCTGCCCGAGTGACTGTGCACTGAACACACATGTTCTTTCCAGCATGTTTGGGGGGAAACTGAGATAAAGAAGCAGGAATGAAAGATGTCTAAGGTGTCTGTTTCTCTCTGGGCATATACTGAAAATTTGTTGGGGAGGCCATGAGCCAGGCTGAGGAGGAGATATTTGCTCTGGGATTAGGGGTAAGAGAAGCTTCAGGTTCAACAAGATGAGGGGTCAGCTTGTGTTCCTCATTTTCTGAGTGACAGAACTCAAGAAGGTAAACTGCTGTTCCTCAGTGTTGTTGTTCAGTTGCTAAATTGTGTCCAACTCTGCGACTCTGTAGACTGAAGCACAACCAGGCTCCTCTGTCTTCGACTGTTTCCTGAAGTTTGCTCAAATTCATGTCCATTGGATTGGTGATGCTATCTAACCATTTCATCCTCTGCTGCCCGCTTTTGCTTTTTCCTTCAATCTTTCCCAGCATCAGGGTCTTTTCCAGTGAGTCTGCTCTTTGCATCAGGTGGCCAAAATATTGGAGCTTCAGCATCAGTCCTTAAAGTATATATTCAGGGTTGATTTCTTTTAGGATTGACGGTTTGATCTCCTTCCTGTCCAAGGGACTCTCAAGAGTCTTCTCCAGTACCACAGTTCCAAAACATGAACTTTTCAGTGCTCAGCCTTCTTCTTGGTTCAACTCTCACATCCGTACATGACTACTGGAAAAATGATAGCTTTGACTATATGGACCTTTGTTGACAAAGTGGTGTCTCTGCTTTTTAAATACACTGTCTAGCTTTAAAACAATATCCATAGCCTCTGTGTGGGGAGTCCCCATGACCACCTTCAGATTTTATGATATACCAGAAGGACTCATAGAACTTGAAAAAGCTGGGATACTCTCATTTATGGTTTGCTGCACTGAAAAGATACATTGAAATCAGCAAAGGCAAACGATGCAGGTGACAGGGTCCAGAAGAGACTAGGTGTGAGCTTCCAGTTGTCCTGTCCCAGGGGCATTGCATGAATAGCCCTTAATTCTTTCAGCAGTGAGGTGTGACAACACATATGAAATACTGCCAACCGTGGAAGCCCACCTGAACCTTGGTGTCCAGAGTTTTTATCCAGGTGTATCACATAGGCATGGAGTTCCTGCTGACCTTCACAGCTCATTGTTGAGTCTCTCCAGTGTTAGTCGCTCAGTCATGTTTGACTCTGTGTGACCCCATGGACTCCAGCCCACCAGGCTCCTCTGTCCGTGGGGTTCTCCAGGTAAGAATACTAGAGTAGGTAGCCATTCCCTTCTCCAGGGGATCTTCCTGACCCAGAGATTGCAGGCCTCCTGCAGTAGCAGGTGAATTCTTTACCATCTGAGGCACCAGGGAAGCCTGAGTCCCTCCAGAGGTCAAACTAATATAGCATTGCCCTGGGTCCCAGGTGAACAAAGCCTGGCTTCCCTGATGGCTCAGTGGGTAAAGAATCTGCCTGCAATGTAGGAGACACAGGAGGCGCAAGTGTGATCCCTGGGTCAGAAGGATCCCCTGGAGCAGAAAATGGCAACCCTCTCCAGTGTTTGTGCCTAAAAAATCCCATGGATTGGTGGGCTACAGCAGCCATGAGTGAGCCATTAAGCACACACAGTATAGCATTGCCCTGGGTCCCAGGTGAACAAAAACGGGCGTTCACCATCAACCAGACTACCTGGCATGGATTAAGGCTCCAGGTAAACAAAGACACTTTTATCAGGCAGGATATTCCAGGGGTTCAGAGGTCATGTTTCAGGAAGCAGTCTAGGGCCAGTGCTTTCTTTGGGATGTGCAGGCTTTGAGCACCCCTTATCCTCCGAGTTAAACCTTTTACTTCATACACCTCATTGTTGGGAACTGGGAAAGCAGGTGGAGATGGAGAAGCATGGAGATGAGTAGTGGGGACTTGTAACCCTGATACTTGACCCCTGGGACTAATTGGCCTGGACAGGCCCAGGCTGGCCACAGGGGGCTCCTTATATGTAAGGGTGGATGTTGAAGTTTAACCATCATTTTCTTGCAGGCTAATGAACCAGGTGAGAAATTACATGAGACCTTACTAAAGGTGTGGGGAGAACAAGGAAAAACAGAAGGTAACATGATTATAGCTGCTATAAATATAACTCAACTCCATGATCCTTTTGTCTAAGAAATATAATATTAATTTTTTCTAAATCAAATTAAGCTTCACTTGAGCACTTACCTCTCCTAAAGGAGGGGGGAGGATAGGGTGGGAAATTCAAACATGAGTAGGTTTTGGGATGCTCCATCCTCCATTTCTTAAAGGTTTTAAGAGAACTCTTGAGCGTAATAAACTGAGAGAACTTGGGAGAAGCGCTTCAGAAATCTTTAATCTATTTAATCTATCTCAGCATGGAACCAAAATCACTGTGAATGGTGACTGCAGCCATGAAATTAAAAGATGCTTGCTCCTTGGAAGAAAAGCTATGACAAACCTACACAGCATATTAATAAAGCAGAGACATCACTTTGCCAACAAAGTCTGTGTAGTCAAAGCTATGGTTTTTCCAGTAGTCATATACAGGTATGAAACTTGGACCATAGGGAAGCTGAGGGCCAAAGAATTGATACCTTCAAATTGTGGTGTTGAAGAAGACTCTTTAGAGTCCCTTGGAGAGTGAGGAAATAAAATCAGTCAATCCTAAAGGAAATCAACTCTGAATATTCATTGGAAGGATTGATTCTGAAGCTGAAGCTCCAGTACTTTGGCCACCTGACGTGAAAAGCCGACTCATTGGAAAAGACTGTGCTGCTGGGAAAGATTGAGGGCAAGAGGAGAAGGGAGAGACAGAGAATGAGATGGTTGGATGGCATCATTGACTCAATGGACATGAGTTTGAACAAACTCTGGGAGATAGTGCAGGACAGGGAAGCCTGGTGTGCTGTAGTTTGTGGGATGGCAAGGAGTCAGACATGACTTAGTGACTGGACAACAATTGGAGACAATTATGGTAAGAGTTTAGAAATATTCTGTGAGAAGACAAGCAGCTCATCCACTTATACAATATCCTACTCTGCAGTGGACCTTGGGGAACTTTGCCTGAGATCCCAGTGTTAAACTAGAATTTCAACTTTTATCTCTATCCACCCCATGGTCAATGTTCTGCGTCCCCAGAGGGCTCCTGTGGAAGCAGGGTACACTAGTCCTTAGGGCTGCCGTGACAAAGTACCACAGATTGAGTGGCTTAAACAATAGAATTTTTTTTTCCTCATCATTTTGGAGAAGTCCTAGATTAAGGAGTTCCCTGGTGGTCCAGTGGCTAAGACTCTGCGCTTGCAATGCAGGGTTCCTGGGTTCTATCCTTGCTCAGGGAACTAGATCCCACATTCCATAACTCAGAGTTCTCATGGTTCAGTGAAGATCAAAGATCCTGTGTGCCGCAGCTAAGACCCGGGACAGCCAAATAAATAAACATTGCAAAATAAAGTCACGTCTTTTCATGAAGATGGCATTGAAGGTGAAGAAGGAAGCCCCTGTCCCTCTGAAAGCCGAAGCCAAAGCAAAGGCTTTGAAGGCCAAGAAAACAATGTTGAAAGGTATCCACAGCCACAAAAAAGAGAAGATCTGGACGTTACCCACCTTCTGGCAGCCCAAAACACCACTGCTCAGGAGGCAGCCCAAAGAGCCTCAGAAGAGCGCCCCTAGGAGAAACAAACTTGACCACTATGCCATCATCAAATTCCCCCTCACCACCAGGTCAGCCATGAAAAAAATAGCTGGTATTCACTGTGGATGTCAAGGCTAACAAGCTCCAAATTAAACAGGCTGTGAAGAAGCTCTGTGACATTGATGCGGCTGAGGTCAATACCCTGATCAGGCCTGACGGAGAGAAGAGGGCATATGTTTAACTGGCTCCTGACTATCATGCTTTGGATGTAGCTAACAAAATTGGGATCATCTAAACTGAGTCCAGCTGGCTAATTCCGAATATAAAAGTTTTCACTGTGTTAAAACAACAACAACAAAAACAACGACGTCATGGATGAAGATGCCAGCCATGTCAGTTTCTTTTGAGGCCTCTGTCCGTGGCTTGTAGATGATTGTCTTCTCCTTGTGTCTTCACATGGGTCTCCCCCTGTGTGTGTCTGGGTCTTAATCTCTTCTTCATAAGGAAACCAGCCAAATTAGAGTAGGGCCCACCTGAATGAACTCATTTTAACTTCCATGCATGCTCAGTTGCTTCAGTCGTGTCTGAGTCTTTGTGACCCAATGGACCATGGCCCCAGAGGCTCCTCTGTCCATGGGATTCTCCAGGCAAGAATACTGGAGTGACTTGCCATGCCCTCCTCCTGGGGATCTTCCTGACCCAGGGATTTAACCCACATCTCTTATATATTCTACATTGGTAGGCAGGTTCTTTACCACTAGTACCACCTGGGAAGCTTATTACTATGGCTTGAAGATCCCATCTCAAAATTCAGCCACATTCCCAGGTATAGGGGGTTAGGACTTCAGCATATGAATTTTGTAGAGGACACAACTCAGGTCATCACACAAAGTGTGACCTACTGTCAAGGGATCCATGACTCCATCGCCTCCAATCCTTGGAACCCCTTCCAGCTCTATTTTCTTTATAAGCCTGCATTTTAAAGAATAAAGAAGCTAGGGAAAGATAGACCTTTTTTCTTGCGGGGGTGGGGGGGGAGGGGGATCTGTGGTTTGGATTTGATTTTATCCCATGGGTAAAAGGAAGTATAGACCTTAAAAAATTTTTTTTAATTTTGTATTTGAGTATGATTAAGGGGTTTCCCAGTTTTCTCAGTGGTAAAGAACTTGCCTGCCAAAGCAGGAGATGCAGGAGATGCGGGTTTGATCTCTGGTTTGGGAAGATCCCCTAGAAATGGCAACCCATATCATTCTTGAGGATCCCAGGACAGAGGAGCCTGGTGGGTGGGCTATAGTCCATAGTGTTGCAAGCAGTTGGAGACGACTGAAGCGACTTAGCACATAGCTGAAGAGGGTTTCCTTGGTGGCTCGGACCGTAAAGAATCTGCCTGCAATGCAGGAGATCTGGGTTCAATCCCTGGGTTGGGAAGATCCCCTGGAGAAAGAAATGGCAACCTGCTCCAGTATTCTTGCCTGGAAAATTCCATGGACCGAAGGGCCGAGTGGGCTACAGTCTATGGTATTGCAAAGAGTTAGACAAGAGTGAGCACACATAGTCATAGTCATCATAGCTGATTAACAATGTTGTGATAGATTCAGGTGGACAGCAAAGGGACTCAGCCATACATGTACATGTCTCCATTCTCCCCCAAACTCTCCTCCCATCCAGGCTGCCATAACATTGAGCAGAGTTTCCTGTGCTACACAGTATGACTTTGTTGGCTATCCACTTTAGATATAGCAGTGTGTACATGTTCATCCCCAATTCCCTAACTATCCCTCCTGTACATTGGAAATACAGATAATTCTTTTGGGGGAATTGTGGATTGGGTTAGATAATCTTTTCATTCTTTCAATCCTTCCTACCAGCAAGAATGAGACAAATTTATCTCTGACCACAGAAGTTTTCTGTTGTAAAATATGTGACCTGCTTTCTGGGTTTATCCTGAGAAGAGAAGATGGACTGTAATGTGGGGTGTGATCAAAGGCAGTCTGGAAGCTACAAGCAAGAGATGGAAACTCATGGGGATGGAATAAAGCCTGTATTCACCTGTGTTGCTTCTGACCTTAGTGATGAGGGATCCTGCAGAACCCAGAGCCCTTTGTCATGGAGATAAATGGACATACTTGGCCCAAGAGGTGGAGAGACTCAAAGAGGTTCTCTGGGGATGTAGAACAGTTGTAGGTCCATCTGCAGCTTCACATGGGTGTGTGCTAAGTTGCTTCAGCCATGTACAACTCTGTGATTCCATGGACTGTAGCCTGCCAGGCTCCTCAGTCCATGGGATTCCCCAGGCAAGAATACTGGAGTGGGTTGCCATTTCCTTCTCCAGGGGATCTTCCTGACCCAGGAATCAAACCTGTGTCCTTTATTTCTTCTGCACTGACAGGTGGGTTCTTTACCACTAGTGCCACCTGGGAGGCTCCTTTTAGAAGCTCTGGATTTTATTAAGATCTTCTGTTTTGGCAAGCTCCTTTGACACCATGCTGGGGAGAAGTGTGGTGCAATCTTGTTCTTTATCACTAGTGCCCCCTGAACGGCCTCTGCAGCTTCATGCCAGTGGGCAAATCAGCAGGCTTTCAGCAGTGTGTGTGTGTTTGCGTGTGTGTACGTCCACAAATGGCAGCTGATTCCTGTAACCTTCCAAATATACTAAGAATCTTCCTTAGGGTCTGTATTAGTTCCCCGTGGCTGCTGTTACACATTACCACAATGTGGGTGCCTTATAGGGCTTCCCCAGCCATTCAGCAGTGAACAATCTGCCTGCAATGCAGGAGACTTGGGCTTGATTTCTGGGTCAGGAAGATCCTGTGGAGGAGGGCATGACAATCCACTCCAGTATTCAGTCCTGGAGAATCCCAATGGTCAGAGGAGACTGGTGGGCTATTGTCCTTCAGATGGCAAAGAGTCAAACATGACTGAAGCAATGAGCAGAAATAGTTTTCTTACATTTCTGAAGCCTGAAAATCCAAAATCAAGATGTCAGTAGAGCTGTACTCCCCGTTAAAGCTTTAGGGAAGAGATCCCCAACCTTTTGGGCTTCTCAGGTGGTGCTAGTGTTAAAGAATCCACCTGCCAATGCAGGAGACGTAGGAGACGTGGATTCAATCCCTGGGTGAGGAAGATTCCTTGGAGGAGGGCATGGCAACCCACTCCAATATTCTTGCCTGGAGAATCTCATGGACAGAGGAACCTGGCAGGGTGTGGCTCATAGGGCCTTAACGAATCAGACATAAGTAAATTGACTTAGCACACATGCACCTCAACCTTTTTGGCACCAGGGAGTGGTTTCGTGGAAGACAGTATTGCCATAGACCTGGGCTTGGGGGCATGGTTTCAGGATGATTCAAGCACGTTATGTTTATTGAGTTTGTTGAGCAGGAGGCGGAACTCATGTGGCAATGCAAGCAAAGGGGAGTACCTGAAAATACAGGTGAAGCTTCATTTGCTGGCCTGCTGCTCGCCTCCTGCTGTTTGGCCCAGTTCCTAACAGGCCATAGACTGGTATGCGTTCATGGCCTGGGGGTGGGAACCCCTGCTTTAGGAGAGAATCAATCCTTGCTTCTTCCAGCTTCTTGTGGCTCCAAGAGTTCCTTGCCTTGTGGCCACGTCACTCCAATTTCTGCCTTTATGTTATAGGATTTTCTCTTCTTTATGTCTTCTGTATGTTTTAATTTTTTTGGATAAAAGTTTTTTCTTTATTTTTATTTATTATTTATGTGGCTGTGTCAGGTCTTAGTTGTGACATCAGGATCTTTGTTGCAGCACAGGGTCTCGCTAGCTGTGGCAAGTGGGCTCAGTAGTTGTAGCATGGGCTTTTGTTGTCCCATGGCTTGTGGAATCTTAGTTCACCAACCAGGGATCAAACTCAAGTCCTCTGCATTTCAAGGTGGATTATTAAGCATTGGACCGTCAAGAAAGTCCTTCTCCTGCATCTTCTAAGGAACTGTCATTGGATTTAGGGCACACCCAAGTAACCCAATTGCACTTATCTCACAGGCTAGTAAAGTAATGCTCAAAATTCTCCAAGCCAGGCTTCAGCAATACGTGAACCGTGAACTTCCAGATGTTCAAGCTGGTTTTAGAAAAGACAGAGGAACCAGAGATCAAATTGTCAACATCGGCTGGATCATCAAAAAAGCAAGAGAGTTCCAGAAAAACATCTATTTCTGCTTTATTGACTATGCCAAAGTCTTTGACTGTGTGGATCACAATCAACTGTGGAAAATTCTTCAAGAGATGGGAATACCAGACCACCTAACCTGCCTCTTGAGAAATCTGTATACAGGTCAGGAAGCAACAGTTAGAACTGGACATGGAACAACAGACTGGTTCCAAATAGGAAAAGGAGTACATCAAGGCTGTATATTGTTACCCTGCTTATATAATTTATATGCAGAGTACATCATGAGAAATGCTGGGCTGGGAGAAGCACAAGCTGGAATTGAGATTGCCAGGAGAAATATCAATAACCTGAGATATGCAGATGACACCACCCTTATGGCAGAAAGTGAAGAGGAACTAAAAAGCCTGTTGATGAAAGTGAAAGAGGAGAGTGAAAAAGTTGGCTTAAAGCTCAACGTTCAGAAAATGAAGATCATGGCATCTGGTCCCATCACTTCATGGGAAATAGATGGGGGAAACAGTAGAAACAGTGTCAGACTTTATTTTTGGGGGCTCCAAAATCACTGCAGATGGTGACTGCAGCCATGAAATTAAAAGACGCTTACTCCTTGGAAGGAAAATTATGACCAACCTAGATGGCATATTCAAAAGCAGAGACATTACTTTGCCAACAAAGGTCCGTCTAGTAAGGCTATGGTTTTTCCTGTGGTCATGTATGGATGTGAGAGTTGGACTGTGAAGAAGGCTGAGCGCTGAAGAATTGATGCTTTTGAACTGTGGTGTTGGAGACGACTCTTGGACTGCAAGGAGATCCAACCAGTCCATCCTAAAGGAGATAGGTCCTGGGTGTTCATTGGAAGGACTGATGCTGAAGCTGAAACTGCAATACTTTGGCCACCTGATGTGAAGAGTTGACTCATTGGAAAAGACCCTGGTATTGCCTATAAGGCCACTATGTGATACAGGAAATGTAGCTCAGTCTAGTTAAGACAAAGATTTTAGTGATCCCAGGGAACAGAGCCGTGTGTCAGGCAAGAGAAAACAGCCATAAAAAGTGTGTTTATCAAGCCAGTTACCACCACGATCGACTCATGGACTTCTGCTGTGGAAAGACAGGGAGCCAGTACAAATATATATCCTACAGACTTATCTTACCCAATGTGCAAGTGATTTATACACCAACTCCTGTTGGTCTCTGGTTAAGGAGTGATTCCTGGGACATTAGTTCTCTGAACATGGGCAGGGCAGACTAGAGAAATCCCTTAGGCAAAAGATGCAGATATGAAAGTTGGAAGCCACACAGAATGTGCTAAAGTGATGAAAGAATATCTTTTATATTATGTTTATCCATTCCACCTCCCTGGGATGCAGTTGCAGTGGCTGCAAGGGCAGAAGCCATTTTGTGACCATGAGGGTGGAAGACCCATGCTAGAGATAGAGCAGAAAAGCACAAGGATCTTGAGTACTTGAAGGCCAGCTTTGAACTGTTTAGCTCCAGATTTCAAGTTTCAGAAATTTTCAGAATTTCAAGTTTCATCACTAAGTTTTGATGTGACTGAAAGTTATTCATAAAAAGGCACTTCTTCCAGTTGATTTGATTCACACAGCCTCAGAAAACATCTCTGTAAATGAGTTTGCAGGGCAACATTTCCTTAATAGGTATACACTCCATCACTGTGAAGATATATACTAAAAATATGAGATTTAGTTTATTTCTTAAGAAATTTAAATCATGACTAAATGTAACAGAAAATATCAGGTTCAGTGTATAGGAAGTTAAATTCATATGGTTACAAATTGAAAAAGGGAACTAAAGATATAGTATGAAGGAAAATAGAGAGGGCTGTGAAGACCCAAGGGAAGTTTTTCTTTAAAAAATGAGTGTTAGGAAAGAGAAAAACATTAAATGAAGGAAGCCAGGATGTCTGGTCCTCAACATTATGTGCCCAGTTGCTTATGAGAGCCCTCTAAAGGCCCTGTGAATGAGAGATGGTGCCCTGGTGATGAGTCTCCCTAGGGCCCCCTTCATGTCCCTGTTCCTCAGACTGTAGATGAAGGGGTCCAGCATGGGGGTGACCATGGTGTACATCACCGAGGCCACCAGACTTGTCCTAGAGGATGAAGTGACTGCAGAACTGAGGTAGACCCCTAGGCCTGTGCCATAGAACAAGGAGACCACTGAGAGGTGAGACCCACAGGTGGAAAAGGCTTTGTATTTGCTCCTGGCTGATGAAATTCTCAGGATGGAGGAGAAAATCTTAGAGTAAGAAAAGAGGATCCCAGAGAGAGGAAAAACACCTAGGATAATAGTCATAAAATACACCACTGTGTTATTGATGAGGGTGTCAGAACAGGCAAGTTTTAGGACTTCAGGAAGATCACAGAAAAAGTGTGGGATCTTCATGCTTCTGCAGAATGACAGCCTCAAAAGGGTTAAGGTCATGAGCAGGGAGCCTGTGACACTGAGGCTCCAGGACCCCAGAGCCAGCAGCCCACAGAGCCGGGGGTTCATGATGACCATGTAGTGCAGGGGGTGACAGATGGCCACAAAGCGGTCATAGGCCATCACACTCAGGATTAAATTGTCCAGGCCTCCAAACACAACGAAAAAAAAAACCTGGCTGAGGCAGCCTGCATAGGTGATAACTTGACTCTGTGTCTGGATGTTCCACAGCATCTTTGGGATGGTGGTGGAGGTGAAACCGATGTCTGCAAAGGACAGGTTGGAGAGGAAGAAGTACATGGGGGTGTGGAGGTGGGAGTCTGAGATGACGGCTAGGATGATGGCCAGGTTCCCAGTGAATGTGACCAGGTACATGGACAGAAACAGCCCGAAGAGGAGAGGCTGCAGGTCTGGGTCCTCTGCGAATCCCAAGAGGAGAAAGTTTCTGACTCCTGTTTGGTTTTCTCTTTCCATGATTATGCCGGGCTAGCCAACAAGGAGGAAAAAAGCAATACAAAATTTACCCCAAATAAACATTCCCCAGAAAGACAGAAATATCCTTAACCCAAACCCGGGGAGATCATGAAGTCATTCATTTTGGCTAAGGATTGACTTTCTTTGATGACAAATTGTGGTTACTGTTGACATCTGGAAAAATCATTTCAAGTTTAGCACTTCTCAAACTGTGGCTCCTGAGCACCACCAGCAACCCCTAGAAATGTTAGAAATACACATTTTTTTAGGCTTGTCTGACCTGCGTTTGTGCTCACTTGTGTGTCTGGCTCTTGGTGACCCCATGGACTGTAGCTTGCTAGACCCCTCTGTCCATGGGATTGCCCAGGCAAGAATACTGGAGTGGGTTGCAATTTCCTCCTCCGGGAGATCTTCCCAACGCAGGTGTAGAACCTGCATCTCCTGTATCTCCTGCATTGGCAGGTGGATTTTTTTCCACTGAATCATCTCTGACCTACTGAGTCAGATATGCTGGGTGTGAAGCCAGCACTTGGCACTTCAACAAGCCCCCATGGAAACTCTGACACATACAAGTTTGAGAAGCACTGCTCTAGTGCTTGCCTGCATCCCCAAACAATCATCATTTTCCTGGAGTCCCTGATGACTACTATTGAGCGTTCCGCCCAGTCCTTTGGGAATGGGGAATTCCCTAACTCTAGGCAGCTCTTCTCACTCATTGAGAGTTTCTTAGATCCTCTGGACCTTAGGTGCTCCTTTTGCTAAAAAAGAAAAAAACCCTAATATTATTGTTAATCACCATTTATATTTCATTTATATTATCAATGTCCCTATATAAATTCAATCAAAATTGAATTTCTAAATATAGACTTCTAGAGTTTCTAAATATCGAGTTTATCTTCACATAAATCATCTCTTAGTTTTAGCTTTGGGTGGGTGCATGCTTAGTCCTGTCCAACTCTTTGAGACCCCATGGGTCTGTAGCCTGCCAGGCTCCTCTGTCCATGGAATTTTCCAGGCAGGAATACTGAAGTGGGTTGCCATTTTCTACTCTCAAGGGGATCTTCCCAACCCAGGGATGGAACCTGAGTCTCTTGCATTGGCTGGTGGATTTTTTTTACCACCAAGCAACCTTTGAAGCCCATAAAAACATACCTATCATCTCCAAAAATGTCCTTGTATTCTTTTGTGTGGTATGAATACTTAAAATCTATTCCTCTAACATATTTTAAAGAGTACAATACTGTATTATTAACTCTGTTTACTATGTCATATCCCTGGAGAAGGAAATGGCAACCCACTCCAATATTCCTGTCTGGAAAATTCCATGGACAGAGGAGCATGGTGGCTTACAACTGATGGAGCTGCAAGTCAGACACGACTTAACGACTAGACCACCACCACCACGTTATATGCCAGATCTCTAGAATTTATTCCTTTTGCATAACAAATCTTGATACACTGAATAAGAATTCCTTATTTCCCTTCCCTTCCAGCCAATAATTCCAATCAACACTCTATTCCATGCTTCCATGAGTTTGATGATTTTAGATGCCTCATGTAAGTGGAATCATACACTATTTGTTCTTTTCTGTCTGGCTTATTTCACTTATTATAATGTCCTCTAGATTCATCCGAGGTGTTGCAAATAGCAGAATTTCTATATGGTGTTTTAATGTATTTTAAGTTTAATGCTATTAATAATGATATTCCCTCACCTTATATCTTTGATATCACTATTACATTAGGAAAATCTTAGTTTTCCTGTATTTATAAGGTGTTATGGGCATTTTCTAGATTCCTTTATTAATTAACATTTTTTTTCTAATATTTATATGCTTTCTTCAAATAGTATTAATTTACAACATTTATTTATCTTTAGGTCTTATTGCATTGCTATAAAACTCTCCGACACTGTTCATATTTATGTTGAGTTGGAATTCTTATTATTCTTCCTTTATTCAAGGGAATAATTCTAAAGTTTTTATTTAATATGATGTTTATCATAATTTAGGATATATCTCTATGTATTTTATCATCTTTACTTGCATTTTTTAATTCCTATACATTTTAGAGGGCCTTTTAAAGATACAAATAAGTGTTTCACAATTGATTAGTAATTTAGAAAAAATAGTGTTAAATCTTATCTCCATATTCCCTAATAAATTTCAAATGTTGAGTGTGGAGTTAGGGACCATATAAGCTATCAGAAGAAAATAAATAAAATACATAGATAATATAATTTATACATGAATATATGTAACCTTGGGCTTCCCAGGTGGTGCTAGTGGTAAAGAACCCACCTGCCAGTGCAGGAGATGTAAGAGGCACCGGTTCAATCAATGGATTGGAAAAATCCCCTGGAGAAGGACATGACAACCCACTCCAGTATTCTTACCTGGAGAATCCCATGGACGGAGGAGCCTGGCAGGTTGTAGTCCATGGGATTGCATAGAGTCAGACACGACTGAAGTGACTTAGCACACACACATGCATATGTAATCTTTAAAAGTGGACGTTCTCTATGAATAAAAAGTCTTTGATGGAAATAAGGGAAGAAAAGATCAGTAATTGGACAATAAATTGAAAAATTATTAATGAGAAAATGTGCCCTGCAGAAAGTTGGAATGCAAAAGATAATTATTTCCCTAATAAAAGTTAGTATCTTTAACCTATAAAGCCTTAATTATAAATCATAGAAACAGTAATATATTACCAGGTAAAAAGGCATAGGATATTAAAGATTTATTAAAAAGTATAAAAAGGATAATAAATATTTGTGAATTTTTTCTAGTATTAACTTATGAGGATGAAAGTAAAATAAGATACCTTTTCACTGAGGTAACTAAGAAGCCACTGAGAAAAATAAAGACTAAGAATGCAAAATTTCATCAGGTGGAAAGAGAAATAGCACCTCACATACTGCTGCTTCAGTCGTGTCCAACTCTGTGCGACCCCATAGATGGCAGCCCACCAGGCTCCCCCATCCCTGGGATTCTCCAGGCAAGAACGCTGGAGTAGGTTGCATTTCATTCTCCATGAGATGATAATTGATCTGTATTTCTGGACTGGAGAAATTACATCACTGTACAGATCTTTTATAAGTTTCCTTGCACAAATCCAAGGAAAATGATCAACAAGATATACCAAAATGTGGACAAGAATCAGCTTGGAGTGATAAAATGAGTCTGGATTTTTTAACCCATTTTCTTCTATTACATCTTTCAAAAAGTACAAATGAACACACATGTAGTCTACCCTCAAGAAAAACATTTAAAGATTTAGAAGACATTTTTAATGCAAGTTGCACACAACAAAACTAGGTAAAGCAGAAAATTAAGGTAAAAGCAGAGTTAAGGATTTAAAGAGAAGAACAGGTCTAAACTTGAGACAATCCAGAGCTAATTCTTTGGAAAAAGCAAACATACAGGCAAAATTAGCTTAATGAATGAAATAAGAAAGAGAACAGTAATGCCTAAAATTAGGAATGAGAAAAATAAACATAGATGTAAGGAAACACTCAACTTTGCAAGAAAATATTATTTAAAACTTGGCATAAAAAATAGAAAATCTCTAAGAAATTAATTTATTTCTGGGACAATGTAGGTGTCCAAAGTTGATTCAGAATGGAGGATAAAAGATCAATAATTAAGGAAGAAATTAACCAAACAACAAGATTTACCTCCAAAAATGCTGTTGTGGGAACCGAGGGCAGGAACAAAAGGTTTCTGCTTTAAATATTACAGAAGAAAAGAAAGTTTATCATCACTATTATTAATTCTGAGGGAGTTCTAGCTAATGCAGTACAAGGAGAAAAGATACAAGAGATGTAAGTATCAAAAAAGCAATTATTTGTTTGAAGATGATGGATTGGCTGAAGATAATAAATTGTCAACTGAAAACCTCTTTTTTAAAAAAATTATTTTTAATTAGAGGAGGAAAATCTCTTTGGACTGAAAATGATTTTAGTAAGGCAGTCGACACAAAACAAATATATAAAAACCAATAGTCACCTTAAAGTAACATTCAGTGGCGTTCAGATGTTTTGCAATCATTGCTTCTACAAGTTTTGAAACATTTTCACCACTATGAGAACTCTGTGTATTATCTCTGTAACTTTCTTTAAAATTTCTCTAAAATTATTCAAAAATAAAAATTAACATAAAAAGTGGGTACAAGAGAAAAATAACCCCAGCAGTGTTCATATGTGCAGTTAAATCTCTCAGAAAATAGATCACAATCATTTCACGTATTAACAAAAATGTAAGCCTCTTAAAACAGGGACTGGAAATTTGCAACTACACAATAAATGAAAGTGATACATTTACTAAATAAGTCAAATGACTTGAGGACCTCCATATGTCAAGTATTTGTGCTAAGTTTTGTATGCCTTAACTCATTTTATCATGATCATTATTGTTTTGATTTAACAAATGAATATATGTAAACAGTATACAATAATCATTAACAAGCATAGATATTTACTGGGTGATGGAGATAAAAACATTCTTGTGCATTATCTCTTTTAATTTAATTTTCATATTAACATCACAAAGTGGATACTATTATTATCCTCATTTTATAAATGTGGAAACTGAGGCAGAGAAGCATCAAGTAACTTAGTATCACAAAGCTGTTTGAATGGGCTGAATGTGTTTGTAAGGCGCCGTGGTAAAGAATCTTCCAGCCAATGCAAGAGATGCAAGAGACCTGGGTTTAGTATCTGGGGGTTGGGAAGATCCCCTGGAGTAAGAAATGGCAACCTGCTCCAGTATTCTTGCCTGGAAAATTCCATGGCCAGGGGAGCCTAGTGGGCTATACAGGCCATGGGGTTGCGAAGGGTTGTGCGTGACTGAGCGCACACACAGATATATGAAGTGGTAAATAGGAAGAATCCCAGAGAATGCTTCTTGTTTGAGTGAGTGAACACATAAGTAAGATTTGATACATAAAAGAATACAGGAGAATCAGATGGAGAATAGAAGCACATAGCTCCTGAGAAATAGCTAGGATGGTTGGGTAAGAAATATGAAGAGATGTTGGGAGCTTAAACAAGGTCAGTTTCCATTACGAAGGTGAGAGACTCTCAGAATTGGGTTCCAGAAGAGAGAGGAAAGAACCTGAGTGGAAGAGAGATTTTATTTTTTTAATTTAAATTTATTTATTTTAATTGGAGGCTAATTACTTTACAATATTGTATTGGTTTTGCCATACATCAACATGAATCTGCCACGGGTGTACACGTGTACCCCATCCTGAAACCCCCTCCCACCTCCCTCCCTGTACCATCCCTCTGTGTCATCCCAGGGCACCAGCCCCAAGCATCCTGTATCCTGCATCGAACCTGGACTAGTGATTCATTTCTTATATGCTATTATACATATTTCAATGCCATTCTCCCAAATCATCCCACCCTCTCCCTCTCCCACAGAGTCCAAAGGACTGTTCTATACATCTGTGTCTCTTTTGTGGTCTCGCCCACAGGGTTATCGTTACCATCATTCTAAATTCCATATATATGTATTAGTATACTGTATTGGTGTTTTTCTTTCTGGCTTACTTCACTCTGTATAATAGGCTCCAGTTTCATCCACCTCATTAGAACTGGAAGAGAGATTTTGAGAGACTCAGGACTTGAACTGTGCAGAGTGTTTTAAGTAAATGGACCCTTACCAACTGTGTTATGCTCATTTGTGCCATCCAAGTTAATACTCAGAATTCTGCCTGCCTCCATACCTGTTTCCCACAGCACACACTTTAATGTCCTCAATGAGCCTCTAGTTCTCTGGATCCTTTCATTCTTGGGTGATGGATCCTCACTGAAGCTCCAATAAAGTGCAAGGAGGTGGCATCAGGCATCCATTCTCTGCAAGGGCACCGATGACCTTCCTCCTTTCTGGGACAATGGAGCTGTAGTGAGAGGAGTAAGGGGCATATTTATTGTTTCTGTGACTTCAGAGGTTGAATTCTCACAACTGCTCATTAAGTTAATTGTTCCATTGCTACTCTGCTCTCTGATCAATTTGGTTCCCATGAGTGTGTAAGTCAAACCAGAAAGAAGCTTCTTTACTGCTAACTTTGTTCCCATGGGAACACCCCTCCCCACGCACCTTAGTCACAATGCTCTTTCTCCAGGATCTGATCTCCACTATCTTTTCCCACAAGCACTTCAACATCTGAGATGGGATTTCTTTGTCTATCAAGGGCACGATGGCACATTTCCCAAGATCATGTGAATGCCAAGCAGCTTAACTTGAAATTATGAACAAGGCTGGGGGTTGCACCCAACTACCAACAAAGCCAGATGAATGACTTTGCCACAGCTTCTGGTCCTACTGTTGAAAGGGCAATCTGAAGGAAGTTCCAGGAATACAACAAGAGAAGTGGTGTGAGAACTGGCTGTTCAGGCAGACTCTATGGGAATAAATGGCTTCTCAGGGTCAAAACTTGACTTCAGGGTCAGGTTCATTGGATGGTCCTCAAAACTGTAGTCCAGAGAGAATGGGCTATCTTAAATAATTCACAAGCGAGTGACGTTGTTTTCTGTATATCTCTTATAAGTGAAATCTAAAAAAATAAATCTAGTGAATATAACAGAAAAGAAACAGACTCACAGGCATAGAAAATTTTTCTTTCTTTGGCTGCACTGCTCAGTATGTAGAATTTCCCTGACCATGGATTGAACCCATGCCCTCTCCACTGGAAGTGTGGAGTCTTAACCACTGGACTGCCAAGGAAGTCTGGACTTGAAGTCGTAGGCAACAAACCAGTGGCCAACAGTGGGAAGAGGGAAGGGAGAGGGGCAAGACAGGGGCAAGGGGTTAACAGGTACAAACTACCATGCATAAGATAAGTCACAAAGGATATACTGTACCGTAAGGAATATAGACAATATTCTATAGTAACAGTAAGTGGACTATAACCTTTAAAAATTGTGACTCACTAGGTTGTACACCTGAAACATATATTTTTTGCAAACTTTAAACTTTTTATTCTGTATTGGGACATAGTTAATTAACAATGTTGTGGTTGTTTTCAGGTGAGTGGAGAAGGAACTCTGCCTTATGCATCAGTTCAGTCGCTCAGTTGTGTCTGACTCTTTGCGACCCCACGGACTGCAGCATGCCAGGCTTCCCTGTCCATCACCAACTCCTGGGGCCTGCTCAAACTCATGTTCATTGAGTCAGTGATGCCATCCAACCATCTCATCCACTGCCTTACGTATACATGTATCCATTCTCCCCCAAACCCCCATCCCATCCAGGCTGGTACATAACTTTGAGCACAGTTTCATGTGCTACTCACTAAGTCCTTGTTGGTTCTCCATTTTGATTATGGCAGCGTGTACATGACTTTCCCAAACTCCCTTACTATCCCTTCCCCCCAGCAACCATAAGTTCATTTTCTAAGTCCATGAGTCTCTTTCTGTTTTGTAAGCAAGTTCATTGGTATCATTTTAGATTCCACATATAAGAGATGCCATATGATATTTCTTCTCTGTCTAACTTACTTCACTCAGTATGACACTTTCTAGGTTTACTCATGTTGCCACAAATGGCATTATTTCATTCTTTTTACAGCTGAATAATATTCCACTGTATGTATGTACCATATCTTCTTTATCCATCCCTCTGTTGATGGACATTTAGGTTGCCTCCATGTCTTGGCTATTATAAACAGTGCTGCAATGAACACTGGGGTGCATGTATCCTTTCAGATCACATTTTTCTCTGGATATATGCCCAGGAGTGTGATTGCAGGGTCATGTGGTAGCTCTATTTTTAATTTTTTAAGGAATCTCCACACTCTTTTCCATAGTGACTGTACCAATTTACATTCCTACTAACAGTGTAGGAGGGTTCCCTTCTCTTCATGCTTTCTCCAGCATTTGTTGTCTGCAGATTTTTTTGATGATGGCCATTCTGACAGGTATGAGGTGATATCTCATTGTAGTTTTGATTTGCATTTCTCTAATAACTAGTGATATTGAATATCTTTCCATGTGTCTGTTGGTCATCTGTATGTTCTCTTCGGAGAGATGTTTATTTAGGTCTTCTGCCCATTTTTTGAGTAGGCTTGAAACTTATGTAATATTGTTAATAAACTATACCTCAATAAAAAAGTAAAAAAGAACACCAGTATATAAGGGAGTAACTTTTATAACCCAAATCAAATATTAAAATTTTCCAAACAAATAAAGACAACAGGATATTCAGGGCATCTTCCTCTTGAATGACTGTAGCCACAGCTACTGAGCTTGCATGCCTAGAGGCGGTGCTCCACAAGAGAAGCCAGTGCAATGAGAAGCCTGAGCACTGCAATGAGGAGCAGTCCCTGCTTGCCACAACTAGAGAAACCCGAGTGCAACAGGGAAGTTCAGTGCAACCAAAAATAATAAATAAATTTAAAAAAAGTCTCAAAAAATGATGTTGCCAAGTGTCTTCTTTTTTTAAAAATATAAATTAATTTATTTTAATTGCAGACTAACTACTTTACAATATTGTAGTGGTTTTATTGTGAAGAGTTGACTCATTGGAAAAGACTCTGATGCTGGGAGGGATTGGGGGCAGGAGGAGAAGGGGATGACCGAGGATGAGATGGCTGGGTGGCATCACTGACTCGATGGACATGAGTTTGGGTGAAGTCTGGGAGTTGGTGATGGACAGCGAGGCCTGGCGTGCTGCAATTCATGGGGTCGCAAAGAGTCGGACAAGACTGAGTGACTGAACTGAACTAAACTGCCATATATTGACATGAATCTGCCACGGGTGTACATGTGTTCCCCATCCTGAACCCCCCTCCCACCTCTCTCCCCATCCCATCCCTCTGGGTCATCCCAGTGAGACAGGGTGCCAAGTGTCTTCTTTGTCTACGTATTATTTGAATAATAGATTTTAGGTTTTCAATGTCATCAGCCTTGTAGTCTACCCAGTCTCCTTTCCTTCTTCTGACTGTTATGCAAAATAGAGTCAAATCTGGGACTCTGCTTTTCTATTTGTACAGGCATTTTTATGGTCCATTCTTATCATGTGTAAAAAATATTTTGCTGGAGAAAGAAAAGCAACACACTCCAATAGTCTTGCCTGGAGAATTCCATGGACAGAGAAGCCTGGTGAGCTATCATTCATAGCGTCACAGAGTCAGGCACGAGTGAGCACGCATGCACACACGGGGTGGCGGGGGGGAGGGGAAATGGTTTCGGAATGATTCAAGCACACTGCATTTATTGTGCACTTTATTTCTATTATTAATATATCAGTTCCACCTCAGATCATCAGGCATTAGATCCTGGAGCTTGGGGACTCCTGCTTTAGCTCACTCCCCTGGGGATTTTGCACATGGGAAATTTTCATATGTTCACTTTCCTGTGGTTCTCAAGTGAGGGTGATTTGGCCCCTTATGGAGTATATGAAGACATTTTTAGTCCTTGCAATTTGGCTGGTGATATATCTTATCCAGGAATATGACTAAACATCCTACAATGTACAGGAATAGCCCCTATAGCAAAGAATGACCTAAACCCAAATATCAATGATGCCAAGATTGAGAAATTCTGCTCCACATTACACATCCTCTTTCTTCCTGGGGTATACTGAGCTTTATGACCTAGTCCTAATGGAGGACAGTGTGCATGGGGAGAAATTGGCTTAATAATATGGGAACAAAAAGCTGGAGCGTTACAAAAATTACTCTTGTATGTAATGGGAGCTGAAATTTATTTAGGACTTGCCACTTGCATTCCTTATGCTGAAGCTTTGCCATTTTATTCCGTTTAAACCTCTTGTCACCCTTGTGAGGCATGCCTTGTTATAGGTTCATTTCATACAGAGCAACTGAAGCACATGGGGGTTGAATATTCTTTGGATAAAGAAGTTGTGGTACATATACACAATGGAATATTACTCAGCCATAAAAAGGAACACATTTGACTCAGGTCTAATAAGGTAGATGAACCTAGAGCCTATTATACAGAGTGAAATAAGTCAGAAAGAGAAAGACGAATATCATATATTAATGCATATATATGTAATCTGGAAAGATGGTGCTGATAAACCTATTTGCAGGGCAGCAATGGAGACATAGATACAGAACAGACTTGTGGACACAGTGGGGGAAGGAGAGGGTGTGACGAACTGAGTGAATAGCATTGAAACATATCCATTACCAGATGTAAAATTAGAATAGCCAGTGGAAATTTACTGTATGATGCAGGGAGCTCAAATCTGATACCTTGTGATAACCTAGAGTTGTGGGAGGGATAGGAGGTGGGAGGGAGGTATAAGAGAGAGGGATGATACCTATACCTGTGGCTGCTTCATGTTATATATAGCAGAAACCAACACAATATTGTAAAGCAAGTATCCTCCAATTAAAAATAAATAATTAAAAAAATTTTTAAAAAGAGAAAAGTCTAAGAAAGATAAAAATAATACAATAAAGTATATTTATCTTATCACAGAGAAAAAAATCACCATCTACTAAGATGGCATCACCGTTTGAATTCGGGAAAATCTTGGGCCTCTCCCTGATGGTGCAGTGGTAAAGAATCCACCTGCCAATTCAGGAGACTCAAGAGACTTGAGTTCAGTCTCTGGGTTGGGAAGATCTTCTGGGGGAGGAAATGGCAACCCACTCTAATATTCTTGCCTGGAGAATCCCATCGACAGAAGAGTTTGAGAGGCTACACCCCACGGGGTCACTAAAAGAGTCAGACACGATCGAACACACCCCCACACACTCCACCTGTCCTCCTGAAAACACATACCTCTGCATCTCTAGTCTACACTTGTTCCCAGTGTCCTGAGGATGGACAGTTAGCTTGCTTCCCCACCCTTACCTCTTTCAACAGATTCATTCCAACTTCAGAACTAAGTGCATTGAAAAATTAAGAGTCCACACTCTTAAGTGTTCTGATCCATTGCTCTTGATCACACGTGTCCAGGCTCCAGGTCATTGTTGTCACTGGGGAGACAACGTGTTGCAGAGAAGCTTTCTCAGAGCTCTTTTCATGTCTCTGTTCCTCAGGCTGTAGATGAAAGGATTGAGCATAGGGGTGACCACGGTGTACAGGACGGAGGCAAACGCCCCTGTCTGAGAGTCATGTGTCCATGTGGAGCTGAGGTAGACCCCAAGGCAGGTTCCGTAGAACAAGGAGACCACCGAGAGGTGAGACCCACAAGTGGAAAATGCTTTGTACTTTCCTCCTGTCGTTGAGATCCTCAGTACAGAACAAACAATTCGAGAATAAGAGAGAAGGATGCCGGTGAGAGGAAAAAAGCCCATAACGCCTGTCACAAGATACAATACGACGTTATTGATGAAGGTGTCAGAGCAGGCAAGCTTGAGGACCTCAGGGAGTTCACAGAAGTAGTGCTGAATTTCAACTATGGGGCAGAAAGAGAGCCAGGACATGGTTAAACTCTCAGGAAGGGCTCCCAGAATGCTGATGAGCCAGGTTAGAAGGAGCAACTGGGCACAGAGCCGCAGGTTCATGATGACCATGTAGTGCAGGGGGTGGCAGATGGCCACGAAGCGGTCATAGGCCATCACGGTCAGGAGTAAGTTGTCCAAAAGTCCAAAAACTGTGAAAAAATACATCTGGGTGATGCAGCCTGCGTAGGTCATGGCTTTGCTCTGGGTTTGGATGTTCAGGAGCATCTTTGGGATGGTGGTGGAGATGAAACAGATGTCAGACAATGACAGGTTGGAGAGAAAGAGGTACATGGGGGTGTGGAGGTGGGAGTCTGTGATGATGGCCAGGATGATGAGCAGGTTCCCAAAGACGGTGACCAGGTACAAAGAGAGGAAGAGCCCAAAGAGAACACACTGAATCTCTGGCTTCTCGGAAAGTCCCAGGAGGATAAATACTGGAAGCTGTGAGTGGTTTCCTGGTTGCATGTGAAGGAGTGTCTGCCAAGAGAGAAGCAGAAGCAAGATTAAATCAGTGACCAACAGGCATCTTAGAAATGTGGTCACTTTTAGCTTGAACTCAACATATTGATGAGACGATGCTTTTGCTTAATGGTCTCTTCTCTCTTGCCTGTCAGTTTGAGGTCTCCTAATGCCATTATCTTCTCCTGTGTTGCCACCAGTAGCTGGAAAAGTTTCACATGAAAACTAATTTTGCACCCAAAGAAGATCTCATTTGTTTGACTACCTTGACCCTTGGTCACCCAGGCTTCTCAAATGCCTTTGAATTAATTTGTACTTTATTACTAAATGCTTTATAATAAAATAATTATTTATTTAAATTATTAGTCATTTTATTTAATTATCATTAATTCATAATTAATCAATCAACACCATTAATTATTATTAATTTTATTTAAATTATTACTTTAAATGCTAATTAAAAAAGCATGGGTCTGTGTATAATTTCCAAAAGCTATGATAATGACATGGTATTTTCTACTCACTTGATTAACATGTATAATGGGCAATCATGAAATAAGGCATTGAGTTATCAATTTTTCCCAGAAAAAATTGTTGCTTTTGAAATCTCACAAAACCTGTTTGAAATACATAAAAATTATCTGGAGGCACATGAAAATAAGTGTTCCAGTGTATTTTCTAGAGCTATTTTAATCATGATACAACATGCCTTCTGCAATAGTAGTGGTATGAGAAAAACCAGAGACTAATCTCTAATTAGCATATTATTTAAAAAACTCAAAGAAAATAGCAATAAATATAAAAATATTTAGTAGTTTATCATGCAAACCAAATACTATGCCCAGGTAACATTGAACCCTAGAAAGCAACCAGCATTTCATATTGGTAATGTATTTATTACAGTAGAGCAAATAAGTAAAAAAAAAATCCAAAAAATTGGATAGTCTAATTGAATGCTAAAGATACTGCTTGAAAGGAGTTCTGAGGAAATTAAATAGGTTTCCTTACTATGAAAATAGTTTCCTTGGTCATCAGCTTATATCAACCTGCACATGAAAATATTTGAGAAATCTACATGAAGACCATACAGAGGACAAGTATGCGTCTCATCGCCGCTACCCAATTCTGTTCTGAAATTTCAAATTAATATGACCAAAGAATAAAAAAGCAACCATAGGGTCACATCTTGGGTAAAAGTAAATTGATCACATTTTCAAATGATCAACTGGCTACCTAAAATCAATTGCAAAGCTATTATAACTAAGAAGTCATTCTGATGAAACTAGATTGAAATATAAAAATATATAATTTTCTTTCCCATTTCCAGCAATAAACAGATGCATAATAGAGAGGAAAAAAACATCCTATTTGAAATTGTACAAAAATAGGGCTTCCCTGGTGGCTCAGGCAGTAAAGAATCTGCCTGCAACATGGGAGACCCAGGTTTGACTCTTGGGTTGGGAAGATCCCCTGGAAAAGGGAATGGCTACTCACTCTAGTATATTTGCCTGGAGAGTTCCATAGACAGAGGAAAGGGGTGGGCTACAGCCCATGGGGTTGCAAAGAGTCAGACAAGACTGAGTGAGTAGCACATATGACATACACAGACTAACAGTCTGGCTCATTGAAGGCACTCAAGAAATGATATAAATAGCAGTTAATATTTATTAAACTTACCAGGTACAGAAATCATGCTAATCTCTTCTGAATGGTCTCATTTCATCTCCCTGGAGACAAATGGGATGAGAGTGCTGTCATTCATGTACATCAGAGACAACTGAACATGGCTGTGTGTGCTCGCTGACATGCACAAGTTAATGAAGAGTGTGGCCCCTCTGATGTGCAAGTTACAGTAGGGTGAGCAGGAGGAGACTGGGCACTGGGTAAAATGTTAGGGGGCGACCAGTGTAGCCCAAGAGAAAACTAGGAGAGAGATGGTTCCTGATGAGTTAGGAGAGGGTTGTAGAAGTAATGTGGGAATGAGCAGAAGGCAAGGGAGATGAGGAGAGAGAAGAGGCTGTAATTAAAATTGAGGATTCCTTCTTGGTTAGCACTTGAACATTTCTGAATCATTTTTAATCTATAGATTTGCCCAATTTCCTTGCTCCTGACAAGTGCTCCTGGGGAAATTCCTCTCTTCTATTTCCCGAGGATGCTGTGTTGTTATTTCCAGTCTGATGGACTCATCCCTGGAAAGTGAATCGTGTAGCCAGCAGTCGTGCCTCTAACATGAGGGAGATGGCGCCAGGCACCAGGAGAAGGGAATGGCAACCCCCTCCAGTATTCTTGCCTGGAGAATCCCACAGACAGAGGAGCCTGATGGGCTACAGTCCACGGGGTCACAAAGTGTCGAACACGACTGAACAACTAACAGCACGTGGATCTCTGGGCCAGGGTGATGTTTCTAGGAAGCATGAGAGAATGTCTTTTTTCCCTCATATTTGTGAACTGAAGGTGAGGGGCAAAGTTTATTGAGCTTCAGAAGCTGAATTCTCAAAGCTTCTCATTAAAATTTTTTATTTTTGTAAGCTTGGGGCAATATAACTGCAGGAATATGGGGACTATACTCAAAATGGAAAAAAATTGCAGTTATGTCCTCAGGGGTAGATGTTGGAAGAATGTGTCTTCTCCCACTGGGACCATTAAAACCTTTTTTATTATGGAAAATTCACACATAAACAGAAGTAAAGAGTAGTGAAGAGTATAATGAACACTCATCAACTCATCAACGGGTTTCACACGTTACTGACCTGTAACCTGGCCACACTACTCCTGGTCACACGAGATGATTATTTTTAAGCAATTCCCACATATAATATCATTTTACCTATTAATATTTTAGCAACTTCAGTGTGTGTCTCTAAAAGAAAAGGATAATTAAAAAACCAGATAACCCCATCACTATTAAAATCTAGTTAGTTCTTGAATTATGAAAAGCAAGAAAAAAATTGATCCCAGATCATAAGATGTATATGTAAATATTTTGATTATTATTCTTTTTTAAAATTAATTTTTATTGGAGTCACTTTACAGTGTGGTGTTAAGTACTGCTGTACAACAAAATGAATCAGCTATGTATATACATATATCCCCTATTTTTTATATTTCTGTCTCATTTAGGTCCCACAGAGCATGGAGTAGAGTTCCCTGTGCTATACAGTAGGTTCTCATTCGTTATCTATTTTATACATAGTGGTGTAGATATGTCTGTCTCAATCTCCCAATTTACCCTCCTTCCTCTGCGCTCTCTCCCCAGTATCCCTATATGTCGGTTGTCTATGTCTGTGTGTCTGTTTCTATTTTCCAAACAAATTCATCTATATCATTTTTCTAGATTCCACATAACAACAATATTATGTTTGTTTTTCTCTTTCTGACTTATATCTCTCTATATGACAGTCTCTAGGTCCATCCACGCCTCTGCAAATGGCACTATTTCATTCCTTTTAATGGCTGAGTTGTATTCCACCCTGTGTGTGTTTGTGTGTGTGTGTGTGTGTGTGTATACACCACATTTTATTTATCCCTTCTGCTATTTGTATGTAATTTTGAAAGAAAAGCATTTCACTTATTATGAAGACTGTGATGCATTCAGTAGTTGATCCTTTTACCTGAAGTTTCTTCAGTGTCATCAAATAACATACACCTGAAAAAGACTTTGTTTCATAGTAAGATAAAAAGATTAGCCTGGGTTATCCAGGTTAGTGAAATGTAATAACAAGGTCCTCCAACTACTGAATGAGAATAAGAAAACTGAGGTCAAGGAACATTTAATATGCTATGCTGCTGGTTTTGAAGATTGAGAAAGGACCATGAACCAAGGAAAGTAGGTGGCTACCAGAAAGTCATTTAGGAGGGAAATGCATTCTCTTCTGGAGCATCAAGATGGATCCCAGCACTGCAAGCATGTGGACTTTAGCCCCCTGAGGCCCATTCTGGTTTGAGCTTTGGATCCGTAGAATTTCAAGTTATTATCTGTCTATCTATTTATATCTATCTATCTATGGATAGAGGTTCATAACATTATATATGAGGTGGTGATCAAAACCATCCCCAAAAAAAGAAATGTAAAAAGGCAAAATGGATGTCTGAGGAGGCCTTAAAAATAGCTGAGAATAGAAGAGAAGCTAAAGCAAAAGAGGAAAGGAAAGAAAGATATACCCATCTGAATGCAGAGTTCCAAAGAACAGCAAGGAGAGATAAGAAAGCCTTCCTAAGTGATCAATGAAAAGAAATAGAGGAAAACAATAGAATGGGAAAGACTAGGGATCTCTTTAAGAAAATTAGAAATACTAAGGGAACATTTCATGCAAAAATGGACACAATAAAAGAAACGGTATGGACCTAACAGAAGCAGAAGATGTTAAGAAGAGGTGGCAAGAATACACAGTAGAACTATACAAAAAAGATCTTAATGACCCAGATAACCACGTTGGTGTGATCACTCACCTAGAGCCAGACATCCTGGAGTGCGAAGTCAAGTGGCCCTTAGGAAGCATCACTACGAACAAAGTTAGTGGAGGTGATGGAATTCCAGTTGAGCTATTTCAAATCCTGGAAGATGATGCTGTGAAAGTGCTGCACTCAGTAAGCCAGCAAATTTGGAAAACTCAGCAGTAGCCACAGGACTGGAAAAGGTCAGTTTTCATTCCAATCCCAAAGAATGTTCAAACTACAGCACAACTGCACTCATCTCACATGCTAGCAAAGTAATGCTCAAAGTTCTCTAAGCTATGCTTCAACTGTATGTGAACTGAGAACTTCCAGATGTTCAAGTTGGATTTAGAAAAGCCAGAGGAAGAACCAGAGATCAAATTGCCAACATCTGTTGGATCATCAAAAAAGCAAGAGAGTTCCAGAAAAACATCCATTTCTGATTCATTAACTACACTAAAGCCTTTGATTGTGTGGATCAAAACAAACTGTGTTTCTTTCTTTTTTTTTTTTTTAATTTAATTTTAAAATCTTTAATTCTTACATGTGTTCCCAAACATGAATCCCCCTCCCACCTCCCTCCCCATAACATCTCTGTGGGTCATCCCCATGCACCAGCCCCAAGCATGCTGTATCCTGCGTCAGACATAGACTGGCGATTCAATTCTTACATGATAGTATACATGATAGAATGCCATTCTACCAAATCATCCCACCCTCTCCCTCTCCCTCTGAGTCCAAAAGTCCATTATACACCGCTGTGTCTTTTTTCCTGTCTTGCATACAGGGTCGTCATTGCTATCTTTCTAAATTCCATATATATGTGTTAGTATACTGTATTGGTGTTTTTCTTTCTGGCTTACTTCACTCTGTATAATCGGCTCCAGTTTCATCCATCTCATCAGAACTGATTCAAATGAATTCTTTTTAACGGCTGAGTAATACTCCATTGTGTATATGTACCACAGCTTTCTTATCCATTCATCTGCTGATGGACATCTAGGTTGTTTCCATGTCCTGGCTATTATAAACAGTGCTGCAATGAACATGTGTCTCTTTCAATTCTGGTTTCCTTGGTGTGTATGCCCAGCAGTGGGATTGCTGGGTCATAAGGTAGTTCTATTTGCAATTTTTTAAGGAATCTCCACACTGTTTTCCATAGTGGCTGTACTAGTTTGCATTCCCACCAACAGTGTAGGAGGGTTCCCTTTTCTCCACACCCTCTCCAGCATTTATTGCTTGCAGATTTTTGGATTGCAGCCATTCTGACTGGTGTGAAGTGGTACCTCATTGTGGTCTTGATTTGCATTTCTCTGATAATGAGTGATGTTGAGCATCTTTTCATGTGTTTGTTAGCCATCCGTATGTCTTCTTTGGAGAAATGTCTATTTAGTTCTTTGGCCCATTTTTTGATTGGGTCGTTTATTTTTCTGGAATTGAGTTGCATAAGTTGCTTGTATATTTTTGAGATTAGTTGTTTGTCAGTTGCTTCCTTTGCTATTATTTTCTCCCATTCAGAAGGCTGTCTTTTCACCTTGCTTATAGTTTCCTTTGTTGTGCAGAAGCTTTTAATTTTAATTAGATCCCATTTATTTATTTTTGCTTTTATTTCCAGAATTCTGGGAGGTGGATCATAGAGGATCCTGCTGTGATTTATGTCTGAGAGTGTTTTGCCTATGTTCTCCTCTAGGAGTTTTATAGTTTCTGGTCTTACATTTAGATCTTTAATCCATTTTGAGTTTATTTTTGTGTGCAGTGTTAGAAAGTGATCTAGTTTCATTCTTTTACAAGTGGTTGACCAGTTTTCCCAGCACCACTTGTTAAAGAGATTGTCTTTACTCCATTGTATATTCTTGCCTCCTTTGTCAAAGATAAGGTGTCCATATGTGTGTGGATTTATCTCTGGGCTTTCTATTTTGTTCCATTGATCTATATGTCTGTCTTTGTGCCAGTACCATACTGTTTTGATGACTGTGGCTTTGTAGTAGAGCCTGAAGTCAGGCAAGTTGATTCCTCCAGTTCCATTCTTCTTTCTCAAGACTGCTTTGGCAATTCGAGGTTTTTTGTGTTTCCATACAAATCTTGAAATTATTTGTTCTAGTTCTGTGAAAAATATGGCTGGTAGCTTGATAGGGATTGCATTGAATTTGTAAATTGCTTTGGGTAGCATACTGATTTTCACTATATTGATTCTTCCAATCCATGAACATGTTATATTTCTCCATCTATTAGTGTCCTCTTTGATTTCTTTCATCAGTGTTTTATAGTTTTCTATATATAGGTCTTTAGTTTCTTTAGGTAGATATATTCCTAAGTATTTTATTCTTTTCGTTGCAATGGTGAATGGAATCGTTTCCTTAGTTTCTCTTTCTGTTTTCTCATTATTAGTGTATAGGAATGTAAGGGATTTCTGTGTGTTGATTTTATATCCTGCAACTTTACTATATTCATTGATGAGCTCTAGTAATTTTCTGGTGGAGTCTTTAGGGTTTTCCATGTAGAGGATCATGTCATCTGCAAACAGTGAGAGTTTTACTTCTTTTCCAATTTGGATTCCTTTTATTTCTTTTTCAGCCCCAATTGCTGTGGCCAAAACTTCCAGAACTATGTTGAATAGTAGTGGTGAAAGTGGACACCCTTGTCTTGTTCCTGACTTTAGGGGAAATGCTTTCAATTTTTCACCATTGAGGATAATGTTTGCTGTGGGTTTGTCATATATAGCTTTTATTATGTTGAGGTATATTCCTTCTATTCCTGCTTTCTGGAGAGTTTTTTATCATAAATGGATGTTGAATTTTGTCAAAGGCCTTCTCTGCATCTATTGAGATAATCATATGGTTTTTATTTTTCAATTTGTTAATGTGGTGAATTACATTGATTGATTTGCAGATATTGAAGAATCCTTGCATCCCTGGGATAAAGCCCACTTGGTCATGGTGTATGATCTTTTTAATGTGTTGTTGGATTCTGATTGCTGGAGTTTTGTTGAGGATTTTTGCATCTATGTTCATCAGTGATATTGGCCTGTAGTTTTCTTTTTTTGTGACCTCTTTGTCAGGTTTTGGTATTAGGGTGATGGTGGCCTCATAGAATGAGTTTGGAAGTTTCCCTTCCTCTGCAATTTTCTGGAAGAGTTTGAGTAGGATAGGTGTTAGCTCTTCTCGAAATTTTTGGTAGAATTCAGCTGTGAAGCCGTCTGGACCTGGGCTTTTGTTTGCTGGAAGATTTCTGATTACAGTTTCAATTTCTGTGCTTGTGATGGGTCTGTTAAGATTTTCTATTTCTTCCTGGTTCAGTTTTGGAAAATTGTACTTTTCTAAGAATTTGTCCATTTCTTCCACGTTGTCCATTTTATTGGCATACAACTGCTGATAGTAGTCTCTTATGATCCTTTGTATTTCTGTGTTGTCTGTTGTGATCTCTCCATTTTCATTTCTAATTTTATTGATTTGATTTTTCTCTCTTTGCTTCTTGATAAGTCTGGCTAGTGGTTTGTCAATTTTATTTATCCTTTCAAAGAACCAGCTTTTGGCCTTGTTGATTTTTGCTATGGTCTCTTTTGTTTCTTTAGCATTTATTTCTGCCCTAATTTTTAAGATTTCTTTCCTTCTACTAACTCTGGGGTTCTCCAATTCTTCCTTTTCTAGTTGCTTTAGGTGTAGAGTTAGGTTATTTATTTGACTTTTTTCTTGTTTCTTGAGGTATGCCTGTATTGCTATGAACTTTCCTCTTAGCACTGCTTTTATAGTGTCCCACAGGTTTTGGGTTGTTGTGTTTTCATTTTCATTAGTTTCTATGCATATTTTGATTTCTTTTTTGATTTCTTCTGTGATTTGTTGGTTATTCAGAAGTGTGTTGTTCAACCTCCAAACTGTGTTTCTTAAAGAGATGGGAATACCAGACCACCTTACCTGCCTCTTGAGAAATCTGTATGCAGGTCAGGAAGCGACAGTTAGAGCTGGACCTGGAACAATGGACTGGTTCTAGATTGGGAAAGGAGTACATCAAGGTGGTACACTGTCATCCTGCTTATTTAACTTATATGCAGAGTACATCATGTGAAATGCCGGGCTGGATGCTGCACAAACTGGAATCAAGATTGCTGGGAGACATATCAATAACTTCAGATATGCAGATGACACCACCCTTATGGCAGAAAGCAAAGAGGAATTAAAGAGCTTCTTGATGAAAGTGAAAAAGGAGAGTGAAAAAGTTGACTTAAAACTCAACTTTCAAAAAACAAAGATCATGGCATCTGATCACATCACTTCAGGGCAAATAGATGGGGAAACAACGGAAACAATGAGAGACTTTATTTTCTTGGGCTCCAAAATACTGGGGATGGTGACTGTAGCCATGAAATTAAAAGATGCTTGCTCACTGGAAGGAAAGGTATGACTAATCTAGACAGCATATTAAAAAGCCAAGACATTACCTTGCTGATGAAAGTCTGTCTAGTCAAAGATATGGTTTTTCCAGTAGTCGTGTAGGGATGTGTTGGTTGGACTATAAAGAAAGCTGAGCACTGAAGAATTGATCCTTTTGGAATTATGGTGTTGGGGAAGACTCTTGAGAGTTCTTTAGACTGCAAGGAGATCCAGCCAGTCAATCCTGAGGTAAATCAATCCTGAATACTCATTGGAAGGACTGATGCTGAAGCTGAAACTCCAATACTTTGGCTACCTGGTGTGAAGAACTGACTCATTAGAAAAGACCCTGCTGTTGGAAAAGATTGAAGGCAAGAGGAGAAGGGGACGACAGAGGATGAGATGGTTGGATGGTATCATCAACTCAATGAATATGAGCTTGAGCAAGCTCTGGGAGTTGGAGATGGACAGGGAAGCCTGGCATGCTGCAGTCCATGGGATCACAAAAAGTCAGACATGACTGAGCAACTGAACTGATCTATCCATCTATCTATCTACCTATCCGTCTATTTATACATTGTTATAATGGTATAATTTTTTACAGCAGCATGCACGCATGCTTAGTTGTGTCCCATTCTTTGGGACCTCATGGACTGTAGCCTGCTAGGCTTCAGTGTACATGGGATTTTCCAGGCAAGAGTGCTGGAGTGCATTGCCATTTCCTACTCCAGGGCATCTTCCCGACCCAGCAACTGAACTTGCTTCTCTTGCATCTCTTGCACTGTCAGATGGATTCTTTACCACTCTGACACCTGGGAAGCCCCAGCAAAATATAAATCATATATTTTTATCCAATAAGGTTTTGCTCAAAGAACTGAGTTTAAGCCTCTCAATTTATTCACGTAGGTTTCTCCAGGTAGTATTTTACATCCAAGTAAATCCCACCTTAATAGAAGAAAATTAGAATCAATTTTGAGATAGTTGGTTCCATTAACTGACAGAGTGAATCCCACACTGCATGAGTGTAAATATGGTTTTGATTTTGAGACGTTTGAGGTGTTAAGATATAAAAAGTAATTAAAATTATTAAATTAGATCACCCATTCTACCTTAAATCTTTGTGTTTAAATTTCTACTTTCCTTGGACTTCATGTTAACTGTGCAATGTTCATTTTTAAAATTTGTTTACCTTCCAACAGTCTTGTAAGGTTTCTTTTATAGAATAAATTGGATTATAAATGATTCTGTGTGCATGTACATATGTGCGTGTGTAAGCATGTTTATTTGAAAGAGAAATGTCTACAAATAGAGACACATATGTATTGGGCTTCTCAGGTGGCACCAGCGATAAAGATTCTGCCTGCCAATGCAGGAGACTTGGGTTCTATCATGAGTTGGGAAGATCCCTTGGAGGAGGGCATGCAACCCAGTCCAGTATTCTTGCCTGGAGAATCCCACGGACAGAGGAGCCTAGTGGCTAAGGTGGCAAAGAGTTGGACACCAATGAGTGACAAACACTTACTTACACATATACACAACTATCTTTTGTGTAGTAATAAATGTTTGATTAATATTTTCCTCATCATATTTAAAGTCAAGTGTAACTCTAAGGTCATGTTATGTAAATCTATTTATTCATTTTTGTCTTTTTGTGTAACTTCTATTTTATTATCAATTCTTGCCAGTGTCAGTTGTAAATAGGGAGGACATCAATCTGAATAACAACAGAAATCAAAAGAGTAGAAAATTACCCATGAATAACTATAACAAGGAGTATGCTAAGGTCTGGAGTGTTAGGAAAAGCAGTTAAGGAAGTGATATATAGAGGAATGACATTCACAAAAGGAAAACAGTTGTCTCAGATTTTTTTTTTCTGTTATAAGCTTATAACAGAAGCTGTTATAACAGTAGCTGTGATTGCCAAGAGTATTCCCCCACCCCCCACCCCCACTGGGGCCTTCCCCCATGGCTCAGCAGTAAAAAAATCCATGTGTGATGCAGGAGACATGGGTTCAAGCCCTGGGTTGGGAAGATCCCCTGGAGGTGGTCATGGCAACCCACCCCAGTATTCTTGCTTGGAGAATCCCATGGACAGGGGAACCTGGTGGGCTACAGTCCATAGGGTCCCACAGAGTCATGCACAACTGAAGCAACTTAGCAGGCACGCATAGCACCTTAAGATGATGGGAAAATTCAAATATCTTAGATCCATGGTTGAAGATAACCTTGGGATAGTAGGATAATGACAAAGGAAAAAAAAACTTTATTAGAATATAGTTGCTTCACGATGTTAATTTATGCTATACTGTAAAGTGAATCAGCTGCATGTATACACATATCCCCTCTTTTTTGGATTTCCTTCCTATTAGGTCACCACAGAGCACTGAGTAGAATTCCCCGTGTTACACAGAAGTTCTCGTTAGTTATTTGTCACTCATGTAGAGGAGTGTATTTATAAGTATATCCATAATAATGGTAAAATCTTCCTAAAACACAGCTCTTCTTGTGACATAATTTAGCTTAAAAATTTATAATAATTTCCTATGATCAACCTCCTTTGTGTAATATCAAATTTCACGATCCATTCAATTCCCAAACAGTTACTGAGTGCCTATGACATGCTAAGCATTGTGTTGAACTTTGGGGGTATAGTCTCTACCTGAGGAAGTCAGTGATTAATATGTAGTGTTATAAATACCAGTACAGGACACTGTAAGTACATAGAAGAGGAACATTAAAAATCAAATAGAATATCTCCCAATCCTCCACCCAGTGGCAGAAGGCAACCCAAGCCCGGGCTCCCCAAGCCCTCCACACAGTAGCAGGAGACTGTTGGCGTTTTCAGACCCTACACCCACTGGCAAAGAGCAACTCCGATGTGATGTATCCTGACCTCTTACCAGTATAAGAGGCACTTTCTTCGTGAAAAAGAAAACACTGAGCAGGAAGCACACTAGAATGTTTGACAAAAGAATAGGCCAGGTGAAATGCTCTCCATCCTATGGGTCCACCCTCCTCCATTCACCACCTACCTTGGTCCAGTCAACCTGCAGTCCTGTGAGAAATAATAAACAAATGCTTAACAACAACAACAACAAAAAGTAAAAAATAAACGTAGTATCAACAGTGTATATTGTTGGTCCCAATCTTCCAAGAGAATTCTTGAATATAAGAGAGATCACAAAGTTTCATAAAATGAGTTACATAAATTGTATAGAGAAGTTGAGATAAAAGAAATGGAAATTCCAATAAGGAACTGACGAGGCATGTATTGCTTACTTCCATATCTGATATAAACTGCAATTTCTGGCTCTGAGGCTTTCATCACGGGCACTTCTTAAGCCTTAGGACCACATGTCCTTTTAGAGTTGCCCTCCCCAAGAACATTTTCAGAGCCCTCTTGATGTCTTTGTTCCTCAGACTGTAGATGAAGGGGTTCAGCATGGGTGTGACCACAGTGTACATCACTGAGGCTTTTGCATTTGAATGGGAACTGTGTGCAGCAGCAGAGCTCATATACACTCCTAAGCTCGTACAGTAAAATAAGGAGACTACTGAGAGGTGAGATGTACAGGTGGGAAGGGTCTTATACCTTCCCTGAGCTGATGAGATTCCATATATGGAGGACACTCTCTGAGAATATGAGTAAAGGATACTAGTAAGAGAACCAGCACCCAGCAGGACAGCTGCAAAACACATCACCATGTTATTGGGAAAGGTGTCAGAACAACCAAGTTGTACCATCTGATTGAAAAAGTGAGGGATATGAAAGTCTGTACAGAAGGATAATTGCAACACCATTAAGCTTTCTAACAAGGAATGCAGAAGACTTATAATCCAGGACACCAGCACTCGCAGTCCCCAGAGCTGGGGGTTCATGATGACTGTGTAGTGCAGAGGGTGACAGACGGCCCCGTACTGATCATAGGCCATCACAGTCAAGAGCAAGATGTCCAATCCTGCAAAGATTACAAAAAAAATACATCTGGGTGATGTGTCCTTCATAGGTGATGACTTTGCTCTCTGTCCTTATCTTCTGTAGCATCTTTGGGATGGTGGTAGAGATGAAACAGATGTCTACAAAGGACAGGTTGGAGAGGAAGAAGTACATGGAGGTGTGGGGGTGGGAGTCTGAGCACATGGCCAGGATGATGAGCAGGTTTCCAAGCACAGTGATAAGGTACCCTGAGAGGAAAAGTCCAAATATGTGGGGCTGCAGTGCTCGTTCCTCTGAAAATCCTAGAAGAGGAAGTTCTGAAATTTCTGTATCATTCCGTGGGTTCATGGGGTAGAGGTGACTGTAAGGAAGGGGAAAATAACATGACTAATTTTCACAGAGAAAGGCATTACTCACATCATTGAAATAATACAATTCATATTTGGTCATCAAGAAATCAATATTTTATGTATGGTTCTTATCCCCTTCAGAGAATTCCCTATGCCTTCTCTAATAGGTGGCTCAGACAGTGAAGTGTCTGCCTACAATGCGGGAGACCTGGGTTCAGTCCCTGAGTTGGGAAGATCCTCTGGAGAAGGAAATGGCAACCCACTCCAGTACTCTTGCCTGGAAAATCCCATGAATGGAGGAGCCTGGTAGGCTACAGTCTATGGCATTGGAAAGAGTCAGACACGACTTCACTTTCACTTTCTCCAATAAGCAAACTTGTCCAATTTTTAACTTTTCCCTCATGATGTCATGTATTCACAGTTTTAATGAGAAATTCCTGCACTTGAAAATTGAAATGCAACAATGTTCCCCATATAGTCTATGCAGGGATTGTGATGTGCTGAAAAACAAAAGCTCCTAAAATCCAGATTGGAGAAAGAACATAAGCAAGTTAAAAACTTGTATATCACGTTTAGGGGTCTTTCCTGGTAGCTCAGATGGTAAAGAATCTGCCAGCAGTGCAGGAGAACCATGTTCACTCCTTGGGTTGGGAAGATATCCTGGAGAAGGGAATGGCAACCCACTCCACTATTCTTGCCTGGGAAATCCCATGGACAGAGGAGCCTGGTGGGCTACAGTCCATGGGGTCGCAAAGAGTCAGACACAACTGAGCAACTAAGCACACACACACACACACACACACACACACACATGTTAGATGATTACAGGCATTATAACAAGCATGCTAGATGATTACAGGTATTATAAAGAAAAAGGAAGTAGGTGGAAGGAAGAAAGAGAAGGAGGTGTGTGTGTGCTAATTTTTACGCATGTTCAGGCCAGACCTGCCAAAAAGGTGATTCTTGAATAGAGAGCCAGTAGTTGAGCATTTGTGGGGAAGTGTGTGCCTGACAAGGGAACAGCCAGTTCACAGGCCTGCACAGCACAAAAGTGTTGGTTTAAGATGTTCAAGTTCCAAAAAAGGAAACCAGTCTGGTGAGGGAAATCAGCAGGATGGAGAAGGAAGAGAGATGATGTCAGAGGATGCTGAGGAACAAGGAAGCTTCCCTGAAGCTGGTGAAACCTCAAGTGACAAGGAGTCCCTTGTCCACCTCTCCAGCACTTTATGAAATTCAATATAAAAAACCCCACAGTCATATGAAACAAAATTTAAGAAAAATCCAAAACCAACTTCTAGAAGAAAAACTATAGACATTATATTTTCATCAAAAATATACAATAGTTATACTTTAATTAAAATTACCATGGTGTGATCACTCAGCTAGAGCCAGACACCCTGGAATGTGAAGTCAAGTGGGCCTTAGAAAGCATCACTACGAACAAAGCTAGTGGAGGTGATGGAATTCCAGTTGAGCTATTTCAAATCCTGAAAGATGATGTTGTGAAAGTGTTGCACTCAATATGCCAGCAAATTTGGAAAACTCAGCAGTGGCCACAGGACTGGAAAAGGTCAGTATTCATTCCAATCCCAAAGAAAGGCAATGCCAAAGAATGCTCAAACTACCACACAATTGCACTCATCTCACACGCTAGTAAAATAATGTTCAAAATTCTCCAAGCCAGGCTTCAGCAATATGTGAACTGTGAACTTCCAGATGTTCAAGCTGGTTTTAGAAAAGGCAGAGGAACCAGAGATCAAATTGCCAACATCTGCTGGATCAACAAAAAAGCAAGAGAGTTCCAGAAAAATATCTATTTCTGCTTTATTGATTATGCCAAAGCTTTTGGCTGTGTGGATCAAAATAAACTGTGGAAAATTCTGAAAGAGATGGGAATGTCAGACTACCTGACCTGCCTCTTGAGAAACCTATATGCAGGTCAGGAAGCAACAGTTAGAAGTAGACATGGAACAACAGACTGGTTCCAAATAGGAAAAGGAGTACATCAAGACTGTATATTGTCACCCTGCTTATTTAACTTCTATGCAGAGTACATCATGAGAAACGCTGGACTGGAAGAAGCACAAGCTGGATTCAAGATTGCTGGGAGAAATATCAATCACCTCAGATATGCAGATGACACCACCCTTATGGCAGAAAGTGAAGAGGAACTAAAAAGCCTCTTGATGTATGGAAATACAAAAAATCTCGAATAGCCAAAGCAATCTTGAGAAAGAAGAATGGAACTGGAGGAATCAACTTGCCTGACTTCAGGCTCTACTACAAAGCCACAGTCATCAAGACAGTATGGCACTGGCACAAAGACAGAAATATAGATCAATGGAACAAAATAGAAAGACCAGAGATAAATCCACACGCATATGGACACCTTATCTTTGACAAAGGAGGCAAGAATATACAATGGAGTAAAGACAATCTCTTTAACAAGTGGTGCTGGGAAAACTGGTCAACCGCTTGTAAAACAATGAAACTAGATCACTTTCTAACACCGCACACGAAAATAAACTCAAAATGGATTAAAGATCTAAATGTAAGACCAGAAACTATAAAACTCCTAGAGGAGAACATAGGCAAAACACTCTCTGACATAAATCACAGCAGGATCCTCTATGATCCACCTCCCAGAATACTGGAAATAAAAGCAAAAATAAACAAATGGGATCTAATTAAAATTAAAAGCTTCTGCACAACAAAGGAAAATATAAGCAAGGTGAAAAGACAGCCTTCCGAATGGGAGAAAATAATAGCAAAGGAAGCAACTGACAAACAACTAATCTCAAAAATATACAAGCAACTTATGCAACTCAATTCCAGAAAAATAAACGACCCAATCAAAATATGGGCCAAAGAACTAAATAGACATTTCTCCAAAGAAGACATACGGATGGCTAACAAACACATGAAAAGATTCTCAACATCACTCATTATTAGAGAAATGCAAATCAAAACCACAATGAGGTACCACTTCACACCAGTCAGAATGTCTGCGATCCAAAAATCTGCAAGCAATAAATGCTGGGGAGGGTGTGGAGAAAAGGGAACCCTCCTACACTGTTGGTGGGAATGCAAACTAGTACAGCCACTATGGAGAACAGTGTGGAGATTCCTTAAAAAATTGCAAATAGAACTGCCATATGACTCAGCAATCCCGCTGCTGGGCATACACACTGAGGAAACCAGAATTGAAAGAGACACATGTATCCCAATGTTCATTGCAGCACTGTTTATAATATCCAGGACATGGAAACAACCTAGATGTCCATCAGCAGATGAATGGATAAGAAAGCTGTGGTACATATACACAATGGAGTATTACTCAGCCGCTAAAAAGAATACATTTGAATCAGTTCTAATGAGATGGATGAAACTGGAGCCGATTATACAGAGTGAAGTAAGCCAGAAAGAAAAACACTAATACAGTATACTAATGCATATATATGGAATTTAGAAAGATGGTAATGATGACCCTGTATGTAAGACAGCAAAAAAGACACAGCTGTGTATAACGGACTTTTGGACTCAGAGGGAGAGGGAGAGGGTGGGATGATTTGGGAGAATGGCATTGTAACATGTATACTATCATGTAAGAATCGAATCACCAGTCTATGTTCAATGCAGGATACAGCATGCTTGGGGCTGGTGCATGGGGATGACCCAGAGGGATGTTGTGGGGAGGGAGGTGGGAGCGGGGTTCATGTTTGGGATCGCATGTACACCCGTGGTGGATTCATGTCAATGTATGGCAAAACCAATACAGTATTGTAAAGTAAAATAAAGTAAAAATAAAAATTTTAAAAATAAATAAATAAAATAAAAAAATAATGAAAAAATAAATGAAAAAAAAAAAAGCCTCTTGATGAAAGTGAAAGTGGAGAGTGAAAGAGTTGGCTTAAAGCTCAACATTCAGAAAATGAAGATCATGGCATCTGATCCCATCACTTCATGGGAAATAGATGGGGAAACAGTGGAAACAGTGTCAGACTTTATTTTTTTGGTCTCCAAAATCACTGCAGATGGTGATTGCAGTCATGAAATTAAAAGACACTTATTCCTTGGAAGGAAAGTTATGACCAACCTAGAGAGCATATTAAAAAGCAGAGACATTACTTTGCCAACAAAGGTCCATCTAGTCAAGGCTATGGTTTTTCCCGTGGTCATGTATGGATGTGAGAGTTGGACTGTGAAGAAAGCTGAATGCTGAAGAATTAATGCTTTTGAACTGTGGTGTTGGAGAAGACTCTTGAGAGTCCCTTGGATTGCAAGGAGATCCAACCAGTCCATTCTAAAGGAGATCAGTCCCGGGTGTTCCTTGGAAGGAATGATGCTAAAGCTGAAACTCCAGTACTTTGGCCACCTCATGCGAAGAGTTGATTCATTGGAAAACACTCTGATGCTGGGAGGGATTGGAGGCAGGAGGAGGAGGGGATGACAGAGGAAGAGATGGCTGGATGGCATCACCGACTCAATGGACGTGATTCTGAGTGAACTCTGGGAGTTGGTGATGGACAGGGAGGCCTGGTGTGCTGTGGTTCATGGGGTCACAAAGAGTCGAACACGACTGAGCAACTGAACTTAAGTGAACTGAGTTAAATTTATGAAAAGACACTTTCTCCTTGGAAGGAAAGCTATGGGAAACTAGACAGCATATTAAAAAGCAGAGACATAATTTTGTGACAAATGTCTGTCCAGTCAAAGCTATGTTTTTTTCCAGTAGTCATGTACGAATGTAAGAGTTGGTCCATAAAGAAGGTTGCGTGCTGGAAAATTGATGTTTTCAAATTATGGTACTAGCGAAACTCTTGAGAGTCCCTTGGAATGCAAGGAGATCAAACCACCAATCCATAGGGAAATCAAACATGAATATTCATTGGAAGGACTGATTCTGAAGCTGAAGGTCCAAAACTTTGGCCAC
Source organism: Capricornis sumatraensis (assembly GCF_032405125.1). Lineage (NCBI taxonomy): Eukaryota > Metazoa > Chordata > Mammalia > Artiodactyla > Bovidae > Capricornis > Capricornis sumatraensis. Next base: position 10,090,294 of record NC_091077.1, read on the forward strand.
CTGATGCAAAGAGGTGACTCTCTAGAAAAGTCTCTGAAACTGGGAAGCACTGAAGACAAAAGGAGAAGGGGATGGCAGAGGATGAGATGGTTAGATAGCATCACCAACTCAATAGACTTGAGTTTGAGCAAATTCTGGGAGACACTGATAGTGAAGCCTGACATTCTGCAGTCCATGTGGTCACAGAGTCAGACATGACTTAGCCACTGAACAGCAACCAGTTTTAATTATATAAGCTTGGGTTACTGGCTTAGTTTTAGGTTACCAAAAACTTAGTTTGGGATGGCTTAAATTGTTTTCTTTATGAGTTAATAGATTTTCATCTTAGAAGTTAAGACTAAAATGTTGATGAGAATCAAGCCCATATTTTGTGTAAAAAATCGGTAGGTATTTGTGCTATTATAAAGTTTAAGAGGATTTGATTTATTAAAATTTTAACAGATGAAAAAAAAAACAAAAACTTGGCAATAAAAGAATACAACAGAAGGTCTTTTAAAATGTGGGGAGGAAGCATTATCTAAATTACAATTTCCTCTTACATAGAAACATATGGATTCAAATGTGCATATGGAAGATAGAGGTGATCTTTAGTCAACTGTAAAGAGAAATGCCTTCCAAATGGTGGCTGAATATGATGTACATTTTAGAAATATGGTGCAACTTTAAGAAATAAAAATGCAATGTCTAATCACAAAGAACAAAAGCAAGTAATAAGGGATGTGAAAAGTAGTTGCAAATATGTATAAAGTGTGTTTTATTAGCATCAACCCCTCCCTGGTGACTCAGATGGTGAAGAATCTGTCTGCATTACATGTGTCCTGGGTTCAGTCTCTGGCTGGGAAGATCCTCTGGAGAAGGGAATGGCAACCCACTCCAGTATTCTTGCCTGGAGAATTCCATGGACAAAGGAATCTGACAGGCTGCAGTCCATGGGATTGTAAAAAGTTGGACACATCTGAGCAACTAATGCAACCACAACAATACAATGCATAAGAGCACTCATTTTCATTTTTGGTGAAAGCAGTGAAGAATGTGTAAGTGACTGCTCTATTCTTTCAGTTAAAAAAATTAAAAAGCAATGAAAAGAACAGAATATAAGTGACGTTAATTTTACTACACAAAATTTATAAACTCTCACACATTCTGCACAAAACTTGTGTACATACATAAAACAACTAAGTGGCAAAGAGCAAAAATGATGAAAAAAATTTTAGTCTTTGAAAGAATATGATCAAAAGCAAAAATCCTGCCAAACTCATGATGCAAAAGCAAAGGAATTGAACAGACAATTTTCAACTAACTTTCTTATTAATATATAAATATATTCAGCCTCACTGGTAATGAAATAATTGCAAAGTAAGCTCATTAGCATGTCCATTTTTACATAATAAATACTCTTTAATTTGAATATTAGCAGGGAGGAGATACTGTGAAAGGTATGTCTCATGAACTACTTTTGTAGGGAAATGTTTGCCAGTATTCCTTTGTCTGGATCCCTCTCATTGTAGTCACTTAGGCTCCATCTTATAAAATAAAAGTCCTTACATGTCTGTACAACCCTCCACAGCTAATACTCAGTATCTTTACTTCAGTTAATAGCAAAAATCCTTGGACTTTGCTCCTACTTTTACTGGAAGCTTTACACCTCCAACTCACTGTCTTAATTGAGCCTTTATGTCCATCATTTTTTTTTTTTTTACTTTATTTTACTTTACAATACTGTATTGGTTTTGCCATACATTGACATGAATCCACCACGGGTGTACATGCGTTCCCAAACATGAACCCCCCTCCCACCTCCCTCCCCATAACATCTCTCTGGGTCATCACCATGCACCAGCCCCAAGCACGCTATATCCTGCATCGGACACAGACTGGTGATTCGATTCTTACATGATAGTATACATGTTACAATGCCATTCTCCCAAATCATCCCACCCTCTCCCTCTCCCTCTGAGTCCAAAAGTCCATTATACACATCCGTGTCTTTTTTGCTGTCTTGCATACAGGGTCGTCATTGCCATCTTTCTAAATTCCATATATATGTGTTAGTATACTGTATTTGTGTTTTTCTTTCTGGCTTACTTCATTCTGTATAATAGGCTCCAGTTTCATCCATCTCATCAGAACTGATTCAAACGAATTCTTTTTAACAGCTGAGTAATACTCCATTGTGTATATGTACCACAGCTTTCTTATCCATTCATCTGCTGATGGTATGTCCATCATTTAATGGCCAACACTGACCCTTGCACTTCTCAGTCGCTCATTCATGTCTCACTCTGAGAGACTAAATATGCCTTCACACATGACATAATAATATATTTGTATCAATGTATCTAATCACACGATAATGGAAATTCCCCAAATTGTTTAGATCCAATGTTGAGAATAAATTTGAGAGAGTGGGAAAACCATAACATGGAAAAACTCTTGAAAATGAGAAAGATCACAAATCTTAATCAAGAGAGTGAAATTAAGTTATATGGAGGAATTCAAAGAAATTTAACTTCTAGGAAATAAATAAAAGGAGCATGTCGTACTTCTTCAATCTATTGAAAGAATCTGAAAAAAGATCTGCAATTTCTGGCTTTGGGTTTTGAACCTTTCAATCAGGTGGCCTTCTTCAGCTGAAGACAAATGGCCTATTTATAGCTGCCTTTCTGAAGAATGCTTGCAGAACCCTCTTTATGTCTTTGTTCCTCAGACTGTAGATGAAAGGGTTCAGCATTGGTGTGACCACAGTGTACATCACCGAGGCAATTCCACTTGAGTGTGAGCTCTGGGTAGCCGAAGAGCTAAGGTACACTCCTAAGCTTGTACAATAAAACAAGAAGACAACTGAGAGATGAGACACACAGGTGGAAAAGCCTTTAAGCTTTCCCTGAGCTGATGAGATTCCACATATGGAGGAAACTATCTTAGAGTAAGAGTAAAGTATCCCAGACAGGGGAGCACCAGCCAGCAGCCCAGCTGCCAAATACATCACCATGTCATTAAGAAAGTTATCAGAACAGGCAAGTTGGACCATCTGGTTGAGTTCACAGAAATAGTGAGGGATTTCCAGCTCTCCACAGAAGGACAGTCTCAACACCATTAAGGTTTGTAACAAGGAATGAAGGACACTGATGGCCCAGCTAACCAGAACCAGAATCCCACAGATTTGGGGGTTCATGATGACTGTGTAGTGCAGGGGGTGACAGATGGCCACAAAGCGGTCATAGGCCATCACAGTCAGGAGGAAGTCGTCCAACCCTGCAAACAGTGTGAAAAAATACACCTGGGTGATGCAGCCTTCATAGGTGATAACTTTGCTCTGTGTCTGGATGTTCCACAGCATCTTTGGGATGGTGGTGGAGGTGAAGCAGATGTCTACAAAGGACAGGTTGGAGAGGAAGAAGAACATGGGGGTGTGGAGGTGGGGGTTTGAGACAGCCAGGATGATCAGGAGGTTTCCAAACACATTTATCAGGTACATGGAGAGGAAAAGTCCAAATATGAAGGGCTGTAGTTCTTGTTCCTCTGAGAATCCGAGAAGAAGAAATTCTGAAACTCCTGTGATGTTCTTTGGTGCCATGTATTGGAAGTGACTACAGGTAAAGGGAAAAAACATGATTAATTTTCATGCAAGTGGACATTACTCACGTTGTTGAAATGCTACCTTATGCATTTTGCAATTAGGAAATTAATATCAATATTTTGTTCATGCAGTGAGTACAGTGTTTTGGTAATCAAAAGCTCCTGAAATCCAGTCATGGAGAATCAATGCAGAAAATAAAAATATAGAATTTCATATGGTGACACATACTATGAATAAAATGAAAGCAGGTGTAAAGGAAAGAGTAAAGAAGGGATGCTGTTTTTATGGGTGTTCAGGTAAGACCACAAATAAGGTGACATTTGAGCAGAGACCTCATGGAAGAGAGAACATGAGCCATGAACTTATCAGGAGAAGTGTGTACCTGGCAGGGAGAACAGCCAGTACAAAGGCCCTGGGGAAGGTGCTTGTTTAAGATGTTCTAGTTGAAAAAAGGAAACCGGCGTGGTGAGGGAAATGAGTAGGAGGGAGAGTGAGGAGAGATGGTGTCAGAGGATGTTGAGGAGCAAGGTGGTTTCCTTGCTGCTGCTGAGACTGCAAGTTACAAGGAGTCCCTCCTCCATATTATATTTCTCTAGCACTTTATGAAATTGCTGCAAAGGGGGCCTGTATTTTTTTTTGGGGGGGAGGGGAGCTCTGTTGAGTCTTCATTGCAGTGTGCAGGCTTCTGTAGTTGTAGGTTCTCTAGTTGTGGTGAATTGGTTTATTTGTCCCGTGGCATGTGGGATCTTAGTTCCTAGACCAGAGATTGAACCTGCATCCCCTGCATTGGAAGGTGGATTATTAACCCCTGAAACACCAGGGAAGTCCTAGCCTATATGTTTAATTGAATCTCTTCTTCAGTACCTTTTGCTGATTGAGTTCTGGCCTCTGTGTATGAGAATCACTTTGGAATATGTGAGCTCAGTACCCCTGCTCTGAAGACTTCTCACCCTTCACAAGGCAAGAAAACAAAAGACACACAATAAGACCCTGGCTTCCTAGGCTGTGTTATTTCCATGAATTTTTCACCCTTTACAACCACAAATGATTTAGAGTTAGATACAACTCAAGTTGATCAGATAAGATTATGTACAAATGGTATTCAGAAATTCCAGTTTGTAATTTTCCTAGATATCAATGAAACTTGGTGTTTAATTTTGGTATGACCATTTTATGCCATGTATTAAAGACATATAAATTTTTTTCAGTGTTCAACTATATTATATATCAGTACTGTATCTTTAAATCTGGATGTATATATGTGTGGGGCTGCCCTGATAGCTCAATTGGTAAAGAATCCACTTGCAATGTGGGAGATCTGGGTTTGATTCCTGGGTTGGGAAGATCCCTTGGAAAACAGAAAGGCTACCCACTATTCTGGCCTGGAGAATTCCATGGACTGTATAGAGTTGGACATGACTGAGCATATATATATGTGCCTGCAAGGAGATCAAACCAGCCAATCCTAAAGGAAATCAACCCTGAATATTCATTGGAAGGATTGATACTGAAGCTGATGCTCCAACAATTTGGCCACTTGATGCGAAGAGCTGACTCACTGGGAAAGACCCTAAAGCTGGAAAAGACTGAAAGAAAAGAAGAAGGGGGTAGCAAAGAATAATATGGTTATATCACATCACTGATTCAATGGACATGGATTTGAGCAAACTCCGAGAGATAGTGAAGGACAGGGGAGCTTGGTGTGCTGCAGTCCATGGGGTCACAAGGTTTCAGACATGACTTAGCGACTGAACAATAGCAACAACAATATATATTTCTACACATAAGAGAAAGAGAGAGAGAAATAGAGAAATAGAGAATGGACATGAAAGAGAATACAGATCTAATAAACTCAAATGGTCCCTGAGAGACTGTGGTAAGAAAATTTCTTTGGTTCTTCTAACATTTCACATACTATTATATTCTCTTGATGCCCAGCAGAAATTATTAAAAAGAAAAAATAAATTTATTCAGAGTACCAATAACTTGTGGTCTAAAATACTTATGGGTTGTATGACCCAAGAGAAAAATGAGTAAAGGGAACAAAATAGCACTTCACAAAAGGATGCTTACAAAGCACAATGGATAGGAATTGAGCATTGGCCATTTTTAATATCAGGCAGCAAAACTTGTTTTTCCTGTTCTTATTTCATTTCATTTGACTAAGTGTTTTTATATGAAAGCAGAGAAGCAAGCCTCTTTCTTCCCTTTTATATGTGACATCTTGTTTCTTGTTGTTATTCTTGGATTTTTATCTTTTTTTTTTATTTTTAAATGAGTCCTAAGGGCGCACTCTAGCCCTGGTTCTGATCTTTGCCCAAAAGATCAAAGGTCCATACACAGATGCTTGGGGCTGGTGCACGGGGATGATCCAGAGAGATGATATGGGGTGGGAGGTGGGAGGGGGGTTCAGGATTGGGAACTCATGTACACCCGTGGCTGATTCATGTCAATGTATGGCAAAACCAATACAGTATTGTAAAGCAAAATAAATTTAAAAAAAAACAAAAAAAAAAAACCTGGATACACCATGACAGTTTCAACCTTTTCACCAACATTCTTCATGTTAGTCATCTGGGGACATTGTATTATACACTTATTTCCTTCATTGCACTCTGTCTTCCCAATTATATTGCTTGATCCATACATGTAGGGACTTCAGCTGTTTTGTTCATCTTTGTAGTTTAATTGAGTATGTAAATATATGTGCACTTGTATAAAAATGAATTTCGTTAAATGACAAGTTAGGAAATAAAAAGAATAACAAAGAGAATGAAACCAAGTTAAATAGCATGGTTTCAAAACTGTGGTTAACAGAATTGAATGGAGCACTGAAAACTAACTGAAGAAGAAATGTAATAGCAAACAGTTATGTTATCAACATGGATTAATAAAATTGGCAATGATCAAAATGTAAACTAATATGATATATAATGTTCCTAGATTAATCTGGCATGTAGCATATGCTCAGTTACTATTTGTTGAATAAATCAGGACTTAGGTCTCCTTATAAATGGGCATTTAATATATGTCAAGGTTGCATTTCAATTTATTTGGAAAGGCTGAAATGTTCCTAAAGCTGGCATAAATATCTATCTTGTAAAAAATGGTTTCTCGCCTACCTCAAACATTTTACAAATATTAGAGAGATTACATCCTTAGTGTAAGAATAGCCAGCACATTTTAGATGAACGCTTTGACATGTAAATATATAATATCAATGAGGGGGCGGAGAATCACCTTAAATAATGCAAAAGACTCAGAAACAAGACAATAGACCTATATAACTAAATAAAATTAAAAAAAATTTAAGGCCAAATATATGCCTCACAAATCAACTGAAAAACAATCTTTTAAAATAATTATTTGAAAGGCTTGTATCTGTAGAAAAATGGGCATATAATATGTTTGTTGTTCAGTTGCTAATATGTGTACATAATAATAATAATTATTGTTTTTGTTGTTTAGTCACTAAGTCGTGTCCGATGACTGTAGCCCACCAAGCTCCTCTGTCCGTGGGATTTTTCAGGCAAGCATACTGGAGTGGGTTACCATTTCCTTCTTCAGGGAATTTATCTTCCCGACCCAGGGATGGACCCACGTCACCTGCACTCTGCCAGGCAAATTCTAACTTACCACTGAGCCACCACAGAAGCCCACACATAATAATAATAGGCAAATCAAAAGGTGACCAAGTATGTAAATCCTTGCTCTAGCTTAGTATGTAGTTTAGGAAAGCAACAAGAAATCTCTTTCCTACCATGGTCCTGGGAAAAATCTTGAAGACTGGTCAAATCTGGGCTGAGAACTTCTGGACTAGTAGCAAAGGAGACTCCGATTTCTTTCTGGCAGAAATGTGAAGTGTTATAATGTTTTAGGGAAAAACCTGAAGACAGATATAAACATTCAAAATACAGATATTCTGCATGATACAGGATGCTCGGGGCTGGTGCACTGGGGTGACCCAGAGGGATGGTATTGGTAGGGAGGTGGGAGGGGGGTTCAGGATGGGGAAACACGTGTACACCATGGCGGATTCATGTTGATGTATGGCAAAACCAGTACAATATTGTAAAGTAGCCTCCAATTAAAATAAATAAATTTATATTAAAAATAAAATACAGATATTCTTTAATTAAGGGTTCTCCAGTGTTGGCACCATTGACATTCTGAGCCAGATCACTGTTTGTGGTGGCATCTGTGCTATGCATTATAGGATATTTAGAGCATCCCTAACTCTACAGAGCCTTCCATGTGTGACAGACGAAAATCCCTGAGGTATGAAACCATCCATGGTTAGAGTCAGAGTTTGAATTTCACTATCTTAACATATTGTGTAGCTTTGGTATAATAGCAACTTAATGATTAAGGATATGAAAGTGAAAGTGAAAGTCACTCAGTTGTGTCTGACCCTTTGCAACCCCATGGACTATACTGTCCAAGGAATTCTCCAGGCCAGAATACTGGATTGGGTAGCCTATCCCTTCTCCAGTGGATCTTTCTGACCCAGAAATTGAACAGGAGTCTCCTGTATTGCAGGCAGATTCTTGACCAGCTGAGCTACCAGGGAAGCTAAAACGATATGAAAGACCACTAATGTGTTAGTAGTATAGGCACACCATGACCTGTTGTACAGCCATAAAAATAATGAATTCATTATTATACTTGTGATTTGAGGCAGGTCTGTGAGAAATTATTGAGTAAGAAGGAAAATTGAAAAAAAAGAAGGCAAATGGGATAAAAGGTAGAAACAATGGCTTCACTGGTGGTGCAGTGGTAAAGAGTCCACCTGCCGATACAGGAAACATGGGTTCAGTCTCTGGTCCGGGAAGATCCCCTGGAGGAAGAAATAGCAACTCACTCAAGTATTCTTGCTTGGAAAATCTGATGGACGGAACAGCCTCATGGGCTACAGCCCAAGGGGTCGCAGACAGTCAGACGTGATTTAAGAATAAAACAACATCTTAATGACTAGTAAACATCTCCAGTTCTTTGAAAGATTGCACTCAAAGATAGGAATCCTATTCTGATCCTATTATAGAAAAGCAAATGGCTGGCACACATCATTTAAGATAAAGTGAGTGGCTGACAAATCCACACACATATTCACCCTCAGAGATAATGAGACAATGGCAAGGTAAGCTTATTAGCACTTCCCTGGCAGCTCAGTGGCAAAGAAGCTGCCTCCCAATGCAGGAGACACTGGTTCAGTCCCTGGTCTGGAAGATTCCCTGGAGGAGGAAATGGCAACCCATTCTAGTATTCTTATCCAGGAAATCCCATGGACAGAGAAGCCTGTAGGCTACAGTCCACGGGGCGCAAAGAATTGGACATAAGGTAGCGACTAAACAACAAGCTCATCAGCACATTCCTTTTTACGTTTGAATTTTTTTTTCACAGAAGATACTGTGAAGTGTATATATCTGGCAAATATTGTTGTCAGGATGTATTCACAAGCATTCTTTGGTGTGCATATCTGCTTATTTATTTTTGGCGGTGCTAAGTCTTTGTTGCTATGTGGTTTTTCTCTAGCTGTGGTGCATGAGCTTCTCATTACAGTGGCATCTCTTATTGCAGAACGTGGACTGTAGGGTGTGAGGACCTCCGTAGTTGCAGTTCCCGGGCTCTAGAGCACAGGCTCAGTGGTTGTGGTGCTCAGGCTTAGTTTCTCCAAGGCATGTGGGATCTTCCAACCAGGGATCAAACCCGTGTCTCTTGCACTGGCAGGTGGATTCTTCACCACTGAGCTCCCAGGGAAGCCCAGTGTGTCTTTCTAATGAATACTGAAGCATGGTCAAATATGCTTCATCAAAAAAATTAGAAGGAAATGACCTAATTATATTTTATATCCTTATATCACTATATACTAATTATCTACTCTAACTATTAATAAGATACTTGGACATGAGTTCTGCTTTTACTGGAAGCACTTTATGCCTCGTGTGTGTTCAGTTCCTCAGCCGTGTCCAACTCTTTGCGACCCCATGGACTGTAACTCGCCAGTTCATGGGATTTACCAGGCAAGAATACTGGAGTGAGTTTCCATACCCTCCTCCAGGGGATCTTCCTGATCCAGGAATTGAACTTGCATCTCCTGTGGCTCCTGCATTGGCAGGTAGATTCTTTACCATTGAGCCACCTGGGAAGCCCCTTATGCCTCTCATCCCTCTCCTAATTGGGCTTCATTTTTATCATTTACTTGGTATCACTGAACATTGCTTTACTGAGTTCAATGTTCAGTTCTCTTTTTAGCATTATAAAAATACATTGATACATTTTAATCATGCAAGCAATTAACCACAGTGTTCTCTGGGCTCTGACCTAGGCTGAGTTGGTTCTCTGGTGGACTCAGGTAAACATTCTTGGGTTCCTTGTCTCTAACCTTCTTCTGCAGTGTCTTCCAGACTCTTGAACTCACCTACATGGAAATTCTGAGAGGAAGGTCTCTGTGCGGAAGTCTGATTCTCTTCCTGGATGGCTGATGATGGAGACTAAAGCTCTGTCCCCACACAAGGTAACACGAAGAGGTCAAGCATTGGTCCTTTACTCAAATTTAGGACTTCAAAAGCAACAACTAGGTCTTGTCCATTCCCAGGTTGTACAAGCTCAGGGATGAAGGAGAGGTGGTTATTTACAGCTCTCTCTGTCTGCTCATTATGTACGTTTCCCTCTTGTTACAGTGAAGTGTAAGCATCTGAATTCCCTGGGGGACTTCATCTGGACAGAAAGTATTCTTTTTTTTCCTTGTAATTCTCTGTTTCCAGGATACCAGTTATAAGCCAGGTGAATTAAGTTATTAATCCTTTTCCATCATCTCTCTTCCTTTCCAGAAGCCTAAACTCCTAACACCTCATCTTATCTCTGAATTTAAAATTTTTTCCAACTAGTTAGACTGAGGCAACTGTTTCAAATAGATCCCTTGGGTCAATAAAACATTGACTTGTGATGGCTACACAGCCCATGGAACCCTGTGAAACCTGTTATTCTCCACTTATAAGAGGGACATTATTCCATTAATGAAAAGCATTGGTCAGTGCACTCTTTGGCTTCCTGATGCTCACTAAAACTATTAGGATTTCATACTTGGGGCATTTCACTGGTGGCTCAGTTGGTAAAAAATCTGCCTGCAATGCAGGAGATTACCCGCAATGCAGGAGACAGGGATTCAATCCCTGGAATCAGGAAGATTCCCATGATCAGTTCATGGGTTGCAAAGAGTCAGACATGACTGAGCACGCATATGCATACACGTAACAAAGTAGTGAAATTAGTATATTTCTTCCCAAGGGGTATAGAAATGGAACCAGGCAGCATACACTTAATTTTTAAATGACTTTTAAGTGAGTAAAGTTTGTTCTGTGTAACTCTGCTTTAATAACATTTATTACACTTTAAAAATTGTAGTGTGTATGTTAAGGCAAGCCCTGGGGCACAGGTAGCTGAGTCAGATCTCATGACGGTGGGAGATATCTCCTCTGCATGGGATAAAGAAAAGTTTCTTAAGTGGACATTAATGTAGTGGAATTAAATTAAGGCAATTAATAATTATTGAACTCATTTTCTCCACAAGCTATTTAGCCTCAGCTCAGCTAAGTTGTGCCTGACTCTTTGTGACCCCATGGACTGTAGCCCAGCAGGCTTCTCTGTCCATGGGATTTCCCAGGCAAGAGTTCTGGAGTGGGTTGCCATTTCCTACTCCATGGGATCTGTTACCAAAGTCTTGGCTCCCTGCCCACCAATGCCAAGTAGACATATGGAGACAGTTTGGAGGAAATAGAAAAAAGTAGTTTTATTATTTTTGCCAGGTGAAAGGGAAACCCAGCAGGCCTGTGTCTCAAGAATCGTGCCCTCCTCTCTAGACAATAGGGAGAGGTTTTATATCCTTATGAAGGTCTTACATATTTTTCTCTTAAAGTTTCAAAATGGCTACAGCTGGCATCAGACAACTGAGCAATCAAGTGTGGTGTCCCTGAAGTTATTGGTTCAATGACCTTTCTGAAATGCAGAATGCTACAAGAGAGTGTAGGGGAGAAGAATGCCAGGTACAGAGTATAATCTATATGGAGTCAGAGTAATTCACTTTTTTGAAACTTTGTGAAGGACAAGTCTAGCTACAAGTGTTTTTTAGTCATAACAGCTAAATAATAACCAAGATTTTTTAATTCTTGAAGGCCCGTTTAGTGGTAAGTGCCAATGTCTGTCCACTCATTTCTATTTTTGTTGCAACAGATTTCTCCCACACAAGGATTGAACCAATGTCGCCTGCATTGGGAAGTGAATTCTTTACCACTGGGCCACCCGGGGAAGACCATATCAAAAGAGTGAAATGTCATAAATTGGTTTAAGTCAAAACAACAGTACTATCATACACAACATTGTGAATGAGCCTTAGAAACACAAGGTAGATTTTCAAGTCTGACTATAGGCTCATGAGAAGCGTATAGCCAACTTCCCATTGGACCACCTCATTTGATAATAGAGATATTATATTTGGAGAAAGGAATGGCAACCCACTCCAGTACTCTTGCCTGGAAAATTCCATGGACTGAGAGGCTCCTCAGAGCCTGGTAGGCTACAGTCCATGGGGTCGCAAAGAGTCGGACACGACTGAGCAACTTAGGAAATTTGTATGCAACAATAGCTAACTGATTTAATTTAATCAGACAGAACTGAGGGCAGTTGTAATAATCTGATTCTACTTGCTCCGGGCATTTGTTTTGATATTTGAACGTAACATTCATGATTACTGTGTTATTCAAGTTTAGTTCATGTAAGGGTGTGAACACATGCCTCCAGTGAGGATCTTTTGAGGTTACATGGAGAGGTCGGAAAGACAGTTATGTTTGTACAACACCTGTGACCCTGAATTTTATAGCTGAGAAGAATCTGAGCTTTCAAGTGAGTCATCATTTGATAATGAGCATAACCTATAGTGGGTGATGTTGAAATTGTTCATCCTCTACCCTTCTAGAGATTGTGAAAAAAGTTTGAATAATGGGAGCTATTTCATTTAGGGAAATGGAAAGAATCATATTTTCAGAAAGCACTGGAAATTTTCAAACAAAACATGAAAATAATTTAATAAAAAGCCAAAACATGCCACCAGTCCTACAGCTCAGTAAGTACACTTACAAATTGACACTGTTTTTAGCTTGCAAAAAATTACACAAGTTTATTTATTTATGTATTTATTTATTTTTTACTGTGGTATATTGTTTTACAATGTCATGTTAGTTTCTGCTGTACAACAAAGTGAATCAGCTATCTGTATCCATACATCCCCTCCCTCTCGGACCTCTGTCCCCCCTATTCCATGACAAATGGACACTTTTATATCATATTTCAATGAGTTGGTGAATTGTATGAAAAAGACATATTTTCCAAGGTTATGAATATATCATTTAATATTTTGTTTCATCATACTTAAGGTTAGGTCTGCTCTAGCACCATATTATATCCATAGTCATTTTCATAGTCATTTTCCTCTTTTGATTCTCCTTGAAAACACATATTTTATTATCAGTTTTTGCCAGTGACTATGGTAGATACAAGGTAAAGGATCTGCCTGCCACACAGGAGACCCGAGTTCAATCCCTGGGTTGGGAAGATCCTCTGGAGAAGGAAATGGCCACTCACTACAGTATTCTTGACTGGAGAATCCGTGGTCAGAGGAGCCTGGCAGGCCACCTTCTGTGGGGTCACAAAGAGTTGGACCCAACTAGTGACTAACAGTACTACTATGGTGGATATAGGAGACACAAGTTACACAGCAGAACAAGATCTGAACGAGTAGAAAATACCCATGATCTGTGATAACAAATAGCATTTCAAAGTTTGGATTATCAAGAAGCGCATAAGGCAGTGATATACAAAGGAATGATGTTTGTGACAAACAGTGGTCACAAGTTTTTCTCTGTCATAAACTTATAAATAGCTGTGGTTGCCAAGAGGAGTTTTCCCTCCATAGGAATGGTATGGCTCTTAACTATTCTTTTAGTCAAACAAACAAACAAAATCCTCAGCATGATACATTTCACTTGAGAAAAATTATTAAGAGACCCCTTGAAATAAATGGGAGTCTTCAAATATTTCACATCCAAGGTTGGGAAAGTATAAAAATGAAAAAGGGAAAAACTCTTGGATACTAGCACTATCACCAAACTTAAAAGTGAGCTATGCAAATTGTATAAAGAAGTTGAAATAGAAACTCCAAGGAAAATAGAAGAGGCATATTCCACTCCCACAGTTGGACCAAATACCAGTAATATTTGGCTCAGGATTTGAGCTCTGCTATCATGGGCACTTCTTAAGCCCTGGGATAATAAATTCTTTTATATTATTTTTTTCCACAGAGTATTTTCAGAGCCCTCTTTAAGTCTTTATTTCTCAAGCTGTAGATGAAGGGGTTCAGCAAGGAGGTGACCACAGTGTACATCATTGAGGCTGTTGCACTTGAGTGTGAGCTGTGGGTAGTAGCAGAGCTAAGACATACTCCTGTGCCTGTACAATAAAATAAGGAGACTAGTGAGAGGTGAGATGCACGGGTGGAAAATGCTTTATACTTCCCCCAAGTTGATGAGATTCCACGTATGGAGGAAACTATCTTAGAGCAGGAGTAAAGGATACACATGAGGGAACCACCAGCCAGCAACAGAGGTATAAACTACATTACTGCTTTATCAAGAAGGATGACAGACCTGGCAAGTTGGATCATCTGACTGAGCTCGCAGAAAAAGTGAGGGATTTTGAAGACTGTACAGAAAGTCGCAATACCATTATGCTTTCCAGCAAGGCATGCAGGAGACTGATGATCCAGGACAATAGCACCAGCAGGGCACAGAGCCAGAGGGTGGCAGATAGCCGCAAAGGGGTCATAGGCCATCATGGTCAAGAGAAAGATGTCCAATCCTACAAAGAGTGTGAAAAAATACATCTGGGTGATGCAGATTTCATAGGTGATACCTTTGCTCTGGATCTGTGTGTTCCACAGCATCTTTGGGATGGTGGTGCAGGTGAAACAGATGTTTACAAAGGACAGGTTGGAGAGGAAGAAGTACATGGGATTGTGGAGGTGGGAGTCTGAGCTGATGGCCAGGATGATGAGCAGCTTTCCAAACACAGTGATCAGGTACAAGGAGAAGAAAAGTCTGAACATGAGAGGCTGCAATTCTGGATCCTCTGAAAATCCCATGAGAAGAAATTCTGAAACTCCTGTTACGTTCCTTGGTTCCATGTGTTACAATATTGTAAAGTAAAATAAAGTAAAACATAAATAAATAAAAATTTTGAAAACATAAAAAAAGTAAGAAAAAAAAAAGAGAAAATAACAAGGAGAGTGAAACCAGGTTAAGTAATATGGTTTCAAAACAAGTGCTGCAAATTGCATGGAGCATTGAAAATGAATTGAACAACCATTGAAATAGTAATAAATTATAATATCACTGTGAATCAATTAATTTGCCAGTAATCTAGATATAAAATAGTACACTATATAATGTTCCTAGAATGTTCTAGCACATAGCATGATCAGTTATTATTCAGGATTGGGACTTAGGTCTTATTATACATGAACATTTAATATATGGCAAGGGTGTATTTCAATTTATTCAGAAAGATTGAATTGTTGATAAAAACAGGCATAAACATCTGTATTGCAAAAAGTAAAGTTTCTTTCCTCCCTCCAACATTTTTAGAAAAATTAGTGATGACCACCTCAGTGTGAGAGTAATGAGCACACTAAAGATGAGCATCTTTAAATCTACATATAAAAGCTATGGGTTGGACTTCCCTGGTGATTCAGTGGATAAGAATCTGCCTGCCAAGTCAGGGGACAAGGGTTCAGTCCTTGGTCCGGGAATATTCCATATGCCACTGGGTGACTAGGCCCGTGTGCCACAACTATTGAAGCCTGTGCACCGCAGAGGCCCACAAGGAAAGCCACAGCAGCGAGAAGACTGTGCCCGGCAACTTGAGAACAGCCCCTGCTGGCCACAGCTGGAGAAAGCCCACACGCAGCAATGAAGACCCAGCGCAGCCAAAAATAAGTAAATAAATAGATAAAATTAACAAAACCCTATGTGTTGGAAAAAACATCTTAAATAAGGCAGAAAGGTGGATAGCAGGATGGACATATACAGCAAAATAAAAATTTAAAATTTTAGGTCTCCTGAGTACCCAAACACAACTGAAAAAAATTCACTTGTAAAAATGATTTGAAAGGCTGATAACTGTAGGAAAGTTGGCATATAATACTGGGTGCATAATAACAAATTATCAAAATGGTGACAAAATGTATAAATCTTTGTTTTAACTTGGTACATAGTTAAAAAACAAGAAATCTTTTTCATAGCGTACCACTAGGAAAAAACTTCAAGATTTGTTACATTTTGGGATGAAAACTTTTGAACTAGTACTCTCTGAATTTTCTGGCAGATGTGAACTGTTATTTTAGGAAAATACTTGTAGACACCCATACATATTCAAAATACAGTTTTGGTGGCTCAGCGGTCAAGACTCCATCTGCCAATGCGGGAGATGTGGTTCAATCCCTAGATCAGGAAGATCCTCTGGAGAAGGAGAAGGCAACCCACTCCAGTACTCTTTCCTGGGAAATACATGGACCAAGGAGCCTGGTGGGCTACAGTTCATGGAGTCACAAGAAAGTCGGATACAACTGAGTGACTAAACGATAACAGCAACAGTCTTTAACTCAGAGTTCTGCAGTGTTGGCATGACTGACATTCTGATTCAGACCATTGTGGTGGAGTGTGTCCTATGAATTGTAGGATGTTTAGAGCACCCCTGAGCTTTACTGAGCCCCCGCATCTGACCACCGTAAAAATCTCTGGACATTGCTAGATGAACCCTGGGGGGACAAAGTCATCCACAGTTTGAGCTTCACTACTGTAAAAAAATTTGTAGCATTGATATAATAGCAATTTAATGAAAAAGAATATAGGGAACCAACAGGGACCTACTGTGTAGGATATGGAACTCTGCTCAATGTGGAAGCCTGGATGAGAGGGAGTTTGGGGAGAATGGGTACATGTAGGTGTTTGAATGAGTACCACCTGAAACTATTACACCCTTGTTAATTGGCTATCCTCCAATACAAAATAATAAGTTTAATAAAAAAAAGAATATGAGTGACCATTAAAGTTATAACATCATGAAATGTTATATAACCATAAAAATACTGAATCATCCTCATCCTGGTGACTGGAAGCAGGGTTTTGAGTAAGGTGGAATTTTGAGTAAGAAGGAAAATGGGAAAGAAGTTAGGAAAAATGATGAAATCAAACATAAACAGCATTTACAATATGTATAGAATTCCATTGTTGCATTTGTATAAAAGTATGTGTATGTATGTGTGCATAATATAGAAAGAATAAACTAAAATAAAATAAACTAAGAACTAATGGGGAAAAATCAGTGAGAATGAAATTAGGTTAAGTGGATTAGTTTCAAAACAATTTATGTAACAAAATGGAATAAAAATCTACAAGTAAATTATATAAGCAGATGAAATAGTAATAATTTAACTAAATCAATGAGTCATAATTTAAAATTAAATTGCTAACAACTTGGAAATAAAAGAAAAAGCAGAGACGCTTTTTATAGCCATTTACATTCTCTATTTTTTTGAATAAAAAACGATTTATTGTTTTAAATTTATCTTTTTAAATAAATCTTTTCTGAAAGATTTCAATCAAAGACAGGGGTAAAATTTCCATGATCCTACCATATGAAAGCAAAGGGCTTACTCCTTGAAATTTGATAAGATTTGAAAGATTCAAATTTGATAAATTTGATGATCTTAAATCTTCTCAGCATACACACACAAACACACAATCAGAAACTTGCAGAAGTGATGGGCATGACAATTAGCTTGATTTGATAATCTTTACAAAATCCATTCATATCAATATATAAAAATATTGTATATACCTCTACCATGTACAATATTTCTTTGTCAAAGTTATTTCAAAACAAGTGTTTGAAGGAAGAACCGAGACAACTTAACAAAAAGACAAATAACCCAACTTAAAGCACAGGACTCATGTAGGTGATTTGAAATAGAGAATGTAAATGGGTGACGAACCCACATATGTATTTGGAGTCATGGAAATAATTGCAAAGTAAGATCATTAGCGTAGCCTTTTTTAGCTCTTATTTTTTTTTTAAACATATGTCACAGAAGACACTGTGAAATATATGCCTCTTAGGCTGTGAAGAATGTGTTCTATTGTTGCAAAGTTGAGCTTGTAGGCATTCTTTGGTGTGGATTTTTCTCATCAATATGGAAACTTGGTTAAATATGCCCCATGATAAAAATTAGGAAGAAACGTCTTTAATTCATTTTACGTCCCACCATAGCTAATACCCTATTTTTCTACTCCAGTTAATTAATAAGATACTTGCACATGTTATATATTTACTGGAAATGCTTTATTTCTCTCATCTCTCTTCTACATGAGTTTCCATCCCTATCATTTAATTGGCATCACTGAATGTTGCTTGACTGAATTCAATGTTCGTGTCTCTTTACAGCGTCATCAAAACACACTGATATTTTAAGCAAGCAAGCAAACAACCGTTGTGGTTGCTGGGCTCTTGGCTAGGCTGAGTTGGTTCTCAGGTGACCTCCAGTAAACATTCTTGGATTTCATTCTCTCTGACTTTTCCCTATAGGGTCTTTTGGGCTCTTGGACTCACCTACATGGGGACTCTTGAGAGGAAGGTCTCCATGGGGAAGTCTGATTCTCTTCCTGATGGTTGATGATGGAGACTGAAACTCTGTCCCCAGACAAGGCAGCAGGAAGGGGTCAGTCATTGGTCCTTTAGCCAGACTTAGGACTCCAAAAGCAAAAACCATGTCTCAGTCATGCCCAAGTTGTACAAGCTCAGGGATTAAGCAGAGGAGGTATTTACAGCTCTCTATGTCTTCTCATAAGGTACATTCGCTCTTGTTATAATTACCTATAAGCAGAAGAATCCCTATGGCACTTGGTCTGTACAGAAAGAATCTTTTTTCTTCTGATGCTCTGTTCTCAGGGGAGCAGGTGATAAGCCAGGAGAATTTGGTTTTTATTAACCCTTCTCCATTAACTCTGTTGCCTTCCAGAGGTCTAATCTCTCAGCACCTTATACCAACACTATTTCTAAGATTCTCCAACATGTGAAACTGAGGCAACTGTCTTGAATTCGTTCCTTGGATCTCCAAAGCATTGACTCATGGTAGGGATATAGCCCATGATACCCTTAGAAAGTTATTATTCCCCTCTTTATAATAGGGACAGCTTTGCTCCTTCAATGTAAAACACTGGACAGTACACTCCTTGGCTTCCTGACACTTTTGCTAAAACCTTCAGGAATTTCATATTAGTCACTCAGTCGTGTTCAACTCTTCACAAACTCAGACTGTATCTCACCAGGCTCCTCTGTCCCTGGAATTCTCCAGGCAAGAATACTGGAGGGTGTTGCTGTTCCCTTCTTCAGGGGATCTTCACAACCCAGGGATCAAACCTGGGTCTCCAATATTGCAGGCAAATTCTTTACTGTCTGAGCCACCAGGGAAACCCACATATCTGAAGCTGCTGCTGCTGCTAAGTCACTTCAGTTGTGTCTGACTCTGTGTGACCTCATAGACTGCAGCCCACCAGGCTCCCCTGTCCCTGGGATTCTCCAGGCAAGAACACTGGAGTGGGTTGCCATTTCCTTCTCCAATGCATGAAAGTGAAAAGTGAAAGTGAAGTCGCTTAGTCATGTCCGACCCTCAGCGATCCCATGGACTGCAGCCTTCCAGGCTCCTCCGTCCATGGGATTTTCCAGGCAAGAGTACTGGAGTGGGTTGCCATTGCCTTCTCCGATATCTGAAGCTAAGTGCTATCAATTAGCTTATGGCGGATTCGTGTTGATGTATGGCAAAACCAATATAATATTGTAAAGTAATTAGCTTCCAATTAAAATAAATAAATTTAAATTAAAAAAAAAGCATGTAAGCTGTGAGATAGATTTCATCAAGCAACCATAATCTACCTTAGAATCTTATAGGGATGATCTGGTTTAATGTTTAGAGAAGTTCCTTCTGTGACGTAGCACTATTGTAACTTCACCCTCCATTTCAGGATTGGGGCTCCGGGGTATTCAGTGTTCTGGTGAAAATTACAAACCAGTTTTGGGACGAGGAGTGCAGGTGGCCCCTAGAATGTGATTCAAGAAGGAAAATTTATTCTTCCCTAGAGCATCCAGATAGGTCTCAGTCTAACAAGAGGAATATGGGCTTCTGATAGTTAGAACTTCAATTTTTAAAGGCACAGTGTAGTAATTTGTTACAGCAGAAATACAAGTGCAATACATACATTTATCCAATAAAATATAGTTATTTTTAAGCTTCTTAATTTAGACGTTTAATTTTCCCTTGATAAAAGAATTTGTGTGTAAACCCCACCTTAACAGGAGAAGAAAATTAGAGTCAAAAATACCTGCCTTATTAGTTGGTGGATCGAATTCTGTTTTCCATAAATATAAATGTGTTTCTGATTTTGAGGCCTTATGACAAGTTACTTATATCGAAAGCAAGGTCACACAATCAACTTTAAATCTTTTTGTCTAAATTTCTACACTTCTTGAATTTCATGTTGATTCAAACATTCATTATTTTCATTTCTTTATTGTCCAACTTTTAATAAAATATTCTTTCAATAAAATAAATGGGATTATAAATGACTCTGCATGCATGTACTTATGTGTGTGTGAATGTGTTTGAGAGGAAACATGTGCTCATTTCACACATGTACCTCTTATACCTGAATGTTTCCTTTTAGCTACATAAATATTTTTACAGATTTATTTTTTTACAGCATACTTCAGAAATTATGTTTATTATTATACATTATTATGTTCATATTATATATTATTATTCCTTGTTACCAACAGAAGTGAAGAAACAGAGACCAGTGAGATTACATTTATAACAGTATATAGCAGTGCAAAATATAGTGTTGGATCATAGAAAAAGCAAGAAAGTTCCAGAAAAAATCTACTTCTGCTTTATTGACTATGCCAAAGCCCTTGACTGTGTGCATCACAACAAACTGTGGAAAATTCTTCAAGAGATGGGACTACCAGACCACCTTACTTGCCTCCTGAGAAATCTGTATGCAGGTCAAGAAGCAACAGTTAGAACTGGACATGGAACAATGGACTGGTTCCAAATTGGATAAGGAGTACATCAACACTGTATATTATCACCCTGCTTATTTAACTTATATGCAGAGTACATTATGAGAAATGCTGGACTGGATGAATCACAAGCTGGAGTCAAGATTGCCAGGAGAAATCAATAACCTCTGATATGCAGATGACACCACCCTTATGGCAGAAAGTGAAGAACTAAAGAGCCTCTTGATGAAAGTGAAAGAAGACAGTGAAAAAACTGGCTTAAAATTCAGTATCCGAAAAACTAATCATGACATCCAGTCCCGCACTTCATGGCAAATAGATGGGGAGACAATGGAAACCGTGGCAGACTTTATTTTCTTGGGCTCCAAAATCACTGCAGACAGTGACTGTACCCATGAAATTAAAAGACGCTTGCTTCTGGGAGGAAAAGCTGTGACTACCCTAGACAATATATTAAAATACAAAGACATTACTTTGCCAACAAAGCTATGGTTTTTCTAGTAGTCAAGTATGGATGTGACAGTTGGATCATGAAGAAAGCTGAGCACTGAAGAATTGATGTTTTTGAACTGTGGTGTTGGAGAAGACTCTTGAGAGTCCCTTGGACTGCAAAGAGATCAAATCAGTCAGTCCTAAAGGAAATCAGTCCTGAATTCATTGGAAGGACTGATGCTGAGACTGAAATCCAATACTTTGGCCCCCTGATGTGAAGAACTGACTCATTGGAAAATACCCTGATGCTGGAAAAGATTGAAGGCAGGAGGAGATGGGGACATACAGAGGATGAGATGGCTGGATGGCATCACCAACTTGATGGACATGAGTTTGAGCAAGCTCTGGGAACTGATGATGGACAGGGAGGCCTGGTGTGCTTCAGTCCATGGGGTCGCAAAGAGTCAGACATGACTGAGTGACTGAACTGAACTGAACTGATAGTTCAGATAGCAATGCAGTAAATGTTTTATTTCTTCTCAAGATGTATAGAAATAGAACCAGGCAATGAATACTTTCAAGTTTTTAATGACTTTTAAATGGGTACAGCTTATTGCATGTAGCCATGCTTGAAAATATTTATTAGTATTTATCAATTCCATTGTGCATGCAGGCATAGGATCTGGAGCACAGGTAGCTGAGTCACAGCTCACAGGGGAAGGAAATGTCTCTCTAATTGGGAAAAAGAAAATTTTCATAAGTGGATATTAAAGTAGTGGAATTAAATTAAAGCAATTCACACTTATTAAGCTCATTTCCCTGCAAGTATTTAGCCTACATGTTTAAAAAAGTCAAATGACAAAAATTAGTTGAAGATGGAAGAACAGTATAGCCACGCACAGCATCACGGATGAGCCTTAGAAGCACAAGATATAGATTCATGCCTGACTGCAGACTCATGAGAAGCTCTGCAGAGATCAGAATAACTCCTCACTGGACCACCTCATTTGATAATAAAGATGTTCTATTAAGCAGTTTTATTGTAGGAAAGTTTGTATCCAGTGGCAGCTAACTGGTGCAGTACACAAATTGGACTGAACTGAGGGCTGTTGCAAAAATCTGATTCTACTGGTTCCAGACATTTGTTCTGACATTTGTTCATGACTTCTCAGTTACTCAAGTTTATTTTGCATAACTGTATGAAAAAGTGACCCCATTGAGGTTCTTTTCAGGTCACATGGGGAGGTTAGTAGGCCATAGATGTTTTCACAACACCTGTGACGTTGAATCACATACCTGAACAAGAATCTGAGGTTTGAAGTGAGTCATCCTTAAGTATGAGAGTGAGACATAATTCATGATATTGATATTGTTCATTCTCTGCCCCTTTAGTGTTTGTGATGAAACTTTGAAGAGTGGGAGATATTCCATTTAGAAAAATTGGAAGGAGTGATCTTTCCTGGAAGCACTGGAAAGTTTTGAAGAGAAAGATAAGAGTAACTAATAAAAACTCAAAATATGCCTCCAGTCCTTCAACTCAATGAATACATCTTTCAAATGGACACTGACAGTCCTTATTTCAATGAGAAGATGAACTGCCAGAAAAGACTCGAATTGCATAGTAGTAAATGTATGATTTGATGTTTTGCTTCATTATACTTCAGGTCAACTCTGTCATAGAGAGCTTCCCTGGTGGCTCAGATGGTAAAGAATCTGCCTACAATGCAGGAGATCTGGGTTTGATTCCTGGATCTGAAAGATCCCCTGAAGAAGGGAATGGCAATCCATTCTAGTATTCTTGCCTGGAGAATTCCATGGACAAAGGAGTCTGGTGTACTTTTTCATACTTGTCTTTCTGTGTAGATTGTACTTGAAGACATTTAGTTTAACATCAGTTTTTGCCAGCAAGTATGGTAGACACAGTGGACACAGGTGGTACAGCAGAATAAGATTGTGAAGAATAGAAAAATATCATATAATCAGTGATAACAACCAATATGGCAAAGTTTGGGTTATCATAAAAGCAATTAAGGTAGTGATAGGCAAAGAAATATCATTCACAAAAGTGAAAAATAGTGATCTCAGATTTTCCTCTGTTATAAACTCATAAATAGCTATGATTGTCAAGAGTCATTTTTTAAAATCATAGGAGTACAGCAGATCCCCTGGAGTAGGAAATGGCAATCTGCTCCAGTGTTCTGGCTGGAAAATTCTATGGACAGAAGAGCCTGGTGGGCTACAGTCCATGGGATGCAGAGTTGGACATGACTGAGCAGCTGAGCACACACAGTACAATTCATGACTGTTTGTTTTTTAAGTCAAATGAAAGAAAAAAAATACACAAAATGATATATTGTATTTGACAAGAAATTATTCCTAGGAAATTCATGTAGTCCCTTGAGATAAATGAGAACTTTCAAATATTCCAAACCCAAGTTTGGTAACAAAATTGGGAGAGTATGAAAATGACAAAGGAAAAAACTTTAGGTATCAGAGATATCATAAAACTAAGAGTGAGTTACATAAATTGTATAGAGTCAAAACCAAAGCAGAGATTTGAATAAAAACAGAAGAGGCATGTTCTAATTCCACAGTCTGCTCAAAGACTAGCAGCATTGAGCTCAGGCTTTGAACTCTACTGTTGTGGGCATTTCTTAGGCCCTAGGACAATAGGCTGTTTTATAGTTTCCTTCCCAAAGAGTATTTTCAGACTCCTCTTTAACTCATTATTTCTCAGACTATAGATGAAAGGGTTCAGCATGGGTGTGACCACAGTGTACATCACTGAGGCTGTTGCGCTCGAGTGTGAGCTGTGGGAAGCAGCAGAGCTAAGGTACACTCCTATGCCAGTACAATAAAATAAGGAGACCACGGAGAGGTGAGATGCACAGGTGGAAAATGCCTTATACTTCCCCTGAGCTGATGAGATTCTATGTATAGAGGAAACTATCTTAGAGTAGGTGTAAAAGATACCAGCAAAAGGAGCACCTCCCAGGAGCACAGCTACAATACATATCACTACTTTATTGAGATGCATGTCAGAACAGGCAAGCTGGATCATCTGATTAAGTTCACAGAAAAAGTGGGGGATTTCTAAAACTTGACAGAAAGACAATTGTAATACCATTAAGCTTTCTAACAAGGAATGTAGAGAACTCATGATCCAGGACACCAGCACCAGCAGTCCACAGAGCCGGGGGTTCATGATGACTGTGTAGTGCAGAGGACGGCAGATGGCCACAAAACGGTCATAGGCCATCACAGTCAGGAGGAAGATGTCCAGTCCTATAAAGAGTGTGAAAAAATGCATCTGGATGATGCAGCCTTCATAAGTTATACCTTTGCTCTCTGTCTGTATATTCACCAGCATCTTTGGGATGGTGGTGGAGGTGAAGCAGATGTCTACAAAGGACAGGTTGGAGAGGAAGAAGTACATGGGGGTGTGGAGGTGGGGATCTGAGCTGATGGCCAGGATGATGAGCAGGTTTCCAAACACAGTGATCAGGTACATGGAGAGGAAAAGCCCAAAGATGAGGGGCTGCAATTCTGGTTCTTCTGAAAATCCCATAAGAAGAAATTGTGAAACTCCTGTTATGTTCCTTGGTTCCATTTTGTGGAAGTGACTATCAGGAAAGGAGACAATAGCATGACTGCATTTCTTGGAAATGGCTATTATCACATTGTTGAAATATAACTATTCTATATTTTGCCAACAAGAAATTGATTTCAATATTTTGTTCATGGCTTTGGTTCCCTTTTGAGAATCCCCTGTGTCATCTATAATTAGCAAACTTCTCTTACTCTCATTTCCAACTCTCAACAATTAAAAAAAAGTAATAAAATAATCTTTATTTATTGTTTAAAGAGAAATTCTTTTATGCATTTGAAAAACACAAATCAAATTTCAACAATATTCCAGGTACTACCTATGCAGGGAGTGTAGGGGTGCTGAAAAACAAAAGTTCCTAAAATTCAATCATGGAGAAAAAGCATAAGCAAATAAAAATCATATAGCATGTCAGATAGTTACATGTGTTATGAAGAAAAAGAAAGGCTTCCTTTGGTCCAGTTGTTAAGAATATGCCTGCCAATTCAGGGGATGTGGATTTGATTTCTGGTCTGAGAAGATCACATTTGTCTTTGAGAAGCTAAGCCTGTGTGCCACAACTTCTGAACTCATGCGCTGCAATGACTGAAGCCCATGCACCCAGAGCTTGTGCTCTGCAATAAGAAAAGCCACCACAATAAGTCCGTGCCCCACAATAAGGAGTAGCCTGCAAGTAGAGAAAGCCTGCTCGCTGCAAGTAGAGAAAGCCCACATGCAGCAACAAAGACCCAGAGCAGCCCAAATAAACAAATAAGATATTAAAAAAAAGAAAAAGAAAATGAGTTATAAAGGAGAGAGTGAAAAGGGAGTACTAATTGTAATCCATATTTATTTATTTTTTATTTTTTCATTAAATAAATTTTTAAAAATAATTTAACTCCAAATACAACTGTTGGATTTGCATTGAATTATAAATACAAGCCATGTTCTAATTGAAATGTCTATGTTTAAAAACTGAATTGTTACAAAACAATGAACTGTTTTTCAGTTTTAAATGGTTAGTTGTCTTAGGTGCCTGCCCAGTTTCTCAGTTGTGTCTGACTCTTTGTGACCCCATGGACTGTAGCTGGCCAGGCTCCTCTGTCCATGGGGTTTTCCAGGCCAGAATACTGGGAGTGGGTGCTATTTCCTTCTCCGGGGGATCTTCCTGACTCAGGGATCAGTCATTGCCCTCCTCTTCTGCACTGGCAGGTGGATTCTTTACCACTGAGTCACTTGGGTAGGCTGGTCAGATGTCTTACAGCTCAACAACTAACCATGAAATATACTTATCTATGTGAAACTCCAAATCCATAAGTATAAGACTGTTTTCAAAACCCACTGCCATCATTCTTCAAACCTCAATCAACATCTGAGATGAACAATGACATGTTA
This sequence comes from Capricornis sumatraensis, assembly GCF_032405125.1. Taxonomy (NCBI): domain Eukaryota; kingdom Metazoa; phylum Chordata; class Mammalia; order Artiodactyla; family Bovidae; genus Capricornis; species Capricornis sumatraensis. The sequence goes on from NC_091077.1 coordinate 10,116,471, forward strand.
ATTAAAAAAAAAAAAAGACCTTCATAGGTCACTTTCATTCCAATACCAAAGAAAGGCAATGCCAAAGAATGCTCAAACTACCGCACAATTGCACTCATCTCACACATTAGTAATGTAATGCTCAAAATTCTCCAAGCCAGGATCCAACAGTAGTGAACTGTGAATTCCAGATGTTCAAGCTGGGTTTAGAAAAGGCAGAGAAACCAGAGATCAAATTGCCAACATCCGCTCGATCATCGAAAAGGCAAGAGAGTTCCAGAAAAATATCTACTTCTGCTTTATTGACTATGCCAAAGCCTTTGACTGTGTGGATCACAATAAACTGGAAAATTCTGAAAGAGACCACCTGACCTGCCTCTGTATGAAGGTCAGGAAGCAACAGTTAGAACTGGACATGGAACAACAGTCTGGTTCCAAATAGGAAAAGGAGTATGTCAAGGCTGTATATTGTCACCCTGCTTATTTAACTTATATGCAGAGTACCTCATGAGAAACGTTGGGCTGGAAGAAACACAAACTGGAATCAAGATTGCTGGGAGAAATATCAATAACCTCAGATATGCGGATGACACCACCCTTATGGCAGAGAGTGAAGATGAACTAAAAAGCCTCTTGATGAAAGTGAAGGAGAAGAGTGAAAAAGTTGGCTTAAAGCTCAACATTTAGAAAATTAAGATCATGACAACTGGTCCCATCACTTCATGGCAAGCAGATGGGGAAACAGTGGAAACAGTGTCATACTTTATTTTTTAGGGCTCCAATATCACTCCATATGGTGATTACAGCCAGGAAAGTAAAAGACGCTTAGTCCTTGGAAGAAAAGCTAAGACCAAACTAGATAGCATATTAAAAAACAGAGATGTTACTTTGCCAACAAAGGTACGTCTAGACAAGGCTATGATTTTTTCAGTAGTCATGTCTGGATGTGAGAGTTGGACTATAAAGAAAGCTGAGTGCTGAAGAATTGATGCTTTTGAACTGTGATGTTGGAGAAGACTCTTGAGAGTCCCTTGGACTGTAAGGAGATCCAACCAGTCCATCCTAAAGGAAATCAATCCTGAATATTCATTGGAAGGACTGATGTTGAAGCTGAAACTCCAATACTTTGGCCACTTGATGCAAAGAGCTGACTCATTTGAAAAGACCCTGATGCTGGGAAAGATTGAAGGCAGGAGGAGAAGGGGACGACAGAGGATGAGATAGTTGGATGGCATCACCGACTCTATGGATGTGAGTTTGAGTGAACTCCAGGAGTTGGTGATAGACAGGGAGGCCTGGCGAGCTGTGATTCATGGGGTCGCAAAGAGTTGGACATGATTGAGTGACTGAATTGAACTGAACTGAACTGAACTGAATATTTAACATTTGAATGGCTAAGGAGCCAAGCTTACCTGAATGTAACACAAGACCCCTGAGAAGAACAAGGTCAGTTCAGTTCAGTTGCTAAGTCATGTCTGACTCTTTGTGACCCCATGAATCGCAGCACGCCAGGGCTCCCTGTCCATCACCAACACCCGGAGTTCACTCAAACTCATGTCCATTGAGTTGGTGATGACATCCAGCCATCTCATCCTCTGTCATCCCCTTTTCCTCCTGCCTCCAATCTCTCTCAGCATCAGGGTCTTTACCAATGAGTCAACACTTTGCATGAGGTGGCCAAAGTATTGGAGTTTCAGCTTTAGCATCAGTCCTTCCAATGATAATCCAGGACTGATTTCCTTTAGCATGGACTGGTTGGACCTCCTTGTAGTCCAAGGAACTCTCAAGAGTCTTCTCCAACACCACAGTTCAACAGCATCAATTCTTTGGAGCTCAGCTTTCTTCACAGTACAATTCTCACATCCATACACGACCACTGGAAAAACCATAGCCTTGACTAGACGGACCTTTGTTGGCAAAGTAATGTTTTTACTTTCAAATATGCTATCTAGGTTGGTCATAACTTTCCTTCCAAGGAGCAAGCGTCTTTTAATTTCATGGCTGCAATCTCCATCTGCAGTGATTTTGGAGCTCAAGAAAATAAAGTCTGACACTGTTTCCCCTGTTTCCCCATCCATTTCCCATGAAGTGATGGGACCAGATGCCATGAACTTCGTTTTCTGAATGTTGAGCTTTAAGCCAACTTTTTCACTTCTCCTTTCACTTTCATCAAGAGGACAGCCTCTTGATGATTAGTTCATCTTCACTTTCTGCCATAAGAGTGGTGTCATCTGCATATCTGAGGTTATTGATAATTCTCCTGGCAATCCTGATTCCAGCTTGTGCTTCTTCCAGCCCAGCGTTTCTCATGATGTACTCTGCATATAAATTAAATTATCAGGGTGACAATATACAGCCTTGATGTACTCCTTTTCCTATTTGGAACCAGTCTGTTGTTCCATGTCCAGTTCTAACTGTTGCCTCCTGACCTGCATATAGGTTTCTCAAGAGGCAGGTTAGGTGGTCTGGTATTCCCATCTCTTTCAGATTTTTCACAGTTTATTGTGATCCAACAGTCAAAGGCTTTGGCATAGTCAATAAAGCAGAAATAGATGTTTTTCTGGAACTCTCTTGCTTTTTCGATGATCCAGCAGATTCTGGCAATTTGATCTCTGGTTTCTCTGCCTTTTCTAAAACCAGCTTGAACATCAGGAAGTTCACGGTTCACGTACTGCTGCAGCTTGGCTTGGAGAATTTTGAGCATTACTTTAGTAGCATGTGAATTGAGTGCAATTGTGTAGTAGTTTGAGCATTCTTTGGTATTGCCTTTCTTTGGGATTGGAATGAAAACTGACCTTGCCTTGAGAACCCCATTTAGAATATAAAAAGGCAAAATGATAAGATACTGAAAGAGGAACTCCCTGGGTCGGTAGGTGCCCAGTATGCTACTGGAGATCTGTTGAGAAATAACTCCAGAAAGAATGAAGAGATGGAGCCAAAGCAAAAACCATACCCAGCTGTGGATGTGACTGATGATAGAAGCAAGGTCCAATGCTGTAAAGAGCAATATTGCATAGGAATCTGGATGTCAGGTCCATGAATCAAGGCAAATTGGAAGTGGTCAAACAGGAGATGGCAAGAGTAAATGTCGACATTCTAGGAATCAGCGAACTAAAATGGACTGGAATGGGTGATTTTAACTCAGATGACCATTATATCTACTACTCTGGGCAGGAATCCCTTAGAAGAAATGGAGTAGCCATCATGGTCAACAAAAGAGTCCGAAATGCAGTACTTGGATGCAATCTCAAAAATGACAGAATGATCTCTGTTCGTTTCCAAGGCAAACCATTCAATATCACAGTAATCCAAGTCTATTCCCCAACCAGTAACACTGAAGAAGCTGAAATTGAACTGTTTTATGAAGACCTACGAGACTTTCTAGAACTAACACCCAAAAAAGATGTCCTTTTCTTTATAGGGGACTGGAATGAAAAAGTAGGAAGTCAAGAAACACTTGGAGTAACAGGAAAATTTGGCCTTAGAGTACGGAATGAAGCAGGGCAAAGGCTAATAGAGTTTTACCAAGAAAACGCACTGGTCATAGCAAACACTCTCTTCCAACAACACAAGAGAAGACTCTACACGTGGACATCATCAGATGGTCAACACCCAAATCAGATTGATTATATTCTTTGTAGCCAAAGATGGAGAAGCTCTATACAGTCAGCAAAAACAAGACCAGGAACTGACTCTGGCTCAGATCAGGAACTCCTTACTGTCAAATTCAGACTTGAAGAAAGTAGGGAAAACTACTAGACCATTCAGGTATGACCTAAATCAAATCCCTTATGATTATACAGTGGAAGTGAGAAATAGATTTAAGGGACTAGATCTGATAGATGGAGTGGGTGACGAACTATGGACGGAGGTTCATGACATTGTACAGGAGACAGGGATCAAGACTATCCCCATGGAAAGGAAATGCAAAAAAGCAAAATGGATGTCTGAGGAGGGCTTACAAATAGCTGTGAAAAGAAGAGAGGCAAAAAGCAAAGGAGAAAAGGAAAGATATAAGCGTCTGAATGCAGAGTTCCAAAGAATAGCAAGAAGAGATAAGAAAGCCTTCCTCAGCGATCAATGCAAAGAAATAGAGGAGAAGAACAGAATGGGAAAGACTAGAGATCTCTTCAAGAAAATTAGAGATACCAAGGGAAAATTTCATGCAAAGATGGGCTCAATAAAGGACAGAAATGGTATGAAGAACAAGATACTACAAAACAGAAAAACAAGCAAAAAAAACCAATGGTAACACAGAAAATAGCATGTTCATATTCATAGATGTAGACAATATCTCCCCAGGAGAAGCTCTGAAACAAACAGCAGACATCTTTAGGCAATATTTCTTTACCTAGGAAAGCAAACTTCAGTAGTTTTATCACAGAAAAAATTGATGGCAACTGTGGCCAGCAAAGTCAACAGTTCAGTCCTAATTCTACAAACCAAAGAAAAACTCATCAAAGCACCTTTCAATAGATTAAGGAAGATTTTATGAAATACCTTTGATCAGAAGCTAGCTTGTTTTGTATCAATTAAACAAAATGAAAGACATCAGTTATCGTCTTATCACAGCTTGAAAGTGAAAGTAGCTCAGTCGTGTCCAGCTCTTTGGGACCCCTTGGACTATACAGTCCATGGAATTCTCCTGGCCAGAATACTGGAGTGGGTAGTCTTTCCCTTCTCCAGGGCATCTTCCCAACCCATGGATCAAACCGAGGTCTCCTGCATTGTGGGCAGATTCCTTACCAGCTGAGGTACAAGGGAAGCCCAAGAATACCGGGTAGCCTATCCCTTCTTCAGCGGATCTTCCTGACCCAGCAACCGAACTGGGTTTTCCTGCATTGCAGGTGGATTTTTACCAACTGAGCTATTTTACCAGCTGACAGGGAAGCCATATCACAGTTTAAAAGAACCAAAAAAAAAAAAAAAAGGTTGCAACACAGAACAAAATAACTTAGAAAATGCTGCCTTTGTATAAAAGTAAAAAAAGATGAAAGACAAAACAAAACCTTACACATAACGGGTAAAAAAAAGTAGATCTTCATACTATAACATTTTTAAGACATGTTAGAAAACTTTTCACTTATCTAGTTGCTCATCTGATCAGCACATAAAATAGTGACACAAGTCACCAACTTTTATCCACTATTATTTTGTGTGCCAAGAAATTTAATCTTCCTGTTCTTAACCTTTGAGTTTAAGTTTGCTGTTTAAGTTTGTTGTATTAACATCCCAACAAATATATTCGTTCAAGCTGAGCTATGTTTATACCAGATAAAACACCAACAGTTAGAGCACATGAGGGATTCCACATTTCCGGGTATCTTTGATGTTTTGTCACTAAATATGCAGTGATGTGTGGAAATACTAATCAGGCAGCTAAATCAATTATTAATATCTTTATGGTAAAAAAGCCCCGCCTTATTATTCGGCATGAACACTTCTAATTAAAACCCAAATTTTTAGGTATTTTTTCCTGCCTTCTATCTTGCCATGTTGCCGTTTAGTCACTAAGTAGTATCTGATCCTTTTGCAACCCCATGGATTGTAGCCTGCCAGGTTCCTCTGTCCATGGGGATTCTCCAGGCAAGAATACTGGGTTGGATTTCCATTTCCTTCTCCAGAGGATCTTGCCTGACCCAGGGCTTGAACACGTGTCTCCTACCTTGGCAGGCAGATTCTTTTTCACTGAACCACCTGGGAAGCCCATATCTTGCATACCTTTCATATTATTTAACTTATTTTTCTTGTCTGTATAGCAACCCACAATGCAAAACTGTAGAATCTTTATAGATGTTTGTAATATGTAATCTTACTTGCCATAAATTGATATTAAATATGGAATTCTAAAAAACAGAATCATTCTGAGGAATTAGAGGTTTCAAAAAGCAAACACTGCACTAACAAATGCTTCTATTTCAGCTGCTACAATCATACTTATTGAAACATTGACTTTTCTTCATGGTTGAGTTTATGCGATGAAATTTGTTTCAATAAAATTGGTTAGAAAATAAAAGGAATGCAGATTGAGAAGAAGTAAAGCTATCGCTGATTGCACATTACTGATTACACATTCCTGACTGTGTATACTGCACACAGAAAATCTTAAAGATGCCTCCAGAAAACTACTAGGGCTAATGCATGACTTTGGTAAAGTTGCAGGATACAAAACTAATACACAAACATCTTACATTCCTATACACTAACAACAAAAGATCAGAAAGAGAAATTAAGGAAACAATCTCATTTACCACGGCAACAAAAGGAATAAAATATCAAGGAAGAAACCATATCCAAGGAGGCAAAATATCTATACTCAGAAAACTCTAAGACAATGATGAAAGAAATCAAAGGTGATAGAAACAGATGGAGAGAATAACCTTGTTCTTGGATTGAAAGAGTATTACTTACTATTGTGAAAACAACTAGACCACCTAAATCTACAGATGCAGTGTAATCCTTATCAAGTTACCAATGGCATTTTTCACAGAATTAGACCAGAAAATTTTACAAATTGTAGGGAAACGCAAAAGATTGAATAGTCAGAGCAATCTTGAGAAAGAAAAATGGAGCTAGAGGAATAAGGCTCCTTCACTTCAGACTATACTGCAAAGCTCTGCTACAGTAATCAAGCAATATGGCACTGGCACAAAGACAGACATATAGGTCAATGGAACAGGATAGCAAGCTTAGAGAGAAACCTAAGTACCTATGGTCATCTAATCTCTGACAAAGGAGGCAAGAGTATACAATGGGGAAAAGACAGTCCCTTCAATAAGTGGTGCTGGGAAAACTGGATAGCAACAAGTACAAGAATGAAATGAGAACATTCCCTAACACCACACACAAAAAGAAGCTCAGAATGGATTAAAGATGTAACTGTGAGGCTGGACAGTCTAAAGCTCTTAGTGGAGAACAGGCAGAACACTATTTGACAGAAATCACCCAGGATCTTTTTTGACCCACCTCCTGGAGTAATGAAAATAAAACAAAAATAAAGAAATGAGACCTAATTAAACTTGAAAATTTGCACAGCAAAGGAAACCATAAGCGAGATGAAAAGACAACCCTCACAATGGAAGGAAGTATTTGCAAATGCAGCATATGTCCTACTTTTACTGGGAGCACTTTAACCTCTCTTTGCTCTTCTAATTGTGCTTGATTTCCTATCATTTAATTGGCATCACTGAACACTGCCTTACTGCGTTCAGTGTTTCCTTCACTTTAAGCATTATTCAAGTACATTGATATTTAATCAAGCAAGCAAGCAAGCAAACAAACAAACAGTTTTCTGGGTTTTGGGTTAGGCTGAATTGATTCTCAGGTGACCTCATGCAGACATGCTTTCTTTCTTTCTCTCTGACTCTTCCCAGCAGTGTCTTTTGGGCTCTTGGACTCACCTGCATGGGAACTCTGAGAGGAAGTTCTCTGTGTGGAAGTCTGAAATCTCTTAGTGGATGGTTGGTGATAGAGACTGAAGCTCTGTCCTGAGACAAGAGAGCAAAAAGAGATTAAGCATTGTCCGTTAGCCCGATTTAGGACTCCACAATAAAACCTGTATCTCATCCATGCCCAGGTGTTAGAAGCTCAGAGATACAGTAGGCAAAATAGTTATAGCTCTCTCTGTTTTCTCCTAGGGTACATTTCCCTTATATTACAATTACCTATGCGTACGTGATTTCCCCGTGGGACTTGGTCTGGACAAGATAGGATTTTTTTTTCCTGCTGAGTCTTTGTTCTCAGGATGTCAGGTTATAAGCCAGGGAAATTCAGTGTTTGAAAAAGATTGATTGATTGATTTTCGGTCGTGCTGGGTCTTTGTTGCTGCACACTGGCTTTCTCTAGTTGCGGTGTTTGGGCTTCTCACTGCAGTGGCTTCTCTTGTTGGGGAGCGCAGGCTCCAGGCACACGGCCTTCAGTAGTTGCGGCTCCCTGGCCTGGGGTGCAGGCTCAGTAGTTGTGGCACATGGGTTTAGTTGCTCCAGGGCATGTGGGATCTTTCTGGACCAGGAATGGAATCCGTGTCCTCTGCATTAGCAGGTAGATTCTTTACCACTAGACCTCCAGGGAAGCCCCAAGAATTCAGTTTTTATTAATCCTTCTCCATTAACTCTCTTGCCTGCCAGAGATCTAAACTGCCAGCGCCTTATCCCAACCATGAGTTTAGCTTTCTGCAACGTGTGAGGCTGGGGCAATAAGCTCCTTGGGTCTCAAAATGTTAACCTATGGTGGGAACACTGTCTGTGATACCCTTAGAAAAGTATTTCCCTCTTTGTGAGAGGGCAACTTTGTTCCTATAATGTAATTCATTGGGCAATGCAGTCCTTGGTTTCCTGATTCTTTTGCTAAAATCTTTAAGAATTTCAAATTATATCTGAAGTTGGATCTATCAATTAGCACCTAATTAAATATCTTTGTAAGTTATGAGACATATTTAGATTTTGTCAAGCACCATAACCTACCTTAGCAAATTATAGGGATGATCTGGTTTAATGCTTAGAGAACATTCTGTGAGATAGCACTATGGTAATTCCATCTTCCATTTTAGAAGTGAGGTTTAAAGGGGTTTAATGTTCTGATGAAAATTACAAGCCACTTTTGAGATGGAGTCTTGACTGAATCCTATTAGGTTGCTTCCTGTTCTCAAACTCTGGGTTGTGGTTCCCAACCAGAGGTGGTTTTCTCCTGGGGATATTTGGCAATGTCAGAAAGAATGCTGCTAAACAGCCATAACACACAGGACAGCACTCAGTACAGATAATTATCCTGCCCCAAATGTTAACAGCAAGAACACGAGAAAACACATTTTACATCAACACTACTTTTACTTCACTGTGGATACAAATCACTAGGGATTTTAATTCAAGTGCAAATTCTGAGTGAGTATGTCTTCCAGTGGGCCCAAGCACTCTGCATTTCTAGCACTCCTAGAGGTGTGACACTGCAGGTCCTGATCTGTGGGTCCCCTTTTTTTTTTTTTTTTCAAATTGCTTCTGTTTTATGTTTTGGGTTTTTTGGCCTTGAGGCATGTGGTATCTTAGCTCCCTGACTAAGGAAAGAACCTGCACCACTTGTATTGGAAGGTGAAGTCTTAACCACTGGACACCCAGGGAAGTCCTGTGGATCACTTTTTAACAAGGCTATGGTCCTGTGTTAGAGTTAGTTATTGGTAAGTTTAGATCTATACAAAAATTCATTTTTTGTGCAATTTTTGTAAGAAAAATATTTTACTCACTGCAGAAGCCCTAATAAATTCTGTATTCAATTCTATAAGGGCTCTTGAATGACATCAAATAATATATATCAGAAAAAGACTCTGAGTAGACAAGATAAAGATCTCAAAAAGATGTCTACATCCTAATCTTAAGAACTTTTGAATATGTTAGCTGACATAAAGGGGGATAAAGCTAGAAGATAAAATAAATTTGCTAAACATTGTCCTTAAGATGAGAAGATTACCATGGATTATCCAGGTTGGTATAAATAATGGCAGTGGTCCCCTAAATGTGGTGGAGAGAGAAGTATTGGAGTCAGAGAGATGCTACTGCCTTTAAGATGAGGAATGACCATGAGACAAGCCATACAGGTAACCCCCAGGAAGTGATCTAGGAAGGCAATGCATTTCTTCCCTGGAGTGTCCTGATGGATCACTTTTACAGCCATCTTATATTTAGCCCAAAGAGATGACTTTTGACTTCTGATCTCTACATTAGTTTTTTTAAGCCACTAATATGCATGCTCAGTGCTCAGTTGTGTCCCACACTTTGTGACCCTATGGACTGCTGGGCTCCTCTGTCCATGGGATTTTCCAGGCAAGAATACTGGGGTGGACCTGGGCTTTTGTTTGCTGGAAGATTTCTGATTACAGTTTCAGTGTCTGTGCTTGTGATGGGTCTGTTAAGATTTTTTATTTTTTCCTGGTTCAGTTTTGGAAAGTTGTACTTTTCTAAGAATTTGTCCATTTCTTCCATGTTGTCCATTTTGTTGGCATATAATTGCTGATAGTAGTCTCTTATGATCCTTTGTATTTCTGTGTTGTCTGTTGTGATCTCTCCATTTTCATTTCTAATTTTATTGATTTGATTTTTCTCTCTTTGTTTCTTAATTAGTCTGGCTAATGGTTTGTCAATTTTATTTATCCTTTCAAAGAACCAGCTTTTGGCTTTGTTGATTTTTGCTATGGTCTCTTTTGTTTCTTTTGCATTTATTTCTGCCCTACTTTTTAAGATTTCTTTCCTTCTACTAACTCTGGGGCTCTCCATTTCTTCCTTTTCTAGTTGTTTTAGGTGTAGAGTTAGGTTATTTATTTGACTTTTTTCTTGTTTCTTGAGGTATGCCTGTATTGCTATGAACTTTCCCCTTAGCACTGCTTTTATAGTGTCCCACAGGTTTTGGGTTGTTGTGTTTTCATTCTCATTTGTTTCTATGCATATTTTGATTTCTTTTTTGATTTCTTCTGTGATTTGTTGGTTATTCAGAAGCGTGTTGTTCAGCCTCCATATGTTGGAATTTTTAATAGTTTTTCTCCTGTAATTGAGATCTAATCTTAATGCATTATGGTCAGAAAAGATGCTTGGAGTGATTTTGATTTTTTAAAATTTATCAAGGTTAGATTTATGCCCCAGGATGTGATCTATCCTGGAGAAGGTTCTGTGAGCACTTGAGAAAAAGGTGAAATTCATTGTTTTGGGGTGAAATGTCCTATAGATATCAATTAGGTCTAACTGGTCTATTGTATCATTTAAAGTGCATTTCTTTGTTAATTTTCTGTTTAGTTGATCTGTCCATAGGTGTGAGTGGGGTATTAAAGTCTCCCGCTATTATTGTGTTATTGTTAATTTCCCCTTTCATACTTGTTAGCATTTATCTTACATATTGTGGTGCTTCTATACTGGGTGCATATATATTTATAATTGTTATATCTTCTTCTTGGATTAGCTGAATTCTACAAAAATTTCGAGAAGAGCTAACACCTATCCTACTCAAACTCGTCCAGAAAATTGCAGAGGAAGGTAAACTTCCAAACTCATTCTATGAGGCCACCATCACCATAATACCAAAACCTGACAAAGATGCCACAAAAAACGAAAACTATAGGCCAATATCACTGATGAACATAGATGCAAAAATCCTCAACAAAATTCCAGCAATCAGAATCCAACAACACATTAAAAAGATCATACACCATGACCAAGTGGGCTTTATCCCAGGGATGCAAGGATTCTTCAATATCCGCAAATCAATCAATGTAATTCACCACATTAACACATTGAAAAATAAAAGCCATATGATGATCTCAATAGATGCAGAGAAGACCTTTGACAAAATTCAACATCCATTTATGATAAAAACTCTCCAGAAAGCAGGAATAGAAGGAACATACCTCAACATAATAAAAGCTATATACGACAAACCCACAGCAAACATTATCCTCAATGGTGAAAAATTGAAAGCATTTCCCCTAAAGTCAGGAACAAGACAAGGGTGCCCACTTTCACCACTACTTTTCAACATAGTTCTGGAAGTTTAGGCCACAGCAATCAGAGCAGAAAAAGAAATAAAAGGAATCCAAATAGGAAAAGAAAAACTAAAACTCTCACTGTTTGCAGATGACATGATCCTCTACAGGGAAAAACCCTAAAGACTTCACCAGAAAATTACTAGAGCTAATCATTGAATATAGTAAAGTTGCAGGATATAAAATCAACACACAGAAATCCCTTGCATTCCTATACACTAATAATGAGAAAGTAGAAAAAGAAATTAACGAAACAATTCCATTCACCATTGCAACGAAAAGAATAAAATACTTAGGAATATTTCTACCTAAAGAAACTAAAGACCTATATATAGAAAACTATAAAACACTGGTGAAAGAAATCAAAGAGGACACTAACAGATGGAGAAATATATCATGTTCATGGATCGGAAGAATCAATACAGTGAAAATGAGTATACTACCCAAAGCAATATACAGATTTAATGCAATCCCTATCAAGCTACCAGCGATATTTTTCACAGAACTAGAACAAATAATTTCACAATTTGTATGGAAATGCAAAAAACCTCGAATAACCAAAGCAATCTTGAGATAGAAGAATGGAACTGGAGGAATCAACTTGCCTGACTTCAGGCTCTACTACAAAGCCACAGTCATCAAGACAGTATGGTATTGGCACAAAGACAGAAATATAGATCAATGGAACAAAATAGAAAGCCCAGAGGTAAATCCACACACATATGGACACCTTATCTTTGACAAAGGAGGCAAGAATATACAATGGAGTAAAGATAATCTCTTTAACAAGTGGTGCTGGGAAAACTGGTTAACCACTTGTAAAAGAATGAAACTAGATCACTTTCTAACACCACACACAAAAATAAAGTCAAAATGGATTAAAGATCTAAACATTAGACCAGAAACTATAAAACTCCTAGAGGAGAACATAGGCAAAACGCTCTCCGACATAAATCACAGCAGGATCCTCTATGATCCACCCCCCAGAATTCTGGAAATAAAAGCCAAAATAAACAAATGTGATCTAATTAAAATTAAAAGCTTCTGCACAACAAAGGAAAATATAAGCAAGGTGAAAAGACAGCCTTCAGGATGGGAGAAAATAAGAGCAAATGAAGCAACTGACAAACAACTAATCTCAAAAATATACAAGCAACTTATGCAGCTCAATTCCAGAAAAATAAACGACCCAATCAAAAAATGGGCCAAAGAACTAAACACACATTTCTCCAAAGAAGACATACAGATGGCTAACAAACACATGAAAAGATGCTCAACATCACTCATTATTAGAGAAATGCAAATCAAAACCACAATGAGGTACCACTTCACACGAGTCCGAATGGCTGCGATCCAAAAATCTGCAAACAATAAATGCTGGAGAGGGTGTGGAGAAAAGGGAACCCTCCTACACTGTTGGTGGGAATGCAAACTAGTACAGCCACTATGGAGAACAGTGTGGAGATTCCTTTAAAAAGTGCAAATTGAACTGCCTTATGACCCAGCAATCCTACTGCTGGGCATACACACTGAGGAAACCAGAATTGAAAGAGACACATGTACCCCAATGTTCATCACAGCACTGTTTGTAATAGCCAGGACATGGAAACAACCTAGATGTCCATCAGCAGATGAATGGATAAGAAAGCTGTGGTACATATACACAATGGAGTATTACTCAGCCGCTAAAAAGAATACATTTGAATCAGTTCTAATGAGGTGGATGAAACTGGAGCCTATTATACAGAGTGAAGTAAGCCAGAAAGAAAAACACCAATACAGTATATTAACACATATATATGGAATTTACAAAGATGGCAATGATGACCCTGTATGCAAGACAGCAAAAGAGACACAGATGTGTAGAGCGGACTTTTGGACTCAGAGGGAGAGGGAGAGGGTGGGATGATTTGGGAGAATGGCATTGAAACATGTATACTATCATGTAAGAAACGAAATGCCAGTCTATGTCCGATGCAGGATACAGCATGCTTGGGGCTGGTGCATGGGGATGACCCAGAGAGATGTTGTGGGGAGGGAGGTGGGAGGGGGGTTCATGTTTTGGAATGCATGTACACCCGTGGTGGATTCATGTCAATGTACGGCAAAACCAATACAGTATTGTAAAGTAAAATAAAGTAAAAAAAAAAAAAAAAAAAAGAATACTGGGGTGGGTTGCCATTTCCTACTCCATGTAGGAAATGTTTACTCCAATTGTAAACAAGTTGGGCATCTTCCCAACATAGAGATTGAATATTTGTCTCCTATGTTGGCAAGAAGACTCTTTACCCCTGTGCCACCTGGAAAGCCACAAGCCACTAATATAGTAATTTGTTAATGCAGCATAGGAATGTAATGCCCACATTTCATCCAATAAAATATGGTTCACAAGAACTGATTTTAACTTTCTCAATATAGTCATTTAATTTCCCCTGGATTCAGTTCAGTTCAGTTGCTCAGTCATGCCCGACTCTTTGAGACCCCATGGATCGCAGCACGCCAGGCCTCCCTGTCCATCACCAACTCCTGGAGTTTGCTCAGACTCATGTCCATTGAGTCGGTGATGCCATCCAAACATCTCATCCTCTGTCATCCCCTTCTCGTCCTACTTTCTATCTTTCCCAGCATCAGGGTCTTTTCAAATGAGTCAGCTCTTCACATCAGGTGGCCAAAGTATTGGAGTTTCAGCTTCAACATCAGTCCTTCCAATGAATATTCAGAACTGATCTCCTTTAGGATGGACTGGTTGGATCTCCTTGCAGTCCAAGGGACTCTCAAGAGTCTTCTCCAACACCACAGTTCAAAAGCATCAATTCTTTGGCATTCAGCTTTCTTTATAGTCCAACTCTCACATCCATACATGACCACTCGCAAAACCACAGCCTTGACTAGATGGACTTTTGTTGGCAAAGTAATGTTTCTGTTTTTGAATATGCTGTCTAGGTTGGTCATAACTTTTCTTCCAAGAAATAAGCGTCTTTTAATTTCATGGCTGCAATCACCATATGAAGTGATTTTGGAGCCCCCCCACCAAAATAAAGTCTGCCACTATTTCCACTGTTTCTCCACCCATTTACCATGAAGTGATGGGACCAGATGCCATGATCTTCGTTTTCTGAGTGTTGAGCTTTAAGCCAATTTTTTCACTCTCCTCTTTCACTTTCATCAAGAGGCTTTTTAGTTCCTTTTCACTTTCTGCCATAAGGGTGGTGTCATCTGCATATCTGAGGTTATTGATATTTCTCCTGGCAATCTTGATTCCAGCTTGTGCTTCATCCAGCCCAGTATTTCTCATGATGTACTCTGCATATAAGTTAAATAAGCAGGGTGACAATATACAGCCTTGACATACTCCTTTTCCTATTTGGAACCATTCTGTTGTTCCATGTCCAATTCTAACTGTTGCCTCCTGACCTGCATATACGTTTCTCAAGAGGCAGGTCAGGTGGTCCGGTATTTCCATCTCTTTAAGAATTTTCCACAGTCTGTGGTGATCCACACAGCCAAAGGCTTTGGCATAGTCAATAAAGCAAAATATTTTATTTATTTGATGTTTTCTGGAACTCTCTTGCATTTTCAATGATCCAACAGATTTTGGCAATTTTATCTCTGGTTACTTTGCCTTTTCTAAATTCAGCTTGAACATCTGGCAATTCACAGTTCACGTATTGTTGAAGCCTGGCTTGGAGAATTTTGAGCATTACTCTACTAGTGTGTGAGATGAGTGCAATTATGTGGTAGTTTGAGCATTCTTTGGCATTGCCTCTCTTTGGGATTGAAATGAAAACTGACCTTTTCCAGTCCCGTGGCCATGGCTGAGTTTTCCAAATTTGCTGCCATATTGAGTGCAGCACTTTCACAGCATCATCTTTTAGGATTTGAAATAGCTCTACTGGAATTCTATCACCTCCAGCAGCTGTGTTTATTGTTGAAACCTCACATTAGTAGAAGAAGAAAATTAGTCAGTTTGGAGATGTTTTCCCCATTATCTAATGCAATGAATTCCCCATTCCATAAATATAGAATATAGGTGTGGTTCTGACTTTGAGGCATTAAGATAGAAATATTAATTTCTATTCAAAGTAATATGACACATTCATGACTTTTATGTCTTTTTGTATTAAGTTCTACAATCCTTGAATTTCATTGTAATTCAAACATTCAATATTTTCATTTACTTACCCTCCAAATTTCTGTAGTGGTTTCTTTAACATAATAGGTAGAATTATAAATGAAGCTGTTTGTATTTACATATATGTGTATGAGTGTGTTTATTTGAGAGAAATATGTAAACAAGCAATGCACAGACATAAATATTCCTTGCCCTTGACTGTGTTCTTTGGACTGCACAAGTACTTTTACAGATTTCATTTTTTCTCTCAACATCTCTCAGAAGTTATGTTTGTTATTCCATATTATCTCCATAATTAAGGAGAAAAAGGCCAGGGGGATTAAATTTTTAGTAAGTACATAACACAGCAGTGAAAACTTAATTATATAAAACTTATTATATACCTTCTTTAACTGTGTATATAGAAGCAGGTAGTCGGTGATGCCATCCAGCCATCTCACCCTCGGTCGTCCCCTTCTCCTCCTGCCCCCAATCCCTCCCAAAATCAGAGTCTTTTCCAGTGAGTCAACTCTTCGCACGAGGTGGCCAAAGTACTGGAGCTTCAGCTTTAGCATCATTCCTTCCAAAGAAATCCCAGAGCTGATCTCCTTAAGAATGGACTGGTTGGATCTCCTTGCAGTCCAAGGGACTCTCAAGAGTCTTCTCCAACACCACAGTTCAAAAGCATCAATTCTTTGGTGCTCAGCCTTCTTCACAGTCCAACTCTCACATCCATACATGACCACACTAAAAACCATAGCCTTGACTAGATGGACCTTAGTTGGCAAAGTAATGTCTGTGCTTTTGAATATAGTATCTAGGTTGGTCATAACTTTTCTTCCAAGGAGTAAGCGTCTTTTAATTTCATGGCTGCAGTCACCATCTGCAGTGATTTTGGAGCCCCCCAAAATAAAGTCTGACACTGTTTCCACTGTTTCCCCATCTATTTTTCATGAAGTGATGGGACCGGATGCCATGATCTTCGTTTTCTGAATGTTGAGCTTTAAGCCAACTTTTTCACTCTCCTCTTTCACTTTCATCAAGAAGTAGGTAGTATATAGTCTTAATTAGCAAATGACATTTAAATTTCTTCAATTTGTACACATTAAGTGAGTACAGAATATGGCATGTAGTTATACTTTAATAAATTTATCATGATTAAAGATTTCTAGTATGCATTCCAGGGTCAAGTCTGGAGCATAGTCACGTTTGACAGAGACAAGAGACATCTTTTCTAACTGGAAAAAAGAAAGTTTCATATGTGGATATTAAAGTAGTGAATTAAGTTAAGGCAGTTCATGTTTTATCTCTTGGATTTAAAAACTTTCTTTTTCTTTTATTTATTAAAAAAATTTTATTGGAGTATAGTTGATTTATAATGTTATGTTAGTGTCTACTCTAAAGCAAACATGTTTCCCCTCCTTTTTGGATTTCCTTCTCATTTAGGTCACCACAAAGCATTGAGTAGAGTTCTCTGTACTATACAGTAGATCCTTATTAATTATCTATTTTATGGATAGTATGTATGTCAATCCCAGTCTCCCAATTTATCCCTCTCATTCATTTCCCCCTTGGTAACCATAGGTTTGTTCTGTGACTCTATTTGTGTTTTGCAAATAGATTCATTTGTCCCCCCCCTTTTTTTTTGTTAGCATTCCACATATACATGATATTGACAATCTCTAGTTCATCCATGTCACTGCAAATGGCATTTTATGGCTGAGTAATATTCCATTGTATACATGTACCACATCTTCTTTATCCATTCTTCCTTTGATGGACATTTAGGTTGCTGCCATGTCCTAGTTATTGTAAATAGTGCTGCAATGAGCACTGGGATGCATGCATATTTTCAAATGATATATATATATATATTAAAAAAATGAATGGATACAAATTTCAATACAGTAGGTTAACATAATACATGAGCTCAACCTGGTTACATATCATTTCATCATCTATAAATGTTTCAGGGAGGTGTTTTTATTTTTTATTAATTATTTATTTACTTATCCATTTTCAAGTATTTAGGTAAAAACTTTATTGTTATTATTATTATTTTTAATTAGAATATGGTTGCTTCCCAGTGTTGTGCTAGTTTCTGCTGTAGAACAGAGTAAATCAGCTGTATGTAGACATATATTCCCTCCCTCTTGGACCTCCTTCCCATTCCACCCCCTAGGTCATCATGGAGCACCAAGCTGAGCCCCATGTTATACAGCAGGTTCCTGTTAGCTATCTATGTCACACATGGTAGTGTGTATAGGCAATCCCAATTCACCCCACACTCCCTCCCCTGCCCTGCATTCACATGTTTGTTCTCTATGTCTGCATCTCTATTCCTGCACAGCAAATAGGTTCATCTGTACCATTTTCCTAGATTCCACAAACATGCATTAATGTAACACTCGTTTTTCTCTTTCTGACTTAATTCACTCTGTCTGAAGCATTTTTAAAGACAGTGTGAGAAGAAACTCACAGGATGTGTGATCAGCTTGTGCAAAATTATCATGATTGGTTGTTGGTGAGGTAACAGGGTGATCTTTTTGGGAACCTCAGTCATCAATCTTTTGGTTCCAACAGATCTGAAGTCTATGTGCTGAAGTCTATGTGGTCAGCATGTAGTTAATATTTTCCCACCGAGTGGGAATTTCAGTGTCTGCAAAACAACGCAAGGATATCATTTAGTATATGAGCTATAGACCTAGAGGAGGAACTAAATGTCCTTGACTTTGTCTTATGGTTAAACTGTAATTTTTTCCGTTTGACTGTTCTCTGTTTCTAAATGTTCTCACTTCTCTGATTAAATTTGCTGCTTGGAACTTGGGGAAAATCTAAGAAACTAAAGGTTTTCTATGAACAAGACGTATGGACACACGGTGTGTGTGTCTGCCCCTGGGAAACCCCACAAGGTTCCATTCAGTTTCACAATAACTGAAACAATAATTGCTTGGGAAATCCTATACATGGGCTTCTCTGATGGCACAGTGGTAAAGATTCTGCTTGCCAACGCAGGAGACCTGGGTTCGATTCCTGGGTAGGGAAAATCCCCTGGAGAAGGAAATGGCTATCCACCCCAGTATTCTGGCCTGGGAAATCCCATGGACAGAGGAGCCTGGCAGGCTACAGTCCGTGAGGTCACAAAGAGTCAGACATGACTTAGTGACTGAGATGAGCATACATGAAACAATATTCAAATCAGACAGAACTGAGGGCATTTGTAGTAATCTGATTCTGTTTGTTCCAGACATTATTTCTCCTGGAATTTGAAGATAACATTCATGATTCTCTGTTGTTCAAGTTTACTTCATACAAATATACAAAAAAGTGACTCCATTGGTGTCCCTTTGAGGTCACATGGAGGAGATGGAAGGGCATGGATGTTTGCACAACATCTTTGCTCATGAATCACATACCTGAACAGGAATCCAAGCTTTCTAATGAGTCATGCTTTGATTATGAAGATGATACACAGTGAATGATATTGATATTGATCATTATGATCCTGTTAACGGTTGTGACAATTTTAAAGAGTGGGCACATTTCATTTAGAGAAATAGAAGAAATCATATTTTGTGGAAGCAATTTCAATTTTTAAACAGAGACAATAAAATGATTTAACAGAAAACCAAAATATGATTCCAGTCCTTCAGCTCAATGAGTAGACCTTACAAATGATACTGATAGTGCATATTTCAATTAATCAATGAACTGTCTGAAAAAATATTTGCATAGTAATAAATGTAGTAAATGGACCATAAGGAAGGGCTGAGCACCAAAGAACTGATGCTTTTGAAATGTGATGCTGGAGAAGACTCTTTACAGTCCCTTGGACTGCAAGGAGATCAAACCAGTCAATCATAAAGGAGATCAGTCCTGAATATTCATTGGAGGGACTGATGCTGAGGCTGAAGCTCCAATACTTTGGCCACCTGATGCAAAGAACTGACTCATTGGAAGAGACCTTGATGCTGGGAAAGATTGAAGTCAGGAGGAGAAGGGGATGACAGAGGATAAGATGGTGGGATGACATCATCAACTCAATGGACATGAGTTTGTGCAAGCTACAGCAGATGGTGAAGGACAGGGAAACCTGGCATGCTGCAGTCCATGGGGTTGCAAAGAGTTGGACACAACCAAGCGACTGAACAACAACAACAACAAAATGAATGACTTAGTATTTTGCTTCATTTTATTTAAAGTCAAATCTATTCTAAGGTCATATTATATCAATCTATTTTTCATACTTGTCTTTCTGTATAGATTCTACTTGGAGACACGTATTTTAGTATCACTTTTGTCAATGAGTATGATAGATGCAGTGTGATTCTACTCAGCCTGCGATGGCTTGAAGTGGGTCTTGGGCTCTTAGGCAGGGATCAAGCCCAGGTTGCAGTGGTGAGAGCAATGAATCCTAGCCACTAGACCAGTAGTTGAGACAAGGGCCCTGGCCCTTCAGTTATGCAGTAAAAAAAATTTTAAAAAGAAAATTAAGAGGGGGAAAAAAGCACTTTTTAAGGAGGAAAAGTATTTTTTAAGAATATTTTTATTTATTAAGAGAGAGAAAAAGAGAGTACAATACCTGTGGATAGACACATGTTTAGACTCAGAGAGTCTCTGAGTTGCACCCTTGTGGTAATTTGAATGTCTTTTATGAAGCATTTCTTCCTGGTTTTCTTTGGCCAATCATTTTGATTTACCTGGTTCACAGTCCATATATGGTATATCCCAGAATCTTCCCATGTGTGCACATGCATTTCTTAGCCAAGATGGATTCTACCAAAGAGGCCTGTGGGTAGACATCACTCCCCTTTGACCTCCAAGGAGCCTTTCTACACGTGTGTGATTGGGGACATCTCTTCACTTCAGGAATCAGAAATATGTGGTCTGAACAAGGTCCAGCCTCCTCTCTTGTTTTCTGTTATTCTCGCCTTAGAGTTTTGGTGTACAGGGGATTAATCTCCAATTGCTTTACCCTGGGTGGGGGATGGACATTTACCTCCTGCCTCAAGTGGACACAAGCTATGTAGTAGAATAAGATCCTAATGAATAGAAAAGTAACCTTCATCAGTGATACAAATCCATGTGTTAAGGTTTGGATAATCAAGAAGACCAATTAAGGCAGTGATGTGCAAAGAATGCTGTTAACAAAAGTGAAAAAGAGTGGTCTCAGATTTTCCTCTGTTATAAATTTATAAATAGCTGTTTATAGAGAAGTTTTCTGGTTCATAGGATTTTTACAGCTCATGTCTACTCTTTTAGACAAACCATAAGCAAAAATACTCGGTATGATATATTTCATTTGAGAAGAAATTATTCTTAAGAAATCCCTTGCAGTAAATGGGAATTTTCAAATATTTCACCTCCAAGGTTGGGAATACAATTGAGTACAAAAATAAAAAAGGGAAAACTCTTGGATATCAGAGATACCATAAATATTAAAAGTGAGCCGATTATACAGAGTGAAGTAAGCCAGAAAGAAAAACACCAATACAGTATACTAACACATATATATGGAATTTAGAAAGATGGCAATGATGACCCTGTATGTAAGACAGCAAAAAAGACACAGATGTGTATAGTGGACTTTTGGACTCAGAGGGAGGGGAGAGGGTGGGATGATTTGGGAGAATGGCATTGAAACATGTATACTATCATGTAAGAATCGAATTGCCAGTCTATGTCCGATGCAGGATACAGCATGCTTGGGGCTGGTGCACGGGGATGACCCAGAGAGATGTTATGGGGTGGGAGGTGGGAGGGGGGTTCATGTTTGGGAACACATGTACACCCGTGGTGGATTCATGTCAATGTACAGCAAAACCAATACAATATTGTAAAGTAAAATAAAGTAAAAATAAAAATTAAAAAAAGTGAGTTAAATAAATTGTATAGAGAAGTTGAAATATAAACTCCAATAAAAACAGAAGAGGCATGTTCTACTTTCATAATCTGATCAAAGACTGGCAATATTTGGCTCAGGTTTTGAGCTCTGCTATCACAGGCACTTCTCAAGCCCTAGGACAATAGACACTTTCATATTTTCCTTTCCAAAGAGCATTTTCAGACCCCTCTTTAAGTCTTTATTTCTCAGACTATAGATGAAGGGGTTCAGCATAGGTGTGACCACAGTGTACATCACTGAGGCTGTTACACTTGAGTGTGAGCTGTGGGTAGCAGCAGAGCTAAGGTACACTCCTAAACCTGTACAATAAAATAAGGAGACAACTGAGAGGTGAGATGCACAGATGGAAAATGCTTTATACTTCCCCTGAGCTGATGAGATTTCATGTATGCAGAACACTATCTTAGAATATGAATAAATGATACCAAAGAGGGAACCACCAGCCAGGAACACAGCTACAAAATACATGACCATGTTATTGAGAAAAGTGTCAGAATTGGCAAGTTGGATCATTTGATTGAGTTCACAGAAAAAGTGAGGGATTTCTAAGATTGTACAGAAAGACAGCTGCAGCACCATTAAACTTTCTAACAAGGAATGCAGGAGACTGATGACCCAGGACATCAGCACCAGCAGTGCACAAAGCCGGGGGTTCATGATGACTGTGTAGAGCAGGGGGTGACAGATGGCCACGAAGCGGTCATAGGCCATCACAGTCAGGAGGAAGATGTCCAATCCTATAAAGAGTGTGAAAAAATGCATCTGGAAGATGCAGGCTTCATAGGTGATAACTTGGCTCTGGGTGTGGATGTTCCATAGCATCTTTGGGATGGTGGTGGAGGTGAAACCGATATCTACAAAGGATAAGTTGGAGAGGAAGAAGTACATGGGGGTGTGGAGGTGGGAGTCAGAGATGGTGGCCAGGATGATGAGCAGGTTTCCAAAGACCGTGATCAGGTACATAGAGAGAAAAAGCCAAAATATGAGAGGCTGCAGTTCTGGTTCCTCTGAAAATCCCAGGAGAAGAAATTCTGAAACTTTTGTTTGATTCCCTTGTGCCATGTGGTGGAGGTGACTAACAGAAAAGGGGAAAATAGCACGACTAATTTTCACACACATGTACATTAGTCACATTGCAAGTGCTTCCATTTCAAGTTTCCCATTAGGAAATTAATTTCAATATTTGTTCATGGATTTGGTCCACTTTAGAGAAACTCCTGTGTCGTCTCTAAGCAAACTTGTGCTTTTCTTTTTTTTTCAAAGATGTCACACATTCGCAGTTTTAGTGAGAAATTCTTTCATGCATTTGAAAAATATAAATTGGTTTGGGACAATGTCCCAGGTAATATCTGTGGAGGGAGTGTAGGGTGTCAAAAAACAGAAGCTCGCAAAAGCCTGTTATGGAGGCCATATGTAAGCAAATGAAAATCATATAGCTTGCCAGATGGTGAGAAGTGTTATAAAGAAAACAAAAGCATGTATAAGGGAGAGAGTTTAAAGGGAGTGCTACATTTTAATGCATGTTTAAGCAAGACCTGAAAAAAAGGCGATATTTGAACAGAGACATCAAGGAAGAAAGAGACAGTGGATGAGCATACCTGGCAAGTGTGTGCCTGGCAAGGGGAAATCAAAGTGAAGGCCGAGGAGGGTGCTTATTTAAGATGTTCCAGTCTAAAAAGAAGCCAGGGGGTGAGAGGGATGAGCAGGAGGAAGAGTGAGGAGAGACGGTGTCAGAAAATATTGAGGAGCAATGTGGTCTCCCTGCTGCTGCTGAAACTTCAAGTCTCAAGGGGTCCTTTGTTTCTTCAGCACTTTATGAAATTAAATATTAAAAACACCTATACAAAAGACAGTTGAAGGAAAAATCAAAACTAAAATTCTAAAAGAGAGGGTGTGGAGAAAAGGGAACCCTCCTACACTGTTGGTGGGAATGCAAACTAGTACAGCCACTATGGAGAACAGTGTGGAGATTCCTTTAAAAAGTGCAAATTGAACTGCCTTATGACCCAGCAATCCCACTGCTGGGCATACACACTGAGTAAACCAGAATTGAAAGAGACACATGTACCCCAATGTTCATCGCAGCACTGTTTATAATATCCAGGACATGGAAACAACCTAGATGTCCATCAGCAGATGAATGGATAAGAAAGCTGTGGTACATATACACAATGGAGTATTACTCAGCCGTTAAAAAGAATTCATTTGAATCAGTTCTGATGAGATGGATGAAACTGGAGCCGATTATACAGAGTGAAGTAAGCCAGAAAGAAAAACACCAATACAGTATACTAACACATATATATGGAATTTAGAAAGATGGCAATGACGACCCTGTATGCAAGATAGCAAAAAAGACACAGCTGTGTATAACGGACTTTTGGACTCAGAGGGAGAGGGAGAGGGTGGGATGATTTTGGAGAATGGCATTCTATCATGTATACTATCATGTAAGAATTGAATCGCCAGTCTATGTCTGACGCAGGATACAGCATGCTTGGGGTTGGTGCATGGGGATGACCCACTGAGATGTTATGGGGAGGGAGGTGGGAGGAGGGTTCATGTTTGGGAACACATGTAAGAATTAAAGATTTTAAAATTTAAAAAAAAAGAAAAGAAAATATAATACAGTACTTATAACTTAATAATGACTTCAATTTTGGATTACAAAGATATGGTAATAAAATAATTTAACAGTTTTTTAAATATGAGATGGGAGCACTATCTGTGTATAATTTCCTTTTAGATAGACATATATGTATTCAATTCTGCATATGGAAGAAAATTGGCAAAGGTAAAGAGGAACCCCAACATGATGCAACTTTTAGAGATAGTTCTAAATTTAAAAGATTGAAATAAGAATAAGGAATAAAGATGAGGAGAGTAGTTGAAAGCATGCATAAAGTGTGGCTTATTAGCATCGAGTATGAAGAGGAACATTCATTTTCATTTTTGATTAAGGTAAAGATTTGCAAGTGAAGAATATTTAGGTCAACACTAATTGCTTCAGTTAAAAAAAAATCAATAATGGAGAGAACATAAAATTGACACAGATTTTACCACAGAAGTGTACAAACTTTCACATTTTCTGCAAGAATAATTGTATTTGCACATAAAGTATCTAAATGGGCTTCCCAGATGGTGCTACAGGTAAAGTCCCTGCCAGCAGATGCAGGAGACCTAAGAGACTTGGGTTTGATCCCTGAGTGGGGAAGCTCCCCTGGAGGAGGGCATGGCAACCCACTCCAGTATCCTTTCCTGGAGAATCCCATGGACAGAAGAGCCTGGCCTGTCAGTCCATGGAGTTGCACAGAGTCAGACACTACTGAAGCAACTTAGCAGGCAGGCACATAAAATATCTAAATGGGAAACAGCAAATTGACAATAAAATTTCAATTCTTAGTTTGAAAGAATACACTTAAAAAAAAAAAAAAGAAACAAAAAACCAGGAATAAAAAACATGCTGGGTCACATGGCAGTTCTATGTTTAGTTTTGTTTTTTTTTTTTAAAGAAAACTCCATATTGTTTTCCTTGGTGGCCGCATCAATTTAGATTCCCACCAACAATGCAAGAGGGTTCCCATTCCTTCCCACCCTCTCCAGCATTTATGGTTTGTAGATTTTCAGTGAAGGCCAATTCCTCATTGTAGTTTTGATTTGCATTTCTCTAGTAATTAGTGATGGTGAGCATCTTTTCATAAGCTGCTCTGTGGTGACCTAAATGGGAAGGAAATCTAAAAAAGAGGGGATATATGTATGCATATAACTGATTTACTTTGCTGTACAGCAGAAACTAACACAACATTGTGAAACAAGTATATTTCAACGAAAATTAAAAATGAAACAAAAACAACTTCCCAAACATGCTGAAATTCACTATACAGAACAAAGGACCTGAACAGGCAACTTTCCTTTACTTTTCGTATGATCACATTTATATGAAATGTCCAGAATAAGCTAATCTATAGAGAAGGTAGATTAGTGGTTGCTGGGGGCCAGGAAGAAAAAGAGACAGAGGGTGTGAATCTAATGATGTGAGGTTCCTTTGGGAAGTGATAAAAATGTTGTAGAGTTAGACAGCAGTGATCAATATGCAACTTTGTAAATGTTAAAAGCCCCTTAAACATACACATTAAAATAGTGAGTTATGTAATGTCATATCTGACTCTTTGTGACCCCATGGACTGCCAGGTTCCTCTCTCCTTGGAATTCTTGGAATACTGGGTAGTCATTCCCTTCTCCAGGGGATCTCCAGGGGATCCCTGACTCAGGGATCAAACTCGGGTCTCCTGCATTGCAGGCAGATTCTTTACTATCTGAGTCACCAGGGAAGCTCCCATTATGTAAACTATGTTCCAGCAAAGCTGTTATTGAAAAAAAAAGAAGACAAAGTTTTAAAAATAATTTTTATCTGAAATTTACCCCCAATATTAACATTTTTGGTGGAGCAGATGAAGTAAAGTTGTGTTAAACTTCTTATATATTCATATTTCCCTATGATTTTGACATTTGGAAGAATATAGAAAGCTTTGGTAAAACATAATGACAAAAAGATTAAAGTAAAAAGAAAAAAAAGATAACAAGACAGTATAGAAAAGTTCTTCCAAAAGCATAACAAAAATTAAATTAAAAAAGGGCAAAACAAATATGCCAGGGATCTCAGTATATTAAAATCAGTTCAATTTCCTTACTAAAGACAAAAATTATCAAGTTGGGCCAAGTCAAAACCCAACTAACTATTGTTCATCATTAAAGAGGCCTAATATTCAAGTAGAAATGAAGTGAATTTAATGAAGAGCAGGGGATTTTATTTGCTTATTTTTTTAGTCACCAATATTTTATTTTTTCACTCAGGAATTCAATTCAGTTTTACTGGGGACACACTTTATACCTTAACAACACCTTGGTGCTCAGTTGTGTCTGACTCTTTGCGACCCCATGGATAGATAGTAGCCCACGAGGCTCCTCTGTCCATGAGATTTCCCAGGGAAGAGTACTGGAGTGCATTGCCATTTCCTTCTCCAGGGGATTTTCCCCACCCGCAAATTAAACCCACATCTCATTGCAAGTGGGTTCTTTACCACTAGTGCCACCTGGGAAGCCCCTAACAACATCTCAACATCTTGAAAGTGAATGTGAAAGTTAGTCACTCTGTCGTGTCCAACTCTTTGCAACCCCATGGACTGTAGCCTGCCAGGCTCCTCTGTCTGTGGAATTCTCCAGGCAAGTGTACTGAGTGGGTTGCCATCTCCTTCCCCAGGGGATCTTCCCGATCTAGGGATTGAGCCTGGGTCTCATGCATTGCAGGCAAATTCTTTACCATGTGAGCCACCAGGAAAGCCCTAACAACATCTTAACCACATATAACCTAATGTCTTTAGAGCCTTTTATCTTGCCCTGAATAAAGCTCAGTATTGCAAAAGAACACAGGGCACCCAAAGCCGGTGCTCTGGGACAACCCAGAGGGATAGAGTGGGGCCGAAGGTAGGGGCTGCTCAGGATGGGGTACAGATAAACACCTGTGGCTGATTCATGCTGATGTATGGCAAACTCCATCACAATATTGTAGAGCAGTTATCCACAAATTAAATTAATTTAAAAAAGTAAACACACACACACAGACACAAACACCTGTTTTTGGATGTGGACCATTTTGAAAGTCATTTATTGAATTTGTTACAGTATTGCTTCTGTTTTATGTTTTGCGTTTTTGGCCACAAGGCATGTGGGATCCTAGCTCCCTGATCAGGGATCAAACTCACACCCAGGCATTGGAAGGCAAAGTCTTAACCAGAGGACTGCCAGAAGTCTCAAAGAAGCACTCTTAAATAGGGTTATATGCTGGGGTGAAAAATGCTGCCTTCTCATCTCCACCTCCCTTCCAAAGATGTCTACTTCCTAATCCATGGATTGAACAGGCAATTTTATTTTATTTTTTAAAACCTTTTTATTTTGTATTGGAGTATAGCTGATTAACAAATTTGTGATAGTTTCAGGTGGACAGTGAAGGGACTCAACCATATATATGTATACCTGTGTCCATTCTCCCCCAAAATCCCTTACCATCCAGGCTGCCATATAACATTGAGCAGATTTCCCTGAACAGGCAATTTTAAATACAGAAAGTAATGGGCTAACTGATCTGCAAATATATTCAGCCTTACAATGAGTAGTGAATTCATTGCAAATTAAGATCTAGCTTACCCATTTATTGGAGAAGGAAATGGCAACCCACTCCAGTATTCTTGCCTGGAGAATCCCATGGACGGAGGAGCTTGGTGGGCTACAGTCCACGGGTCGCAAAGAGTTGGACACGACTGAGCGATTTCACTTTTCACTTTACCCATTTATGGGCTTCTCTAGGGGTTCAGATGGTAAAGAATCTGCCTGAAATGTAGGAGACCCAGGTTTGATCCCAGAGTTGGGTAGATCCCCTGAAGAAGAGAATGGCAACCCACTCCAGTATTCTTGCCTGGAGAATCCCATGGACGGAGGAGCTTGGTGGGCTACAGTCCATGGGTCGCAAAGAGTTGGACACGACTGAGTGATTTCACTTTTCACTTTACCCATTTATGGGCTTCTCTAGGGGTTCAGATGGTAAAGAATCTGCCTGAAATGTAGGAGACCCAGGTTTGATCCCAGAGTTGGGTAGATCCCCTGAAGAAGAGAATGGCAACCCACTCCAGTATTCTTGCCTGGGGAATCCCACAGACAGAGGAGCCTGGCGGACCCCAGTCCATGGGGTCACAGAGTTGGACATGACTGATCGACTAACACTTTCACTTTTGGACTATCCAATTATGAGCTTTCCAGGTGGTACTAGTGGTAAAGACTCTGCCTACCAACGTAGGAGATGCAAGAGACAAGTTTGATCCCTGAGTCTGGAAGATCCCCTTTAGGAAGGAATGGCGATCTACTCCAATATTCTTGCTGGGCCACAAGTGTTGCATGTGACTAAGCACTACCCATTTACACGTAATAAATTAAAAAAAATGGAATATTAAGAGGGAGGAGATACTATGAAATTTGTGTCTCATGAACTGCTATTGCAGGGAAATGTTTGCCAGCATTCCTTGGTCTGGATCTTACTCATCATAGTCAAATATGCCCCTTCTTAAAAAATACCCTACATCACTTTACATTCCTCCACAACTAATACCTTATATCTTTATTCCAGTTAATCACAAAGTTCCTTGGATTTCGGTTCTATTTTTACTGGAAGCACCTTATACCTCTTATTCCTTCTCCAAACTGAGTCATTTAACAGTCAACATTGACCCTTGCATTACTGAGTTCAATATTCACTACTATTTTGGGCATCACAAATTAAAATGTTAAACACAAATTAAAATGTTAATCAATCAGGCAAACAAACAACTTCAGTGGTCTTGGCCCTGGGCTAGTCTGGGCTGGCTCTCAGGTGAACTCCGGTAAATGTTCTTGGCTGCTGTTATGTTTGATCTCCTGCAGGCTTTACTGGACTCTTGCACTCACCTGGGTGGGGTCTCTGAGAGGAGGGTTGCATATAGACCTCCAAATTCCTCTTGGATGGTTCATGCTTCCAGACAAGACAGTGGGATGGAGTCAAGCATTGGCTCCCTGGGCAGAGTTATGAGTCCAAGAGTTACAATCACATCCTCTCCATCCAAAGGACGCACAGGCTGAGGGATGCAGCAGGGGAGATATTTACAGCTCCCTATGTTTCCTCATTAGCACATTTCCCTCCTGTTACACCAACCTCTAATAATTAATTTTCCTGTGGGACCCTGATCTGGTCTGGACAGATAAGAGACTTTTCCCACTCATTCTCTGTGTGGAGACAATGTTACAAGCCAGTTGAATTCAGTGATTATTTCTCCTTTTCCATGATCTTTCCTGTCTTTTTTAGGGGAATAAACCTTAAATAGCAGCACCTTATCTCAACTCTCAGTTCAAGTTTTCTCCAGAGTCTCAGAGAGGATACTGTCTTGATTAGGTTCCTAATCAAAGCATTGGTAGGTCACAGCTCCTCATATCTCTTGAAAACTTACTCTTCCCAACTTCAATAAGTTGGATAACTTTGTTATTTTAATATAAAACCTTGGGCAGAACTTCCCTGATGGTCCCGTGGTTAAGAATCTGCATAACTACTGAGCCCATGTGCCGCAACTACGGAAGCCTGCTCACTCTAGAGCCCATGCTCTGCAACAAGAGAAGCCATTGTGATGAGAAGGCTTCTCACTGCAACTAGAGGAAAAACAACAACAACAACAACAACTTGGGCAGTATGCTGCTTGGATTCACTACAGTTTTGCCAAAATAATTAGGAGCTTCATACACACAGCATAAGTTAGGGGCTATCGCAATTAGTCTTTCATTAGAAATTGTTTGTTAAGCATGAAACATGCAGATCTTAGCACTTTATAGGAATGATATGCTTTCATTTTTAGAAACAAACATTCTATAAGATAGTACTTTACAAACTCCGTTTTCCATTGCAGAAATAGGTTTCCTGTGGATAAGTGATTTGCCAGTTATAATCCAGGTAAAGGTATGTGGTTTTTATTGGAATTCTGCCAGCTCATCCCTACCTTGCAAACTCTGGGCCAGTGGTTGTCAACCAGAGATACCTTTGCTCGGCATGATATTTGGTCATGTTGAAGGGATATTGCTAAACATCTATGATGCCCAGGACAGGTGCATGTGCGCTGTCATTTCAGTCCTGTCCAACTCTTTGCAACCCTATGGGCCATAGCCCGCAAGCCTCCTCTGTCCATAGGACTCATCAGGCAAGAATACTGCAGTGGGTTGCCATGCCCTTCTCCAGCCCAGGGCAGTACCCAACTCAAATAATGATCCTGTGACAAAAAGTCAACAGTGAGAAAGTGAATCAACCTGTTCTAGACCAGCACTTTCTCCACTTCACTGTGCATACCAGTCACCCAGATGCTGGTTCAAATGGAGTTTCTGATTCAGCTCATCCTGCCTGGTGAGTCAAGAGACTCTGCATTTCTAACAAGATCCTGGATGACGTTGATGAAGCTGGTACTGGACTGTGGCCACTTCATGAGTAAGTCAGCCTGTTTTAGAGTCTTGTACATAGTTTTCTCTACTTCATATTACCTTTTGCATGACATTTTGAAGAAAAGTGTATGCATTCATTCCAGAGGCTTGAAAAATTTTGTATACAATCCTACTTTTTATTTTGTACTGGTATATGGCCAGTTAACAAACAATGTTGTGATAGTTTCAGGTGAACAACAAAGGGACTCAGCCATGCATATACATGTATCCATTCTCCTCCAAAACCCCCTCCCATCCAGGCTGCCACATAACACTGAGCAGAGTTCCCTGAGCTATACAGTAGGTCCTTGTTGGTTATTCATTTTAAATATGACAGTGTGTACAAGTCCATCCCAAACTCCCTAACTATGCCTTCCCCCCAACATCCTTCCCCCACATAAAGACATGTATTTTATAATCTATTTCTGTCAGTGACTGTGATAGGTATTGTGGGCATAGATATGGAGAAGAGAATAGGATTCTAATGAGGAAAATAACATTCAATGCCATATTATAAAACACTATATGTTGAATTCCAGAATACCAGGAAGAGTAGTTAAGGCAGTGATATACAAAGGAATGAAGTTCACACAAGTGAAATCTGTGGTCAGAAATTTTCCTTCTTTTAAGCATATGAGTAGCTATGGGTGCCTAAAGTAGTTTCTTTTTTTCCACAGCACCAGTAAAACTTATGACTATTCTTTTAGTAAAAGAAAAGAGAAAAATACTTGGTACTATATATTTTATTTGGGGCTTCCTTTGTGGCTCAGCTGGTAAAAAACCTGCCTGTAATGCAGGAGACCCAGGTTTGATCTCTGGGTTGGCAAGATCCCCTGGAGAAGGGAAAGGCTACCCACTCCAGTATTCTGGTCTGGAGAATTCTATGAACTGTCCATGGGGTCACAAAGGGTCAGACACGACTGAGAGACTTTCACTATGTATTTTATTTGAGACTAAATTGTTCTTAAGGAATCCATCTAGTCATATGAAAAAATGGTAATTCCCTAATTGTTTGGAATCAAGTTTGAGAATACATTTAAGGGAGTGGGAAGACCATAAAATGGGAAAACTCTTGAATATGAGATAGATCACGAGACTTAATCAAGTGAGTTACATAAACTGTACAGAAGAGTTGAAGTCAAAGAAATGAAAATGCAAGAAAAGAAATAGAAGGAGCAAGTTGTACTTCCTCAATTTGATTAATCTGAAAAAAAGATTCACAATTTCTGACTCTGGGTCTCTGAATCCTTCAATCTTATGTTCTTCCTCAGCTGAAGGGGGCTTCACAGGTGGTCCTGGTGGTAAAGAATCTGTCTGCCAATGCAGGAGATGCAAAAGACATGGGTTCGATCCCTGGGCCAGGAAGATTCCCTGGAGAAGGAAATGGCAATCCTCTCCAGTATTCTTGCCTGAGAGATCCCCTGGAGAGAGGAGCCTGGCTGGCAACAGTCCAGGGGTTTGTGAAGAGTCAGACATGACTGAGCAACTAAACACAGCACAGCACATGGGTATTAAATCATAACACTGAATACATTTACCCCACTTTATATACCAAATAATTTTACTTGCCAAATAATTTTAGTAAGCTACAAAAATGTGCTACTTATAAAATACTTTATAAATAAAATACTTATAAAATATGTTATAAGTCTAAAGAAAATGTTTGTGAGTAAGGAGTATGTGTATTAAGTGTGTGTGTACATTTGTACATCTTCAAATAAACACTCTTACACCCTCATTTGGGCTTCCTTGGTGGCTCAAGTGGTAAAGAACCTGCTTGCCAATGTAGGAGACAAAAGAGACTCGGGTTCAATCCCTGGCTTAAGATACCCTGGAGAAGGAAATGACAACCCACTCCAGTATTTCTTGCCTAGAAAATTTCATGAATGGAGAGGCCTGGCAGGCTAAGTCCACGGAGTTGCAAAGAGTTGGGCATGGCCAAACGCACACATGCTTGCACTCATACGTATGTACAATCACATGTTCATTTGTAGTCCCATTTATAATATTGAAAAGAAGCTTGAGAGGAAGTTGGAAAGAATAGAAACAAAAAAGTGAACGTATGAATTTTCATGGGATTGAAAGAGTGTATACATTTGAAAATATTTAAATTATAATGGGTGATCCTAATTTTAATAGACTTACTTTATCACATTAATTCCTTAATGGCCTCAAAATAAAACACATATTCCCAATTTTTCAGTGAGAAATTTGTTGTTCCAGTTAACAGGGCAGGATATCTCCAATTTGACTCTCATTTTGTTCTTCTACTTAACATAGGGTTTCAATACAAAATGCCATTGCCCAAGGGAATCTAAATCAGTGAATTGAGAGACTTAAACTTAGTTCTCTCAAACTATGTTGTATATGTGTGTTTGATTCCTATTGCTGCTGTAACAAACTACCACTTGAGTGGCTTCTAAAAAAGAAACAAATTTATATCTTAAATTATGGAGGGTGGAATCCTGAAAAGGGTCTCACTGGACTAAAATCAAGATATCTGTAAACCTATGATCCTACATGATGCTTCGTTGGAGAATGCACTTCCATTAAAAAAAAATTAAATTTGTTTATTTTAATTGGTGGGCATTGGGTCCCATCACTTCATGGGAAATAGATGGGGAAACAGGGGAAACAGTGTCAGACTTTATTTTTTTGGGCTCCAGAATCACTGCAGATGGTGACTGCAGCCATGAAATTAAAAGACGCTTACTCCTTGGAAGAAAAGTTATGACCAACCTAGATAGCATATTCAAAAGCAGAGACATTACTTTGCCGACTAAGGTCTGTCTAGTCAAGGCTATGGTTTTTCCTGTGGTCATGTATGGATGTGAGAGTTGGACTGTGAAGAAGGCTGAGTGCTGAAGAATTGATGCTTTTGAACTGTGGTGTTGGAGAAGACTCTTGAGAGGCCCTTGGACTGCAAGGAGATCCAACCAGTCCATTCTGAAGGAGATCAGCCCTGGGATTTCTTTGGCAGGAATGATGCTAAAGTTGAAACTCCAGTACTTTGGCCACCTCATGGGAAGAGTTGACTCATTGGAAAAACTCTGATGCTGGGAGGGATTGGGGGCAGGAAGAGAAGGGGACGACTGAGGATGAGATGGCTGGATGGCATCACGGACTCGATGGACGTGAGTTTGAGTGAACTCTGGGAGATGGTGATGGACAGGGAGGCCTGGCGTGCTGCGATTCATGGGGTTGCAAAGAGTCGGACATGACTGAGCGACTGAACTGAACTGAACTGAATTTCTTTACAATATTGTATTGGTTTTGCCATGCATCAACATGAATCTGCCACGGCTATACACGTGTTCCCCATCCTGAACCCCCCTCCCACGTCCCTCCCCGTACCATCCCTCTGAGTCGTCCTGGTGCACCAGCCCCGAGCATCCTGTATCCTGCATCGAACCTGGACTGGTGATTTGTTTCTTATATGATATTATACATATTTCAAAGCCATTCTCCCAAATCATCCCACCCTCTCCCTCTCCCACAGAGTCCAAAAGACTGTTCTATACATCTGTATCTCTTTTGCTGTCTCACATACAGGGTTATCGTTACCATCTTTCTAAATTCTGTATATATGCGTTAGTATACTGTATTGGTGTTTTTCTTTCTGACTGACTTCACTCTGTATAATCGGCTCCAGTTTCATCCATCTTATTAGAACTGATTCAAATGTAATCTTTTTAATGGCTGCGTAATACTCCATTATGTATATGTACCACTTATTTCTTATCCATTCGTCTGCTGATGGACATCTAGGTTGTTTCCATGTCCTGGCTATTATAAACAGTGCTGTGATGAACTCTTTCAGTTCTGGTTTCCTCGGTGTGTATGCCCAGCAGTGGGATTGCTGGGTCATAATGCAGTTCTATTTCCAGTTTTTTAAGGAATCTCCACACTGTTCTCCATAGTGGCTGTACTAGTTTGCATTCCCACCAACAGTGTAAGAGGGTTCTCTTTTCTCTACACCCTCTCCAGCATTTATTGCTTGTAGACTTTTGGATGGCAGCCATTCTGACTGGCATGAAATGGTTCCTCATTGTGGCTTTGATTTGCATTTCTCTGATAATGAGTGATGTTGAGTATCTTTTCATGTGTTTGTTAGCCATCTGTATGTCTTCTTTGGAGAAATGTGTGTTCAGTTCTTTGGTCCATTTTTTGATTGGGTCACTTATTTTTCTGGAATTGAGCTACAGGAGTTGCTTGTATATTTTTGAGATTAGTTGTTTGTCAGTTGCTTCATTTGCTATTATTTTCTCCCATTCTGAAGGGTGTCTTTTCATCTTGCTTATAGTTTCCTTTGTTGTGCAAAAGCTTTTAAATTTAATTAGGTCTCATTTGTTTATTTTTGCTTTTATTTCCAATATTCTGGGAGGTGGGTCATAGAGGATCCTGCTGTGATGTATGTTGGAGAAAGTTTTGCCTATGTTCTCCTCTAGGAGTTGTATAGTTTCTGGTCTTACGTTTAGATCTTTAGTCTATTTTGAGTTTATTTTTGTCTATGGTGTTAGAAAGTGTTCTAGTTTCATTCTTTTACAAGTGGTTGACCAATTTTCCCAGCACCAGTTGTTAAAGAGATTGTATTTTCTCCATTGTATATTCTTGCCTCCTTTGTCAAAGATAAGGTGTCCATAGGTGCATGGATTTATCTCTGGGCTTTCTATTTTGTTCCATTGATCTATATGTCTGTCTTTGGGCCAGTACCATACTGTCTTGATGACTGTGGCTTTGTAGTAGAGCCCGAAGTCAGGCAGGTTGATTCCTCCAATTTCAGTCTTCTTTCTCAAGATTGCTTTGGCTATTCGAGGTTTTTTGTATTTCCATACAAATTGTGAAATTATTTGTTCTAGCTCTGTGAAAAATACTGTTGGTAGTTTTATAGGGATTGCATTGAATCTATAGGTTGCTTTGGGTAGTATACTCATTGTCACTATATTGATTCTTCCAATCCATGAACATGGTATATTTCTCCATCTATTAGTGTCCTCTTTGATTTCTTTCACCAGTGTTTTATAGTTTTCTATATATAGGTCTTTAGTTTCTTTAGGTAGATATATTCCTAAGTATTTTATTCTTTTTGTTGCAATGGTGAATGGATTTGTTTCCTTAATCAGAGCAGAAAAAGAAATGTAAGGAATCCAAATTGGAAAAGAAGAAGTAAAACTCTCACTGTTTGCAGATGACATGATCCTCTATGTAGAAAACCCTAAAGACTCCACCAGAAAATTACTAGAGCTAATCAATGAATATAGTAAAGTTGCAGGATGTAAAATCAACACACAGAAATCCATTGCATTCCTATACACTAATAATGAGAAAATAGAAAAAGAAATTAAGGAAATATTTCCTTTTCTCTTACAGATTTTAAAGGACACATTCATTCTTTTGCTTAGAACATGTCTACATCCCCAAACCAGCTGCAAAGCATTTTGAAATGTCTCTCTCACTCCAACTTTCTTCCAATTGTGTCCATATAAGCAATTATAGCTAATTGAAACAATCATCAAATCAGAGAGAGGTGATGATAATTGTGGTAATCTGATTCTACTTTTTGTAATCATTTGTTCTGATATTTGAAGATACTATTCATGATTACTCTGTTGTTCAAGTTTATAAAATATAACTGTATGAACAAGTGACACTACTTCTGTCCCTTAGAGGTCACATGGAGAAGCTGGGAGATTGTGGATGTTTGCACAACACCTGTGACCGCAAGAGACATGAGACACAGGTTTGATCCCTGGGTCAGGAAGATTCCCTGGAGGAGGGCATGGCAACCCACTCCAGTATTCTTGCCTGGAGAATCCCATGGACAGAGGAGCCTGACGGGCTACAGTCCATAGGGTTGCAAAGAATTGGACATGACTAAAGCAGCTGAGCATGCACACAGACGGACTGTAGCCTGCCAGGCTCCTCTGTCCAAGGCATGAATACTGGAGTTGGTTGCCATGCCCTGCTCCAGGGGACTCTTGCTTTGGGTACAAGTTAATCGCTAGAGGGATAGTGCCTATGGCTTGAAGTATACATAATAGCCCATCTCCTGGAACCCTGCTGCCATGTCTGTGCGTGCATGCTTAGTCACTTCAGTTGTGTCTGATTCTTTGCAACTCTATGGACTGTAGCCCACCAGGCTCCTCTGTCCATGGGATTCTCCAGTTAAGAAGTGGGCTGCCATGCTCTCCTTCAGGAGATCTTCCTGGCCCAGAGATAGAACCCCCATGTCTGAATCTAAACTAAATTATCTTTGCTTACTTCATAAAAAACATCCTGATAATGTCCACCTGTAAATGGCTTCAGGAAAGAAGAAATCACTACTTCCCATCCAGACCCTGGCTGGAACTAGGAGACAGTTGCAACATCATATTCCCTTTTACTTTATCTACCCTTTACTGCTCTGCTCTATAAAAGAAACAAGCATTCAAACACAGAAAGATGGTTCTTTGGGACACTTGCTCAACATTTTCTTGGTCTGCAGGCTTTCCAAAGGGTCTCTATTGCTTGCCCCAACAACAAGTAATGGCTTGGAATCAGCAACAACAAAAACAACAACAGCAAGTACTCCATATGGTCTATTTTATTTGAGAAGAAATTATCCTTGAAGGGATCCATGTGGTCCCTTGGGATAGTGAGAATTTCCAAATATTTCACAAACAAGTTTTGGAATACAATGATGAGAGTTGAAAAATGAAAAAGGGAAAAGTCCTGGTTATGAGAGATATTACAAAACATAAAATAGAGTTACATAAATTGTATAGAGAATTTGAAATCAAAATAGAAATCCATCCCCCTCGCCCCCCCAAAAAAATGGAAGAGGCATGTTCTATGCTCACAGTCTCATCAAAAAGTGGCAACATTTGGCTCTTATGCTGAGCTCTGCTACCCAGGGTGCTTCTTAAGTCCTAGGATAAATAGGCCCTTTTAGAGTCACCTTTCCAAAGAGTATTTTCAGACCTCTCTTTAAGTCTTTATTTCTCAGACTATAGATGAAGGGGTTCATCATGGGTGTGACCACAATGTACATCACTGAGGTTGTTACACTTGAGTGTGAGCTGTGGGTAACAGCGGAGCTAAGACACACTCCTAAACCTGTACAATAAAATAAGGAGACAACTGAGAGGTGTGACACACAGGCGGGGAATGCTCTATACTTCCCCTGAGCTGATGAGATTTCATGTATGCAGAACACTATCTTAGAATATGAATAAATGATACCAAAGTGGGAACCACCAGCCAGGAACACAGCTACAAAATACATCACCATGTTATGGAAAAAAGTGTCAGAATCGGCAAGTTGGATCCTTTGCTTGAGTTCACAGAAAAAATGAGAAATTTCTAAGACTGTACAGACAGTTGCCACATCATTAAACTTTCTAACAAGGAATGCAGGACACTGATCATCCAGCACACCAGCACCAATAGCCCACAGAGCCGGGGGTTCATGATGACTGTGTAGAGCAGGGGGTGACACATGGCCACATACTGATCATAGGCCCTCACGGTCAGGAGGAAATTGTCCAATGCTGCAAACAGAATGAAAAAGTACACCTGGGTGATGAAGACTTCAAATGTTATGACTTTGCTCTGGGTCTGGATGTTCCACAGCATCTTTGGTGAAGAGGAAAAGTTAAAATTTTACATAACCTCCTGCTCCTTCTGCCCCTGTAATTCAGCTTGCTCCTTGCAAAGTCTGGATCACATGGGTCATGTAGTCTCAGAATGTGGGGACTCACAATATTAGGAACTGGAGCTTATCTCACTCACCCTTGACCTGCTCTTTGCAACTGCCAAGCCCCTGCAAATCTGCTTAATCATGCCTGTTCATCTATAAAAACTCTGTAACCCCTTTGTTCGGGGCTCAGGGCTTGGAGTGTTAACTCCTCTGGGCCCACCAGTATAATAAAGCTGAGTTCTGGAGTACTGGTTTCTGCAAAACCAGTAACTGGTTTCTGGAGGCCTCACCGAAATTCCAACCACACAGGCCTCTTAAGCTGCGACACTGGTGGTTCAGCTGGGTTGAAGCAAAGGAACCCTGAGACAAACGAGGAGGCGTGCCACCTGATGGTATTCCAGGTTCTCTTTTGGACCAGTGTTCTGATTCTCCAGATGGCCGAGACCCAACTGGACTCACTGGAGGGACCAACTCGCTAGAATGGCCACAGGATCAGTTAAAGCCCTGGGCCAGTCCCCAGTCAGGTCCTACTCCAACGGGGAGACCGATCACCTCCTTGGAGTTCCCAGGAAGGGAGCAACAGTTAAGGAAACCTGGGGACTTGGGAGAAGTGAGGCATTGTGATAGCCTTTGAATGATTGTGAATGTGAGATTGCTGATTGAACAGAGTGAGAAAAATTTTTCTTTTTGGGAACTGCAAAACCAATTATTTTTGCATATACAATTAAAAACAACTAGCTTGTTAAAGGAGAAGGCAATGGCAACCCACTCCAGTACTCTTGCCTGGCAAATCTCATGGATGGAAGAGCCTGGTAGGCTGCAGTCCATGGGTCTGCTAGGAGTCAGACACGACTGGGTGACTTCACTTTCACTTTTCACTTTTATGCACTGGAGAAGGAAATGGCAACCCACTCCAGTGTTCTTGCCTGGAGAATCCCAGGGACGGCAGAGCCTGGTGGGCTGCTGTCTATGGGGTCACACAGAGTCGGACATGACTGAAGCAACTTAGCAGCAGCAGAAGCAGCTTGTTAAAAGGCCTACCTAGGAGAAAGCTTGAAGTCAACCCTTTCCACGTCTTTGAAATACACAGTCAACTTTGCCTGAGACCTCAGCCTTGGGCAAATTAGAACTTCAAGCAAAGAAAAAGAAAAAAGGGGTGAAAGAGATATTTTAAATCTCAAACAGAAAACTATAAGATCTCTGTCAATCTGTCTGTCTGGATTTACGTATGTCTCAGTGTATGCCTTTTGTTTTTTTCTGATAATATTGTTGAAGTTGTAAATGAGTTCCAATTTAATTGGCCTAAAAGAAAAGTAAGCGCTTACAAGTCAAACAATTCTAAATACAGGAAAAATTAAAATAAATAAATTTCAGATTCATGTAAACTGGGAAATATTCAATATTAAATATCTAGTATTAATGCTTGTTTGCTAAACTAATAAGGAAGTAGGCATGATTTTAATAAAAAAGGTATAAAAAATAAAATTACATTTTATGAAGGGAAAAAAAGTAGGTCTGACTTACAGGTGGCTGCTACAAAAAGTGATTAGAAGGTTTGTGGAAACTGCCCTGAAAAAAAAAATTGTGCATGGTTAGGACTGACCAAGTTTAAAATAAATTTAAAGTTGGAGAAGACTCTTGAGAGTCCCTTGGACTGCAAGGAGATCCAACCAGTCCATTCTGAAGGAGATCAACCCTGGGATTTCTTTGGAAGGAATGATGCTAAAACTGAAGCTCCAGTACTTTGGCCACCTCATGTGAAGAGTTGACTCATTGGGAAAAACTCTGATGCTGGGAGGGATTGGGGGCAGGAAGAGAAGGGGACGACTGAGGATGAGATGGCTGGATGGCATCACGGACTTGATGGATGTGAGTTTGAGTGAACTCTGGGAGTTGGTGATGGACAGGGAGGCCTGGTGTGCTGCCATTCATGGGGTCGCAAAGAGTCGGACACGACTGAGCGACTGAACCGAACTAAACTGAAATGAGCTTAAAGTAAACTGGCGCAAAACTTGAATCCAGCCTTTCTCTCTGTTAAGAGGGCATACTTTCTTCAGATGTTGAACTGCTTTTAATAATAGGTTTAAGTTCCTTTACCTCTTAATTGATCTGTTCTCTCTATATATTTTTCCTCTACTGTTTATTATTATTATTAATATATATATATATTTACTTTATAATACTGTATTAGTTTTGCCATACATTGACATGAATCCGCCACAGGTGTGTACATATCTTTTATTAAATTTGGCTAAGTAAATAACTATTATTTCACAGTAACTTACCTATCTGATTGTTATAAATCCTTTTGATATTTATCAACAAAATTTCCTAAATAATTTGACTTCTAGCTAACTTTGGGATGCTTCAGAGGGCCCCTGAGACAGGTAACTTAATAGTTACCTGGGTTCATTGGATATGTTAGAATTACATGGGAAGTACTGTTAAAGGGGTGATAAATCTTTTCAGGTTACACTGTATGGTTGATGTTACTAAATAGATATCTTAAAACTGTATGAAATTCATATAGATCTGATATGCCCTGATAAAATATGGTCAATTATAATTCTAATTATCATATTAAAGTGTTATGACCAGGTTTCTTTGTCAACTGCAATAGAATCAGATTTCAAACATGCCTTCTATGGTTTTACTCTCATACCTTTAGAAGAATACTGCTAATTCTTCAAGATTTATGGAAAAAACTTTCTAAGATTAAAGAGATAAACAAATTATGTTATTAATAGTAAGCTGGTACAAGACTAGAATTTGGTCTTCTCTATGTTTAGAAGGCAAAGTTTTCTTAGAATGCAGCTTTTGATAACAGATTATAAATTTTTTAAAGTGATTTATAGTTGTTTTTAAAATCTTTTGTTACTTTGGTAAAGTAAATAAACATTATTTAAGATTATGGTACATGTAGACTAAGCTCATTTTGCTTCTACAAAACATAACCCCTCATGATTAGACTTTTGCTATCCTGATATTCTTATTCTAATGACAATAGTCTGCTCCTAAATCTGGAAATTAAAAATGGATAAACAACAGCTGAAAATCAAAGATCCATTTCTCCAAAAAAGACATACAGATGGCTAACAAACACATGAAAAGATGCTCAACATCACTCATTATCAGAGAAATGCAAATCAAGACCACAATGAGGTACCGTTTCACACCAGTCAGAATGGCTGTGATCTAAAAGTCTACCAGCAATAAATGCTGGAGAGGGTTTGAGACAGGGAACCCTCTTACACTGTTGGTGGGAATGCAAACTAGTACAGCCACTATGGGGAACAGTATGGAGATTCCTTGTAAAACTGGAAATAGAACTACCTTATGACCCAGCAATCCCACTGCTGGGCATACACACCGAGGAAACCAGAACTGAAAGAGACACATGTACCCCAATGTTCCTCGCAGCACTGTTTATAATAGCCAGGACATGGAAGCAACCTAGATGTCCATCAGCAGATGAATGGATAAGAAAGCTGTGGTACATATACACAATGGAGTATTACTCAGCCATTAAAAAGAATACATTTGAATCAGTTCTAACGAGACGCATGAAACTGGAGCCGATTATACAGAGTGAAGTAAGCCAGAAAGAAAAACACCAATACAATATACTAACGCATATATATGGAATTTAGAAAGATGGTAATGATAACCCTGTATGCGAGACAGCAAAAGAGACACAGATGTGTAGAACAGACTTTTGGACTCAGAGGGAGAGGGAGAGGGTGGGATGATTTGGGAGAATGGCACTGAAACATGTATACTATCATGTAAGAAATGAATCGCCAGTCTATGTTCGATACAGGATACAGGATGCTTGGGGCTGGTGCACGGGGATGATCCAGAAAGATGATATGCGGTCGGAGGTGGGAGGTGGGAGGGGGGTTCAGAATTGGGAACTCATGTACACCCGTGGCAGATTCATGTCAATGTATGGCAAAACCAATACAGTATTGTAAAGGAAAATAAAGTAAAAATAAAAATATAAAAAAAAAAGAAAAAGAAAAAGACATGTGTACCTCAATGTTCATCACAGCACTGTTTATAATAGCCAGGACATGGAAGCAACCTAGATGTCCATCAGCAGATGGATGGATAAGAAAGCTGTGGTACATATACACAATGGAGTATTACTCAGCCATTAAAAAGAATACATTTGAATCCGTTCTAATGAGGTGGATGAAACTGGAGCCTATTAAACAGACTGAAGTAAGCCAGAAAGGAAAACACCAATACAGTATACTAATGCATATGGAAGAACTGTGCAAAAAAGATCTTCACAACCCGGATAATCATGATGATGTGATCACTAATCTAGAGCCAGACATCTTGGAATGTGAAGTCAAGCAGGCCTTAGAAAGCATCATTACGAACAAAGCTAGTGGAGGTGATAGAATTCCAGTTGAGCTGTTTCAAATCCTGAAAGATGATGCTGTGAAAGTGCTACACTCAATATGCCAGCAAGTTTGGAAAACTCAGCATGGCCACAGGACTGGTAAAGGTCAGTTTTCATTCCAATCCCAAAGAAAGGCAATGCCAAAGAATGCTCAAACTACCACACAATTGCACTCATCTCACATGCTAGTAAAGTCATGCTCAAAATTCTCCAAGCCAGGCTTCAGCAATACGTGAACCATGAACTCCCTGATGTTCAAGCTGGTTTTAGAAAAGGCAGAGGAACCAGAGATCAAATTGACAACATCTGCTGGATCAACAAAAAAGCAAGAGAGTTCCAGAAAACCATCTATTTCTGCTTTATTGACTATGCCAAAGCCTTTGACTGTGTGGATCACAATCAACTGTGGAAAATTCTGAAAGAGATGGGAATACCAGACCACCTAACCTGCCTCTTGAGAAATCTGTATGCAGGTCAGGAAGCAACAGTTACAACTGGACATGGAACAACAGGCTGGTCCCAAATAGGAAAAGGAGTACATCAAGGCTGTATATTGTCACCCGGCTTATTTAACTTCTATGCAGAGTACATCATGAGAAACGCTGGACTGGAAGAAACACAAGCTGGAATCAAGATTGCTGAGAGAAATATCAATAACCTCAGATATGCAGATGACACCACCTTTATGGCAGAAAGTGAAGAGGAACTAAAAAGCCTCTTGATGAAAGTGAAAGAGGAGAGTGAAAATGTTGGCTTAAAGCTCAACA
This sequence comes from Capricornis sumatraensis, assembly GCF_032405125.1. Taxonomy (NCBI): domain Eukaryota; kingdom Metazoa; phylum Chordata; class Mammalia; order Artiodactyla; family Bovidae; genus Capricornis; species Capricornis sumatraensis. The sequence continues at coordinate 10,159,882 of NC_091077.1, forward strand.
TTCAGAAAATGATCATGGCATCTGGTCCCATCGCTTCATGGGAAATAGATGGGAAAACAGTGGAAAAAGTGTCAGACTTTACTTTGGGGGGTTCCAAAATCACTGCAGATGACTGCAGCCATGAAATTAAAAGACGCTTACTCCTTGGAAGAAAAGTTATGACCAACCTAGATAGCATATTCAAAAGCAGAGCCATTACTTTTCCAACAAAGGTCCATCTAGTCAAGGCTATGGTTTTTCCAGTAGTCATGTATGGATGTGAGAGTTGGACTGTGAAGAAGGCTGAGTGCCGAAGAATTGATGCTTAAGAACTGTGGTGTTGGAGAAGACTCTTGAGAGTCCCTTGGACTGCAAGGAGATCCAACCAGTCCATTTGAAGGAGATCAGCCCTGGGATTTCTTTGGAAGGAATGATGCTAAAGCTGAAACTCCAATACTTTGGCCACCTCATGTGAAAAGTTGACTGATTGGAAAAGACTCTGATGCTGGGAGGGATTAGGGGCAGGAGGAGAAGGGGACGACAGAGGATGAGATGGCTGGATGGCATCATGGACTCGATGGACGTGAGTCTGAGTGAACTCCGGGAGTTGGTGATGGACAGGGAGTCCTGCCGTCCTGCGATTCATGGGGTCACAAAGAGTCGGACACAACTGAGCGACTGAACTGAACTTAGAAAGATGGTGATGATAACCCTGTATGCGAGACAGCAAAAGAGACACAGATATATAGAACAGTCTTTTGGACTCTGTGGAAAAGGGAGATGGTGGGATGATTTGGGAGAATGTCATTGAAACATGTATAATATCATATATGAAATGAATTGCCAGTCCAGGTTTGATGCATGATACTGGATGCTTGGGGCTGGTGCACCGGGACGACCCAGAGGGATGGTAGGGGGAGGGAGGAGGGAGGTGGGATTCAGGATGGGGAACACGTGTATACCTGTGGCGGATTCATGTTGATGTAAGGCAAAACCAATACAATATTGTAAAGTAATTAACCTCCAATTAAAATAAATAAATTCATATTAAAACAACAACAACAACAACAACAACAACAAAAGAACTGCTTGATCAGGAATACACATGCCTACTAGAAAGTGATCTAGGAACGTTTTCTTCCCTGGAGCATCCAGGTGGATCCCAGTTCTCACAGACACCTTGTATTCAGCCCATTGAAGTGAAACTAGAGTTCTGATTCTTAGGACTTTAATTTTTAAGGCACTATGTGCAATAATTTGTTACACAGCAGTAGGAATGAAATGCGTCATTTAGCCAATAAAATACGGTTCACAGGAACTGAGTTTAAGCTTCTCAATTCAGTCATTTCGTTTCCTCTGGATTAAGGTATTTTGTATGAGTGACCCACTCTAATAGGAGATAAAAATGAAAGTCAGTTTGGATATGTTTGCCCTATTAGTTGGTGCATTGAGTTCCCATTCCATAAATATAAGTGTGGGTCTCATTGTGAGGACTGAATTAAGATGTCATTTTTATCAAAAGTAAGATCACACTGTTTTTGTTTAGTCACTAAGTTGTGTTTGACTCTTTGCAATCCAACAGACTTTAGCCTGTCAGGCTCCTCTGTCCATGGGATTTCCCAGGCAAGAATATTGGAGTGGTTTGCCAATTCTTTGTCCAGGGGATCTTCCCAACCCAGGGATTGAACCTGTGTCTCCTGCATTGGCAGGAGGATTCTTTGCCACTGAGCCACAAGGGAAGCCCATTTTAACTTAAAGTATTTTGCCTAAACTTTTATATTCCTTGAATTTCATGTTAATTCAGACAGTCATTATTTTTATTTCTTTAATTTAAAAATTTTGTTTCTTAATTTTTTTTTTTTGCCATACATTCACATGAATCAGCCATGGGTGTACATGTGTTCCCCATTCTGACCCTCCCTTCCACCTGCCTCCCCATCCCATCTCTCAGGGTCATCCCAGTGCACCAGTGCAGAGCACCCTGCCTCATGCATTCAACCCAGACTGGTGATCTATTTCACGTACATTAATATACATGTTTCAATGCTATTCTCTCAAATCATCCCACCCTCGCCTTCTCCCAGAGTCAACAGTCTGTTCTTTACATCTGTGTCTCTTTTGCTGTCTCACATATAGGGTCATCATTACTATCTTCCTAAATTCCATATGTATGCGTTAATATACTGTATTGGTGTTTTTCTTTCTGACTTATTTTGCTCTGTATAATAAGCTCCAGTTTCATCTACCTCATTAGAACTGATTCAAATCCATTCTTTTTAATACCTGAGTAATGTTCCATTGTGTATACATACCACAGCCTTCTTATCCATTCTTCTGCTGATGGACATCTAGGTTGCTTCCATGTCCTGGCTATTATAAACAGTGCTGTGATGAACATTGGGGTACACGTGTCTCTTTTAGTTCTGGTTTCCTCGGTGTGTATGCCCAGCAGTGGGATTGCTGGGTCATAAGGCAGTTCTATTTCCAGCTTTTTAAGGAATCTCCACACTGTTCTGCTTAGTAGCTGTACTAGTTTGCATTCCTACCAACAGTGTAAGAGGGTTCTTTTTCTCCTCACCTTCTCCAGCATTTATTATTTGTAGACTTTTTGATAGCAGCCATTCTGACCAGCATACCTTATTGTGGTTTTGATTTGCATTTCTCTGATAACAAGTGATGTTGAGCATCTTTTCATGTGTCTATTAGCCATCTGTAAGTCTTCTTTGGAGAAATGTGTGTTTAGTTCTTTGGACCATTTTTTGATTGGGTTGCTTTTTTTTACTGAAATTGAGCTGTAGGAGTTGCTTGTATATTTTTGAGATTAATTCTTTGTCAGTTGCTTCATTTGCTATTATTTTCTCCCATCCTGAAGGCTGTCTTTTCACCTTGCTTATAGTTTCCTTTGTTGTGCAAAAGCTTTTAAGTTTAATTAGGTCTCATTTGTTTATTTTTGCTTTTATTTTCATTGCTCTGGGAGGTGGGTCCTGGAAGATACTACTGTGATTTATGTCAGAGAGTGTTTTGCCTATGTTTTCCTCTAGGTGTTGTATAGTTTCTGGTCTTACGTTTAGATCTTTAATCCATTTTGAATTTATTTTTGTGTATGGTGTTAGAAAGTGTTCTAGTTTCTTTCTTTTACAAGTGGTTGACCAGTTTCCCCAGCACCACTTGTTAAAGAGACTGTCTTTTCTCCATTGTATATTCTTGCCCCCTTTGTCAAAGATAAGGTGTCCATAGGTGCATGGATTTATCTCTGAGCTTTCTATTTTGTTCCATTGATCTTTGTTTCTTTCTTTGTACCAGTGCCATATTGTCTTTTTTTTATGTGAAATATGGTTTTATTTTATTTTTTCTTTTATTTATTTATTTATATTATTATATATATATTTTACTTTACAATATTGTATTGGTTTTGCCACATACTGGAAATAAAAGCAAAAATAAGCAAATGGGGCATAAGGAAAATTAAAAGCTTCTGCACAACAGAGTGCCATACTGTCTTGATGACTGTTGCTGTGTAGTATAGCCTGAAGTCAGGCAGGTTGATTCCTCCAGTTCCATTCTTGTTTCTCAAGATTGCTTTGGCTATTCGAGGTTTTTTGTAACTCCATACAAATTGTGAAATTATTTGTTCTAGTTATTTCTTTATATTCCAACTTTTTTAAAAAGTTTCTTTCAACATAGCAAATTGGATTATAAATGTTTCAGTGTGTATGTGCTTATATGTATATTAATGTGTTTATTTGAGAGAAGATTATATACAATTAATGCACACACATGTGCTTCTTACATATGAATTTCTTAAAGCTATACAGCTACTTTTATAGATTTCCTATTTTCTCACAGCATTCCTCAGAAGTTATGTTTATTATTCCACATTACCTTTAGAAGTAAGGAAACAGAGGCCAGGGGAATTCCATTTATAAAAAGTGCATAACAAAGCAGTAAAACTTATTGTGCACCTTCTCAAGATACATAGAAATGGAACTAGGTTGTATATACTTTTATTATTTTTTTTTAAATTAAAAAATTTTTTTTAATATTCAGGAACAAAATCTTTGTTTTCTGAGAAGTGGTTGTAGCTCTGGAAAGTTCATAAAGCTTGCGTATGTGGGAACAATGCAGAAGCTAGCCTATGATTTGGGGGCTTGGCTTGTGAAGAATCAGACCTAACAAGAAGAGTCCAACTTAAGGGTCAGAGTGGAACTGGCAGCAAGATCCGCTCAGCAGCCAAACTCTGGGCTGCTGACCGCAGGCTCTCTCTCTCTCTTTTTTTAATATACTTTTAATTTTAATGATTTTTAACTGGGTTCAATTTATTGTATGTAACTATGCTTTAATCAGTTTATCAGTATTTAAAAATTCCAGTATGCATGTCATGGTAGTATCTGGAGCAAAAGTAACTGAATCACATCTAACAGGAGTGGGAAGTTTTGCTTCTAAATGGGATAAAACAAAGCTTCTTATGTGGATATTAAAGTAGTTAAGGACTTCCTAGATGAATCAGTGGTAAAGAATCTGCCTGACAATGCAGGAAATGCAGGAGACACAGGTTCCATCCCTGGGTCAGGAAGATCCCCTGGAGAAAGAAATGGCAATTCACTCTAGTATTCTTTGCTTGGGAAATCCCACAGACAGAGGAGCCTGGTGGGCTTCAGTCCATGGGGTCACAAAAGAGTTGGCCATGACTGAGCTACTGGGCACACACATATGTAAGGTAGTTAAATTATATTAAGACAAGTCACATTTAATAAACTCATTTTCCCCGTAAAAACTGGGACATTAACCTACATATATCAAAGGAGTTTTAGACTGAAGAGGAGTACAGCCTCACACATCATGGATGAGTCTTAGAATCACAACGTAGAGTTTCATGTCTGACTACAGACCCATGGAGAGGAAGCAGGGGACAGAGGATGAGATGGTTGGATGGCATCATTGACTCAGTGGGCATGAGTTAGCACAAACTCCAGGAGATAGTGAAGGACAGGGAAGCCTGGCATGGTGCAATTCATAGGGCCACAGAGAGTCAGATATGACTTAGGGCCCAAAGAGCAACAGACTCATGAAAAGCCCTGCAGAGATCAGAACAAGTAAGTCCCCATCCTATAATGTTATTAGATAATAGATATGTTCTATTAATCAGTTCTATTTAGGCAAGTTTGTATGTAGCAGTTGTTACTGAACCAAACTTGAGTATGCTCCCCCGAGTGCAGTAAAGCCAATCTACTGACACCAGGCTGTGGTGCAGCAAAGCACAGGGTTTATTGCAGGGTCTCAAACAAGGAGAATGAGCAACTCATGCTCCAAAGACCCCAAATCTCTGATACATTTCGGGGAAGAGGTTTTAAAGACAGTGTGAGAGACTGGGTCAAAGTTGTGAGATCAGATTGTGTGCAATTATTCTGATTGATTGGTGGTAAGTTAACAGAATAATGTTTTTGAAATCACAGTCATCAATCTTCTTGTTCCAATTGGTCTGGGGTCTAGGTGCTTGTGGTCAGCATGCAGTTAAGATTTTCCACCTGATTGGTTGGAGTTTTAGACTCTTCAAGATGACTCAAGCATGTGGTGCAAGAATTATCTACAGGCAAGGGTGGGAAGATTTGAAAGAATAGCATGAAACATTTACATTGCCATATGTAAAACAGATGACCAGTGCAAGTTCGATGAATGAAGCAGGACACTCAAAGCCAGTGTTCTGTGACAACCTAGAGGGATAGGATGGGGAGGGAGGTGGGTTCAGGTTGGAGGGGACACATGTATATCTGTGGCTAATTCACATTGATGTTTAGCAAAAACCATCATAATATTGCAAAGTAACTATCCTCCAATTAAATAAATCAATTAAAGAAAAAGAATAGCTGGAAAAATACCTTAATGTTAAAAAAGGGGAATTATCTATAGCCCTTGAAGAGGCACAAAGGTCCTTAACTTTGTTTTGTGCATGGTAAGTCATTTCAATCATGTCTGAAGCTTTGTGATCCTACAGACCATAGCCTGCCAGGCTCCTCTGCCCATGGGATTCTCCAGGCAAGAATACTGGAGTGGGTTGTCATGCCTTCCTTCCCAATCCAAGGACTGAATCTTCATCTCCTGAATTGGCAGGCGAATTCTTTACTACTAGTGCCACCTGGGAAGCCCTGATTTTGTTTTATGGCTAGGCTATTGCTATTTTGTGTTTTGTTTTGTTTAGTCACTAAGTTGTGTCTGATTTTTTGCGACTCCATGGATAGTAACCTGCCAGGCTCCTATGTCCATGGGATTTCCCAGGCAAAAATACTGGAGTGGGTTGCCATTTTCTTCTCCAGGGGGTCTTCCCGATCCAGGGATCAAACCTGTATCTCTTGCATTGGTAGGCAGATATTTACTGTTGAGCCATCAGGGAAGCTCAAAGATCCTTGACTTTGTTTTGTCTTACTTGACAGTTTTCCTTTGTTCTGCATTTTCACACTTTTCTGATTAAATCTGCTCTTTGGATCTCAGGGAAAGCCTAGTAGGCTTAAAAATTCTCAGCACACATGATGAAGGAGACACAAGAGGGTCTGTCTCTGGGAAGACCCCACAAGATCCTGCTCCGTTTCACAGCTAACTGATATGATAATAAAACTGAATGGAACTGAAGGTAATTGTTAATAGTCTCATTCTGCTTGTTCAAAACATTTGCTTTGAAATTTAAAGATAACTGTCATGACTACTCTGTTGCTCAACTTTATTTTATATGAAATACAAAACAAAAATATGTCAAAAATAAATTTAAAAAGTGGAAAACTGACTCCCTTTGAGGTCATGTAGAGAGGCTGGAAAGATATGCATATTTGCACAACAGGAATCCAAGCTTTCCAGTGAGTCATCCTTTAATTATGAGAGTGATATATAATGGATGATGTTAATACTGCTCATTTTCTGCTCTTTTAGCAGAGAAATTTAGTGAGAACATTTTGAAGAGTGGAAGTTACTTCATTCTGAGGAATGGAAGGAATCATATGTTGTGGAGGCAGTGGAAGTTTCAAACAGAAATTTCAAACAAGAAAATAATTTAATAAAAACCAAAATGTGCCTCCAGTCCTTCAGCTCAATGAATATACCTTATAAATGAATACGGATGGTCCATATGTTGATGAGTATGTGAACTGTCTGAAAAATACATCTTTTTCATAGACAGTATTTTGTTTCATCATACTTAGGTTTAAGGCTTAGTCACTTCAGTTGTGTCCTACTCTTTGTGACCCAATGGACCATAACCACCAGGCTTCTCTGTCCATGGGATTCTCCAGGCAAGAATACTGGCATGTGTGCCATTTACTTCCCCAGGGAATCTTCTTGACCCAGGAACTGAACCCATATCTCCTGTGTCTCTTTATAACTAGCATCACCTGGGAAGCCCACTCTAGGGCCATAATTAGCCATATTATATCTATCTATTTACTCATAGGTGACTTCAGAGTAGATTCCACTTGGACATGTATTTTATTGTCAGATATTGCTAGTGACTATGGTAGACAGAGTAGACTCAAGGCTGTACAGAAAGTAAGAGCCCAGTGAGTAGAAAATACCCTTGATCAGTGATAACAACCAGTCTGTTAAATTTGGATTATCAAAAAGAGCAATTAATGTAGTGATATGTAAAGAATGATTTTTTTGCAAAAGTTAGAAATGATGGTCTCAGATTTTCATCGGTTGTAAACTTATAAATAGTTTTGATTGCCAAGAAGTTTTCTCCCCACTTATGGGAATGGTGCAGCTCATGATTATTTCTTTTAATCAAACAAAATAAAAAATACTCAATATGACATATTTTATTTTAGAGGAAATAATCCTTAAGAGATCCATGTAGACTCTTGAGGTAAATGGGTATTTTCAAATATTTCACATCCAAGATTGGAAATGCAATTGTGAGAGTATGAAAATGAAAAAAGGAAAAATCATGCATATCAGAGATATTACAAAACATACAAGTGTATGGCACACATTGTATGAAGTTAAAATCAAAGTAGAAATTCCAAGGAAAATAAGAGAGGCAATGTTCTACTTTCAAAATATGATCAAAGACTGGCAATGTTTGACACAGGCTTTGAGCTCTGCTATCATGGGCACTTCTTAAGCTCAAAAGCAAAATGACATTTTAGAGCTACCTCTTCAAAGAGTATTTTCAGACCCCTCTTTAAATCTTTATTTCTCAGACTATAGATGAAGGGGTTCAACATGGATGTGACCACGGTGTACATCACCGAGGCTGTTGCACTTGAGTGTAAGCTGTGGGTACCAGCAGGGCTAAGGTACACTCCTAAACCTGTACAATAAAATAAGGAGACAACAGAGAGGTGAGATGCACAGGTGGAAAATGCGTTATACTTGCCCTGAGCTGATGAGATTCTACATATGGAGGAAAGTATCTTATAATATGAGTAAAGGATACCAGAGAGGGGACCACCAGCCAATAGGACAGCTGCAAAATATATCAGTATGTTATTGAGAAAGGGGTCAGAACTAGTAAGTTGTGTCATCTGATTGAGTTCACAGAAAAAGTGGGGGATTTCTAAGACTGTACAGAAGGACAGTCTCAACACCATTAAGCTTTCTAACAAGGAATGCAGGGCACTGATGATCCAGGACACCAGCACCAGCAGTCCATAGAGCTAGGGGTTCATGATGGCCTTGTAGTGCAGGGGGTGGCAGATGGCCACAAAGCAGTCATAGGCCATCACGGTCAGCAGTACAATGTCCAGCACTACAAAGAGTGTGAAAAAATACACCTGGGTGATGCAGCCTTCAAATGTTATGACTTTGCTTTGGGTCTGGATGTTCCACAGCATATTTGGGATGGTGGTGGAGGTGAAGATGATGTCTACAAAAGACAGGTTGGAGAGGAAGAAGTACATGGGGGTGTGGAGGTGGGAGTCTGAGCTGATGGCCAGGATGATGAGCAAGTTTCCAAACACAGTGATCAGGTACATGGAGAGGAAAAGTCCAAATATGAGAGACTGAAGCTCTGGTTCCTCTGAAAATCCCAGAAGGTGAAATTCTGAAACCCTCGTTAGGTTCTTTGGTTCCATTTGGTGGTTAGACTACCAGGAAAGGGGAAAATTACATGACTATTTTCACACAAATGGGCATTACTCACATGATTGAGTTGCTATCTTTTATATTTTCCCATAAAGATATTAATGTCAATATTTTGTTCACAGATTTTGTGTACTCTAGGTAAGCTACCAACTTCAGTATTCTTGGGCTTCCCTTGTGGCTCAGCTTGTAAAGAATCTGCCTGCAATACGGGAGACCTGGGTTTGATCCCTGGGTTTGGAAGAACCCCTGGAGAAGGGAAAGGCTACCCACTCCAGTATTCTGGCCTGGAGAATTCCATGGACTGTATAGTCCATGGGATCTCAAAGAGTTGGACACGACTGAGAGACTTTAACACTTCACTGGGTAAACTCCTGTGTCATCTCCAATTAGCAGACTTGTCTAAGAGTCAATGTTTTCCCCAAGATGTCACATATTCAGAGTTTTAGTGAGAAATTATTTCATACATCTGAAAAATATAAGTTGAATAGTGACAATGTCCCAAGTACTGTCTATACAGGGAATGTAGTTTGCTGAAAACAAAAGCTCCTAAGATCCCATTTTGCAGACAGAATATAAGCCAACAAAAACTATATAGCATATCAGATGGTGACAGGTGTTATGTAGAAAAAGGAAGGAGGTATGATGTAGAGAGTCGAAAGGGAGTGTGATTTTTCATGTCTGTTTAGGCAAGACCTGTGAACAAGGTGCTATTTGAACAGAGACCTCAAGGATGACAGAACTAGGGCCATGAGCATACCTGGGGCAGTGCTAATTTGAAGGCCCTGAAGAAGGTGCTTGTTTAAAATGTTCCAGTCCAAAAAAGAAAGCCAGGCTGGTGAGGGACATGAGCGGGAGGGAGAGGGAGGAGAAATGGTGTCAGAAGATGTTGAGGAACAAGGTATTCTCTCTCTTGCCACTGAAACATCAAGTCACAAAGGAGTTCTTCATCCATGTTATGTATCTTCTATGTTTTAAGGAATTCACTGCTAGAAAAAGCCATATGAGAGACAATTGAAGGAAAATGCAAAACCAAATTCCAAATGAAAAGTTTATAATCATTTTGTTCAGTTGCTACCGAGAGGGTAACAAGGCAGGAAGGCTAGGGGTCTCCAAATGGAAGAAATAGGCTGCAAGTGCCAGCCATTTTTTAATCTCTCTCTTAAGTGGCAGGAGGAAACAAACTACAAGAGTCAGACCTTCTCCCCCTTCTCTACACAAAATTAAAAGGCAGTCTCTTTTAAAATTTTGTGTTGCCATGACAACACCTGATTCCGCCTGAACTTAACTTTTTTCAAACCTTGAGCTAACCAATGCGTTTTTCTTTGGAAATGTTCTCTTAAGCTATGTTAATGAGACTATGTATTTGCTTGGGAATCTGCCTCTCTTCAAGATTCATGTCAACTGTTTTATGGCCTGGGATAACTCACCTTGTGAAGATGTTATCTCAAAATGCATATTGTGGGTGAGGGGCCTGGTGCCACTTTCTGAGTTTTGAGACATTTCCTCTTAGCAGCCTGTTAATAGGCATATAACTTCTTGCTAAAAACTAGCAAGGGGGCACTCTTTCTGCCTGCTTCTGATGTCTATGTCAGAAGCTTTCTCTATCTCTTTTACACTTCAATAAAACTTTATTACACAAAAGCTCTGAGTGATCAAGACTTTTCACTGGCCCTGGATCAAATTCCTCTCCTCCTGAGATCAAGAATCCCAGCGTCTTTCATAACTCAGCAATAACCTTTCACTACATCGTGTCCCATTTTTTGCAACCCCATGAACTGCAGCACAGCAGGATTCCCTGTCTTTCACTATCTCAGGGAATTTGCTCAGACTTACATCAATTGAGTTGATGATGCCATCTAACCATCTTGCCCTCTGAGTCATAATATTTTAATAATATCACTAATTCAATTTTTTATTGTGAAAGACATTGAAAGAAATAAGATGACAGCAAGTTTTATAGTATGAGACAGAAACACTATTCAAGTCATAATTTTCTCTTATATGGAAATACATGGATTCCAATATGCATATGGAAGATAACGGTGATACTTATTCAAATGTAAAGAAAAGAGCCTATCAATGCAATTTTTAGTGATAGATTTAGAACAAAAAGACAATAACGGATGCAGAAAATAGTTGGAAATATGCAAAAGTGTATCTTATTTGCACTAAATATGAAGAAGAACATCCATTTTCATTTCTGTTTAAGGCAAGGATTTTCAAGTGAAGCACATTGAAGTGGTCATTAAATTTGTTAAATTAAAAAAACAGAACAATGGAGAGTACTTAAGATGCCTGGCTCAGATTTTTCACATAAAAATTTTAAATTCTCACATATTCTGCACAAATAGTTGTATACATATGTGACATATTTAAGTGGTAACAGCAATCTTAATGATAAAAATCCAGTTTCTAGTTTGAAAGCATATAATAAATAAACAGGAGCAAAAACATGCTGAACTTCCTATAGGAAAGCAAAGGACTTGAACAGGTCAATTTTAAAATGAGGAAATAATGGGCTAGTGAATTTATTTAATTTAATCTTATTTAATCTTTAACATTTATTTAATCTTATAGGCAATGAACAATTGCAGAGTAAACTCGTTGGCATACTCATTTTCACATAATAAAATTTTTTAAATTTTAATATTAAAAGGCTGGAAATACCATGAAATGCATGTCCCTTGAACTGTTGTTGCAAGAAATTGTTTGCCAGTATTCCTTATTCTGGATCTTACTCATTATACTGAAGTATACTTCTTCTTTGAAAAATATCCTACTTCACTGTACATCCCCCATAGCTAGTAACATATATCTGTATTTCAGTTAATTACAAAGGTCCTTGTACTTATGCCCCACTTTTGCTGAAAGCACTTTGTACCTCTCGTTCCCTATTCTTATTGGGCTTCCATGTCCATCATTTAATGGTCAGTGTTGACCCCTGGACTGTTGAGTTCAGTATTCACTTCTATGCATAGTGTAATCCATTAATTTATCAGTCAAAATAACAAACAACTGCAGTGATCATGACTCTGTGTTTACTCTACATTGGTGCTCAGGTGAATTCAGGTCAATATTAGTGGCTGTCATTCTATCTGACTGTCTCTTGTAGTATCTACTGGGCTCTTGAACTCACCTGGGTGGAGTTTCTGACAGCAAGATCTCAACATACATGGCCCAACTCATCTTGATGGAGACAGAGACTCTGTGTACAGACTAGATTGTGGGGTCAGGTATCGGTCCCCCAACTAGAGTTCTGACTCTGCAAGCACCAACCATGCCCCAACTTAGTCCAAGGTTGCACAGGCAGAGGGACTACAGCACAGGAAATATTTATGGCTCCTTATGTCTGCTAGTTAGCATGTTTCCCTTTTGTAACTACTACTTTTAATAATTGATTTCCCTGTGGGAGAGTGGTCTGGTCAGATAGAAAAAGTTTCCTGCTCATACTCTGTATCTGGGATACAATGTTACAAGCCAGATGAATTCAGTATTCAGTGTTTATTACTTCTTTAATAAATTCATCAGTCTTCCAGAGGAATAAGCCTTAAGGTCTCAACACCTCACCCCGTCTCTGAGTTCAAATTTTCTCCAGAGTCTAAGCTTGAGGATTCTGTCTTGATTAGATCCCTAATCAAGGCACTGACTTCACTCCTGGTGAGCCACAGCCCTTCATATCTAGAGAAAATTAGCATTCTCATCTTCAAAAATGGGATAAACTTATTCCTTAATATAAAACCTTGGAGAGTGTTGCGCTTGGATTTACGACAGTTTTGCCAAAACAGTTAGGAGCTTCATACTTACAGCACCAGCTAAGAGTTGCCAGGAAGCCCCTCATTAGAAAATGTTTGTTATAAGAGTTGTATGGATTTTAGTACTATATAGGGACTGAATAATTTAATATTAAAAATACTCCATTCTATGTAGTTAGTTTAGTCACCCAGTCATGTCTGACTCCTTGTGACCCCATGGACTGCAGCATGCCAGGCTTTCCTGTCCATCACCAGCTCCTAGAGCTTGCTCAAACTCATGTCCATTGAGTCAGTGATGCCATCTAACCATCTCATCCTCTCTTGTCCCCATCTCCTGCCTTCAGTCTTTCCCAGCATCAGGGTCTTTCCCAATGAATCAGTTCTTTGAATCAGGTGGCCAAAGTATTGGAGCTTCAGCTTCAGCATCAGTTCTTCCAATGAATATAGGACTGATTTCCTTTAGGATGGACTGGTTGGATCTCCTTGCAGTCCAAGGGACTCTCAAGAGTCTTCTCCAACACCACAGTTTAAAAGTTGGATGGCATCACCGACTAGATGGAGGTGAGTTTGAGCAAGCTCTGGGAGCTGGTGAAAGACAGGGAAGCCTGGTGTGCTGCAGTCCATGGGGTCACAGAGTCGGACATGACTGAGTGACTGAATTGAACAGAACAGAACTGAACCAAACAATTCTACGCATATATTTAATCTTATAGGTAATGAAATAATTGAAGGTTAAGCTCTTTGGCATACAATTTTGATGTAATAAAATTTTTTATTTAAATATTAAGAGGGAAGAGACACTGAAATGTATGCCTCATCAAGGGCTGTTGCAGGGAAGTGTTTGCCAGCATTCTAGGTCTGGATCTCATTCATCATAGTCAAATATGCTTCTCCTTAGAAAAACATCCTACATCACTGTACATCCCCCACCAGCTATTTCCCTATATCTCTACTTTTCCTGCCCATACTCTGTGTCTAGGATACAGAGTATATAGGTTTACATTTCCTGCACACCGGATTGTCTTCACCTGAACTTTTGAATGAGAAGTGTATATGAATTAATTTCATATGCATAATCAATTCTATTTTTTTAATGCAAGGACCCATGAATCACATCAAATAATATACTTCTGAAAAGGTTTGAATTGATATATTCAAAGAAGATATATATATATGTATATAATCAAGACATATTGAAAGGTATTCAACAAATTAAAAGGTATTATTGTTGTTTAGTTGCTAAGTCATTTCTGACACTTTGCAACCCCATGGATTTTCCAGGCAATAGTACTGGATTGCCATTTCCTTCTCCAGGTGATCTTCCCAACCCAAGGTCAAACCTGGGTCTCCCGCATTGTAGACAGACGCTTTACCATCTGAGCCACCAGGGAAGTCTGTAAATCAATTATATCACAGTAAATATTCTTAAAAAGTAGATGTATAAAAAAAAAACCGTGATAAAATTCAACATCTATCCATGGTAACAATCCTCATCAAAGTGGGTATCAGTTCAGTTCAGTTGCTCAATCGTGTCCGACTCTTTGCGACCCCATGAATTGCAGCATGCCAGGCCTCCCTGTCCAACACCAACTACTGGAGTTCACCCAAACCCATGTCCATTGAGTCAGTGATGCCATCCAACCGTTTCATCCTCTATCTTCCCCTTCTCCTCCTGTCCTCAATCTTTCCCAGCATCAGGGTCTTTTCAAATGAGTCAGCTCTATGCATCAGATGGCCAAAGTATTGGAGTTTCAGCTTCAACATCAGTCCTACCAATGAACACCCAAGACTGATCTCCTTTAGGATGGGCTGGTTGGATGTCCTTGCAGTCCAAGGGACTCTCAAGAGTCTTCTCCAACACCACAGTTCAAAAGCATCAATTCTCCGGCACTCAGCTTTCCTTATAGTCCAACTCTCACATCCGTATATGATCACTGGAAATATCATAGCCTTGACTAGATGGACCTTTGTTGACAAAGTATTGTCTCTGCTTTTCAATATGCTATCTAGGTTGGTCATAACTTTCCTTCCAAGGAGTAAGCGTCTTTTAATTTCATGGCTGCAATCACCATCTGTAGTGATTTTGGAGCCCAGAAAAATAAAGTCAGACATTGTTTCCCCATCTATTCCCATGAAGTGATGGGACCAGATGCCATGATCTTTGTTTTTTGAATGTTGAGCTTTAAGCCAACTTTTTCACTCTCCTCTTTCTCTTTCATCAAGAGGCTCTTTAGTTCTTCTTCACTTTCTGCCATAAGAGTGGTGTTATCTGCATATCTGAAGTGGGTATAGAGGGAACATATCTCAACAAAATGGCATTTATGACCTAAACACAGCCAACCTCATATTCTACAGTGAAAAGCTAAGAGTCTTTCCTCTAAATTCAGGAACAAGACAAGGATGCCCACTCTCTCTACTTCTAGTATCCACTCCTAATACTTCAAAATACTTATGACATTTTCCACAGAAATATAATAAATATTCTTAAAATTCAAGGCTTCCCTGGTGACTCAGATGGTAAAGAATTGGCCTGCAATGCAGGAGACCCAGGTTTGATACCTTGGTCGGGAAGATCCTCTGGAGAAGGAAATGGCAACCCACTCCAGTATTCTTGCCTGGAGAACCCCATGGACAGAGAAGCCTTGGTGGGTTACAGTCCATGGGGTCACAAAGAGTTGGACACAACTGAGGGACTAAAACACATACATGGCTAAAATTCATATGGAACCACAAAATAATCTGAGTAGTCAAAGCAATCGCAAAACAAAGCCAACCAACCAACCAACCAACCAAAAAAAATCTTCATGACAATGAAATTGGGTTTATCATTCTCCTAAACTTCAGACTATACTGCAAAGCTACAGTCATCAAAATGGCATGGTACAGTCGCATACAATTAATGCAACAGAACAGAGAGCTGAGAAATAAACCACACACTTATGGTCAATTAACCTATGACAAAGTAGGTAAGGATATTAAAAAAGAGTCTTTCATCAAGTGGTTCTGGGAAAATTGGACAGCTACATGTAAAGAATTAGATTAAAATATTTCTCACACCATATACAAAAATAACACAAATGGATTAAAGACTTAAAGGTAAGACTGGAAACCATAAAAATCATAGAAGAAAGCATAGGTAGAACAGTCTTTGACCTAAATCATAGTACTATTGTTTTGGATCTGTCTCCTAAAGCAAAGGAAATAAAAGCAAAAAATAAACAAAAGTGACCTAATTAGACTTGAAAGCTTTTGCAAAGCACAGAAAGCCATTCACCATGAGGAGACAACTTACTGGAGAGCTTATTGATACAACAACCAAAGTAAACAAATCTGAATTGCAAACATCTGCTGTTTCTTATTTCTGGCATTTGCACCAATATTTAAGACAGCATTCATGATCATTCTGTTTTTCAAGTTTACTTCAAAAAACTGTATTAAAATGTGATTTTATTGAGGTTACTTTTCAGGAAACCAGGGGAGATTGGAATAAAATAAGTTCTTGGGGAGAAAAATTGGTGAGTCTGAATTACAGGCTAGACAGGAATTCAACCTCTCTTGTCAGTTGCCCTTTGATCATAATCATTGAAGAGATTCTGATCATAATGAGGACTTATAATGGATGATATTCAAATGTACATTCATTGATTCTTTTTTTTTTATTATGGCTAACTTTAGAAAAGAGTGAAGTGTTTAATTTAGAGCTATGGAAAGATTCATGAGTGGGCAGCACTGGAAATTTTCAAGGGGAAACAGGAATATAACACAGTAAGTTTCCTAGATATGAATGAGTTCCTTTCCAAGAGTGTGTTCATAAGTCCAGTTTGTTCAGAAATCGAACACAATTAGCGTACCCAATGAACACAATCAGTTACATAGTACTATACTATAATCAGTTTCCCTGGAGAAATGGCAACCCGCTCTAGTATTTTTTGCCTGAGAAATCACATGGACAGAAGAGCCTGGTAGGCTACAGCTGATGGAGTCACAAAGAGTCAAACACAACTGAGTGACTAAACCACGACCATCACTATAATAGGTTCATACTACTTTTTGCACAAATAACACATGAAAAACAAGTACAAAACATAAAGGAAACTGTCTTAATCTTACTGTATAGTGCCTTGAGAAGTACAGTAGTAGAGTACAGCAGCTGGCATATAGGCTTTGGCGTTGAGTGCACAGACAAGAAGAATTATTAGTTGGAGGAGGGAGAGAAGATGGGAGATGGTAGAGCTGAAGGATCATTAGCAGTAGGAGATGGAAGCTTAAATTTCACTCATACCTGATGCTGATGGCACAGGTTCTGATTCCTTGCTGATTCATTTGATCTACCCTCTTGAAAAAACTTCCCTTGTAGTTCCAAGGCTATTCTGGTAGCTCAGTTGGTAAAGAATCCACCTGCAATGCAGGAGACCCTGGTTCAATTCCTGGGTTGGCAAGTTCCCCAGAAGAAGGGATAGGTTACCCACTCCAGTATTCTCTGCCTTCTCTGGTGGCTCAGATGGTAAAAAATCTACCTGCAATGCAGGAAACCTGGGTTTGATCCCTGGCTTGGGAAGAGCCTCTGGAGAAGGGCATGACAACCCACTCCAGTATTCTTGCTTGGAGAATTCCATGGACAGAGGAGCCTGGTGACTGTAGTCCTTGGGGTTGCAAAGAGTTGGACATGGCTGAGCAACTGAGCACTTGAAAAAACAATCTGCTGATGTCTTGGTGTAGCTTTTTCTCCCATCAGAGATGACACAGCAGCACTGGATTGCATTCTGAATGGCTGCTGCAACCTTCGTGTGCCATTCTACATTTAGGTTCTGCACCTCAAAAACTAATTTGTTCTTGTTGTTCAGTCACTCAGTCACGTCTGACTCTGTGAGACTCCCTGGAGGGTCCATGGAATTCCCCAGGCCAGAATACTGGAGTTAGTAGCCTTTCCTTTCTCCAGGGGGGTCTTCCGAACTCAGGAATTGAACCCAGGTCTCCTGCATTGCAGGTGGATTCTTTACCATCTGAGCCACAAGAAAAGCTCAGTTTCTGCTGTATGACAAAGTAAATTAGCTACATGTATACATGTAGCAACTTCACTTTCACTTCTCACTTTCGTGCATTGGAGAAGGAAATGGCAACCCACTCCAATGTTCTTGCCTGGAGAATCCCAGGGACGGGGGACCCTGGTGGGCTCCCATCTATGGGGTCGCACAGAGTCAGACACGACTGAAGTGACTTAGCAGCAGCATAGATATATTCCCTTCCTCTTGGACAGGCTTTCCTGTCCATCATCATCTCCCAGAGTTTACTCAGACTCATGTCCATATGCAAGTTGGTGATGTCATCCAACCGTCTCATCCTGTCGCCCCTTCTCCTGCCCTCTATTTTTCCTAGCATCGGAGTCTTTTCCAATGAGTTAACTCTTTGCATCAAGTGCCCTCTCAAATAAAGAAAATCCCCTTGCTGTTTTCTGTGTCTTGGTTCTCTCTGGTTCTTCAGTTACATCTTCTTCCTCTTGTCTTAGTCATTTCTCTGGTCCTCCAATTCCTTCAATTCCTCGCTCCAATCTCTTAGTTATTTTCAGTTTGTTTCCATCATTTTTACTTGGTGCTTCTTGGCAGCACCAACAACATCACCACTGCTTTTATGCTTGCTTCTGGACATCCTGGGATTGAAATAAAGAGAGTTACTGTACCCTATACAACACTGTACTGTAAAGTACACAAAAGCACAACCACTTGTAGAGGATGCACACATGTGACAACATATGCAAGACACTTTATATTTTATTTGAGAACAAATTGTTCTTAAAAAACACATCTCTTCATAGGATAATGGGAATTTCCCAACTGTCCAGATCCAAGGTTGAGAATAAATCTGAGAAAGTGGGAAAATGATAAAACAGAAAAACTCTTGTATATGAAAGAGAGAGTAAGCACACACTTCAATAAAGTGAGTGACATAAACTGTATGGACATGTTGAAATAAAAGAAATGAAAATTCCAGGAAATAAATAGAAGGAGTAAGTTCTACTTTCACAGCCAGATCAAAGAATCTGATCAAAGATTTGCAATATAGAGCACTGAATCTCTGAATCCTTCAATTATGTGCCTTTCTTTATCTCAGGACAAGTGTCCTTTTTATAGCTGCCATTCTGAAAAATGTCTTCAGAGCCCTCTTTATGTCTCTATTCCTTAGACTATAAATGAAAGGATTCAGCATGGGTGTGACCACAGTGTACATCATTGATGCTGTTGCACTTGACTGGGAGCTGTGGGTAGCAGCAGAGCTAACATACACTCCTAGGCTTGTACAATAAAATAAGGAGACAACAGAGAGGTGAGACACACAGGTGGAAAGTGCTTTATACTTTCCCTGAGCAGATGAGATTCTGTGGATGGAAGATGCTATCTTAATGTAAGAGTAAAATACTCCAGTGAGAGGACCACCAGCTAGCAGCACAGCTGTGATGTATATCACCAAGTCATTGGGAAAGCTGTCAGAACAGGCAAGTTGGACCATCTGATTGAGTTCACAGAAATAGTGAGGGATTTCCAACTCTCCACAGAAGGACAGTCTCAACACCATTAAGGTTTGTAATAATGAATGCAGGACACTGATGGCCCAGCTAACTAGAACCAAAATTCTACAGACTTTTGGATTCATGATGACCATGTAGTACAGGGGGTGGCAGATGGCCACAAAGCGGTCATAGGCCATTACCGTCAGGAGGAAGTCATCTAACCCTGCAAACAGCATTAAAAAATACACATGAATGATGCAGGCTTCATAGGTTATAACTTGGCTTTGTATGTAGATGTTCCATAGCATTTGGGGGATGGTGGTGGAGGTGAAGCAGATGTCTACAAAAGAAAGGTTGGAGAGGAAGAAGTACATGGGGGTGTGGAGGTGGGAGTCTGAGCTGATCGCCAAGATGATGAGCAGGTTTCCAAACACAGTGATCAGGTACATGGAGAGAAAAAGCCCAGATATGAGGGGTTGTAGTTCTGGTTCCTCTGAGAATCCCAGGAGAAGAAATTCTGAAGGTCTTGTTAAGTTCCTTTGGGCCATGCTTTGGAGGTGACTACAAATAAAGGGCAAAATGACATGTTTAGCTTGCATCCTCACATTACTGAAATGCTACCCTTTATATTTTGTGGTTAAAAATTAATTTCAGTATTTTGTTCTTGGATTTGGCAGAGTATACAGTCCTGAAAAACCAATTCTCCTAAAATCCAGTCATGGAGAAAGAATATAGGAAATAAAAAACTACAGCATGTCAGATGGTGACAGAGACTATGAAAAAAATGAAAGCAAGTGTAAGGGGAAAGAGTAAAGAGGGGGTGCTACTTTTTATAGGTGTTCAGGCAAGGCATGCAGACAGGGTGACTTTGAACAGAGACCTCAATGAAGAAAGAGCAGGAGCCTTGAATATATCAAGTGTGTGCTTGGTAGGGAGAACAGCCAGTGCAAAGGCCCTGGTTGGTGCTTGTTTAAGATGTTCTAGTTTAAAGAAAGGAAGCCAGTGTGGGGAGGGTAATGGACAAGAGGTAGAGTGAGGACTGGTGGTGTCAGAGGATGTTGAGGACCAAGGTGGCTTCCTGATGCTGCTGAAATTATAAGTATTGGGAACCTTTCATCCATACTATGTTCCTCTAGCACTTTCTGAAATTGTTGCAAGACTGCCCTGTATGTTTAAATAAATCCTTCTGTTGACTAAGTTATGGCCTCTGTACTAGTCACCTTGGAATATATCAGTTCAGCACCCCCGATCTCAAGACTTCTCACACTCCACAAGGCACCAAGTCTCTCTCACATACACACAGTAGACCCTGGCTTCCTAAGCTATATTACTTCCATGTATTTTTCACCTCTAACAACCCTGATTGACTTATTGATACAACTCAAGTCAAACAGATCAAATTATTTATAACTGGCATCTAGCAATAATCTCAGACACCAATAAACTTGAGTTTTATTTTGGTATGGTCATTTTCTTCCTTGTATTAAGCATACATTATTTGCTCTTTTCAGTGAGCAAAGATGCCTGTATATATATCTATATATCTATAATCCTCCTCTAATCCAAAACACAAATTGTACAGTAGAACAGAAAAATGAACAAAGGGAAAAACCCCATACTTTATTTTTTATTTATTTTTTCACATTTTATAAAAAGATGTATATAAGGTACAATGAATATGAATTGAATGTTGGCCATTTTTAGTCTCTTGCAACAAATATTGTTTTTCCTGAGACTAATATTTATTTGAGCTACTGGTTTTATATGATATTCTCCTATTGGCAAACCTCTATCTCTGTTTTCACATGTGGCATCTTCTCTTTGTTCTTCTTGGGTTTTGATTGCCTTTCTGATAAGTCCTATGGGCATATTCTAGTCCTAATTCTGATCTTTACCCAACCATCAGTGACCTCTGCAGTCCACACACACACACAACCTTCAGACATGGAAATAATTCCAGTCTTTTTTTCTTTATCCATTTCCCTGTTGTTGGACATTCTTCCATGTCCTGGCTATTGTAAATAGTGCTGCAATGAACATTGGGGTGCATGTATGTTTTTGAATTATGGTTTTCTCTGGGTATATGCCCAGGAGTGAGATTGCTGGGTCACATGGAAAGCAGAAATAGAGATGCAGACATAGAGAACAAATCTATGGATCAGTTCAGTTCAGTTTAGTTCAGTCTCTCAGTCATGTCTGACTCTTTGCGACCCCATGAATTGCAGCACGCCAGGCCTCCTTGTTCATCACCAACTCCTGGAGTTCACCCAAACCCATGTCCATCAAGTCAGTGATGCCATCCAGCCATTTCATCCTCTGTCATCCCCTCCTCCTGCCCTCAATCCCTCACAGCATCAGAGTCTTTTCCAATGAGTCAACTCTTCACATGAAGTGGCCAAAGTATTGGAATTTCAGCTTTAGTGTCAGTCCTTCCAAAGAACACCCAGGACGTATCTCCTTTAGAATGGATTGGTTGGATATCCTTGCAGTCCAAGAGACTCTCAAGAGTCTTCTCCAACACACCAGTTCAAAAGCATCAATTCTTCGGCACTCAGCCTTCTTCACAGTCCAACTCTCACATCGATACATGACTACTGGAAAAACCATAGCCTTGACTAGACGGATCTTAGTCAGCAAAGTAATGTCTCTGCTTTTTGATATGCTATCTAGGTTGGTCATAACTTTCCTTCCAAGGAATAAGCGTCTTTTAATTTCATGGCTGCAGTCACCATCTGCAGTGATTTTGGAGCCCAAAGATACCAACGGGATAAGAGGAGGTGAGAGGAATTGGGAGGTTGAGACTGACACATGTACACTTTTGATACTATGTATAAAATAGATAACTAATGAAAACCTATTGTATAGCATAGGGAACTCTACTTCATGCCCTGTGGGGACTTGAGTGAAAAGAATTACAAAAGGGAGAGTATATATGTATATGTGTGATTGATTCATTTTGCTGTACAATAGAACAACATTGTAAAGCAACTATACTCCAATTAAAATTAATTAAAAAATAAAATGAAGGGAGAAAGCAGTATCCCAGTTGCAATTTCATGTTTATGGAGATTTGTGGCTTTCAGTGTGCTTAAGGAAGGTATAAGTGATCTTTGGTCAAATGGTAAAAAAGGATGTTTTCCTCATGATGGCTGAATGTGAGGTAACATTTAGATACAGATCTAATCACAAATACAGGAGACCTGGGTTCGATCTCTGGGTTGGGAAGAGCCCCTGGATAAGGGAATAGCAACCACTCCAGTATCCTTGCCTAGAGAATTCCATGGACAGAGGCGCCATGAGGTCACAAAGAGTTGGACATGACTGAGCAACTAACACACACAAAACACAATAATGACAAAATGTCAGAAAGAGCATTAAGGGATAATTATATGTAAAACTTGCTTGGAACTTCTAAAGGGTGATTTATTAGCACTAAACTAGTAGAATTTTCACTACTCATTTTGTTTAAAACAATGATTTGCAGGTGAAGGATAGTAATATGCTAGGCCAATTCTTTAGGGAAAAAATTAAAATTGAAGAGCAATGGAGAGAACACAATATGACTGATGGTAGATGTGACTACACAAAATTTACACACACTCACAGTCCCTCTCAAATACAATTATACTTACATAAAGAAACTAAAACAGCCAATTTGTGAAAAACTCCAATTCTTTGTTTGAGAGACTGCACTAAAACATAAGAATAAAAGCTCACAGATCCTATTACACAAAATTGGAAGACTCACGCTGATAAGAGATAAAGGGCTAGCAAATCCACATATATATTCATCTTCAGAGGTAATGGAATAGTTGGAAACTGAGTTCATTAGCACACCCCTTTGCACATCATAAAATTTTTTTTCATTTCTTTCACAGAAGAAAACTGCAAAGTTTATGTCTTTGGAAACTGCTGTTTCAAGGATGTATTTGCAGTCATTCCTTAGTATGGACCTACTTAGTATCAACACTTAAAACATGATCAAATATGTCCTGTCATAAAAATTAAAAGAAATGCCACATGTAAAATAAGATAGAGAAAGAGCCAGTGGGAATTTGCTGTATGATACAGGAAGCTCAAACCAGTATTCTGTGACAACCTAGAGGTGTGGGATGGGGGAGGTGGGAGGCAGGTTCAAGAAGAAGGAGACATATGTATACCTCTGACTGATTCATTTTGATGTATGGCTGAAACCAATACAATATTGTAAGGCAATTATCCTCCAATTAAAAACAGATTAAGAAGAAATGCCCTCACTATGTCTTATATCCATCCATTGCTAATACCCAATTTTTCTACTCCAGTAAATGAATAAGATGTTGGACATTTGTTTTACTTTTACTGGAAGCACTTTATGCTTCTCACCCCTCTTCTATTTGGGCTTACATTTATATCATTTAATTAGCATCACTGAATATTGCCATACTGAGTTGAACGTTCACTTCTCTTTCTAGCATCATAAAAATGAATTGATATTAAATCAAGCAAGCAACCAACCATAGTGATCTCTGGGCTCTGGGTTAGGCTGAAATGGTTCTCAGGTGACAGCTAGTGAACATTCTCTCTGACCTTTTCCTGCAGTGTCTTTTGGGTTCTTGAAATCTCTTGCATGGGAACTCTGAGAGGAAGGTCTTCCCGTGGAAATCTGAATCCCTTCCTGGATGGTTGATGATGGTTGATGATGGAGCTCTGTCCCCAGATGAGAGAGCATATATGATGATTCAAATATTGGTCCTTTAGTCAGAATTAGGACTCCAAAAGGAACAACCAGGTCTAGTCCGTGTCAAGGTTGTACAAGCTCAGAAATGCAGCAGAGGAGATATTTACTGCTTCCTCTGTCTGCTAAGTAGGTTCATTTCCCTCTTGTTACTAAGCCTTGTAGTAGTAACCCACCCTTGTTACTACGTGATTTCCCTGTGGACACTGGTCTGGACAAAAATAATTTTTGTCTTCTGATTCTCTAGTCCCAGGATACTAGCTATAAGTCAGGAGATTTCAATGTTTATTAATCATTCTCCATTAACTCTCTTCCTTTCCAGAGGTCTAAATTCACAGTATTGTATCTCAATCCTGAATTTAAGTTTTCTCCAACATCTGAGTCCAAGACAACTGTCTTGACTTGTTCCCTTGAATCATTAAAGCATTGACTTGTGATGGCTAACAGCCCATGAAACCCTTAGAAAATAGTTATTCCCTTCATTATAAGAGGGACAGTTCTGTTTCTCTAACGGAAAACATTCGGCAGCGCACCTTTTGTCTTCCTGACTTTCTTTTTTTTTTCAGCCATTCTCAGTCTGTCCCACTCTTTGTGACCCTATGGACAGCAGCCTGCCAGGCTCCTCTGTCTGTAAGATTTTGCTTGCAAGAATACTGGAGTGGGTTGCCTTTTCCTCCTCCAGAGAGTGTTCCCAACCCCGGGACTGAACCCAATCTCCTGCATTGCAGGAGGATTCTTTACCACTGCACTACCTGGGAAATCTCTGGCTTCCTGACACTTGCTAAAACCATTAGAAACTTCATATTATACCTGAATTTGAGAGCTGTCATTTTGCCCCTCATTATAAAGTATATGTAAGTTATGAGATATATTTAGATCTTTTCAAGCACCATGACCTACCTTAGCACATTATAGGGATGACTTAATTTAATTTGTAGAGAAGTTCCTTCTGTGAAGTAGCACTAGTATAACTTCATATTCTGTTTCAGGAATGGGGCTCAGAGGAATTTTATATTCTGCAGAAAATTACAAACTGATTTTTGGGTGGAATCTTGATTGGAATTCGTTCAAGATGTTTCTAGTTCTCAGGCCTTCATTTGTGGTTCTCATGTAGAGATGGTATTGCTCCTGGGGTTATTTGGCAATGTAAGGTGGGATGCTGTAAAACACTTACAATTAATAGGATAACACTCAACACCAATAATTATCCTGCAGCAAATGTTAATGTCTACAGGAGAGGAAACCCACTTATATCAACACTTCCCCAATTCCACTGTGGATACAAGTCACCAGGAATTGTAATTCAGGGCAAATTCTCATTGAGCAGGTCTCCAGTGGGTCTAAGGACTCTGCATTTCTAATGGCTGTGTAGGGTTATGAAGCTGCAGATTCTGCTCTTGAGGATCACTCTTTGAGTAACAAGTCTCTCGGCCTCTGCTAGAGTCAGGTATAGGAATGTTTACGTCTGTACCCAAAATCATTTTTTGTACATAATTTCTTGTTTTTATTTTTTTATACATATATCCCCTCCCTCTTTAGCCTCCCTCCAGTCCTCACCCTATCCCACCCCTTTAGGTCATTGCAGAGCATCGGGCTGGGCTCCCTGTGTTATAAAGCAGCTCCCACTAGCTAGCTATTTTACACATGGTAGTGTCAATGATATGTCATTGCTATCCTCTCAGTTTGTCCCACCCTCTCTAGCTGTGTCCACAAGTCCATCTTCTATATCTGTGTCTCTATTCCTGCCTCGCAAATAGGTTCATCAGTACCATTTTTCTAATTTCATATATATGTGTTAATATACAATATTTAGTAGAGAATAACAATGGAATGGGAAAAGACTAGAGATCTCTTCAAGAAAATTAGAGATACCAAGAGCAAAGATGGGCACAATAATGGACAGAAATGATATGGACCTAACAGAAGCAGAAGATATTAAGAAGAGGTGGCAACAAAACACAGAAGAACTATACAAAAAAGATCTTCATGACCAAGATAACCACGATGGTGTAATCCCTCACCTAGAGCCAGACATCCTGGAATGCAAAATCAAGTGGGCCTTAGGAAGCATCACTACAAACAAAGCTAGTGGAGGTGGTGGAATTCCAGTTTAGCTGTTTCAAATCCTGAAAGATGATGCTGTGAAAATGCTGCACTCAATATGCCACAAAATTTGGAAAACTCAGCAGTGGCCACAGGACTGGAAAAGGTCAGTTTTCATTTCAGTTACAAAGAAAGGCAATGCTAAAGAATGTTCAAACTACCACACAATTGTACTCATCTCACACACTAGCAAATTAATGCTCAAAATTCTCCAAGCCAGGCTTCAACAGTACATGAACCATGAACTTCCAGATGTTCAAGCTGGATTTAGAAAAGGCAGAGGAAGAATCAGAGATCAAATTGCCAACATCTGTTGGATCATTGAGAATACAAGAGAGTTCTAGAAAAACATCTATTTCTACTTTATTGACTATATCACCACAAACTGTGGAAAATTCTTAAAGAGATGGGAATAACAGACCACCTTACCTGTCTCCTGAGAGATTTGTATGCAGGTCAAGAAGCAACAGTTAGAACTGGATATGGAAAAACATACTGGTTCCAAATTGGGAAGGGAGTATATCAAGGCTGCATATTTAACTTATATGCAGAGTACATCATGTGAAATGCTGAGCTGGATGAAGCACAAGCTGGAATCAAGATAGCTGGAAGAGATATTAATAACCTCAGATATGCAGATGACACCACCTTTATGGCAGAAAGTGAAAAAGAACTAAGCCTTTTGATGAAAGTGAAAGAAAAGAGTGAGAAAGTTGGCTTAAAACTCAACATTCAGAAAACTAAGATCATGGCATCCGGTCCCATCACTTTATGGCAAATAGAAGGGGAAACGATGGAAGCAGTGAGAGACTTTATTTTCTTGGGATGCAAAATCACTGCAGATGGTGATTGCAGCCATGAAATTAAAAGACATTTGCTCCTTGGAAGGAAAGCTATGAGCAACCTAGACAGCATATTAAAAGCAGAGACATTACTTTGCCAACAAAGGTCCCTGAGGTCAAAGCTATGGTTTTTCCAGTAGCCATCTATGGATGTGAGAGTTGAACTATAAAGAAAGCTGAGCACCAAATAACTGATGCTTTTGAACTGTGGTGTTGGAGAAGACCCTTGAGAGCCCCTTGGACTGCAAGGGGATCCAACCAGTCAAACCTAAAGGAAATAAGTTCTGAATATTCATTGGAAGGACTGATGCTGAAGCTGAAACTCCAGTACTTGGCTACTTGATGCAAAGAACTGAGTCATTGGAAAAGACCCTGATGCTGGGAAAGATTGAAGGCAGGAGGAGAAGGGGACAACAGAGGATGAGATGGTTGGATGGCATCACTGACTCAATGGACATGAGTTTCAGCAAGCTCTGGGAGTTGGTGATGGACAGGGAAGCCTGGCATGCTGCAGTCCATGGGGTCACACAAATTCAGACATGACTGAGTGACTGAATTGAAATGAATATATCATATTTGTTTTTCTCTTTCAGACTCTGGTCTGTACAACAGGCTCTAGGTTCATCCACTTCAAATTGACTCAAATTTGTTCCTTTTTATGATGAAGTAATATTCCATTATATATGCATACCACAACTTCTTTATCCATTCATCTATTGATGGATATCTAGGTTGCTTCCATGTCTTGGCTATTGTAATTAGTGTTGCAATGAACATTGGGGTTTATGTGTCTTTATGAATTGTGGTTTTCTCATGGTATATGCCCAGTAGTGGGATTGCTGGGTCTTGTCTGTCTGTGTTAGTCATTCAATCATGCTTGACTCTTCTGACCCCATGGACTATATAGCCTGCCAGTCCCCTCTGTTGATGGAATTCTCCAAGGAAGAATATTGGAGTGGGTAGCCATTCCCTTCTTCAGGGGATCTTCCAGACCCAGGAATAAAACCTGGTTCTCCTGCCTTGCAGGCAGATTCTTTACCATCTGAGCCACCAGGGAAGCCCATTTTAAGGTCAATGATTAGCAGATCTTTTTTATCTACTAGCTTTATCCCCCTTTATATAAGCTGACATATTAAAATTGCCTGGGATTAGGATGTGCACATTATTTTGAGGCCTGTATTCTGCCAACTACAAAGTCTTTTCCTGACATATATTATTTACTATCATTCAAAAGCATTTATATAAAAGAATCAACCAGAGTTTATTACAGCCTGTGAAGTGGGTGAAAGAAACACTTTTCTTTCAAAATTGTGTTAAAAAAATTAGTTTTGTTACAGAACACATAAATATTCCTATACCTGACTCTAACACAGGCCCAGAACCTTGTTACTCAAAATATTACCCAGATATTAGGACCTGCAATTTTATACTGCCATGATATTGTTAGAAATGCAGAGTCCTCAGGCCCACTGGAGACCTGCTAAATGAGAATTTGCCCTGAATTACAGTTCCTGGTGACTTGTATGTACGGTGGAGTTGCAGAAGTGCTGGTGTATATGGCTTTTCACATCTTCAGTGTTAACTTTGGGACAGGATGCCTGTGCTCCCTGCTATCCTGTGTATTGTGGTGTTTTGCAGCATTTGACTTTTCATTGTCAAACAACCCCAGGAGAAAAACCATCTCTGATTGAGAACCACTAACCAAAGCCTGAGAACTGGAAGCATCCTGAAATAATTCCAATCAAGACTCCATCCCAAAATCAGTTTGCAATTTTCAGCAAAACATTAAATACATCCCAGACCCATTCCTGAAATGGAGGAGGGAGTTATAACAGCACTATCTCACAAAAGGAGCTTCTCTAAAATTTAACTTCCTATAATGTACTAAGGCAGGTTTCCTTGGTGGTACAGATAGTAAAGAATCCGCCTGCAGTGCAGGTGACACAGGTTTTATCCCTGGCTTGGGAAGATCTCCTAGAGAAGGAAATGACAACCCACTCCAGTATTCTTGCCTGGGAAATCTCATGGTCAGAGGAGACTCACGGGCTACAATCATGGGATTGCAGAGTCAGACGCAACTGAGTGACTAACACATACATACATACATACACTGTACTAAAGCAGATTAGGGTACTTAAAAAAATCTAAATATATCCCCAAATGTACAAACATTTATAATGAGAAGCAAAAGGACAGCTCTCAACTTCAGATATAAATGTGAAATGCCTAATGATTTTAGCAAAAGTGTCAGGAACTGGAAGAGTGCACTATCCAATATTTTACATTAAAGAAACAAAATTGTCCCTCATATAAAGACTGTGTCCGTGTGCCCAGTTGCTTAGTGGGTCTGACTCTTTGTGACCCCATGGACTATAGCCTATCAGGTTCCTCTGTCCATGGATTTTTTCAGGCAAGGATGCTGGAGTGGATTGCCATTTCCTACTCCACTGAATCTTCCCAACCCAGGGATCAAACCTGCCTCTCTTGTGTCTCCTGCGCTGGCAAGCAATTCTTTCACCACTGTGCCACCTGGGAAGCCTCCTTATAAATAGGGGAATACAATTTTCTATAGGTTTAACGGGGTATATAGCCATCACAAGTCAATTATTTAATGAGTCAATGGACCTATTCAAGATAGTTGCCTCAGTTTCACTGGAGGAAATTTAAATTCAGGGTTGAGTTAAGGTGCTGGCAGCTTAGACCTTTGGAAAACAAGAGTAAATATAGAAGGATTAACAAGCATTTGAATTCACCTGGCTTGTTAATGGTATGCTGGGCATAGAGAAGCACCAGGAAAAAAAAAAATCCTTTCTGTTGAGAATTTTGTTCAGAATTCCCTGTTGGAATTCATGTTCATTACAACATTAGGGAAATAAACCTAACAAACAAACAGAGAGAGCTGTAAATATCTCCTCTGTTGCATCCTTGAGTTTGTATCACTTGGGCATGGATGAGACATGGTTGTTGCATTTTGAGTCCAAAGTCCGACTGAGGGACCAGTGCTTGTCTCCCTCCTGCTGTCTTGTCTGGGGACAAAGCCTCAGTCTCCGACATCAAGCATTCATAAAAGGATTCAGCCTGTCACAGGAAGACCTTTTCGAAGTTCCCATGCAGGAGAGTCTGACAGCCCAAAAGACACTGCAGGTAAAGATTAGAGAGAAGGATATCCCAGGTATTTACCTGAGGTCATTTGAGTACCAGCTCAGCCCAGCCCAGAGCCCAGAGCCCAGAGCCCATTGTGGTTGGCTTGTTTGCTTAATTAAGTATCAATGTATTAATATTGTTATGATATGAAAAGGAGAAGTGAATATTGAACTCAGAAAGGCAGTGTTCAGTGATGCCAACCAAATGACAGAAATCAGTTCAGTCATTCAGGCTTCTCTATTTTTCAACAACTCCCGGAGCTTACTCAAACTCATGTCCATCTATCTAGTCGGTGATGTCATCCAACCATTTTGTCCTCTGTCATCCCCTTCTCCTCCTGCCTTCAATTTTTCCCAGCATCAGGGTCTTTTCCAGTGAGTCAGTTCTTCCCGTCAGGTGGCCCAAAGATTGGAGTTTCAGCTTCAGCATTGGTCCTTTCAATGAATATTCAGAACTGATTTCCTTTAGGATTGACTGGTTTGATCCCTTCGCAGTCCAAGGGACTCTCAAGAGTCAATGATAGGAATGGAAGCCCAATAAGAAGAGGGATGAAAAGCATAAAATGCTTCCTGTAAAAGTAGAACTTGTGCCCAAATATTTTGTTAATTAAATGGGGTACAGAAATAGTGTATTAGCTGCAGAGGGATATAACTTAAAGTGAAGATATTTTAAATTTTTTGATGGGTCTTATTTGATCATGTTTTAATATTGAGAGGAGAAAGATCCACACCAAAGGATGCTTTCAAATATACCTGTGCAACAATAGCACACATATTTCACAGTATCTGAGATATCTATTTCACAGATTCTTTGTGAAATAAATGAAAAAATTTTAGGATGAGAAAACAGGAGTCCTAATGATCTTACATTGCTATTATTTCATTTCCCAAGAGGCTAACTATGTATGTGGATATGTTAGTCATCAGCTTTCTCTCTCTCAAATGATCTATGTGAGTCCTTTCCTGCTTTATTAATTGGATTATTTTTAAAGTTTTAATAGTTATTTTTATTTTAAAATTTTAATTGAAGGCTAATTACTTTATAAATTATAGTGTTTTTTTGCCATACATTGACATGTATCAGCCATGGGTGTACATGTGTTCCCTATCCTGAACTCCCATCCCAGCTCCCTCCCCATCCCATCCCTCAGGTTCATCCCAGTGTACCAGCCCTGAGCACCCTGTTTCATGCATCGGACCAGGACTGGTGATCTGTTTCATATGTGATAATATACATGTTTCAATGCTATTCTCTCAAATCATCCCACCCTCGGCTTTTCCCACAGAGTCCAAAAGACTGTTCTATACATCTGTGTCTCTTTTGCTGTCTTACATATAGGGTTATCATTACTATCATTCTAAATTCCATATATATATGTGTTAATATACTGCAGTGGTATTTTTCTTTCTGAATTACTTCACTCTGTATAATAGGCTCCAGTTTCATCCACCTCATTAGAACTGATTCAAATGTATTCTTTTTAATGGCTGAGTAATACTCCATTGTGTATATGTACCACAGCTTTCTTATCCATTTGTCTGCTGATGGACATCTAGGTTGCTTCCATGTCCTGGCTATTATAAACAGTGCTGTGATGAACATTGGGGTACATGTGTCTCTTTCAATTCTGGTTTCCTTGGTGTGTATGCCCAGCAGTGGGATTGCTGGGTCATATGGCAGTTGTATTTCCAGTTTTTTAGGGAATCTCCACACTGTTCTCCATAGTGGCTGTACTAGTTTGCATTCCCACCAACAGTGTAAGAGGGTTCCCTTTTCTCCACACCCTCTCCAGCATTTATTGTTTGTAGACTTTTGGGTAGCAGCCATTCTGACAGGCATGAGATGGTACTTCATTGTGGTTTTGATTTGCATTTCTCTGATAATGAGTGATGTTGAGCATCTTTTCATGTGTTTGTTAGCCATGTGTATGTCTTCTTTGGAGAAATGTCTGTTTAGTTCTTTGGCCCATTTTTTGATTGGGTCATTCATTTTTCTGGAATTGAGCTGCAGGTGTTCCTTGTATATTTTTGAGATTAATTCTTTGTCAGTTGCTTTGTTTGCTGTTATTTTCTCCCATTCTAAAGGCTGTCTTTTCACCTTGCTTATAGTTTCCTTCATTGTGCAAAAATCTTTCAATTTTAATTAGGTTCCATTTGCTTATTTTTGCTTTTATTTCCATTACTCTGGGAGATGGGTCCTGGCGGGTCCTCCTGTGATTTACGTCAAAGAGTGTTTTGCCTATGTTTTCCTCTAGGAGTTTTATAGTTTCTGGCCTTACATTTAGATCTTTAATCCATTTTGAGTTTATTTTTGTGTATGGTGTTATAAAGTGTTCTAGTTTCATTCTTGACAAGTGGTTGACCAGTTTTCCCAGCACCACTTGTTAAAGAGATTGTCTTTACTCCATTGTATATTCTTGCCTCCTAGTCAGAGATAAGGTGTTCATAGGTACGTGGATTTATCTCTAGGCTTTCTATTTTGTTCCATTGATCTATATTTCTGTCTTTACACCAGTACCATACTGTCCTGATGACTGGCTTTGTAGTAGAGCCTGAAGTGAGGAAGGTTGATTCCTCCAATTCCATTCTTCTTTCTCAAGACTGCTTTGGCTATTCGAGGTTTTTTGTATTTCCATACAAATCATGAAATTATTTGTTCTAGATCTCTGAAAAATACCATTGGCAGCTTGATAGGGATTGCATTGAATCTATAGATTGCTGTGTGTAGTGTAATCATTTTCACTATATCAATTTTTCTGATCCATGAACATGGTATATTTCTCCATTTATTTGTGTCATCTTTGATTTCTTTCATCAGTGTTTTATAGTTTTCTATATATAGGTTTTTTTGTTTCTTTAGGTAGATATATTCAGTTCAGGAAGCAACAGTTATAACTAGACATGGAACAACAGACAGGTTCCAAATCGGGAAAGGAGTACGTCAAGGCTGTATATTGTCACCCTGCTTATTTAACTTCTATGCAGAGTACATCATGAGAAATGCTGGCCTGGAAGAAGCACAGGCTGGAATCAAGATTGCTAGGAGAAATATCAATAACCTCAGATATGCAGATGACACCACCCTTATGGCAGAAAGTGAAGAGGAACTAAAAAGCCTCTTCATGAAAGTGAAGGAGAAGAGTGAAAAAGTTGGCTTAAAGCTCAACATTCAGCAAACTAAGATCATGGCATCTGGTCCCATCACTTCATGGGAAATAGATGGAGAAACATTGGAAACAGTGTCAGACTTCATCTTTTTGGGCTCCAAAAACACTGGAGATGGTGACTGCAGCCACGAAATTAAAAGACGCTTACTCCTTGGAAGGGACGTTATGGCCAACCTAGATAGCATATTCAAAAGCAGAGACATTACTTTGCCAACAAAGGTCCGTCTAGTCAAGGCTATGGTTTTTCCAGTGGTCATGTATGGATGTGAGAGTTGGACTGTGAAGAAAGCTGAGTGCCGAAGAATTGATGCTGTTGAACTGTGGTGTTGGAGAAGACTCTTGAGAGTCCCTTGGACTGCAAGGAGATCCAACCAGTCCATTCTTAAGGAGATCAGTCCTGGGTGTTCATTGGGAGAACTGATGCTAAAGCTGAAATTCCAATACTTTGGCCACCTCATGTGAAGAGTTGACTCATTGGAAAAGACTCTGATGCTGGGAGGGATGGGGGCAGGAGGAGAAGGGGATGACAGAGGATGAGATGGCTGGATGGCATCATGGACTCACTGTACATGAGTTTGAGTGAACTCCAGGAGATGGTGATGGACAGGGAGGCCTGGTGTGCTGCGATTCATGGGGTTGCAAAGAGTCGGACACGACTGAGTGACGGAACTGAGCTGATTCCTTTGTATTTTATTCTTTTCATTGCAATGGTAAATGGAATTGTTTCCTTGATTTCTCTTTCTGGTTTGTCATTGTTAGTGTATAGGAATGCAAGGGATTTCTGTGTGTTAATTTTATATCCTGCAACTTTACTATATTAACTTATTATCTCTAGTCATTTTCTGGTGGAGTCGTTAGGGTTTTCTATGTAGAGGATCATGTCATTTGCAAACAGTGAGAGTTTTACATTTTCTCTTGAAATTTAGATTCCTTTTTTTTCTTTTTCTTCTCTGATTGCTGTGCCTAAAACTTCCAAAACTATGTTGTATAGTAGTGGTGAGAGTGAGCAGCCTTGTCTTTTTCCTGACTTTAGGGGAAACACTTTCAAATGTTCACCACTGAGGATAATGTTTTCTGTGGGTTTATTATATATAGCCTTTATTATGTTGAGCTATGTTCCTTCTATGCCTGATTTCTGGACTTTTTTTTTTTTAATCTTAAATGGATGTTGAATTTTGTCAAAGGCTTTCCCTGCATACATTGAGATAATCACATGGTTTTTATGTTTCAATATACTAATGTGGTGTATTACATTGATTGATTTGTGGGTATTAAACAATCCTTGTATGACTGGGATAAAGCCCGCTTGGTCATGATATATGATCTTTTTAATATGTTGTTGGATTCTGTTTGCTAGGATTTTGTGAAGAATTTTTGCATCTATATTCACCAGTGATATTGGCCTGAAGTTTTCTTTTTTTGTGGTATCTTTGTCAGGTTTTGATATTAGGGTGATGGTGGCTTCATAGAATGAGTTTGGAAGTTTACCTTCCTCTGCAATTTTCTGAAATACTTTGAGTAGGATAGGTGTTAGCTCTTCTCTAAGTTTTTGGTAGAATTCAGCTGTGAAGCCATTTGGTTTTGGGCTTTTTCTTTGCTGGAAGATTTCTGATTACAGTTTTGATTTTTGTGCTTGTGATGAGTCTGCTAAGATTTTCTATTTCTTCCTGGTTCAGTTTTGGAAAGTAGTACTTTTCTAAGAATTTGTCCATTTCTTCCAAGTTGTCCATTTTATTGGCATATAGTTGCTGACAGTAGTCTCTTATGATCCTTTCTGTTTCTGTGTTGTCTGTTGTGATTTCTCCATTTTCATTTCTAATTTTGTTGATTTGATTCTTCTCCCTTTTCTTCTTGATGAGTCTGGCTAATGTTTTGTCTATTTTATTTATCTTCTCAAAGAATCAGCTTTTAGCTTTGTTGATTATTGCTATGATCTTCTTTGTTTCTTTTTCATTTATTTCTGCCCTAATTTTTATGATTTCTTTCTTTCTACTAACCTTGGGGTTCTTCATTTCTTCCTTTTCTAGTTGCTTTAAGTATAGAGTTAGGTTATTTATTTGACTTTTCTTTTGTTTCTTGAGGTAAACTTGTATTGCTATGAACCTTCCCCTTAGCACTGCTTTTACTGAGTCCCATAAGTCTTGGGTTGTTGCGTTTTCATTTTCATTCATTTATATGCATATGTTGATTTATTTTTTGATTTCTTCTGTGATTTGTTGGTTATTCAGAAGTGTGTTGTTTAGCCTCCATATGCTTATGTTTTTAATAGTATTTTTTCCTGTAGTTGACATCTAATCTTACCACCTCATGATCAGAAAACGTGCTTGAAAATATTTCAATTTTTTGCAATTTACCAAGGCTAGATTTATGGCCCTAGAGAAGGCAATGGCACCCCACTCCAGTACTCTTGCCTGGAAAATCCCATGGACGGAGGAGCCTGGTAGGCTGTAGTCCATGGGGTCGCTAAGAGTCGAACACGACTGAGCGACTTCACTTTCACTTTTCATTTTCGTGCATTGGAGAAGGAAATGGCAAACCACTTCAGTATTCTTGCCTGGAGAATCCCAGGGATGGGGGATCCTGGTGGGTTGCCGTCTCTAGGGTCGCACAGGGTCGGACACGACTGAAACGACTTAGCAGCAGCAGCAGCAGATTTATGGCCGAGGATGTGATCTATCCTGGAGAAAGTTCTGTGTGCACTTGAGAAAAAGTTGAAATTCACTGTTTTGGGTTGAAATGTCCTGTAGATATCAATTAGGTCTAACTGGTCCATTGTATCATTTAAAGTTTGTGTTTCCTTGCTAATTTTCTGTTTAGGTTACCTATCCATAGGTATCA
This sequence comes from Capricornis sumatraensis, assembly GCF_032405125.1. Classification (NCBI taxonomy): domain Eukaryota; kingdom Metazoa; phylum Chordata; class Mammalia; order Artiodactyla; family Bovidae; genus Capricornis; species Capricornis sumatraensis. Next base: position 10,195,994 of record NC_091077.1, read on the forward strand.
GTGGAGTATTAAAGTCTTCCACTATTATTTTGCTACTGTTAATTTCCCCTTTCATACTTGTTAGCATTTGCCTTATATATTGCGGTGCTCCTATGTTGGGTGCATATATATTTATAATTGTTACATCTTCTTCTTGGATTGATTCTTTGATCATTATGTAGTGGCCTTCTTTATCTCTTTTCACGGCCTTTATTTAAAAGTCTATTTTATCTGGTATGAGTATTGCTACTCCTGCTTCCTTTTGGTCTCCATTTATGTGAAATATCGTTTTCCAGCCCTTCACTTTCAGTCTGTATGTGTCCCTTATTTTGAGGTAGGTCTTTTGTAGAAAGGATATATAGGGGTCTTGCTTTTGTATGCATTCAGCCAGTCTTTGTGTTTTGGTTGGGGTATTCAACCTATTTACATTTAAGGTAATTATTGATAAGTATGATCCTGTTGCCATTCACTTTGTTGTTTTGGGTTCGAGTTTATCCACCTTTTCTATGTTTCTTGTCTAGAGAAGATCCCTTAGCATTTGTTGAAGAGCTGGTTTGGTAGTGCTGAGTTCTCTCAGCTATTGCTTGTCTGTAAAACTTTTGATTTCTCCTTCATATTTGAATGATATCCATCTGGGTACAGTAATCTGGGTTGTAGGTTTTTCTCTTTCATCGCTTAAAGTATGTCCTGCCATTCCCTTCTGGCTTGAAGAGTTTCTATTGAAAGATCAGCTGTTATCCTTATGGGAATCCCCCTGTGTTTATTTGTTGCTTTTCCCTTGCTGCTTTTAATATTTGTTCTTTGTGTTTGATTTTTGTTAATTTGATTAATATGTGTCTTGGGGCATTTTGCCTTGGGGTTATCCTGTTTGGGACTCTCTGGGATTCTTGGATTTGGGTGTTTATTTCCTTCCCCATTTTAGGGAAGTTTCCAATTATTATCTCCTCAAGTATTTTCTCATGGTCTTTCTTTTTGTCTTCTTCTTCTGGGACTCCTATGATTTGAATATTGGGGTGTTTGATATTGTCCCAGAGGTCTCTGAGATTGTCCTCATTTCTTTTAATTCTTTTTTTCTTTTTTCCTCTCTGCTTCATTTTTCCCACCATTCTATCTTCCACCTCACTTATCCTATCTTCTGCCTCAGCTGTTCTACTGTTGATTACCTCCAGAGTGTTTTTGTCTAAGTTATTGCATTGTTAATTACTGATTGACTCTTTTTTATTTTTTTCTAGGTCCTTGTTAATCATTTCTTGCATCTTCTCAATCCTTGTCTCCAGACAATTTATCTGTAACTCCATTTTGTTTTCAAGATTTTGGATCATTTTTACTATTATTATTCTGAATTCTTTTTCAGGTAGACTCCCTATCTCCTCCTCTTTTGTTTGGTTTAGTGGGCTTTTATCATGTTTCTTTACCTGATGAATATTTCTCTGCCTTTTCATCTTGTTTAGATTGCTGTGTTTGGGGTAGCTTTTCTGTATGCTAGAAGTTTGTGGTTCCTCTTTATTGTGGAGGTTCCTTGCTGTGGGTGGGGCTGGATAAGTGGCTTATTAGGGTTTCCTGTTTAGGGAAGCTTGTGTCAGTGTTCTGGTGCGTGGAGCTGGATCTCTTCTCTCTAGAGTGCTATGAAGTGTCCAGTAATGAGTTTTGAGATGTCTATGAGTTTGGTGTGACTTTGGGCAACCTGTATATTAATGCTTAGGTAGGTTTATGTTCCTGTGTTGCTGGAGAATTAGCGTGGTATGTCTTGCTCTGGAACTCGTTGACTCTTGGGTGGAGCTTGGTTTCAATGTAGGTATGAAGGCTTTTGGATGAGCTCTTGTCAATTTTTGTTCCCTGGACTCAGGAGTTTTCTGGTGTTCTCAAGTTTTGGATTTAAGCCTCCTGTCTCTGGTTTTCAGTCTTATTCTTACAGTAGCCTCAAGACTTCTCCATCCATACTGCACCAATGATAAAACATCTAGGTTAATGGAGAAAAGATTCTCCACAGTGAGGGACACCCGGAGAGGTTTGCAGAGTTACACGGAGAAGAGAAGAGGGAGGAGGGAGATAGAGGTGAACAGGAGAAGAAGAGGGGGAGTCAAAAGCTGAGAGAGCAGTCTAGGCAGTAATCAATTCCCCATGTGCTGTCCAAAGCCTGGAACACCCAGAGAGTTTCACAGAAGTACACAGAGAAGAGAAGAGGAAGGAAGGATATAGAGGTGACCAGGAGGAGAAGAGGGGGTGTCAAAAGGAGAGAGACAGATCTAGCCTAAGTGTTCTCCACAGCCCAGAATACCCAAAGAGATTCACAGAGTTGGGTAGAGAAGAGAAGGGGAAGGGAGGAGATAGAGGTGACCTGGGGGAGAAAGAGGAGAGTTCAAAGAGGGAGAGGGCAATCAGGCCAGTAATAATACTCCTAAGTAAAAATGGGTACTGAAGATTGGATTCTTAAAGGTACAAAATTGATAACAAATACCAAAAAGCAAAGATTAAAAATCTAGAATATAGATTAGACTCTCAAAAATACAGTATTAAAAAAACAAAACAAAATCACAAAAATTATAAAAAATATATATGAAATTTGCTTTAAAAATAGGGCCTTTTTTGGGCAAGGTAATAGTAGGTTATAAAAATAAAAATTAAAGGAGCAATAAAGGACTTAATAATTAAAAAAATTAAAAAAATGGTAATAATCAAATATATCTAGGAATTTCTCTGGAGCTATTGCAGGCAGTGTGGAGTCAGTTCAGTTTCAGATAGTTCCTTGTTCCAGCTTATACTTGTTCTCAAGGTTTCTAAGCCCCTTCCAGTGTAGTCAGTGCTAACTACAGGGTTTTAATCTGTTGCGTCTGTCACTTCCAAAGCATTTCCCTTAGTTTATTTTGGCTTCTTCTGTTTGCAAGTCTGTTCAATGTCTAATTTCTGCCATTACACAAGGGTGTGAAGGTGGTCACTTATTTAGGCTCACTTGTTCAGTTATGTTGTGGGGAAGGAGGAACACTGCAAGTAAATATCACTGGCATGTGTGGGGAGTGCTCGGAGTGTCTGGGTCACACTGGGTTTGCCCCCACTCATGGTGTTTGTGCATTACCGGTCTACACTGCTCAGGCTCCAGGTTGGTCTGCAGGGGAACTGTCTAAAGCAAGCCCTGGGTTGTGTGCACTTCCCAGGTCTAAGCCACTTGGGTTCTTGGGTAGTCCACAAAGGCACAGACTTAGTTGGGCCTGCGTTTTGTGCCCTTCCCAGGTCCAAGCAGCTGAGGCGACCAGGTGCTTGATGAACGCACTTTCCCCAGGTGAGCACCGTGTCTTACCACCTCCCCTGTTCCAGCTACTTGGTTTCCTGGGTGCGCAGGGGGAGCACTGTCTCAGGTGTGCTGTGTGCCTCCTCTGGGGAGCTGATCTCTGGCTGCGACCCTCCTGGTGGATGTCAACCATCCAGCATCCCAGGAAGACTTGGTTAGCAAATGGAGCCTGCTCACAGTTTGGTAGAGGATGTCATCTCTGGGGCCAAGATTGCCCCTCACCTTCCTGCTCTGGCTGTTGTCCGCCTGCCTCTCTGCCTCTGGTGGGGGATGGGCCAGTCCACAGCTGGCTAGCTCTCCTCTGGTATTCTCTCAGTACTTTTTCTGCCAGAGGGCCCAGCTGTGCCTTAGGTTAGAGCTTTTCATGGGAAAGTTCTCTCTCTCTCTCTTTTTCTGTTTTTTTTTTCCCCCTCTCTCTGGCTATCCCACATTTTGGGTTGCTATCTCACGATAGCTCCCTCAGATTGTCCTCAGTGCATTCAGGCCCAGTCCTTACCCTAAGCAATGCAGCCAGTGCCTCCCTGTTCAGCCCCCACTTGCTGGTGGTGGGCGTGAGAGTCTGGGCTACTTCTCCGCTGGGAGTTGGGGTTAGGTGCATAATCTGTGGGGTTTATTTATTTATTTTTTCCTCCTGGTTATGTTGCCCTCTGAGATTCCAAAACTCCCCACAGACCTGCGGATGAGAGGGTTTCCTGGTGTTTGGAAACGTCTCCTCTTTCACAACTCCCTTCCTGGACAAGTCTACATCCCTAACTCTTTTGTCTCTTTTTATCTTTTGTCCTACCTCCTTTTGAAGACAACGGGCTGCCTTTCTAGGTGCCTGGTGTCCTCTGTCATCATTCAGAAATTGTTTTGTGGAATTTGTTCAGCGTTCAAATGATCTTTCAAGGAATTTGTGGGGGAGAAAGTGGTCTCCTCATCCTATTCCTCTGCCATCTTAGGACTGCCACCCAAATATCAATGTTTGATCAGATTGCAGAAGTAGAATGTGCCCCTTCCTTTTTTCTTGGAATTCGTATTTCAACTTCAACTTTATATGACTTATATAACTTACTTTTATGTTTGGTAATGTCTCGGATTTCAAAGATTTTGCCACTTTTTAATTTTCTACTCTCATAATTATATTCCCAAATTTTTATTTAAAATATTTGAGAATTACCACATATCTCAAGGTACTGAATGGATATTTTATGAATAATTTCTTCTTAAATGAAAGTATCTTACTATTTTCTCTTTTAGTCGCTGAATCCAAGTCTTTATTGCTCACTGGATGACAGTCCAAAAAATCGAGAGATGAACTGTTGGGGCAAGGAACAGTGACTTTATTTGGAAAGACTGCACACTGAAAATATGGTGGACCTGTGTCTAGCGAATCATCTTGCCTGGTTTGTATGTTAATTTCTTTTATAGAGCAAATAGGGGCAGGTGGTAGGTAAAGGAAGAAAAAAACTGAACACTGAAACTGTTAGTCATTCAGTTGTGTCCAGCTCTTTGGGACCTCATGGACTATAGCCCGCCAGGCTCTTCTGTCCATGGAATTCTCCAGGAACATGTAGCCATTCCCTTCTCCAGGGGCTCTTCCTGACTCAAGTGTCAAACTCGGATCTCTTGTATTGCAGGCAGATTCTTTACTATCTGAGTCAACAAGGAAGCCCAGCACTACTAAAGCCACTGTGTTGCCCCTCCTCTTGGAGGGAATGTGGTAATTTCTTCTTTCTTGCAGTCATTTACAGGTGAACCTTGTCAGGATGTTTCTGTGAGCTGTACAAAGGTATTTTAGCTTGAACTCAGGCAAAGGAGGCAGGCCTCCAGGAGATGGGCCACTATGCATACTTAAAGCTATAGGCAACATCCATTTAGTAATTAACTTGTAGCCAAAGAAATAGAATACAAACTTTAAAAGGAAAGAAACAGGTCCGATGTAGAGTCAGATTTCTTCTTGCCTATTACACTTTGTTTGACTAAAAATCAATTGTGACTGTACTACTCTTATGGAAAAAACTCATCTTAGTATCCAGAGATATTAATAAGTTTATAGTACTGGAAAACCTGTGACCACAGTTTTTCACTTTTGGGCACATACATTCCTTGCATATCATTACCTTAATTGTCTTCCTTGATCATCCAAATATTAACATACTGGGTGTTACTACTGATTATGGGGTATTATTATTATTTTATTTACTGTTTAGTGTTTTGTTCCATTAAGTAGCCTGTGTCTACCATGTCTACCACAGTCACTGGCAAACAGTGCGTGTGGCTCAGTTTTGTCTGACTCTGTGACTCCATGTAGTCTACCACGCTCCTCTGCCCATGGGATTTCTCAGGCAAGAATTCTGGAGTGGGTTGCCATTACCTCCTTCAGGGGATCTTCCCCACCCAGGGATCTAACCGATGTCTCCTGCGTCTCCTGCATTGCAGTCGGATTCTTTACCACTGAGCCACCTGGAAAGCCCATCACTGGCCAAAAGATTAATAATTTAGTTATTGTTTCCAAGTGGAGTCCACCCAGAGAGACAAATATTCAAAAAATAGGTTGTTATAAGATGGTGTTAGAGTTGGTCTTAAATATTATTAACAAAATATTGTCATACATTAATTATTAGCAAAATACATCTCTTTTGGACAGTTCATCTACTCACTGAAGTATAGACTATCAGTTTCCAACTGTGAGGTGTGTCACTGAGCTGAAAGGAAACAAGCATGTTTTGATTTTTATTAAATTATTTTTGTTTCTGTTTGAAACTTTCCAGTGCTTCCAGAAAGTATGATTCCTTAAATTTCTCTGAATGAAACATCTCTTCCTATTGAAAATTTTGTCACAACCTCTAAAAATGTAGAGAATGAACAGTATCAATATCTATTATATGGCACCCTAATAAGCAAAGGATGACTCATTGAAAAGTTTGGATTCCTGTTCAGAGATATGATTCAGGGTCACAGGTGTTGTACAAACATCCATGTCCTTCCAGCCTGACCATGGGACCTCAAAGAGACTTCAGTGGAATCACTTATCAATACAGTTATATAAAATAAACTGGAATAGTAGAGTAATCATGAATGTTACCTTCAAATATCAGAACAAATACTAGAACAAGTATATTCAGATTATTACAACTGTCATCACACCTGTCGAATTTGATGATTGTATCAGTTAGTTTTTGCTGCTACATAAATGAGGGTGAGACAAGAAGGAAATTGGTGTGAGAGAGAGATTTGAAAATATTGTGCTGGTTGCTTGGAAATGGAGGAGTCCTGAGTAAAAGAATGCAAGTGTCCTTTACAATCTGTAATAGGAGATGAAATGCATTCTCCAGTGGTGCATCTTGCAAATGAGGATGTGCCTTAAGAGGACTTGGTGCCTTTCTGCTCAAAGCTCCAGGAAATCTGCTCCAAAACTGTGAGCAGTTCCAGGTGGGCCACTCAGAGGACAAGAGGATATGTGGAGCAGAGTCTGACAGTCCCATCTAAGGCCATGATATATTAGCCTACAGCTAACTGAGGCCCTAGTATATTAGAAAACTCAGCCAAGATAAACAGAGCCTTCCCAGCTGACCTACAGGTGAATAAAGACACAGGAGAATCCCAGGAGAGATCAGAACCATTCAACAATGTACAATTCCAGTTTTTAATAAAGTCATAATGCTAAATGATTTGCTTTCAGGATTGCTTATTAGGCAGCAATAGCTTATTGATACAACAATCTAAATGAACAAATGTGAAGGCAAATATAATCTGCTGTTTATTTTTGGCATCTGCTCTGATATTTGAGACAATAATCATGACCATTCTGTTATTCAAGTTTATTTCATAAACATATTATTAAAGTGAAAGTCTATTATGTTTCCCTGCTGATAACCAAAGGTCTTTATAAGAAAAAGTCTGTTTGAGAAGAAAAGTTGGTGACATTGAATCACATATTGGGGAGGAATTAATTGCTCTTGTGAATCACTCTTAAATGGCTGAAGAGATCCCCAATCGTAAAGAGGACACATAATGGATGATATTTAAAGTATACATACTGAGAGGGTAACAGGCAGGGAGGCCAGGGTCTCCAAATGGAGGAAATAGGCTGCAAGTGTCAGACATTTTTTTATCTCTCCCATAAGTGGCAAGAGGAAACAAACTGCAAATGTCAGATTTTTTTCCTCCTCTATACAAAATTAAAAGGAGGTTTCTCTTAAAATTCTGTGTTGCCATGACAACACCTGGTTCCAACTGAACTTAACTTTTCTCAAACTTTGAGCTAACAATGCGTTTTTCTTATGGAAATATTTTTCTTAAGTTGTGTTAATGAAACTATGTATTTGCTTTGGAATTTGCCTTTCTTCAAAAATGGTTCCACCTCAGACTAACTTTTTTCTTTTCTCAAATCTTTGGCTGATAATACCTCAACAAACCAGTATTCATATCAATTGTTTTATGGCTGGGGATGACACATCTCATGCCATCCTATCTCAAAAATGCATACTGTGGGAGAGGGCCCTGGTGAAACTCCCTCAGCCTTGAGGCGTCTCTCTTATTTGAATAATAGCCTTTTAACAGACATAAAACAGCTTGCTAAAACTAGAAAGGGGGGCACTCTTTCTGCCCCCTTCTGATCTATGTCAGAAGCTTTGTCTATCTCTTTTATACTTTAATAAAACTTTGTCACACAAAAGCTCTGAGTAATCAAGCCTCGTCACTGGCCCCAGATTGAATTCTTCTCCTCCAGAGGCCAAGAATCCTGGCATCTTTCACGGCTCAACAATAAATTTTCAATACATTGCTCCTTTTATTATTATGACAAAATTTAGAAAAGACAGAATTTATGCACCCAATATAGGAGCACCTCAAAACATAAGGCAAATGTTAACAATCATAAAAGGGGAAATTGACAGTACCATGATAACAGTGGGGGACTTTAACATCTGACTTACGCCAAAAGACAGACCATCTAGACAGAAAATAAATAAGGAAACACAAATTTTAAATGATACAATAGACCAGGTTTAATTTGTATTTATAAGACATTCCACCTGCAAGAGGCAGAATACACTTTCTTCTCAAGTGCACATGGAACATTCTCCAGCATAAATATATCTTAGGTCACAAATCAAGCCTTAGAAATTTTAAGAAAATTAAAATCTTATCAAGAGTCTTTTCTGATCACAACGCTGAGATTAGAAATCAATTATAGGAAAAAACTGTAAAAACACAAACCCACGGAGGCTAAACTACACTGCCAAATAACCAAGAAATCACTGAAGAAACTAAAGAGGACATTCAAAAATACTCAGAAGCAAATGACAATGAAAGCCCAAAACAATGGGATATACCAAAGGCAGTTCTAAAAGGGAAGTTTATAGCAGTCCAATCTCACTTCAAGAAACAAGAAGACTTTCCAGCAAACTATCTAACTTTATACCTAAAGCAGCTAGCAAAAGTAGAAAAAAAGGAAACCCAAAGTCATTAAAAGGGACTAAACAATAAAGATCAGAGTAGAAATAAATGTAATAGAAACAAAGAAAACAAAGGTAAATCTCAATAATGTAGAAAAATCTTTTGATAAAATTCAACACTCATTTGTGATAAAAACTCTCCAGAAAGTGGGCATAGAGGGAATGAACCTCAACATAATAAAGGTCATATACATGTACATATACATATACCCACAGCAAACATTCTCAATGGTGAAAAACTATTTCCCCTACTATTGGGTACAAGACAAGAATGTACACTTTCACCACTTTCAACATAGTCTGGAAGTCCTGGCCATGGCAATCAGAGAAGAAAAGGAAATTAAAAAGTACAAATTGGAAAAGAAGAAATAAAACTGAGACTATTTGTAGATGATGTGTTACTATACATAGAAAATCCTAGAGATGCCACCAGAAAACTACTGAAGCTCATCAGTGAATCTGGTAAAGATATGGGATACAAAATTAATGCACAGAAATTTCTTGCATTCCTATGCACTAACAGCAAAAGAGCATAAAGAGAAATAAAGGAAACAGTATCATTTACCATCGAAACAAAAAGAATAAAACACCTAGAAAAAATCCTACCTAAGGAAGCAAAGACCTGTAATCAAAAAACTATAAAATACTGATGAAAGAAACCAAAGATGATACAAATATGTGGAGAAATATACCATGTTCTTGGACTGGAAGAATCAATATTGTGAAAAGGCATATATTATTCAAAGCAATCTACAGATTCAGTGCAGCAACTCCTATCAAATTGCCAATGGCATTCTTCACAGAATTAGAACAAAAAAAATTTCCAATTTGTATGGAAACACAGAAGACCCCAAAGAGCCAAAGCAATCCTGAGAAAGAAAAATGAAACTGGAGAAATCATTCTCCCTGACTTCAAGCTATACAAAGACAGTAATCAAGATGGTATGGCAGTTGAACAAAAAAAGAAGTATAGACCAATGATACAGGATGGAAAGTCCAAAGATAAACCCATGTACAAAGATAAACCTATGTACAAAGATAAAACCATAGGTCACTTAATCTATGACAAAGGGGTCAGGAATATACAGTGGAGAAAAGACAGCCTCCTCAATAAGTGGTGCTGGTAAATCTGTACAGTTACATGTAAAAGAATAAAATTAGAACACTTTCTAACAACATCCATGGAAATAAACTCCAAATGGATTAAAGACTTAAAGACCAGACACTATAAAACTCTTAGAGGAAAAAATAGACAGAAAGCTCTTTGACATAAAACACAGCAAATCTTCTTTTGATTTACCTCCTAGAGTAATGAAATTAAAAACAAAAATAAGCAAATGGGACCTAACTAAATTTAAAAGTTTTTGCACACCAAAGGAAATCATAAACAAGATGAAAATATAACCTCCAACTTTCTCTCAATGGGAAAAGATGTTTGCAAACAAAGTATGGAAAAATGATTAATCTTCAAACTATAGAGACAGCTTATGAAACTCAGTATCAAAAAAAGAAACAACTCAAGCAAAAAATGGGTGGAAGACCAAGATAGATTTCTCTCCAAAGAGGACATACAGGTGGCCAAGAGGCACATGCAAAGATGGTCAATATCACTAATTATTAGAGAAATGCAAATCAAAGCTACAATGCAGTGTCACCTCACACCAGTCACAATGACCATCTTCAAAATATCTACAAACAATAAATACTGAAGAGGGTGTGGAGAAAAGGGAACTCTCTTACACTGTTGGTGGGAATGTAAATTGATACAGCCACTGTAGAGAACAGTATGGAAGCTCCTTAAAAAACTGAAAAGAGAACTAGCATATGATACAACAATCCCGCTACTGGACATATATCCTGAGAAAGCCATAATTCAAAAAACACATGTAGCACAATGTTTATTGCAGTACTATTTCAATAGTCAGGACAGGGAAGCAACCTAGATGTCCACTGACAGATGAATGGATAAAGAAGATGTGGCACATGCATACAATGGGATAAAAGAGAATGGAGCTGAATCAATTGTAAGTGATGTGGATGAATTGTCATACAGTGAAGTAATCAAAATATAAAGACAAATATATATTAACACTTATATGGGTGCTTCCCTGGTGGCTCAGTGGTAAAGAATCCACCTGTCAATGCAGGAGAGATGAGTTTGATCCCTGGGTTGGGAAGATCCCCTGAAGAAGGAAATGGCAACCCACACCAGTATTGTTGCTTGGGAAATCCCTGGCGGCCTACAGTCCATGGGGTCACAAAAGAGTTGGACACAACTTAGCAACTGAACAGCAACACATGTATGTGTAATCTAGAAAATGTTACAGTGAACCTACTTGCGGGGTAAGAAAGAGATGCAGATGTAGAGAACAGACTTGTGGACACTGAGGGAGAAGAAAATGTGGGAAGAACTGAGAGAGTAGCATTGACATATATATGCTATCATGTGTAAAATAGCTAGTGGGAAGCTGCGTTATAACACAGGGAGCTCGGCTTGGTGCCCTGTGATGACCTAGAGGGGTTGAGATGGGAAGGATGGAGGAGAGTTCAAGAGGGAAGGGATATATGTATAGTTGATTCACGTTGTTGTACAGCAGAAACTAAGACAACATTTTAAAGTGATTATACTCCAACTAAAAAATAACAACAACAAGCACACACACACACAAAGACAGAGAGATTACATGTAGAGTAATGAAAGATTCATGTATAGGCAAGTACTAGAAGTTTTTAAGCAGAAACAGGAAGACAATCCAATACAAACCCATAGATAAGCCATCGACTGTTTCATTCCAACTTATGAAATCCATTTCAATGAATGTTGATTTCCATAATATGAAGAGTAGATGTACAGCTTGAAAAAGAAATATTTTGCACAATAGTGTAAAGTATATTTTAAAATTCTTCATTATGTTTCACGTATTTATTAACAAACTATTCAAATTTGAGTTACCTTCAGAATCTACGGGGGCTTCCCTGGTGGCTCAGAGGTTAAAGCGTCTGCCTCTAATGAGGGAGACCCAGGTTCGATCTCTGGGTTGGGAAGATCCCCTGGAGAAGGCAGTGGCAACCACTCCAGTACTCTTGCCTGGAGAATCCCATGGATGGAGGAGCCTGGTAGGCTACAGTCCACGGGGTGGCAAAGAGTCGGACACAACTGAGCGACTTCACTTTAACTTTTGGAATCTACATGAAGACAGGTATATTCAATAATCTATTTTTGCCAGTGGCTGCTGCTGTGGTAGGCATTATGGACACAGAGCTGAAGAACACAGTGGAATCTTAGTGAGGAGAATAAATCTCATTGAACATATGTATGTGGTACAGATATAGAGGAATATTACTCATCCATAAAAGAATAAGATAATGACATTCACAGCAGCATGGATTGACCTAGAGATTATCGCACTAAGACAAAGAAAAATATCACATGGTATCATTTATATGTAGAATCTAAAAAAATGATACAAGTAAACCTATGTACCAAACAGAAATATACCACAGATAGAAAACAAATTTATGATTACCAAAGAAAAATGGTAGGGGGTGGAATAATTTAGGAGTTAGGGATTAACATATCCACACTGCTGCTGCTGCTGCTAAGTTGGTTCAGTTGTGTCTGACTCTGTGCGACCCCATAGATGGCAGCCCACCAGGCCCCCCCGTCCCTGGGATTCTCCAGGCAAGAACACTGGAGTGGGTTGCCATTTCCTTCTCCAATACATGAAAGTGAAAAGTGAAGTTGCTCAGTTGTGTCCTATTCCATTTCCACACTACTATATGTAAAATAGATAACAAATAGAGATGTACTATATACCACAGGGAATTATACTCAACTTTTGTAATAAAGTACAAGGGAAAATAACCTGAAAAATTTATATATATGTATAACTGAGTCGCTTTATTGTATATCTGAAACTAACAACATTGTAAACTACTCTTCTTCAATTAAGAAAAGAAACCCTTCTATGATAAATGTGATAGATTCTATGATAAATGTGAATTCCCCAATTTTTCAGATCCAAGGGTGAGGATAGATTTGAGAGTTGGAAAAAAAATAAAGGGGAAAATCTTTTCGATATGAGGGAGCTCACAAGCTTAATCAAGCTAGTTACAGAAATTGTAGGGAGGAGTTGAAGTCAAATAAGTGGAAATTCCAGGAAATAAATAGAAGGAGCAAGTTTGAATTCCACAATCTGATCAAAAAAGCTCATTAAAGATCTGCAATTTCTGGCTCTGGGGCTTTGAAGCCTTCAATCATGTGCCCTTCCTCAGTGGAAGACAAGTAACCCTTTTCTAAAGAAAGTGTTCAGAGCCCTCTTTATGTCTTTGTTCCTCAGACTGTAGATGAAGGGGTTCAGCATGGGTGTGACCACAATGTACATCACTGACATCGTTGCAGTTGAATGTGAGCTGTGGGTAGCAGCAGAGCTAAGGTACACTCCTAAGCCTGTGCAATAAAATAAGGAGACAACTGAGAGGTGAGATGCACAGGTGGAAAATGCTTTATACTTCCCCTGAGCTGATGAGATTCTATGTATGGAAGAAGCTATCATAGAGTATGAGTAAAGGATGCCAGCAAAGGGACCAACTCCTAGCACTCCAGCTGCAAAGTACATCACCATGTCATTAAGAAAGTTGTCAGAACAGGCAAGTTGGATCAACAACTTGACTTCACAGTAATAGTGAGGGATTTTCACCTCTTTGCAAAAGGACAGCCTTAAGACCATTAAGGTTTGTAACAAGGAATCCAGGACACTGATGATCCAGCTAACCAGAACCAAAATTCCACATATTTTGGAGTTCATGATGACTGTGTAATGCAGGGGGTGACAGATGGCCACGAAACGGTCATAGGCCATCACTGTCAAGAGGAAGATGTCCAACCCTGCAAATAGCATGAAAAAAAACATCTGGGCGATGCAGTCTTCATAAGTTATAACTTGGCTCTGTGTCTGGATGTTCCACAGCATCTTTGGGATGGTGGTGGAGGTGAAACAGATGTCTACAAAGGACAGGTTGGAGAGGAAGAAGTACATGGGGGTGTGGAGGTGGGAGTCTGAGCTGACTGTTAGGATTATGAGCATGTTTCCAAACACGGTGATCAGGTACATGGAGAGGAAAAGTCCAAATATGAGATGCTGCAGTTCTGGTTTCTCCGAAAGTCCCAGAAGCAAAAATTCTGAATCTCTTGTTATGTTTCTTGGTGCCATGTGATAGAGGTGACTACAAGGAAAACATTAATATTGTGATTTTTTTTTTGCACCAAATGACATTAACCACACAGTTGAAATGCTACCATTTATAATTTTTTGTGGACTTCCCTGATGGCTCAGATGGCAAAGAATCTGCCTGCAATGTGGGAGACTTGGGTTAGGAAGTTCCCCTGGAGGAGGGCATGGCAACCCACTCTAGTATTCTTGCCTGGGAATCCCATGGACAGAGGAGCCTGGCAGCTACTGCCCAAGGAGTCAAAAAAAGTTGGACATGACTAAGCACAATATAATTTTCGGTCACAATATATTGCCAATATTTTGTTCATAGATTTGATCCTCTTTAGGGAATTGTCTGTGCTTTCTCTAAGTAGCAAACTAGCGTTTTTACCTTTTTACTCAAGATGCCATGTATTCCATAGTTTTTTTTTTTTTCTGTTTTATGTTCTTAACTTTTCCAGTTAATTTTTATAAATTGATTTTTTATTTTAAATTAATTTTTATTGTAGTACAATTGTTTTACTATTCCATAGTTTTAATGAGAAATTCTTTCATTCTTTTGGGGAATATAAACTGACTTGAGCAATGTTCCAGGTGCTGTCAAGGCAACAAGTACAGGGTTCTGAGAAACAAAAAGCTCTTAAATTCCAGTTATATAAAAAAAATAAGCTAATTAAAAATATATGCACTATATGTAGCATGTCAGATGGCTGCAGTAGGTTTAAGGGACAAAGCAAAGAGAGTGTGCTATTTTTTGTGGCTTCAAGAAAAACTTGAAAATACAGTTACATTTGGTTAGAGACCTAAAGGAAGAAAAAAAGAAACTATGAATATATCAGTGGAACTGTACTGTAGACAGGATATACTTTCATTGCAGAAGCCTCTAGTGTATTTGTTCATAACATTTATGTATTTAAAAAAAGGAAGCCAATTTGGGGAGATTAATGGACAGGAGGGAGAGTGAGGAGAAATGAAGTCAGAGGATGTTAAAAAAACACGGTGGCCTAGCTGATGCTAACTTTTCAAGGCACAGAGATTCCTCTCATCCACACTATTTTCCCCTAGCACTTTATGAAATTGTTGCAAAGGTGACCTGTATCTTTAAATGAATGCCTTCTTTTGACTGAATTCTGGTCTCTTTGTGTAAGAGTCACTTTGGAATATGTGAGCTCAGTATCTTTGCTTTGAGGACATCTCACATTCCACAAGTCAGGGACAGAAACACACACACACGCGCACACACACACACACACACACAGAGTACATCCTGGCTTCATAGGCTCTTACATATCCTTTTCACCCCCAACTATCCTGATTAAGTTAGAGGTCAAAATAGCTCAAATTAATCAGATTAGGTTATATACAAAAGGCACCCAAAATGTCCAGTTTCCAACTTCCCAGGTTCAATAAACTTGTGCTTTGAAATTGGCACTGCTTTTTTTATGCCATGTATTAAACATACATAAAGAGTTGTTAAGTGAATATGTGTCTGTATATGAATCTATATTCTTTCTCAAAACCTGGATTTTAAGAAATATGTATGTATATATATTTGGGCTTCCCAGCGTAATAGTAAAGAATCTGCCTGACAATGCAGGAGACTCAAGAGACATGGGCTTGTGCCCTGGGTCAGGAAGATTCCCTGGAGGAGGAAATGGCAACCCACTCCTGTATTCTTGCCTGGAAAATCCCATGGACAGAGGAGTTTGGTCAGCTACCGTCCATGGGGTCGCAAAGAGTTGGACATGACTGAAGTGACTAAGCGCACACACACACACACACACACACACACACATATGTATATATATATATGGAGAGTGAAAGAGAGAGAAGCAGAGATAGAGACAGAGGGAGAAAGAGAGAGACAGAGAAGAGGCAGAGAAATATAGACACACACATATAGAGAAAATGGATGTCAGAGGGTATAAAGATCTAATAAGCTCAAATGATCCCTGAGAGACTGTGGTAAAGAAAAACTTCTTTGGTTATGGTGAAATTTCATGCTCTCTTATATTTGCCTAATGCCACAAAAAGGATTAAAAAGAAAAAATAAATTAATCCAAAGAAAGAATAAAATAATATTATCTTTATGGTTTGATAGATGTATGAAATATGTAGCCCGAGAGAAAAATAAAGAATGGGAAAAAACCAAAGCTTCAAAAGAGGATGTTTAAAACATACAATGAATATAAAATGAAATAGGTCATTTTAAAAATCAGATAGAAGAACCTGGTTTTCCTGTGCCTATATCATATTTATTTGAAGAACTGTTTGAAAAAAACTGTTTGCCTCTCTTCCTCCTTCTAACATTTTACAAAAACTTAAAGAGATTACAACTTAAGCATAAGAATAATGCCTTGATATCTAAATATATAAAATCTAAGGGTGGGCATATCTCTTTGTCTTTTCATACTGTTCAGGAAATCAATCCTGAAATTTCATTGGAAGGATTGATGCTGAAGTTGAAGCTCCAAGACTTTGGCTACCTGGTGCCAAGAGACAACTCATTAGAAAAGACCCTGATGCTGGGAAAGATTAAAAGCAGGAGGAGAAGGGGATGACAGAGGATGAGCTAGTTGGATGGTATCATTGACTCAATGGACATGAGTTTGAGCAAGCTCTGGGAGATGGTGAAGGGCAGGGAAGCCTGGCATGCTGCAGTCCACTGGGTCACAAAGAGCTGGACATGACTGAGTGACTGAACAACAGCAAAGGGTGGGCACAAACAACTTAAATAAGGAAAAGAACTCAGAAGTAAGATAATAAACATATTTAAGTAAATAAATTTAAAATATTATGGCCAAAAATATGCCTAAAAGTCAATTGAACAAAAGTCATTTGTAAAAATTATTTGAAAGGTTGATAAATGTAGAAATGGACACATAATATGTGGATGTATGAGTAATAGGTAAATAAAAAGGTGACAAAATATAAAAATCTTTGGTCTAACTCAGTTAGAAAGCCATAGGAAATCTCTTTCATATCATAGACCTGAGAAAACCTTAAAGATCTGTCATATTTTGGGGTGAGAACTTTCAAAATAGTAGCAAGGATTTTCCTGAGTCTCTGAGTTTTCTGCAGAAATACAAGGTGTTACAGTATTTTAGGGCTTCCCTGATAGCTCAGTTGGTAAAGAATCTACCTGCAATGCAGGAGACCCCAGTTCAGTTCCTGGGTTGGGAAGATCCCCTGGAGAATGGAAAGGCTACCATTCCAGTATTCTGGCCTGGAGAATTCCATGGACTGTATAGTCCATGATGTTGCACAGAGTTGGACACGACTGAGCAACTTTCACACTTCACTTTAACCTCATTAGCATACTCCTTTTTGCATCTTTTTTTTTTTTCCATTTATTCACAGAAGACACTCTAACATATGTTTCCTATACTGTGAGATATGTGTACTGTAGTTGCAAGGATGTATTTGCAGGTATGCCTTGGTGTGGATCCTTCTCATCAATTTGGAAATATGGTCAAATATACAATCTTAAAAGTTAGGAAGAAATGCCTTCACTTTATTTTATACACTGCACAACTAATACCCTATTTCTCTACTCCAGTTAATTAGGAAGATGCTTGGACATACGTTGTACTTTTACTGGAAGCACTTATGCCTCTTATAATTGGGCTTCCGTTTCTATCATTTGGCTGGTATCACTGAGCATTGTCTTATTGAATTCAGTGTTCACTTCTCTTTTTAGCATCATAAAGATACCCTGATATTCAATCAACCACAGTGGTCTCTGGGCTCTGGGCTGGGCTGAGCTGGTGTTCAGGTGATGTCAGGTAAGCATTCTTGAATTTCCCCTCTGACCTTTTCCATCAGTGTCTTTTGGGCTCTTGGACTCACCTGCATGGGAACTCTGAGACAGTTTTTTGGTATGGAAATCTGAATCTCTTCCCGGATGACTGATGATGAAGGCTGAAACTCTTTCCCCAGATAAGACAACAGGAAGGGGTCTCCCGGTGATCCTTTAGTCAGATATAGGATTCCAAAACCACAGCTGTGTCTCATTCATGTTCAGGTTACACAGACTCAGGGAACACAGCAGAGGAGATATTTACAGCTCTATATCTGCTCGTTGGGCTTCCCAGGTGACTCAGTGGTAAAAAATCCACCTGCCCATGCAGGAGACATAGGTTTGATCCCTGTATCTGGAACATCCCCTGGAAAAGGAAATGGCAGCCCACTCTGGTATTGTTGCCTGGGAAATCCCATGGACAGAGGAGCCTGGTGGGCTACAGTTCATGGGGTCCTAACAATAGTTGGGCATGATTTAGTGACTAGACAACAATCTGCTCATTAGAAGCATTTCCCTTGGGTTACATTAACCTATAAACACTGGGTTTCCCTGTGGAACTTGGTCTGGACAGAAAGAAATTTTTTTCCTGGTGATTTTCTGTTTCTCAGGAGAGCAGGTTATCAGCCCTATGAGAATGAGGCAATTCTCTTGCATAGGTTCCTTGGTTCTTCAAAACACTGACTTGTGGTGAGGGCATAGCCCAAGATATCCTTAGGAAATCATTACTCCCCTCTTTATTAGAGGACCAACTTTGCTCCTTTGATGTAAAATATTGAGCAGTGCACTTTCTCCCTTCCTGACACTTTTACTAACTCTACTAGGAATTTCAGCCCTATTCCTGAAGTGACGGGGAACTGAGTATGCTAAGTGGGCTTTCCTGGTGTCTCCAACAGTAAAGATTCAGCATGCAATGAAGGAGACCAGCCTTTGATCCCTGGGTCAGGAAGATAGGACTTCATACTTATTTCTGAAGTTAAGGGGAATTGATTAGCACCTAATTAAAAATATTTGTAAGTTATAATGTATATTTTGGTATTTTCAAGCACCATAACCTACCTTAGCACACTAGAGGGATTATCTGATTTAATTTTCAGAGAACCACTTTCTGTGAGGTAGCACTATTTACTAACTCCATCCTCCATTTCAGGTATAGAAGTCAGAAGTATGTAACGTTCTGCTGTATGTAATTTTCTGCTGAAAATTGCAAGCCTATTTCAGATTGGAGTCATGAATGGAATTCTATCAGAATGTTTCCAGTTCTTAAGCTTTGGGTCATGGTTTTCCATCAGAGATGATTTTTCTCCTGGGGATATTTGGCAGTATTTTAGAGGATGCTGCAAAAACCCCATAATAAACAGTATAGCACTTGACACAAATAATTATCCTGCCACGAATGTTAACCCTGAGAAGGTGAGAAAACCCATTTTATACCAGCACTTCTTTTACGTCCCTGCACATACAGGTCATCAGGGATTCTAATTCAAGTACAAATTCTTAACAACTAGGTCTGTGGTGAGTCCTCAGTTCAGTTCAGTTGCTCAGTTGTGTCTGACTCTTTGAGACCCCATGTATCACAGCACGCCAGGTCTCCCTGTCCATCACCAACTCCTGGAGTTCACTCAGATTCATGTCCATCAAGTCAGTGATGCCATCCAGCCATCTCATCCTCTGTTGTCCCCTTCTCCTTCCCCCAATCCCTCTCAGCATCAGAGTCCTTTCCAACGAGTCAACTCTTTCGCATGAAGTGGCCAAAGTACTGGAGTTTCAGCTTTAGCATCATTCCTTCCAAAGAACACCCAGGGCTGATCTTCAGAATGGACTAGTTGGATCTCCTTGCAGTCCAAGGGACTCTCAAGAGTCTTCTCCAACACCACAGTTCAAAAGCATTAATTCTTCGGCGCTCAGCTTTTTTCACAGTCCAACTCTCACATCCATACATGACCACTGGAAAAACAATAGCCTTGACTAGATGGGCCTTTGTTGACAAAGTAATGTCTTTGCTTTTGAATATGCTATCTAGGTTGGTCATAACTTTTTTTCCAAGGTGTAAGCGTCTTTTAATTTCATGGCTGCAGTCACCATCTGCAGTGATTTTGGAGCCCAGAAAAATAAAGTCAGCCACTGTTTCCACTGTTTCCCCATCTATTTCCCATGAAGTGATGGGACCGGAGGCCATGATTTTCATTTTCTGAATATTGAGCTTTAAGCCAACTTTTTCACTCTGCACTTTCACTTTTATGAAGAGGCTTTTTAGTTCCTCTTCACTTCTAGGACCTTGCATTTCTAACAAGCTCCTGAGTGATGCTGCAGGTCCTGGTCTGTGGTCACACTTTAATAGGGCTAACGTGCTTTGTTACAGTATGGGCTTCCCGGGTGGTGATAGTGATAAAGAACCTGCCTGTCAATGCAAGAGATGTAAGAGATGTGGATTTGATCCCTGGGTTGGGAAGATCCCCTGGAAGAGGCATGGCAACCCACTCTAGCATTCTTGCTTGGAGAATCCTCTGGACAGAGGAGCCTGGTGGATTACTGAGGCAACTTAGCACACACTGTGTTACAGTAGGGTGTAGGTGATACTTTACATCTTCTGTACCCAATATCGTTTTTGTATATAATTGTATAAGAAAAAGATTTTACTCTCTGCAGTAGCTGTAATGCATTCTGTATTCAGTTCTTCATATAACGGCTCTTATAATGACATCACATTATATACACCAGGAAAATCCTCTGTAGTAGGCAGAATAATGGTCTCAAAAAGCTGTCCACATCCTAACCCCAAGAACTTTTTAATATGTTATTTTGTATAAGGGGGAATAAAGGTAGCAGATAAAAAACTTTCTGATCATTCATTCTCTGCTGAGAAGATTAGCTTGGATTATCCAGGTTGGTATATGCAAAGGCGAAGACTGAAGGCAAAAGGAGGAGAGGGTGGCAGAGGATGAGATGGTTAGATAGAGCCACTGACTCAGTGGACATCAATTTGAATAAACTTTGGGAGATGGTGAAGGACAGGGAGGCCTGGTGTGCTCCAGTCCATGCGGTCTTGAAGAGTCAGATACAACCTAGCGACTGAACAACATAAGTGATGGCAATGATATTCTAAATATGGAGGAGAGAGGAAGAAGAATGGTAGCCAGGGAGGGCTTTGAAGATGCCATGCTGCTGGCTTTGAAGATGCTGGAAGGACTATGACATAAGGAATGCAGGAGGCCACTAGAAGTTGATCTAGTAAGGCTGTTCATTCTTTCTTGGAGTGTCCAAATGCATCTCAGCTTTCACACACATTTGCCTTCAGTCCAATGAAAGGGAGAGCAACTTCTGTTCTCCAGAGCTTTAATTCTGCAGCCACTAGTATAGTAATTTGTAATAGTTGCAATAGGAAGGTAATATACACACTTATCCAATAACATATGGCTCATGGGAAATGACTTTAAGCTTCTCAGTTTAGCCATCTAGTTTCCCCTAGATCAAGGTATTTTGTGTTGAAGTCCCACATTAAAAGAAGAAATCAAAGTCAATTCAGAGATATTTTGCCCCATTTCTGATGAATTGAATTACAAATTCTTTAAATATAGATGTAGTTCTGACTTTGAGGCATTAAGGTAGATAATTCATATCAAAAGTAAAATCACACATTCTCTTTGTGTCTTTTTGTCAACATTTCTACAACCTTTGACTTTTATCTTAAGGCTAACATTTATTATTTTCATTTCTTTACCATTCAACTCTCTTTAAATGTTTCCCTCAATATACTATATGGGGCTATACATTACAATTTATACACCTGTATGTGAATGTGTTTATTTGAGAGAAAAATGTATACAAAGAACACACAGACATACACATCCCATACCCTTGAATGTCTTCTTTGGTTTAGTTTTACAGATTTCATTTTTTCTCACTACATCCCTCAGAAGTTATGTTTCTTATCCCACATTACCTTATGAACTAAGAAAACAGACATCAGGGAATCACGTTTAAAACAAATTCATAACAAAGCAGTAAAACTTATTTTAGACTTTCTCAAGTTGCATACAATGGAAACTGGTAGAATATAGTCTTAATTTTTAAATGACATTTTAATTTCTTCAGTTTTTACAGATTAAATGGATACAGTATATTAAATGTTGTTATTTAATTACTAAGCCATGTCCAGCTCTCTTTTCTGACCCCATGGACTGTATCCTGCCATGCTCCTCTGTCCATGGGGTTCTGCAGGCAAGAATACTGGGAGTGGGTTGCCATTTCCTTCTCCAGGGGATGTATCTTTCCTACCCAGGCATTGAATCTGTGTTTCCTGCTTTGGTAGGTGGATTCTTTACCACTGAATCACTTGGGATGCCATATTAGAGAAGGAAATGGCAACCCACTCTAGTATTCTTGCCTAGAGAATCCCATGGACAGAGGAGCTTGGAGGGCTACAGTCCATGGGGTCTCAAAGAGTCAGACATGACTGAAGTGACTAATACATTATATACAATTATGTTTTAACAAACTTAGAATTAAAGAAACAGTGTCAGTGACAGAGTAAGATGAACATTCATTTTCACTTTTGTTTAAGGCAAACATTCCCAAGATTTTGATATTTTGTTTATGGATCTGGTCCTCTTTAGAGAATCCTCTGTATCATCTCTAATAGTGATTTCCCCTCAGCATGTTGTGAATTGCACAGTTTTAACAAGACATTCTTTCATGCATCTGTAAAATATAAATTGAAATGTGACAACATTCCATGTATTGTCTATGCAGGGAGTGTAGAGTGCTAAAAAACAAACGTTTTGTAATTTTTGCTTTTGTTTAAGGTGAAGATTCAATTCCTTCCCTTAAAAAATAGAGAGAACATAAAATGACTGACACAGACTTTACTGTATAAAAATTATAAACCCTTAGACATCCTGCAAACATAATTGTATACATACATACAATATCTAACTGGCAAACAGCAAACTTTATGAAAAAATATTCAATTTTTAGTTTGAAAGAATACAGTGAAAAACAGGAATAAAAATGTGCTAAATTCACTATTTGAAAAGAAAGGAGCTGGTCAGGCAATTTTAAATAAAAGAAGTAATTGGCTAACTAACCTAACAAATATATTCAGATTTACAGGGTATTTGATCATTGTAAAGAAAGCTAATTCACACACCTATTTGCACATAAAGAATAATTATTTTCGTTTGACTACTAGGAGAGGGAAGATACTATGAAGTGTGTTTCAGGAACTGCTGTTGGTCTGGATCTTACTTATCATAGTCAAATATGCTCCTTCTTAAGAAAACTACCCTGCATCTCTGTATAAATCTCCACAGCTAATACCTTTTGTCTCTACTCAAGTGAATTGTAGAAGTGCTTGGACTTAGGTTCAAGGTTTTACTGGAAGCACTTTACACTTCCCATTTCCTCTTCTAATTGGGCTTCCATGTCAGTCATTTTACAGTCAGCATTACTCCTTACATTGTTGAATTTGATATTCTTTTTAATTTGTGGCATCATAAAATCAGGCATTAATTAATTAATCAAGCAAATGACCACAGTGGTCTTGGCCCTAGATTAGTCTGAGTTGCCTATCAGGTGAACTCAGGTAAAGTTATTGCCTGCCATTCCCTCTGACCTTCTGCAGTATTTACTGGACTCTTGCACTCACCTGGGTGGAGTCTCTGAGAAGAAGGTCTTATCATAGAGGTCCAAATTCCTCTTGGATGGTTGATGGTGGAGATAGAAGCTCTGTTTCCAGACAAGACAGCAGGATGGAAGTCAAGCACTGGTCCCCCAGCCAGAGTTATGAGTCTATAAGCAACAACCATGTCCTGTTCATCCAAAGGTTGCACAGGCCGAGGGATGCAGCAGAGGAGATATTAATAGCTCCCTATGTCTGCTCATTAGCACACTGCCCTCTTGTTATGCCAATCTCTAATAACTGATTTCCTTCTGGGACACTGGTCTGGACAAGTAAGAGAATTTTCCTGCTCATTCTCTGTGTCTAGGAGACACTGATACAAGCCAGATTAATTCAGCAATTATTACACCTTCCATGATATCTCCTGTCTTCCAGAACAATAAATCTTAAGGTCCTAGTACTTTAGCCAAACTCTGAGTTTACTGTTAACCTTGAGAAATCTGTTTTTATGTTCCTGATGGGAGCAAAATAGAATCTTGCTATTTGAGACAATATGATGAATCCAGATAGTACTTTGCTAAGTGAAAAAAGTCATATGGAGAAAGATTCACTTATATGTGGAATATCACTTTCATTTGGAATAAAAAAACACAAAACACATGAGCAAAAAAAGAAAAAAAAAAGCAGACTCATAGATACAGACAACAAATGAATGTTTGACAGGGGGGAGAGTGATGGTGGAGCAAAATAGGTGATGGAGATTAAGAGATACAAATATCCAGTTATAAAATAAGTAAGCCACAGGGATGTAATAAACAGTATAGGGAATATGGTCAATAATATTGTCATAACTTTGGGGACAGATGGTTATTCAACTGAACCAGTAGATCATTTCATAATGTATGTAAATGTCAGCTCACTATATAGTACACCTGAAACTAACAATCTTGTATGCCAACAATCTATCGATTATAACACCATACACAAAAATAAACTCAAAATGGATTTAAGACCTGAAACTGTAAAACTTCTAGAGGAAAACAGGCACAATGATCTTTAACATAAATTGCAGCAAGATCCTCTATGACTCACCTCCTCAAATAATGGAAATAAAAACAAAAATAAATAAATGAGCCAGCCTGGCGCTAGTGGCAAAGAACCTGCCTGCCAATGCAGAGAATATAAGAAACTCAGGTTCAATCCCTGGGTCGAGAAGATCCCTTGGAGGAGGGCATGGCAACTTATTCCAGTATCCTGGCCTGGAGAATCCTGTTGACAAAAGAGCCTGGCAGGCTGCAGTCCATAGGGTCACAAAGAGATGGACACAACTGAAGTGACATCACACACACAATTAAAATTAAAAGCTTTAGCACAGAAAAAAAAAAAAAAACTACAAACGAGATGAAAAGATAACCCTCAGAATGGGAGAAAATAATTGCAAATGAAGCAATTGACAAAGGATTAATTTCCAAAATATATAAGCAACACATGCAGCTCAATATCAGAAAAACAAACTACTCAATCAAAAAATGAGCAGAAGACCTAACAGTTATTTCTCCAAAGAAGACACAAAGATGACCAATAAACACATGAAAAGCTGCTCAACATTGCTCTTTATTAGAGAAATGGAAATCAAAAACACAATAAGGTATCACTTTACACTTGCCAGAATGGCCATCATCAAAAAATCTGCAAACAATAAATGCAGGAGGGGGTGTGGAGAAAAAGGAACTCTCTGGCTCTGTTGGTAGGGATGTAAATTGACAAAGTCACTGTGGAGAACAGTATGGAGATTCCTTAAGAAACTAAGAATAAAGTTATCATATGTATCAGCAATCTCACTACTGGGCACAAACCCCGAGAAAACCATAATTCAAAATGACGCATGTATTTTGGATGCAGTCCTAAGATGGCGGAGGGATAGGACGGGGAGACCACTTTCTCCCTCACAAATTCATCAAAAGAACATTTCAACGCTGAGCAAACTCCACAAAACAACTTCTGAATGCTGGCAGAGGACATCAGGCACCCAGAAAAGCAGATCATTGTCTTCAAAAACAGGTAGGAAAAAATAAAAAGATAAAAAAAGAGACGAAGGAGGTAGGGAGGGAGCTCCGTCCTGGGAAGGGAATCCCGTCCCGGGAAGGGAAGCTTAAGAAGAGAGGTTTCCAAACACCAGGAAACACTCTCCCTGCCGAGTCTGTGGCAAGCCTTGGAAACACAGAGGGCAACATAACAGGAAGGAAAAATAAATAAATAATTAAAACCAACAGATTACAAGCCCAACAGTAACTCCCCCAGTGGAAAAGCAGCGCAAATGCCTGCATCCACCACTAGCAAGTGGGGGCAGGGCAGGGAGGCGTGGGAGGCACGGGCTGCAGTGCTTTTAAGTATCGGGCAGGAACGCCCCATGCGTCACCAGAACTAACTAACTTGGGCTAGCAAACCAGACTGTGGGATAGCTACCAAGCGTAAAGCTCGAACATAAGACACTGCCAAGACTGCACACAGAACAAAGGGTGGAACAGAACTAGCCGGCTGCAGACCATCCCCCGCTGGGGACAGGCAGCCAGAGCCATAAGGGCTGGAAAGAGACAATCGCAGCCCCGGAGAGACTTTACCTACCGAACTGCAGGCAGACTTCTTTGCTAAGACTTCTGGGGGTTCTGGACAGTCACCATCTGCCTCACAAGTGGTTCCAGTGGTACACCCAGAAAACTGAGCAGCAGAGGCGGGAAAGGCGACAAGTCGCAGCGACCATGCCCACCAAACACCTGAGCTACTCAGACCTGGGAAGGGCACAAAACACAGTCCCTACTGAATCTGCACCTCTGAAGGCTACCTGAGCGCCGAACCTGAGTGGCTTAGACCAGGGATGTGCATGCAGCCTAGGGCTGGCCTCAGATGGTTCCCAGCAGAGCAACGTAGAGCCTGAACGGTGTGTGCCGGGAGCAGGGGCAGGCCCAGCGGGGCTGAGACACTGCGTGCACCTGACAGTGTTATTTGTTTGCAGTATCCCTCCTTCCCCACAGTGCGACTGAACAAGCGAGCATAAAAAAAAAAAAAAAAAAAAGTGTCCACCACCACCCCTCCTGTGTCAGGATGGAAATCAGGGACTGAAGAGACCAGCAAACAGAAGAAGTTAAACAAAGGGAACCGCCTTGGAACTGACCCCACACTGCCCACAACACCAGAGAAAGGGTCAGATATAGGTTTACTATTTTTACAATCATTCTTTTTGTGTGTGTGTGTGTGTTTTTTCCTCTTTTTTTGTTTGTTTGTTTTTTTTTGTTGATGTTGTGTGGTTGTTTTTTCTTTTCTTTTTCTTCTTTTTTTTTCTAACTTTTAAAAATTGTTAAGTCCTCTATTTCTCCTTTAATTTTTATTTCTATAACCTACTATTACTTTTCAAAAAAAAAAGACCCTATTTTTTAAAGCAAACGCCATATATAGTCTTTGTGTGGTTGTTGTTGTTTTTTGACAATTCTTGTGGCTTTTTTTCCTTTCTTCTTCTTCTTTTCTTTAATATTGTATTTTTGAAAATCCAACCTCTACTCTAGATTTTTAATCTTTGCTTTTTGTTTTTTGTTGTCAATTTTGTACATTTAAAAACCCAAACTTCACTACCCAATTTTACCTGAAAGCGAGATTACTGGCTTGACCACTCTCTCCTCTTTTGGACTCTCCTTTTTCTCCACCAGGTGGCCTCTGTCTCTTCTCTCCCCCTTCTCTTCTCTACCCAACTCTGTGAATGTCTGTGTGTTCCAGACGTGGGAGAACACTTAAGGAACTGGTTACTAGCTGGATCTGTCTCTCTCCTTTTCATTTCCCTCTTTTATCCTCCTGGCCACCTCTGTCTACTTCCTCCCTCTCCTCTTCCCTGTATAACTCTGTGAATACCTTTGAGCAGTCCAGACTGTGGAGCACACATAAGGAAGTGATTACTGGCTAGCTTGCTCTCTCCTCTTTTGATCCCACCTCATCTCATTCCAGTCACCTCTAACTACCCCCTCCATCTTCTCTTCTCCATGTAACTCAGTGAACCTCTCTGGGTGTCCCTCAATGTGAAGAAACTTTCATCTTTAACCTAGATGTTTTATCATTGGTGCTGTATAGATGGAGAAGTCTTGAGGCTACTGTAAAAATAAAACTTAAAACCAGAAGCAGGAGGCTTAAGTCCAAATCCTGAGAACATCAGAGAACTTCTGAATCCAGGGAACATTAATCAATAGGAGCTCATCAAATGCCTCCATACATACACTGAAACCAAGCACTACCCAAGGGCCAGCAAGTTCCGGAGCAAGACATACCACACAAATTCTCCAGCAACATAGTAACACACCCCTGAGCTTCAATATACAGGCAGCTCAAAGTTACTCCAAAACCATCAGCATCTCATAACCCATTACTGGTCACTCCATTGCACTCCAGAGAGAAGAAATCCAGATCCACCCACCAGAACTCCAACACCAGCCTCCCTAACCAAGAAACCTTGACAAGCCACTGATACAACCCGATCCACAGTGAGGAAACTCCATAATAAAGAGAACTCCACAAATTCCCAGAATATAGAAAGGCCACCCCAAACGCAGCAATATAACCAAGATGAAGAGACAGAGGAATACTCAGCAGGTAAAGGAACAGGAGAAATGCCCACCAAACCAAACAAAAGAGGAAGAGATAGGGAATCTATCTGAGAAAGAATTCCGAATATTGATAGTGAAAATGATCCAAAATCTTGAAATCAAAATGGAATCACAGATAAATAACCTGGAGACAAGGATTGAGAAGATGCAAGAAAGGTTTAAAAAGGACCTAGAAGAAATAAAAAAGAGTCAATATATAATGAATAATGCAATAAGTGAGATCAGAAACACTCTGGAGGCAACAAATAGTAGAATAACAGAAGCAGAAGATAGATTAGTGAAATAGGAGATAGAATGGTAGAAATAAATGAATCAGAGAAGAAAAAAGAAAAACGAATTAAAAGAAATGAGGACAATCTCAGAGACCTCCAGGACAAAAAATGCTCCAACATTCGAATTATAGGAGTCCCAGAAGAAGAAGACAAAAAGAAAGACCATGAGAAAATCCTTGAGGAGATAATAGTTGAAAACTTCCCTAAAATGGGGAAGGAAATAATCACCCAAGTCCAAGAAATCCAGAGAGTTCCAAATAGGATAAACCCAAGGCAAAACACCCCAAGACACATATTAATCAAATTAACAAAGATCAAACACAAAGAACAAATATTAAAAGCAGCAAGGGAAAAACAACAAATAACACACAAGGGGATTCCCATAAGGATAACAGCTGGTCTTTCAATCGTAACTCTTCAGGCCAGGAGGGAATGGCAAGACATACTTAAAGTCATGAAAGAAAATAACCTACAGCCCAGATTACTGTACCCAGCAAGGATCTCATTCAAATACAAAGGAGAAATCAAAAGCTTTACAGACAAGCAAAAGTTCAGAGAATTCAGCACCACCAAGCCAGCTCTCCAACAAATGCTAAAGGATATTCTCTAGACAGGAAACACAAAAAGGATGTATAAACCCGAACCCAAAACAATAAAGTAAATGGCAATGGGATCATACTTATCAATAATTACTTTCAACGTAAATGGGTTGAATGCCCCAACCAAAAGACGAAGACTGCCTGAATGGATACAAAAACAAGACCCCTGTATATGCTGCCTACAAGAAACCCACTGCAAAACAAGGGACACATACAGACTGAAAGTGAAGGGCTGGAAAAAGATATTCCACGCAAATAGAGACCAAAAGAAAGCAGGAGTGGCAATACTCATATCCGATAAAATAGACTTTAAAACAAAGGCTGTGAAAAGAGACAAAGAAGGCCACTACATAATGATCAAAGGATCAATCCAAGAAGAAGATATAACAATTACAAATATACATGCACCCAACATAGGAGCACAGCAATATGTAAGACAAATGCTAATAAGCATGAAAGGGGAAATTAACAATAACACAATAATAGTGGGAGACTTTAATATCCCACTCACACCTATGGACAGATCAACTAAACAGAAAATTAACAAAGAAATGCAAACTTTAAATGATACAATAGACCAGTTAGACCTAATTGATATCTATAGGACATTTCACCCCAAAACAATGAATTTCACCTTTTTTTCAAGTGCTCATGGAACCTTCTCCAGGATAGATCACATCCTGGGCCATAAATCTAACCTTGGTAAATTCAAAAAAATCAATATAGATTCCAAGCATCTTTTCTGCATTAAGATTAGATCTCAATTACAGGAGAAAAACTATTAAAAATTCCAGCATATGGACGCTGAACAACACGCTTCTGAATAACCAACAAATCACAGAAGAAATCAAAAAAGAAACCAAAATATGCATAGAAACTAATGAGAATGAAAACACAACAACCCAAAACCTGTGGGACACTATAAAAGCAGTGCTAAGAGGAAAGTTCATAGCAATACAGGCATACCTCAAGAAACAAGAAAAAAGTCAAATAAATAACCTAACTCTACACCTAAAGCAACTAGAAAAGGAAGAATTGGAGAACCCCAGTGTTAGTAGAAGGAAAGAAATCTTAAAAAGTAGGGCAGAAATAAATGCAAAAGAAACAAAAGAGACCATAGCAAAAATCAACAAAGCCAAAAGCTGGTTCTTTGAAAGGATAAATAAAATTGACAAACCACTAGCCAGACTCATCAAGAAGCAAAGAGAGAAAAATCAAATCAATAAAATTAGAAATGAAAATGGAGAGATCACAACAGACAACACAGAAATACAAAGGATCATAAGAGACTACTATCAGCAATTATATGCCAATAAAATGGACAACGTGGAAGAAATGGACAAATTCTTAGAAAAGTACAACTTTCCAAAACTGAGCCAGGAAGAAATAGAAAATCTTAACAGACCCATCACAAGAACAGAAATTGAAACTGTAATCAGAAATCTTCCAGCAAACAAAAGCCCAGGTCCAGATGGCTTCACAGCTGAATTCTACCAAAAATTTCGAGAAGAGCTAACACCTATCCTACTCAAACTCTTCCAGAAAATTGCAGAGGAAGGTAAACTTCCAAACTCATTCTATGAGGCCACCATCACCCTAATACCAAAACCTGACAAAGATGCCACAAAAAAAGAAAACTAGGCCAGTATCACTGATGAACATAGATGCAAAGATCCTCAACAAAATTCTAGCAATCAGAATCCAATAACACATTAAAAAGATCATACACCATGACCAAGTTGGCTTTATCCTAGGGATGCAAGGATTCTTCAATATCCACAAATCAATCAATGTAATTCACCACATTAACAAATTGAAAAATAAAAACCATATGATTATCTCAATAGATGCAGAGAAGGCCTTTGACAAAATTCAACATCCATTTATGATAAAAACTCTCCAGAAAGCAGGAATAGAAGGAACATACCTCAACATAATAAAAGCTATATATGACAAACCCACAGCAAACATTATCCTCAATGGTGAAAAATTGAAAGCATTTCCCCTAAAGTCAGGAACAAGACAAGGGTGCCCACTTTCACCACTACTTTTCAACATAGTTCTGGAAGTTTTGGTCACAGCAGAGCAGAAAAAGAAATAAAAAGAATCCAAATTGGAAAAGAAGAAGTAAAACTCTCACTGTTTGCAGATGACATGATCCTCTACATAGAAAACCCTAAAGACTCCACCAGAAAATTACTAGAGCTAATCAATGAATATAGTATATATAAAGGATATAAAATATAGTATATATATAGGATATAAAATCAACACACAGAAATTCCTTGCATTCCTATACACTAATAATGAGAAAGTAGAAAAAGAAATTAAGGAAACAATTCCATTCACCATTGCAAAGAAAAGAATAAAATACTTAGGAATATATCTACCTAAAGAAACTAAAAACCTATATATAGAAAACTATAAAACACTGATGAAAGAAATCAGAGAGGACACTAATAGATGGAGAAATATAACATGTTCATGGTGATCAGAAGAATCAATATAGTGAAAATGAGTATACTACTCAAAGCAATTTACAAATTCAATGCAATCCCTATCAAGCTACCAGCGGTATTTTTTCACAGAACTAGAACAAATAATTTCAAGATTTGTATAGAAATACAAAAAACCTCAAACAGCCAAAGCAATCTTGAGAAAGAAGAATGGAATTGGAGGAATCAACTTGCCTGACTTCAGGCTCTACTACAAAGCCACAGTCATCAAGAGAGTATGGTACTGGCACAAAGACAGAAATATAGATCAATGGAACAAAATAGAAAGCCCAGAGATAAATCCACACACCGATGGACACCTTATCTTTGACAAAGGAGGCAAGAATATACAATGGAGTAAAGACAATCTCTTTAACAAGTGGTGCTGGGAAAACTGGTCAACCACTTGTAAAAGAATGAAACTAGATCACTTTCTAACACCATACACAAAAATAAACTCAAAATGGATTAAAGATCTAAAGGTAAGACCAGAAATTATAAAACTCTTAGAGGAGAACATAGGCAAAACACTCTCCAACATAAATCACAGCAGGATCCTCTATGATCCACCTCCCAGAATACTGGAAATAAAAGCAAAAATAAACAAATGGGATCTAATTATAATTAAAAGCTTCTGCACAACAAAGGAAATTATAAGCAAGGTGAAAAGACAGCCTTCTGAATGGGAGAAAATAATAGCAAATGAAGCAACTGACAAACAATTAATCTCAAAAATATACAAGCAACTTGTGCAGCTCAATTCCAGAAAAATAAATGACCCAATCAAAAAATGGGCCTAAGAACTAAATAGACATTTCTCCAAAGAAGACATACACGTGGCTAACAAACACATGAAAAGATGCTTAACTTCACTCATTATTAGAGAAATGCAAATCAAGACCATAATGAGGTACCACTCCACACCAGTCAGAATGGCTGCAATCCAGAAGTCTGCAAGCAAAAATGCTGGAGAGGGTGTGGAGAAAAGGGAAGCCTCTTACACTGTTGGTGGGAATGCAAACTAGTACAGCCACTATGGAGAACAGTGTGGAGTTTCCTTAAAAAATTGCAAATAGAACTGCCTTATGACCCAGCAATCCCACTGCTGGGCATACACACCAAGGAAACCAGAATAGAAAGAGACACATGTACCCCAATGTTCATCGCAGCACTGTTTATAATAGTCAGGACATGGAAGCAACCTAGATGTCCATCAGCAGATGAATGGATAAGAAAGCTGTGGTACATATACACAATGGAGTATTACTCAGCTATTAAAAAGAATACATTTGAATCAGTTCTAATGAGATGGATGAAACTGGAGCCGATTATACAGAGTGAAGTAAGTCAGAAAGAAAAACACCAATACAGTATACTAAGACATATATGTGGAATTTAGAAAGATGGTAATGATGAAGCTGTATGCAAGACAGCAAAAGAGATACAGATGTGTAGAGCGGACTTTTGGACTCTGAGGGAGAAGGAGAGGGTGGGATGATTTGGGAGAATGGCACTGAAACATGTATATTATCATGTAAGAAATGAATCGCCAGTCTATGTTCGATACAGGATACAGGATGCTTGGGGCTGGTGCACGGGGATGATCGCGAGGGATGATATGGGGTGGAAGGTGGGAGGGGGTTCATGTTTGGGAGCTCATGTACACCCGTGGTGGATTCATGTCAATGTATGTCAAAACCAATACAGTATTGTAAAGTAAAATAAAGTAAAAAAAAAAAAAAAAAGACACATATATTTTTATGCCCATTGCAGCACTATTTAGAATAGCCAAGACATGGAAGCAACCGGGATGTCTATTGACAGATGAATACTCAGCCACAAAAAGGAATGAAATTGAGTCAATTATAATGAGGTGGATGAACCTAGAGCCTGTTTTACAGAATGAAGTCAGTCAGAAAGAGAAAAACAAATATTGTATATCAATGCATATATATGGAATCTAGAAAAATGGTTCTGATGAACCTATTTGCAGGGCAGGAATGGAGATGTTGACATAGAGAACAGATTTGTGGACACAGTATGGGAAGGAGAAGTTGGAGTGAATTGAGAGAGTAGCCCATATACATTCAGTCATGTAAAATAGATAGCTAGTGAGAAGTTGCTGTGTAATGCAGGGAGCTCAACCTGATTCTTTGTAACAATCTAGAGGGGTTGGGGGTGGGAGGGAGGTTCAAGATGGAGGGGACATATGTGTAATTATGGTGGATTCACACTGTTGTATAGTAGAAACCAACAGAACACTGTAAAACAATTATCCTCCAATTCAATTCAGTCGCTTAGTCGTGTCCAGCTCTTTGCGACCTCATGGACTGCAGTAGGCCAGGCTTCCCTGTCCATCGCTCCTGGAGTTTACTCAAACTCATGTCCATCGAGTTGGTGATGCCATCCAACCATCTTATCCTCTGTCGTCCCCTTCTCCTCCCGCCTTCAATCTTTCCCAACATCAGGGTCTTTTCCAATGAGTCAGCTCTTCACATAAGGTGGCCAAAGTATTGGAGTTTCAGCTTCATCATCAGTCCTTCCAATGAATATTCAGGACTGATTTCCTTTAGGATGGACTGGATGGCTGGATCTCCTTGCAGTCAAAGGGACTCTCTAGAGTCTTCTCCAACATCACATTTCAAAAACATCAATTCTTCGCCGCTCAGCTATCTTTATAGTCCAATTCTCGCATCCATACATGACTACTGGAAAAAACCATAGCTTTGACTTGATGGGTCTTTGTTGGCAAAGTAATGTCTCTGCTTTTTAATATGCTGTCTAGATTGGTCATAGCTTTTCTTTCAAGGAGCAAACGTCTTTTAATTTCATGGCTGCAGTCACCATCTGCAGGGATTTTGGAGCCCCAAGAAAATAAAGTCTGTCACTGTTTCCACTGTTTCCCCATCTGTTTGCCATGAAGTGGTGGGACCAGATGTCTTGAATGTTGAGTTCTAAGCCAGCTTTTAAACTCTCCTCTTTCATTTTCATCAAGAGGCTCTTTTCTTCTTCGATTTCTGCCATAAGGGTGGTGTCATCTGCATATCTGAGGTTATTGATATTTCTCCCAGCAATCTTGATTCTAGCTTCATTGTGCTTCATCCAGCCCAGCATTTCTCATGATGTACCCTGCATATAAGTTAAATAAGCAAGGGGACAATATACAACCTTGAAGTACTCCTTTCCCAGTTTGCAACCAGTCTGTTGTTCCATGTCCAGTTCTAACGGTTGCTTCCTGACCTGCATACAGATTTCTCAGGAGGCAGATAAGGTGATCTGGTATTCCTATCATAAAGGCTCTTGAGTGTCACCAAGTAACATATCTCTCAAAAAGATTTTATAGTAGGCTCAATAAGAGCCTCTAAAACATAACTCACATCTTGATCCTCAGAAACTTGCAATATTGTGTTTTCAGAGCAAGTGAGGATTAAGGTAGCAGATATCTGAGTGCTGAAGAATTGATGCTTTTGAACTGTGGTGTTGGAGAAGACTCTTGAGAGTCCCTTGGACTGCAAAGAGATCCAACCAGTCCATTCTGAAGGAGATCAACCGTGGGTGTTCATTGGTAGGACTGATGCTGAAGCTGAAACTCCAATACTTTGGCCACCTTATGCAAAGAGTTGACTTATTGGAAAAGACCCTGATGCTGGGAGGGATTGGGGGCAGGAGAAGGGGATGACAGAGGATGAGATGGCTGGATGGCATCACCGACTCGATGGACATGAGTTTGGGTAAACTCCAGGAGTTGGTGATGGACAGGGAGGCCTGGCGTGCTGGGATTCATGGGGTTGCAAAGAGTCGGACACGACTGAGCGACTGAACTGAACTGATATGTTTGCTAATCAGCTGGCCCAAAGATAAAAGATTGGTCACGGTTATTCAGGTACAAACTGGTGTAGTCAGCATGATCCTTTGAATGTGGAAAAAGCAAAATTGTTGAAATCAGAGGGAGATTTGAATATGCTGCTGACCTTGAAGATGGAGGATGGGCCATGAACCAAGGAATGCTTGTGCTCAAGAAACTGGAATATGGAAGGAAACTGAGGCTCTCCTAGAAAACCCAGAAGGAATCCAGTCCTACAGAATCTTGACGTTAGCACTCTAATTGGGCTTCTGACTTCCAGAACTCAGGGCAGATATATTTGTTTCTTTTAAAGCCCTAGTGTAGTAATTAGTTATAGCATCAATAACAATATTACACAGACATTTATCCAATAAAATGTTTTTGGAGGTAACTAAATTTAAACTTTTCAGTTTCATTCCTTTTGTTTCCCCTGAGTAAGAACATTTTGTGTTGAAAACCCAGTGTACGTGGAAGAAAAAATCTAAAGTTACTTTGGACATTCTGCAAATGTGATACCGAGGATTTTTCATTTTATAAATGCAAATGTGGTCCTGACTTTGAGTTTGAACATTAAGGTAGGAAAAATAATTTGTTATTAAAATTTAGGAAAACTATTCTACTTCAAAACTTTTTGTCTAACTTTCTACACTTGGGTAACTTCATGTTAATTCACCTATAACAATTTTTATTTCTATCTTCTTCAATTCTTGATAAAAAATTCAACATAAATGATGAGATTATGAAATCTCTCTGTGTACATATATGTCTTCCAAGGTGGCATTAGTGGTAAAGAACCCTGACAATGCAGGAGACATAAGAGATGTGGGTTCGATCCCTGGGTTGGGAAGATCCCCTGGAGGAGGGCATGGCAACCCACTCCAGTATTCTTGCCTGGAGAATCCAATGGACAAAGGAACCTGGAGGGCTACAGTCCATAGGGTTGCAAAAAGTTGGACACGACTGAAGGGACTTAGCCCACTTGCAGCCCATGTACATATATATGTGTTTATTTATAAGAAAATCTTATATAAATACACATACACCTGCTGCTGCTAAGTCACTTCAGTCGTGTCCAACTCTGTGAGACCCCATAGACGGCAGCCCACTAGGCTCCTCTGTCCCTGGGATTCTCCAGGCAAGAATACTGGAGTGGGTTGCCATTTCCTTCTCCAATGCATGAAAGTGAAAAGTGAAAGTGAAGTCACTCAGTCGTGCCTGACTCTTAGCAACCCCATGGACTGCAGCTTACCAGGCTGCTCTGTCCATGGGATTTTCCAGGCAAGACTACTGGAGTGGGTTGCCATTGCCTTCTCCGACACATACACATAAACACTACTAATTCATGAAATAGCTCTTATACTCTAAAAGGTTTTCACACATTTAATTTATTCCTATTCACACTCTTCTAAGCTAGGCTTATTGTTCCATATGAACATCAGAAATAAAGAACCTGAGGCTAAGGGGATATTCAACTTTTATTTTTATAATTATGTAACATTGAAATTAAAGCTTTTGTACACCTCCTCTAATTATATTAATACATAAATAAACAGTATGCAGTTTATTTAAATAGGCAGTATGTACTCAATTTTCATATGGTTCCTTTAATTCAGCAAATTGTACACCTTACATGTGTGCTGTATATGTTTGCATTATACTTCAATCAATTAAATTAAAGGGAAAAAACATCTAATGATGCATGGCTCAAGGTAGGACCTGGAACCACGTAGCTGAGTCACATTTTAATAACAGAGTTAAGGAGACATCACCAGGTAGAAAGCAAAATGTCATATGTGGGTGCAAGTGACACTAACTTAAGGTAAATCAAATTTGATAAACTTATCCTTTTGTAAACTAGATTAACCTATACATAGAGTGCTCTTCTGTGCTGTGCTAAGTGACTTCAGTCATGTCTAATTCTTTGCGACCCCATGAACTGTAGCTGACCAGGCTTCTCTGTCCATGGGATTCTCCAGGCAAGAATACTAAAATGGGTTGCCATGCCCTCCTCCAAGGGATCTTCCTGGCCCAGGGATGGACCGTCTCTTTTACATCTACTGCACTGGATTGCAGGTTCTTTACCACTAGTGCCACCCGGGAAGTCCCTATACATGGAGTACACTGACATAATTTGGCTCAAGCCAGATATATCCTGGAGGAGGAAATGGCAACCCGCTCCAGGGTTTTTGCCTGGAGAATCTCATGGACAGAGAAGCCTGGCAGGCTATAGTCCATGAGGTCACAAAATGTTGAACACGACTGAAGTGACTTAGCACAGTCTCACAAAATATTATATATGAACTATAAAAAGATGATATAGTGGCTCACAGCTGACTATAGACTGTGAATATCAAAGCATAGATCAAAATGACTCTGACACATAAAATCTCATCTGGTAATTAAGTCATTATGTAAACCATGCCATTTGTGAAAGCTTGTTATGAAAATCAATGGCCTGCTATAACTCCCAGTCTAAATGGTGAGAAAGAACAGTCAAGATAGTGATTTAGGTAGCTGGTGTGTGTGTGTTAGTTGCTCAGTCATGTCCGACTCTGTGATCTCATGGACTGTAGCCCACCAGGCATCTCTATCTGTGGAATTATCTAGGCAAGAAGACGGGAGAGGGTAGCCATTCCCTTCTGCAGGGGAATCTTCCCAACATGGAACCTGAGTCTCTCTCATTGCTGGCAGATCCTTTACCATCTGAGCCACCAGCTAGCTGGTGAGATTTCAGAAATAGAAGAGACTTTCTTAGAGTAGAAGTCAGACAGCAGCCAGAAGACTTCCACCCAGAGGTTGAGCTGCAAAATATCTCAAGATGTCATTAAGAAAGTTGCTAGAATAAGCAAGCTGGATCATTGGATTAACTTTACAGAGAAAGTGGGAATGTCCAACTCTACAGAATGGCAGTCATAACACCATTAAGCTTTCTAACAAGGAATTCAGGACCCTGATGTTCCAGGACACCAGAACCATCAGTTCAGGGAGCTGGGGTTCCATGGTGGCCATATAGTGAAAGGGTGACAGATCGCTACAAACTAGTCACAGGCCATCATGTTCAGGAGGAAGATTTCCAATTCTATAAAGTATATGAAACAGTACATCTGAGTGATGCAGAGTTCAAATGTTATAATTTAGCTCTGGGTCTGTATATTCACTAGCATTTTGGGGATGGCGGTGGAGGTGAAACACACGTCTACAACAGATATCATAACCCATTCATGGTTATGAGAAAATGAAGGAATGGGGTTTATCTCCACTATAGCAATGAGAGGAATCATATTACAGGTAGCAGTGAAAGCTGTCAAGCAGAAATAAGAAGATAAGTAAGTACAAATCGAAAAAGGCCAAACAATCCTTCACTACTGTGTAAAAACCTTCCCTGACACATAAACACCAATCCTTCTTATGCCAATGAGTAGTCACACAGCATAATGAATATTTTGCATGGTGATACAATGTATGAATTGCAATTCTGCTTCATCATATTGAAGGCTATAATTCTAAGGCCATCTTAGGTCAACCTGTTAAATAAAACCTGTCTATCAATGAAGACTTTTCCTTCAGACATGTATTTGATAATCGTTTTGCCAGTGGCTATGGTAAGCATGGTGGTCACCCATCTAAGAGAGAACCGAATCCTAAAGAAGAGTATAAAAATCAGTGAAGTTGCTCAGTCGTGTCTGACTCTTGGCAACCCCTTGGACTGTAGCCCACCAGGCTCTTCCATCCACGGTATTCTTCCAGGCAAGAGTACTATAGTGGGTTGCCATTTCCTTTTCTGGGGGATCTTCCTGACCCAGGGATGGAACCCAGATCTCCTGTGTTGCAGGCCGACGCTTTACCATCTGAGCCACCAGGGAAGCCCAATATGAAAATCAATGGCCTGCTATAACTCACAGTGCTATGTTACAGTCTAAATGGTGAGAAAGAACAGTCAAGATAGTGATGTACAAGGAATAGTAGGTACGAAAGTGAATATTGTGTCTTAGATTTTTCTCTATTATAAATTTCCTTGGTCATCTAGTGTACTTTTTTGATAGGGTTAATACAACTAATGACAATTCTTTTAATAAAACAAAAGAAAACTATTTGGTGTGTTATAGGCCATTTGTGAAAAGGTATTTTTTAAAAATGGAAATTACCCTATTTGCTTGCCATTTTCACTGATGGAGAAATTATGCTGCTATGCTGTCAAATAGGCATATGAATAAATTTACTGTCTCTTCCTCTTCAAAAATCTCTATTGTTTCATTAGGCAAATGGGAATTTCCAAATATTTTTGATATATTGTTGAAATAAATTTGAAAAAGTAGAAAAAAAAAGAAAAAGGAGGAACTTCCCTGGTGGTTTGGTGGCTAAGACTTTGTGCTGCCAGGTTAGAGGGCCTAGTTTGATCCCTGGTCAGGGAGCTAGATCCCACATGCCACAACTAAGAGTTCACATGCCTCAGTGAAAACCTGGCACAGCCACATAAATAAATACATCAATCAATCAATGAAGTCGCTCAGTCATGTCCGACTCTTTGCGACCCCATGGACTTTAGCCCACCAGGCTCCTCTGTCATATTAAAAAAAAAAAGTGGAGGCTGACAGTCTGCGGGAAGGTTGTGTGTCACCAATGGCCAGAGGATGTTCAAAGGCAAGGATGTTTTGTGTTTCATTTTAAGCTGCTTGCTCTGTGCTGAAAAGTAACTGCCTGAGGGGAGAACAAGATGGTGGAGGAGTAGCTGGACATGGAATACATATCTCTCCATGGCTACATAAGGAATACACCTTCAGACACAGAAGTACATGCAGAACATCAGCTGAGAGTGGACAGGAGTATCTGACCAGAGGAAAAGAATATATAGAACCACACACAATACATCGGCAGTTGAAAGATAGAGAGCCTGGCCTATCAAGCCCCTGATGCATTAAACTACAGAGTAGGACCCCACCCAGGGTGCCCCTTTATATGCCTGATGTGCCAAACAACAGAGAAGGACCCCAGGCAAGGGAGCCCTCTAAGTGCCTGAATAGGTGAAACTACTGAGAAAGCTGGCCAAAGAGGCCTTCTGATCGCCAGCTACAAAAGGCTCGAAGAAAGACTCAGATAGGGCCATAACTCCTGTGGTGGAGGCAGTCCATGTCTCTGCACACTTGGCACAGCCAGGGCCCCTGCAAGCCAAGCAGCTGCACCACCGTCATGCTCAACTCTTACTGGGGTAGAGCTGCCACAGACAAAAAATTTGCGTCTGGGTGTGCAGGTTGCTTTGATAGTGTCCAGTTCTTTGCGACCTCGTGGACTATGGCTTGGCAGGCTTTTCTGTCAGGGAGGCGGATTCTCCAGGCAAGAACACTGGTGCCTACGGTGATGACCCAGAGAGATGTTATGGGGAGGGAAGTGGGAGGGGGGGTTCATGTTTGGGAATGCATGTACACCCGTGGTGGATTCATGTCAATGTATGGCAAAACCAATTAAAAAAAAAAATAAAGAAAGAAAGAAAGGAAAACAACAACAACAAAAAAAGAATACTGGTGCCTATTGGCCAATACTGGTTGCCATACCATTCTGCTACTGCTGCTGCTAAGTCGCTTCAGTCATGTCTGACTCTGTGTGACCTCATAGACGGCAACCCACTAGGCTCCCCCGTCCCTGGGATTCTCCAGGCAAGAACACTGGCTTGGGTTGCCATTTCCTTCTCCAGTGCATGAAAGTGAAAGTGAAGTCACTCAGTCATGTCTGACTCTTCGCGATCCCATGGACTGCAGCCTACCAGGCTCCTCTGTCCATGGGATTTTCCAAGCAAGAGTACTGGAGTGGGGTGCCATTGCCTTCTCTGGCCATACCATTCTAGAGCACTATATTTCCTGCTGTTCTAGAAGCCAACTCCCCTGAATACCTTGTGATGCCAGAACCTCAGCAACCTAAGCAGCTGCACCAGCTCTACACTTGGCCCTCACAGGGGCAAACCCAAATCCTCCAGGGCAGCCTCAGGAGCAAACCCCAGTGGACGACCCACATGCAGAGGTGGAAATAAACCCACAATTGAAACCCAGGGGCAGTGCTGCTAAGGAAGAAGATCCAAAACACTCCCATCAGCTTTACAAGCTGCAGATTAAATCCACATAATCAACTAGACAGACTCTGTGTCTATGGGATATATAAAAGGTTATTGAGAGCTCCCACAAAAGAAAATGCACTAGTTCAGATAGCTGTGGACATTGGAGTCAAGAACACAGAAGAATAGGACCTGATTAGAATCTGCGCTGCCCCGATAGCAGGTCCAGAGATCAGCAGTGTTGGAGGGCATCCTAGGGAGGTGAGGTGGACTGTGACTTCCGAGGGAAAGGATTCTGACAGCAGTGACTCAAGAAAAACATTTATTATTTTTATGTTTTGACTTACTCTGTAGACTCTTTTGGATTTCCCGCCCCCACCCCCATTTCCCACCTCTGTTGTTGTCAATTTTATTGGGACTACAAGCTTTTGAACTCTATTTTTCTCAGTCACATTTTTATTGCTGTTACAAACCTCTGCCTCTACGTTGGGCTTTTGTAGTTCTGTGGAGTTTTCCTTTATTTTTTTCTTTTCTCTTTTGGCAATTTTAATTTTTTAAACCTATTATTATTATTATTTTCTACATTTATTCCTTTGTTTGCTTTTTCTATTGTTCTATTCCCCTTGCAGTTAATCTTTAATGTATGTAAATCTTTATCTATCTCTATTAAACTTTGCATATTTATTCTTTCTTTTTTTCTTTTCTTTCTTTCCTTTCCTCTCTACATATTTGTTAGTTTTATTTTCATTGCTTTCTTCCCCAATTGGCACCTTGCTCTAGTTTTGTTTTCCAGTTTGTGCTTTAACTAGTTTTGTTCTGGTATAGATATAATTTTTGGTTGCCTTTGTTCACTGGGTCAATCTATTGTACTTTATTTTTGTTGGACTGTTTTGATTTTGCTTATGGGTGGATATATATATGTGTGTGTGTATATTCAGTCACACTTTTTACTGTTTCTATAAACCTCTTCCTCTTTGTTGGGGTTTTACAGTTCTATGGAGTTTTCCTTTTCTTTTTTCCCTTTTTCTTTCTTCCATTTTTTTTCTTTTCTCATTTTTATAGTTTTAATTTTTAAAAAACCTATCATATTTTTTCTACATGTATTCTTTTATTTTCCTTTCTTACTGTTCTTTCCCCCTTGCATTAATCATTAATGAATATAAATCTTCTTCATCTACCTCTATTAACTTTGCATATATATTCTTTCTTTCCTTTCCTCTAAACACATTTATTAGTTTTGTTTTCATTGCTTTATCCCCCGCTTGGAACTTTGCTTTAGTTTTGTTTCCCAGTTTGTGCTTTAGTTAGCTTTGTTCTTAACTGCTAAATATAATTTTTGATTTACTTTGTTTGCTGGGTCAATCTACTGTACTTTATTTTTGCTGGACTGTTTTCACATTGCTCATGAGTGTATATGTATATATGTATATTTCATTATTTTAATTAGTATTTGCCTGATTTTGTAACTGCCATTTGTCTAGGATTCATCTTTGGCTTCTCATTTTTGGATTTTTGTTTTAATCTCACTTAATGTCATATCAAACGACTTGTGGAATCTTTGTTCTTGACCTGAGATCAAGCCCCAAGCCTTCGGAGTGGGAGCACTGACTCCTAGACTCTAGATTACCAGAGAACTAACCCTAGGGAGTATCAAATAGTGAGAATCCACACAAAGGAAACTACTTGAATACAAGACCTGGCATCACCCAACTACCAGTAGCACGCTGTGCAGGAAGTGAAGTGAAGTGAAGTCGCTCAGTCTTGTCCCACTCTTTGCAACCCCATGGACTGTAGCCTACCAGGCTCCTCAGTCCACGGAATTTTCCAGGCAAAAGTACTTATCGGAGTGGTTTGTTATGCCTCATCTAAACAATACACAAAACAAAAATACAAACCCAATCATCAACAGACAGGATTACCACCTCACTCAGCCTTGCTGATCAGAAGAAAAGCAAACAAAAACTCAGCACAAATCTCACTCTATAGGAAGCTCACACAAACCACTGGACCAACCTTAGGAGGGCAGATACCAAAAGGAAGAAATAATTGAACCTTGAAGCCTGGGAAAAAGAAACCTTAAACACAATAAGTTAAAAAAAAATAATGCAAAGGCAGAGAAATACTAAACAATTGAAGAAACAAACTAGAAGCACAGAAGTCCAAATAAATGAAGATGAAATAGGTAAACTACCCGAAAAAATTATTCAGAATTAATGGTAGTAAAGATGATCAAAAACTGAAAACAACA
The DNA here is from genome assembly GCF_032405125.1 of Capricornis sumatraensis. Lineage (NCBI taxonomy): Eukaryota > Metazoa > Chordata > Mammalia > Artiodactyla > Bovidae > Capricornis > Capricornis sumatraensis. Next base: position 10,239,479 of record NC_091077.1, read on the forward strand.
TAGTGAAAATGCAAGAATCAATTTACAAAGACCTAAAAGAATTAAAGAATAAACATACAGGGACAAACAAGACAATTATTGAAATTAAAAATACTCTAGAAGGAAGTAATAGCAGAATATCTGAAGCAGAAGAATGAATCAGTGAGCTGGGAGGTAAAATGGTGGAAATAACTTCTGAAAAGCAGAATAAAGTAAAAAGAATGAAAAGAACTGAGGATGGTCTCAGAGACCTCTGAGACAACATCAAACACACCAACATTTGAATTATAGGGGTCCCAGAAGAAGAAGAGAAAAAGAAAGGGTATGAGAAAAATTTTGAAGAGATTATAGCTGAAAATTTCCACAACATGGAAAAGGAAACAGTCAATCAAGTCCAAACACAAAGAGTCCCATACAGGATTAAATCCAAGGAGAAACACACCAAGACACATAGTAATCAAACTAACAAAGGCTAAACACAAAGAAAGAGTATTAAAAGCGGTAAGGGGAAGCAACAAGTAATATACAAGGGAAACCCCATACGCTTAACAGCTGATCTTTCAGCAGAATCTCAGCAGGCCATAAGGGAATGGCAGGATATATTTAAAGAAGGAAAGGGAAAAATCTACAACCAAGATTACAGTACCTGGCAAGGATCTCATTCAAAATTGATGGAAAAATAAAGAGCTTTTCAGACAAGCAGAAGTTAAGAGAATTCAGTACTACCAAACCAGCTTTACAACAAAGGTTAAAGGAACTTATATAGTCAAGAAAATAGAAGAGAAGAAAAAAGATCTACAAAATCACCCCCTAACAATTAAGAAAATGGCAATAGGAACATATATATCAATAATTACTTTAAATGTAAATGGATTAAATGCTCCAATCAAAAGACAGAGACTGGCTGATTGGATACAAAAACAAGACCCATATATATGCTGTCTACAAGAAACTCACTTCAGACCTAAAGACACATACAGACTGAAAGTGAGAGGATAGAAAAATATATTCCATGCAAATGGGAAGCAAAAGAAAGCTGGAGTAGCAATCCTAATATCAGACAAAATAGACCATTAAATAAAGATTACAAGAGATAAGGAAGGATACTACATAATGATCAAGGAATCAGTCCAAGAGGAAGACATAATAATTGTAAATATCTATGCACCCAACATAGGAAAACCTAAATACATAAGACAAACACTAACAGACATAAAAGGAGAAATTAACAGTAACACAATAATAGTAGAAGACTTTAACACCCTTCACACCAATGGATAGATCATCAAAGCAGAAAATTAATAAGGAAACACAAGTCTTAAATGATACATTATATGAGATGAATCTCATTGATATCAAGGCATTCCATCCAGATGTAGAAGAATACACCTTCTTCTCAAGTGCACATGGACCATTCTCCAGGATAGACCACATCATGGGTCACAAATCAAACCTCAGTAAATTTAAGAAAACTGAAATCATATTAAGCATCTTCTCTGAACACAACACTATGAGATTAGATAGCAATTACAAGTGGAGAAGGCAATGACACCCCACTCCAGTACTCTTGCCTCGAAAATCCCATGGACAGAGGAGCCTGGTAGGCTCCAGTCCATGGGGTCGTTAAGAGTCAAGCACAACTGAGCGACTTCACTTTCACTTTTAACTTTCATGCATTGGAGAAGGAAATGGCAGCCCACTCCAGTGATCTTGCCTGGAGAATCCCAGGGACAGAGGAGCCTAGTAGGCTGCCGTCTATGGGGTCGCACAGAGTCGGACATGACTGAAGCGACTTAGCAGCAGCAGCAGCAGCAGCAATTACAAGAAAAAAAACTACAAAAAGCACAAACACATGGAAATTAAACAGCATGTTTCTAAATAACCAACATGGTACTGAAGAAATCTAAAGGGAAATAAAAGATATTTCTAGAAACAAATGACAATGAAAATACGGCAACTCAAAACCTATGGGATGCAGCAAAAACAATTCTAAGAAGGAAGTCTATAGCAATACAACCTTACCTCAAGAAACAAGAAAAACATCGAATAGACAACCAACTTTACACCTAAAACAACTGGAAAAAGAAGAACAAAAAAAATCCCCCAAATTAGTTCATTCAGTTCAGTCGTTCAGCCATGTCCGACTCTTTGTGACCCCATGAATCACAGCATGCCAGGCCTCCCTGTCCATCACCAACTGCCGGAGTTTACCCAAACTCATGTCCATCGAAACGGGGATGCCATCCAGCCATCTCATCCTCTGTCGTCCCCTTCTCCTCCTGCCCCCAATCCCTCCCAGCATCAGGGTCTTTTCCAATGAGTCAGCTCTTTGCATGAGGTGGCCAAAGTATTGGAGTTTCAGCTTCAATATCAGTCCTTCCAATGAACACCCAGGACTCATCTCCCTTAGGATGGACTGGTTGGATCTCCTTGCAGTCCAAGGGACTTTCAAGAGTCTTCTCCAACACCGGAGTACAAAATTAGTAAAAAGAAATAAATAAAAAGTAAATGAAGAAAGAAAGAAATAAATTAAGAAGGAAAGAAACAATAGTAAAGATTAATATAACTAAAAGCTGGTTCTTTGAGAAGACAAAGAAAATTGACAAACCTTTAGCCAGACTAATCAAGAAAAAAAAAAAAAAAGAAGAATAAAACCAACAAATTAGAAATTAGAAAGGAGAGGTTACAACAGACAGTGCAGAAATATAAAGGATTATAAGACATTATTATGAACAACTATGTGGCAATAAAATGGAAAACCTGGAAGAAATGGACAGATTCTTAGAACAGTTTAATCTTCCAAGATTGAACGAGGAAGAAATAGAAATTATGAATAACCCAATTACAAGCACTAAAATAGAAACTGTGATAAAAAATCTCCCCCAAAACAGAAGCCCAGGACCACATGGCTTCATAGGAGAATTCTATCAAACATTTAGAGAAGAGCTTATGCCTATCCTTCTAAAACTCTTTCAAAAAACTGCAGAGGAAGGAACACTTCCAAACTCATTCTATGAGACCACCATTAATTACACTGACACCAAAACCAGACAAAGACAACACAAAAAAGGAAACTACAGGCCAATATGACAGATGAACATAGATACAAATATCCTCAACAAATTTTAGCAAATAGAATTCAACAACACATCAACATGATCAAGCTGGGTTTATTCCAGGCATGCAAGATTCTTCAATATATCTAAATCAATCAAATGTGATACACCATATTAACAAATTGAAAGATAAAAACCATATGATCATCTCAATAGATGCAGAAAAAAACCTTTGACAAAATTAAGCACCCATTTATGATAAAAACTCTTCAAAAAATGAGCATAGAAGGAACCTACCTCAACATAGTAAAAGCCACACATGATAAGACTACAGCAAACATTATTCTCAATGGTGAAAAATTGAAAGCATTCCACTTATGATTAAGAACAAGACAAGGGTGTCCACTTTCACCAGTATTATTAAACATAGTTTTTGACGTCCTAGCTACAGCAATCAGAGAAGAAAAAGAAATAAAAGGAATCCATATTGGAAAACAAGAAGTAAAGCTCTCACTCTTTGCAGATGACATGATACTGTACATAGAAAGCCCTAAAGATAGCATCAGATAGTTACTAGAGCTAATCAATGAATTTAGCAAAGTTGCAGAATACAAAATCAACACACAGAAATCACTTGCATTTCTATATACTAACAATGAAAAATCAGAAAGAGAAATTAAGGAATCAATTTCATTCACCATTGCAACAAAAATAGTTAAATATCTAGAAATAAACTTACCTAAGGAGACAAAAGAACTGTACAAAGAAAATTATAAGACACTAATGAATTAAATAAAGACAATATAAACAGATGGAGAGATATTCTATGCTCCTGGGTAGGAGGAATCAATACTGTGAAAATGATTATACTACCAAATGCAATCTACAGATTCAATGTGATCCCTATGAAATTATCAATGGCATTTTTCACAGAACTAGAACAAAAATTTCACAATTCATATGGAAACACAAAGGATCCCAAATAGCCAAAGCAGTCCTGAGAAATAGAACGGAGCTGGAGGAATCAATCTTCCTGACTTCAGATTACACTACAAAGCTACAGTCATCAAGACAGCATGGTACTGGCACAAAAAACAAACACAAACCAATGGAACAAGATAGAAAGCCCAGAAATAAACCCATGCACCTATGGGTACCCTATTTTTGACAAAGGAGGAATGGGGCAAAGACAGCCTCTTCAATAAATGGTGCTGGGAAAACTGGACAGCTGCATGTAAAAGAATGAAATTAGAACACTTCCTAACATCAAACACAAAGATAAACTTAAAATGGATTAAAGGCCTAAATGTAAGACCAGAAACTATAAAACTCTTGGAGGAAAACATAGGGAGAACACTCGATGACATAAATCAAGCAAGATCTTATATGACTCACCTCCTAGAGTAATGGAAATAGAAACAAAAGTAAACAAATGGGGCCTGATTAAGCTTAAAAGCTTTTGCATGGCAGAGGAAACTCTAAGCAGGGTGAAAAGACAGCTATCAGAATGGGAGAAAATAATTAAAAATGAAACAACTGACAAAGGATTAATTTCCAAAATATATAAGCAGTTCATACAACTCAATGCCAGAAAAACAAATAATCAAAACGTGGAAAACGTACTTAAACAGACATTTCTCCAAAGAAGACATACAGATGGCTAGCAAACACATGGAAAGATGCTCATCACTCATTGTTACAGAAATGAAAATCAAAACTACAATGAGATATCACCTCACACTGGTTTGAATGGCCATCATTAAAAAGTCTACAAACATGCTGGAGAGGGTGTGGAGAAAAGGGAATGCTCTTGCACTGTTGGTGGGAATGTAAATTGATACAGCCTCTATGGAAGACGATATGGAGATTCCTTAAAAAACTAGGAATAAAACCACCTTATGACCCAGCAATCCCACTTCTAGGCATATACCCTGAGGAAACCAAAATTTAAAAAGGCACATGTATCTCATTGTTCATTGCAGCATTATTTATAATAGCTAGAACGTGGAAGCAACCTAGATGTCCATTGACAGATGATTGGATGAATAAGTTGTGGTACATATACACAGTGGAATATTACACGGCCATAAAAAGGAATGCATCTGAGTCAGTTCTGATGAGGTGGATGAACCTAGAACCTATTATACAGAGTAAAGTGAGTCAGAAAGAGAAAGATACATTTTATATTCTAACACATATATATGGAATCTAGAAAAATGGTACTGAAGTATTTTTTTTTACAGGCCAACAATGGAGAAACAGACATAGAGAATAGACTTATGGACATGGGGAGAGGGGAGGAGAGGGTGAGATGCATGGAAAGAGTAACATGGAAACTTACTTTACCATATGTAAAATAGATAGCCAGTGGGAATTTGCTGTATGCCTCAGGGGTTCTGTATCAACCTATAGGGGTGGAATGGGCTGGGAAATGGGAGAGAGGTTCAAAAGGGAGGAGATATATGTATACCTATGGCTGATTCATGTTGAGAATACAATAAAATTCTCTAAAGCAATTATCCTTCAATAAAAAAATAAATTAAAAAATATAAAACAAGGGAAAATTTGCTGGATATCAAAGGAAGAAGAAAGCTTATTAAAATGAGCTACAAGTTAAGATAGAAAGGTTGAAGTCAAAGAAATGGAAATTCAAGAAAATGAAAGTAGCAAGTTCTGCTTTCATAGTCTGATCAAACGGTCACAATATCTGACTCCGAGGCTTTGACCTCTTCAATCTTGGGTACTTCTTCAGTTTTACAACAATTGGCCTTTATATATTTCCCTTCACAAACAATGCTTTCAGAGCCCTCTTCATGTCTTTATTCCTCAGGCTGTAGATGAAGGGGTTCAGCATGGGTGTGATGACTGTGTACATCACCGAGGCTGTTGCACTTGAGTGTGCATTGTGGGTAGCTGCAGAGCTAAGGTACACTCCAAGCATTGTACAATAAAATAAGGAGACAATGGTGAGGTGAGACACACAGGTGGAAAATGCTTTATATTTCCCCTGAGCAGATGAGATTCTGCATATAGAGGAAACTATTTTAGAATATGAACAAAGAATACCAAAGAAGGGACCACCACACAGCAGGACAGCTGCAAAATACATCACTATGTTATTAAGAAATGTGTCAGAACAGGCAAGTTGGACCATATGATTGAGTTCACAGAAAAAGTGGGGAATTTCAATGTTTGTGCAGAAGGACAGTCGCAACACCATTAAGCTTTGCAATAAGGAATTCAGGACACTTATGATCCAGGATATCAGCACCAGTAGTCCACAGAGCTGGGGGTTCATGATGACTGTGTAGTGGAGAGGTTGACAAATGGCCACAAAGCGGTCATAGGCCATCACGGTCAGGAGGAGGATGTCCAACACTGCAAAGAGGATGAGAAAATAAATCTGTGTGATGCATTCTTTATAGCTGATAACTTTGCTTTGTGTCCAGATATTCCATAGCATCTTTGGGATGGTGGTGGAGGTGAAACAGATGTCCACAAAGGACAGGTTGGAGAGGAAGAAGTACATGGGTGTGTGCAAGTGGGCATCTGAAGTGATGGCCAAGATGATGAGCAGGTTTCCAAACATAGTGATCAAGTACGTGGAGAGGAAAAGCCCAAATATGAGGGGCTGTACTTTTACTTTCTCTGAAAGTCCCAGAAGGAGAAATTCTAGAAGTTGTGTATCATTGTCTGGTTCCATGCAGGAAGGTGACTTCTGGAAAAGAAAGGCTATAACATGGCTAATTTTCACACAAACTTGTATTAGTCACATATTCAAAATGCTGTTTCAAATTTATATTTTGTTGTCAAATATTAATTTGATATTTTGTGTATTTTGTATAACCCCATGGAAGGTATCTTTGTGCCCCACATAATGTGGAATTTTTTTTCCAACTAGCTTTTACCATAAGGGTCATGAGTTTTGCACTTTTAATGAGAATTTCATAATGTAATTCAAGAATCTAATACAAAGTCTATCGTTTTTAAGCACTGTCTAGGCAATGAGTAAAAGGTGCTAAAAAGCAAAAGTCCCCAAAGTCTCATTTCAATTATAGAAAATGAATATATGGTGGGAATGTAAGTTGATATAGCCACTATGGAAAATAGTGTAGAGATGCCTTAAAAAAAACTGGAAATAAAACTACCATACGACTCCACAATCCCACAACTGGGTATATAACCTGAGAAAGCTATAAATCAAAACAACACATGTACCCAAATGTTTATTACAGCAGTATTTACAGTAGCCAAGACATGGAAGCAACCTAGATGTCCATGGACAGATGAATGGATAAAGAAGTTGTGGTATATTTACACAATGGAATATCATTCAGCCATCAGAAGCAACTAATTTATGTCAACTGAAGGGTAGTGGACAAATCTAGAGCCTGTTATATAGAGTGAAGTAAGTCAGAAGGAGAAAAATAAATATTGCACATTAATGCATATATATGGAATCTAGAAAAATGATACAGACGAACCTATCTGAGGTGTAGAAATAGAGATGCAGATGTAGAGAATGGACTTGTGAATACATCAGGGGAAGCAGGGGGACAAATTGAGAAAATAACATTGACATCTATATACTATCATGTGTAGAATTGATAGCTAGTGAGAAGCTGCTACATAACATAGCGAGTCCTGCCTTGTGCTTGGTGATGACCTAGAGGGGTGGGATGGGGTGGGGTGAGAGGGAGGCTCAAGAAGGAGGTGATACATGTATACTACTGGCTGATTCACATTATTGTATAGCAGAAACCAGCACAACATCATAAAGTAATTATTATCCTCCAACTAAAAATAAATTGAAAAAATGAATCAGGACATAAAAAAAGAGAATGACTAAATAGACTGTAAAATTATATATCATCCTATGGTGACAGATTCTGTGATGAAACTAACAACAGGCACAAAGGAGAGATTGGGTCTATGTGGGGACATGTGTGCCCAGCAGAAGGGATGGCCAGGGCAAAGGCCTTAAAGAAGGTGCTTGTTTCCTGTGCTCAACTGAAAAAAAGAGAAGCAGTGTTAAAAGTGAATGAACCTGAAAGGCTGAGGAGAGCTGGCGTCACACATGTTGAGGAGGGAGGTGGTCTCTCTGCCACAGCTGATACCCCAAGGTACAGGCATTTCCTGTTCCATACTACAACTTGCATTTTACTCATCATGTTGCTAAAGGGTCCCCAGGGGGCTCCTCTGGTGATCCAGTGGCTAAGACTCTTGCTTACAATGCAGGGGGCCAGGGTTTGATCTCTGTTCAGGGAACTAGATTCCACATGAGACGACTAAGAGTTCACATTCCACAATTAAAGATCTCATAGGCTGCAATGAAGATTCTGCACAGCCAAGTCAATCAATCAATCAATCAGTCAATATTTTAAAAAAGAAACAGCTCCCCTCCTTAGTACCTCCTCTGTTTGAACTCTGGTCCCAGGACTGTGAGAATCATCTTGGAATGTATGAGTCCTTGTATTCTTGTTCTGAAGACTGGTCACACTCCACAAGTGTCTCTCTCTCACACACACACAATGGCCTCCAGCACTGCAGTATTTCCATGTCTTTCTCAGCCACAGCCTTTCTGATTACACTTTGTTGTTGATTTTCAGTTGCTAAGTCCTGTCTGACTGTTTGCAACCCCATGGGCTGCAGCATGCCAGGCTCCCTGTCCTTCGCTATCTCCTAGAGTTTGCTCAAATTCATATCCATTGAGTCGGTGATGTTATCTAGCCATCTCATTCTCTGGTGCCCTCTTCTCATTTTGCCTTCAAATTTTCCTGACCTCAGGGTCTTTTCCAATAATTGGGTCTTCAAGTCTTCAAGTAGCTAAAGTATTGGAGCTTCAGCTTCAGCAATAGTCCTTCCAGTGTATATGCAGTGTTTATTTCCTTTCCTAATTGCATTCAGTTCAGTTCAGTTGCTCAGTCATGTCCGACTCTTTGTGACCCCATGAATCTCAGCATGCTAGGCCTTCTTGTCCATTACCAACTCCTGGAGTTCACTCAAACTCACGTCCATTGAGTTGGTGATGCCATCCAGCCATCTTATCCTCTTTCATCCCCTTCTCCTCCTGCCCCCAATCCCTCCCAGCATCAGAGTCTTTTCCAATGAGCCAACTCTTTGCATGAGGTGGCCAAAGTATTGGAGTTTCAGCTTCAGCATCACTCCTTCTAATGAAAACCCAGGACTGATCTCCTTTAGGATGGACTGGTTGAATCTCCTTGCAGTCCAAGGGACTCTCAAGAGTCTTTCTCCAACACCACAGTTCAAAAGCATCAATTCTTCAGTGCTCAGCTTTCTTCACAGTCCAACTCTCACGTCCATATATGACCACTGGAAAAACCATAGCCTTGACTAGACAGACCTTTGCCGGCAAAGTAATGCCTCTGCTTTTGAATATGCTATCTAGGTTGGTCATAACTTTCCTTCCAAGGAGTAAGCGTCTTTTAATTTCATGGCTGCAGTCACCATCTGCAGTGATTTTGGAGCCCTCTAAAATAAAGTCTGACGCTGTTTCCACTGTTTCCCCGTCTATTTCCCATTAAGTAATGGGACCAGATGCCATGATATTAGTTTTCTGAATGTTGAGCTTTGCACTAGGAATGCATAACACCCAAACTGGCCCAATCAGTGATCTTTCCCCTGTAGAATGCAGAAATGGTCCTCAGATATTCCAATTCTTCCACTTCCCATGGACATATAAACCTGGGACTCCATACTGATAGAGCCATTTTTGGTTGATTTTTTTTAAGCAAAAAATAATCTGTTCAATTAACAGAAAGAGAGAAAAAATAAAGTGGGTCAGGAGGAAAAGAACTAATCAGCTCAGCTGGTCCCAGAGAGATTGTGAGGAAGAATAATGTCCCTTGTTCTGGCAGCATTTCAACCCTGATTACATTCTCTTGATGCCCAAAGAAAATAATAAGAGAACAACAACAACAACAACAAAAACTTGTCTAAAAGACAGAAGTAGTGATTTTCTTTAATGGTGTCAAGCACCTTACATATGGTACATCCACCAAAAAAATGAACAAAGGGATAAACCAACATTTCCCCAGAGAAAATGCATACAGTATACCAAAAGTTGGACATTGTTAGTATGATGCAGTAGATTTACCTTTCCTGTGCCTATTTCATAATTATTCGACCAATTAGGTTTTTTTTTTTTAAGATTTTTTGATGTGAACCATTTTTAAAGTCTACTGAATTTGTTACAATATTGCTTCTTTTTTTAAAAATATATTTTAGTTTTTTGGCCATCAGGCATGCGGAGTCATAGCACCGGTACCAGGGATCGAACCTACACCCCCTGCATTGGAAGGTGAATTCTTAACCACTGGACCACCAGGGAAGTCCCTGACCATACAGTTTTTGTATGGCCCAATAATGGATGAGAGTAGCCCCTTTCTCAATTTTCTCATGTGGTATCTTTCTTTTACCATTCCCGTTCTGTAATATTTCATCCCTTTTTTGAGAATCTCAGTGGGCACATTCTAATAATGATTCTGGACTTCATCCAACATGCAGAGGCTGCCCTGAGGCATGTTCTATAAGTCCTCTCCCCACTATGACAGTTCTGCTCCTTCATACTTCATACAAAAGAAACATATTGCATCCACGCTCTGTGTAGGGGTAGCCAATACATTTTAGATGAACATCTAGAAAGTGACATATTCAATTTGCAGGGGGGCAAAACCATCCAATAAAACAAGAAATTCAAAACTAAGAATATAGATATATTTCAATAAAGTAAAAACTTTTATGGCCAAAAATGTCCTCCAAAAGACAATTGAAAAGCTATGATCCATAGAAATTTTTTGAAATGCCAAAAACTGTAGAAAAATAGGTAATTATTATATAGGCCATTGCAGGAGTTGGGAGTTTGATTCTTGGGTTGGGAAGATCCCCTGGAGCAGGAAATGGAAACCCACTCTAGTGTTCTTGCCTGGGAAATCTTATGGACAGAGGAGCCTGGAGGGCTATGGTCCATGGGATCACAAAAGAGTTGGACATGACTTAGCCATGAAACAACAACAACATAATAATAGGCAGATCAAAATGGTGATCAAATATGTAAAGTGTGATTAATCTGAGCTATAGCTTAAGAAACAAATAAGTGTCTTTCACACCCATCAGCCTCATGTCAGTGGGGGCGGGGGGAGGGAACCCTTAAAGAACTGTTACGTTGATTGTGATTAGATCTTTTAAACTGGCAGCAAAAGCAGTTCTCTAATTTTGCTGTTAGAAACAAAATGTTACAAGATTGGAAAGAAACCTGAAGACAACTATAGGTTCAGTTCAGTCACTCAGTCATGTCCGACTCTTTGCGACCCCATGAACCGCAGCACACCAGGCCTCCAAGTCCATCACCAACTCCCGGAGTCTACCCAAACCCATGTCCATCGAGTCAGTGATGGCATCCAACTGTCTCATCCTCTGTCATCGCCTCCTCCTGCCCTCAATCTTTCACAGCATCATGGTCTTTTCAAATGAGTCAGCTCTTCGCATCAGGTGGCCAAAGTATTGGAGTTTCAGCTTCAACATCAGTGCTTCCAATGAACACCCAGGACTGATCTCCTTCAGGATGGACCGGTTGGATCACCTTGCAGTCCAAGGGACTCTCAAGGCAACTAAAAATATTGCAATAAATGTTGTTTTTTAACTCAGACTTTCTCAACCCCAAGTGCTGTGAATATTCTGGGCCAAATCATTCTCTACTGTGCACTCTGTCCTGTGCATTGAAAGATGTTTACAGCATCCACGGTCTCCACTCACCCCTCTCCAGTGTGACAGCTAAAAATATCCTTGGACATTGTTAAATGTGTCCCCCAGGGAAAAATCTAATCCTCTGACTAGAAGCACAGTTTTAAATTAACAATCTCAACATATTTTTCTAGCACTGACATAACAGCAATTTAATGATAAAGAATGTGAAAGATGGTCAAAGGTGTAAATAGCACTCTTGTATTGTGAAATATGTAATCACAGAAATAAACACATTAATTAACCAAACAAGAGAACAAGGACAGCAGTCTCTTGCTTCTGGGCTGAGTTGAATTGGCTCCCATTCTCTCTGACCATCTCATGCACAATCATCTGGGTTGTTGGACTCACCTGGATGGGAACTCTGAGAGGAAGGTTTCCGAGGAGGAGTCTGAACCCCTCCCTGGATGGTTAATGATGGAGATTAAGGTTCTGTCCCCAGACTAGCAGCAGGATAGAGTGAAGCTACAGCCCTCCAGCCAGGATTAGGACTCAAATCAAACAAAACAAAATAAAGGCCCTTCTAGGTGAGGTTTGCAAACACTGAGAGACTTCAGACGTGGAGGTATTTATAGGTTCCTGTATCTGCTCATTAAGCACACTTCTCTCATGTTATTTCAACCTCTAAGTACATAATTCCCCTGTGGAAAGCTCTTCTGGAAGAAAGGAAATTTTTCTTAATGATTTTCTGGTCACAAGAGGCCAGTGTAGAAGTCAATTGAATCCAGTTTTATTTTCTTCTTTTTACTCCTTCTCCATTAAATTGCCCCCCTTTAATATCTCTAAATCTCTTAGTATCTTATCTCAACTCTCAATTAGAATGTTCTCCCAAGTCAAAGACTGAGGAACCTGTCTGGATTGGATCCTTGTGTCTTCAAAACTTTGATTTATGATGGGGATGCAGACTCTGAACTTCCAGAAAATTTCTGTTTTTTTCAACAGGGGGAGGAACTGAGTTCTTTTGTTAGTGAACCTTGGGCACTAGATACAAGCCTCCCCACCTCCAGTCTCCAGAGCCAGGCAATTGAGGATGGTTCCTTGTGCAGTAGCTACAAAATCCAGGCCATTGGATGTAAAAACTGGGGCACCAGACACATGTGAGAATTCCACTCCAAGGCATACTGGGAGTCTGGGACGTGGTAGAGAGAGAGCATGAAGATAATACCCACCTCTCAAGGTAACTGAAAACGTTTATAGTCAGCCTATGTTCTTGTATTGTAAAGTCGTTAAATTGTGTCTGACTCTTGCAATCCCCTGGACTATAACCTGCCAGGCTCTTCTGTCCATGGAATTTCCCAGGCAAGAATACTGGAGTGGGCTGCCATTTCCTTCTTCAGGGTATCTTCCCAGACTAGGGATTGAACCCATGTTGCGTTGGCAGGTGAATTCTTTACCACTGAACCACCAGGGAAGCCTGTAGGTATGTGTTAAAGGAGAAGCCTGTCTCTAAGGCTGCAGCTACAATTGATGATAATGTTGTAAGCTTATTTCACAGAAAGATTGAGTATCTGGGTCTGTTATCCCCTGTGTCCTAAAAGTGGTAGCTGTTTAAGAACTCTTCCTCCCTTGGTTATAGTCCTGCAGTTCTTGAGAGTATACGCTCCACTGTCTTCCTGGGATGTAAGGTTGTCCCAGGAAGCAGCTGAAAAAATCAGGAGGCCAGACAAGGGTATAAGCTCACTATCAAGTTGAAACAGAGCAGAGGCAGAGCACAAAGACTTATCCACCAGGCTCATCTCTGTTCCCTGAGATCATAGCCACAGACCTCTAGGAGCACACCAGAACAGAAGCCTGCCCCTCAGGCCAAAGCTCCTGGACCAGCAACAGGAGGCCTCTATTCCAGAAAGGCTGGAGTGTGATTCAGTCTGCTACCTGTGCAATGTCCTGGAAGTGGTAGGCTGTCAAGAACTGTCTTTTTGATTTTGCAATCCAGTCAGACCTTGGAATGCAAGTACCCTGGCCTCTAGGGCCAGGGACACAAAGAATGTCCTCTGGAGTGCTGCCAGAGAAACTGGGATACTGCACATAAAGAAAGAAAAAATCACAGAGGATCAGACGTGTGCAAAATCTCCCCTCTAGGAGATAATCGTAGTGTGGAGATTGATAAAGGATGAGCCAAGGAATTATATCTGCTGACTTTAGTGATGCAGAATGACAGTGTGAGGTGACTCCCACCAATGGTTCCATGCCGAGAGAGAATTTCAACAGGCTTCTTCCCTCTTGGTGGATGTATTTAGATTAGCAACTCAATATCCCCCATGTGGTTCAGTGGTAAAGAATCTGTCTGCCAATGGACTAGACACGGGTTTGATACCTGGGTGGGGAAGATCCCTTGGAGCAGGAAATGGCAACCCACTCCAGTATTCTTGCTTGGGAAATCCCACTGACAAAGGAACTAGTGGGCTACAGTCTATTGGATTGCGAAGAGTTGAACACAACGACTAAATAAACAGCAACAGTCCCTCAAATATAGTCCCTCACTTTTCAAACTTTTGCTTCAGCAGTGAGCATTGAGTTTATGTGGTGATTGAGTCTATGTGTGAGCCTTTTAAAAGCACTGTCTCCATTTGCTATGTCACTTTGCATCTGATAGACATAAATCCTGATGGTTTTCAAAGATAGGTATTTTGGAGGCTCATCTCCCACATGCAGGTCTTAAGAGTTGGGGTCTTAATATTAAGAGCAGGTCTTAATATAGGCTATGAACATTTTAATCCTCAAGAAGAGGCTCCAGATTTGTAAAACCCCTTCTGAATTTGGGTTGCTGCTTCAGGGTTGGGGGTTTTGGCAAGAGATCATCTCAATCTCTCCTACCTGCCTCAATGTGGTCTTTTCTCATTTGATAGAAAGGAACATTTCAGCTAGTTTTCAGGTCTTTATCAGCGGGACTTGATCCACGTGTAGCTGTAGATTCAGCATATCCATGGGAGGAGTGAATTCAGTATCTTCCTATATCACCATCCTGGACCGGTCCCTCTATGGTTCACTTTAAATCTGTGCTTAACTTTCTACAGTCTTTTTTTTTTTTTAATTTTTATTGTAATATAATTGCTTTACAATGTTATGTCAATTTTTGCTGTACAACAAAGTGAATCAGCTATATGTATACATATATTCCTACCCTCTTGAGTCTCCTTCCCACCCCATCCCCTATCTCAGGTCATCACAGAGCACCCTGAGCTGAGCTCCCTGTGTTATACAACAGTTTCCTGCCAGCTATCTATTTTAGTCATGGTGGTATATATATGTTAATGCCACTCTCTCAGTTTGTTCCCCCTCTTTTTTCTCCTTTGTGTTCACAAGTCTATTCTCTACATTTAAATCTCTATTCTTCCCCCACAAATGGTTCATCAGCACCATTTTTCTAGATTCTGTATGTATGCATTAATATATGATATTTGTTTTTCTGGCTTACTTCACTCGGTATGGTAAGCTCTAGGTTCATCGATATCACTACAACTGATTCAATTTCATTCCTTTCTATGGTTGAGTAATATTCCATTGCATATATGTACTACATCTTCTTTATCCACTCATCTGTTGATGGACATCTAGGTTGCTTCCATATCATATCATTGATATTGTAAATACTGCTGCAATGAACATTGGGGCACATGTGCTTTGAATTATCTTTTTGAATTATGGTTTTCTCAGTGTATATGCCCCATAGTGTATCCTCTCCAACTTTCTCTCAAGCTTTCTTTCTATATAAAACATAGAACCACAAATGCATTTCTGTGTGTACATAGATAGGTATGCTTATGCTCATTTGAAAGATAAATTTATATAAATAAATACACACATGTTTATATTTGAACATTTTCTTAGGATTCCACAAAAATACATCCACTTACATAATTAATTTCTTGAAATCTTCCTCTGAAGTTATGTTTATTATCCCACATTACCTACATAGATAATGATTTAGACTCAGGGAGATTAACATATTTAAACACTTTTAAAAGCCTTTAAAGCTATTCTGCACTGTCATGAATTATGTGCAAATGGAAATATACAGTATGCATTGTAAATTTGGTACAGATCATTTTATTTATCATTTCAAAATATGCAGTTTATGGTATGCAATTATTTTCCAATACATCACTTTGAAGTCTAAAGGTGCATGGATCAGAGTAAGATCTAGAGCACAGATAGCTGATTCACACTGAGCAGTGATGGGAGATATCTCCTTACCCAGGTGAAAAGAAAAGTGTCAAAAATGGGTATAGAAATAGAAGTAAATTAAAGCAATTCACTCTTGGTGCTTTCTTGGTAAAACTGAAGATAAAACCAGAGAAATAAACTGATCACATTGGTTCAAGCGAAAAAGGTATCATCTCACACATCGTATCATGGATAAACCTAAGAAAAGCAATGTAGAGACTCACAGCTGAGTTTACACTCATTAGGAGATCAGCAGAGCTCAGAATAACTCTCTACCTTATAATCTCATCTGGTAACAAAGGCAGTATATTATAGCATTAGCTTGAGGATGGCTTGTTATGCAGCAATATCTAACTGATACAATAATCAAAGTGAACAGAATGAGGAGAGTTATAGTTGTTCCTGATTATTCTTGTCATTTGTTCTTGTATTTCAGGATAGCTTTTATGGTTACTCTGTCATTTCAGTTCATTTCAGATAACTGTAATTGAAATCTCTCACTGGGGTTCATTTCTCAGTAACCAGAAGAGGTTGAAAGGACATGCATGTCTATGTAGGAAAAAAACTGGTAACCCTGATTCACACGACTGGACAGCAATTCAAGATGTCTGTTTAGCCACTCTTTGATCATAAAATGTGAATAGAATCGTGAGTATAACAGAGTTATGGAGGATAATGATAGTGATCATTCACCATCCTTCTTGGGTTATGACAAAATGCAGTGGAGATACAGTTCCATTAAATCAATGACATGAGTCATATTACAGGTAGCACTGAAAGTTTTCAAGCAGAAATAGGAAGACAATTGAATAAAAAAAGAAAAATGTTAATCAATCTTTCATTAATATGTAACACATGGACACCAATCCTCCATTCTCCAATGAGTAGATATACAGCATGGAAAATGAATATTTTTCAAAGAAATACAATGTATGAATTACAATTTTGCTTCATCATGTTGAAGGTCCCTTGGACTGCAAGGAGATCAAACCAGTTAATCCTAAAACAAGTCAGTCCTGAATATTCATTGGAAGGACTGATGCTGAAGCAGCAACTCCAATACTTTGGCCATCTGATGTGAAAAGCTGACTCATTGAAAAAGACCCTGATGCTGGGAAAGATTGAAGCCAGGAGGAGAAGGGGACGTCAGAGAATAAGATGGTTGGATGGACATGAGTTTGAGCAAGCTCCGGGAGTTGATGATGGACAGGGAAGCCTAGCGTGCTGCAGTCCATGGGGTTGCAAAGAGTCGGACACAACTGAGCAACTGAACTGAACTATTGATGTTCATCTGTGATTTTAAAGCCATATTAGGTCAATCTGTTTATTAAAATGTGTCTTTCAGTGGGAAATCCTTTTGCAGACATGTATCTGATAATCATGTTGACAGTGGCCATTCTGGGCAATACGGATGCTAAGAGCAGGATCCAAATGAGGAGAATAAAAATCAATGACTTGTCACAAATCATAGTGGTATGTTACAGTCTCAATGGCAAGAAAAGGCAGTTAAGATAGTGATGTACATGAGAATATTGGATATAAAGGTGAAAATAATGTCTCAGGTTTTCCTCTGTTATAAAATTATATAAATTGTCTTCATGATCAAACATATGTTTTTTGGTAGGAAGACTACAACTCATGACACTTCTCTTAGAGAAACAGAATAAAAATATCTGGTAAGACAAAAGTCATTTTGGGGCCTTCCCAGTTTGCACTAGGGGTAAAGAATGTGATTGCCAATGCAGATGAAAGAGACACAAGTTTGATCCTTGGAAGAGGAAATGGCAACCCACACCAGTATCCTTGCCAGAAGAATTCCGTGGATAGAGGAGCCTGGTGGACTACAGTCCATAGGGTTGCATAGAGTCAGACATGATTGAGCAACTGAGCAGGTATGTCATTTGTGCAAAGTTATTCTAAAAAAAAAAAAAAATCGATGTTGTCTCATTTCAGTTCAGTTCAGTTCAGTCGCTCAGTCATATCTGACTCTTTGCAACCCCATGAATCACAGCACGCCAGGCCGCCCTGTGCATCACCAACTCCCGGAGTTCACTCAGACTCACATCCATCGAGTCAGTGATGCTATCCAGCCATCTCATCCTCTGTCGTCCCCTTCTCCTCTTGTCCCCAATCCCTCCCAGCATCAGAGTCTTTTCCAATGAGTCTCATTTAGTCAGTGGGAATTTCCAAACATTCCTGATACACTGTTGAAGTAGATTTGTGAAAATGGGAATAGAACAAAGAGAAAGCAGATGGATGTCAGAGAGAAAAGGAAGCTTAATAAAGTGATTTACATGAATTGAATAGAAACTGCTGCTGTTGCTAAGTTGCTTCAGTCGTGTCCTACTCTGTGCGATCCCATAGACGGCAGCTCACCAGGCTCTCCCGTCCCTGGGATTCTCCAGGCAAGAACACTCGAGTGGGTTGCCATTTCCTTCTCCAATGCATGAAGATGAAAAGTGAAAGGGAAGTCGCTCAGTCGTGTCCGACTCTTAGCGACCCCATGGACTGCAGCCTACCAGGCTCCTCCGTCCATGGGTTTTGCCAGGCAAGAGTACTGGAGTGGGGTACCATTGCCTTCTCTGTCAAATAGAAAAGTTAGAGTCAAATAAATGCAAATTCCAGGAATGTATTTATTTAAAAAGAGCAAGTTATAATTTCATAGTCTGATCAAATAGTCACAATTTCTGACTCTGAGGCTTTGACCTCTGCAATCTCAAGTACTTTTTCAGTTTTATGACAACTAGCTCTTATACAGTACCTCTCACAAAGAATACTTTCAGAGCCCTCTTCATGTCTTTATTCCTCAGGCTGTAGATGAAGGGGTTCAGCATGGGTGTGATGACTGTGTACATCACCGAGGCTGTTGCACTTGAGTGTGCACTGTGGGTAGCTGCAGAGCTAAGGTACACTCCAAGCATTGTACAATAAAATAAGGAGACAACGGTGAGGTGAGATGCACAAGTGGAAAATGCTTTATATTTCCCCTGAGCAGATGAGATTCTGCATATAGAGGAGACTATCTTAGAATAAGAGTAAAGGATACCAGCAAAGGGACCACCACCCAGCAGGACAGCTGCAAAATACATCACTATGTTATTAAGAAATGTGTCAGAACAGGCAAGTTGGACCATATGATTGAGTTCACAGAAAAAGTGGGGAATTTCAATGTTTGTGCAGAAGGACAGTTGCAGCATCATTAAGCTTTGTAATGAGGAATTAAGAATATTTATGATCCAGGACATCAACACCAGCAGTCCACAAAGTCTTGGGTTCATGATGACAGTGTAATGCAGGGGATGGCAGATGGCCACAAAGCGGTCATAGGCCATCACAGTCAGGAGAAAAATGTCCAACACTGCAAGGAGGATGAGAAAATAAATCTGTGTGATGCAGCCTTCATAGGTGATAACTTTCCTCTGTGTTTGGATGTTCCACAGCATCTTTGGGATGGTGGTGGAAGTGAAACAGATGTCAACAAAGGACAGGTTGGAGAGGAAGAAGTACATGGGGGTGTGCAGGTGAGAGTCTGAAGTGATGGCCAAGATGATGAGCAGGTTTCCAAAAACGGTGATCAGGTACATAGAGAGGAAAAGCCCAAATATGATGGGCTGTAGTTGTGGATCCTCTGAAAATCCCAGAAGGAGAAATTCTGAAATTTGTGTATCATTGCCTCGTTCCATATGAGGGAAGTGACTTCACTGAAAGAGGAAAGTAACATGACTAATTTTTCACAACTACATGCTTTACTCACACATTTTAAATGCTGGTATTTACATATTGCAGTCACGTAATTCAATAAAATATGTTTTGTGTATGAATATGGTCTCCTTTAGATTCCCTCATGCCACCTTTGATATGGAATTTTTGTCCCTGCCAACTCTTTCCTTGAGGGATTATGCATCCTATAATTTTCATTAGAAATTTTTTTCATGCATTTCTGTAGTAAAATTGAGAGCTGACCATGTTACCAATGTCTAGGCAACTAGTATAGTTTGCTGAATAAAAAAAATAGGACCCTACTATTAAATGATGGGGGTGCTCCCCATGTGGTGCAGTGGTAAAGAATCCACCTTCCCATGCAGGAGGTGCAAGAGACTAGGGTTTGATTTCTGGGTCAGGAAGATCCCCTGGAGAAAGAAATGGCAGCCCACTCCAGTATTCTTGCCTCGATAATCCCATGGACAGAGGAGCCTGGTGGGCTATAGTCCATGGGTCACAGAAAGATAGACACGACTGAGCATATACACACATTCAATGATGGAGATAGAAAATCTAAGCAAATAATAGAGATCCTTACATTTCAGATGGTGACAGATGCTATATAGAAAGGGTAAGCTCATGTAAAGGAGACAGTGAATTAGGCTTTATATTTTGCATGGGTGTTTAGGTAAGACCTGCAAACAAGGTGATATTTGAATAGTGACCTCAAGCAAGAGAGGGAGGGAGATGCAAGGTTATGTAATGAAGTATGTACCTGGCAGAGGAAATATCTAGTGAAAGGCCTTGAGGAAAGTGCTTGTTTCCATTGCTCAAGTCAAAGAAAGTAAAGCCAGTGTTGCAAGTGAATGAAGATGACAAAGAGTGATGAGAGATGGTGTCCCACCTGTTGAGGAGGGTCGTGGTCTCTCGGCTACTGCTGAAATCCCAGGGCAAGAGACTTCCTGTTCTGTACTATATCTTGCCCTTTATTAATCTTGTTGCAAAGGGATCCTATGAATTGAAATAGCTTACCTCTTTAGTACCTCCCTTGATTGAATTTTAGCCCCACTACCGTAAGAGTCATCTTGGAATATATGAGAACTGGTACCCTTGTTCTGAAGATTTCTGACACCCCACCAGTAGCAAACAGACACAGAACACACTGTGTCTTTCTTCACTATGTTATTTTCATGTCTTTCTCAGCTGAAGCATTACTGAGTACACTAGGAATGTGTACAACCCAAGTTGGGCAGATCAATGAACTTTACCCTATATAATATAGAAGTGATTCCCTGAAATTCCAATTCTTAAGTTTCCTATGGACAAATAAACCTGGGGTTCCACACTGAGATGGCCATTTTGTGTATTTAAACAAACATTAAATTGTCTTTTCAATAAAGAGAGAGCAAAGAGAGGGAGGGAGGGAGGTAGAAAGAGAGAGTAATGATGAGAAAAATATCTTAACAAGATCAATTGGTCCCTGAGAGGCTGTGAGAAAGAATAATCTTCCTTGGTCGTGGCAGCATTCCAACCTTAATTATTTTCCTTTGATGCCCAGAAAAATAATAAGAGATCCAAAATGAACTTGTCTGAAAGACAGTAGGAGTGATACCACTATGATGTCAAAAGATATCAAAAGACATTTTACTTATTGTTCCCTCTAAGAGAAAATGAGCAGAGGGATAAACCAACACTTCATAAAACAAAATATACAAAGTGTAACAAAATTGGGCATTTTTAATATCAAGCCATAGAAGACTTGTTTCTCCTGAGCCTGTTTCATAATCACTTGACCAGTTAGTTCTTGTATGGTCTGATAAGGGATGAGGTTAGCTCCTTTCTCACTTTTCTCGTGTAGCATCTTTCCTTAGCTGTTCTTGGACTTTGGGTTTTGAGAAACCCAATGGGCATACTCTGATCCTGGTTCTGAACTTCATCCAACATGCAGAGGCCTCCCTGGGCCATGCTTTGTAAATCCATGGTGTCCTACACCATGGCAATTCTGTATTTTTATGCTGAATAACTTCCTTCATATAATTATGTGTGAGGACATTACATCACGACACATTTATTTCATTGTACTCTGACCTCATTGTGAGACTGTGTGACACAAAAAGGCAGGGACCTTACCTGCTTTGTTCATTTTTGTACTTTTCAGAAAGGCAGATGAATATATGCTTATCCAGAAAAACACATAAGAGTGTGAAAAGCTATACAATGAAAGAATAAAGGATAGTACATCAAGGCTGTATATTATCACTCTGCTTATTTAACTTCTATGCAGAGTACATCATGAGAAATGCTGGGCTGGAAGAAGCACAGGCTGGAATGCTGGGAGAAATATCAATAACCTCAGATATGCAGATGACACCACCCTTGTGGCAGAAAGTGAAGAGGAACTAAAGAGTCTCTTGATGAAAGTGAAAGAGGAGAGTGAAAAAGTTGACTTAAAGCTCAACATTCAGAAAACTAAGATCATGACATATGGTCCCATCACTTCATGGCAAATAGATGGGAAAACAGTGGAAACAGTATCAGACTTTATTTTTTGGGGCTCCAAAATCACTGCAGATGGTGACTGCAGCCATGAAATTAAAAGACGCTTACTCCTTGGAAGGAAAGTTATGACCAACCTAGATAGCATATTCAAAAGCAGAGACATTACTTTGTCAACAAAGGTCCGACTAGTCAATGCTATGGTTTTTCCAGTAGTCATGTATGGATGTGAGAGTTGGACTATAAAGAAAGCTGAGCACCAAAGAATTGATGCTTTTGAACTGTGGTGTTGGAGAAGACTCTTGTGAGTCCCTTGGACTGCAAGGAGATCCAACCAGTCCATCCTAAAGGAAATCAGTCCTGAATATTCATTGGAAGGACTGATGTTGAAGCTGAAACTCCAATACTTTGGCCACCTGATGCAAAGAGTTAACTCATTTGAAACGACCTTAATGCTGGGAAAGATTGAGGGCAGGAGGAGAAGAGGATGATAGAGGACGAGATGGTTGGATGGCATCACTGACTCAATGGACATGGGTTTGGGTAGACTCCAGGAGTTGGTGATGGACAGGGAGTCCTGGCGTGCTGCGATTCATGGGGTCACAAAGAGTTGGACATGACTGAGCAACTGAACTGAACTGAAACCAGGTTAAAGTGAAGAGATTGAAAAAACTTAGTGAGCAAAATTGAATGAAGAATCAGACTAAATGAAATGTGGTAAAAAATAGCGATAATTTAATGGCATGAATATGTGCCGATATTTAATGAAGCAAAGGCCTGATAGAAGAGAATATAACATGTAATGTACCGAGAACTTCCTGGCATGTAGTGGATGTTCCATTATTTATTTTTGAATGGTCAGGAATTAAGTTATAATAGTTTTGAACATTTAGCAAATGGCAAGGTCATGTTTCCATTTAGTTGCAAAAGATTATGTTGTCAAATAAGATCTGGCCTGAAGCTGATTCATGTTGATGTTTAATAGAAACCAAAGCAATATTGTAAAGCAACTACCCTTTAATTAAAAGTTAAAAAAATTAAAAAAATACTTACCAAAAAAAAAAGATTGATCATGAATGACTAGTTATCTGAGAGATTATGAAGTTGGTGTCCTAGCTCATTCATCTTACAAAAAATGAGGTATTACAATGTTAGTGTAAAGTGACCAATACATTTCAGATGAACATTCTAGAAAACTATACATAAAATTTATACGTGGCAAAATGAAAACCAAAAAACTCAGAAGTCGGAAGATAGATATTTTGAAATAAAACAAATATTTTATCATGAAAATAACCTCCAAAAGTCAATTGAGAAATAATAATCCATAAAATTTTTTGAAATGCTAATAACTGGAGAAAACTGGGCAAATGATATATGACACAGTAATAATAGATAAGTCAAAATGATGATCAAATATGTAAAGTTTGCTGAAGCTGAGCCACAGTTTATGAAAACAAAAATATGTCTTTCATACACATTAGCCTGAGAAATAAGTGTAAAGACCTGTCACATTGCCTGGAGTTTGAACTTTTAAACCAGTAGCAAAAGCAGTGTTGTTAATTTTGCTGCCAGAAAACTAAAGTCTTACAGATTTGGTAAACAACCTGAAGACAGCTATAAATGTTATCATATAGATATTCTCGAACTCAAGTTTTCTGAGTCTCAACACTACTGACACTCCCAGTCAGATCAGTCTCTGTTGCTCTGTTTGTCCCATGCATTGAAAGATGTTGAGAGCCTCTGTGGCCTCCACCCAATTCTCTCCAGTGAGACAGTCAAAATGTTCCTGGACATTACTCAGAATCTTCTGCATGGGAAAAATCCTTCTTGATTTGAACCACAGTTGGTTCAAAAATCTCAACATATTTCTGTGGCATGAATGAAATAGCACTTTAATGATAGAGTATTAAAGGCCATTCATCAAAAGTGTGAGTAGCATAGCCATACTGTGAAATATTACCTAGCCTCTGACACAAATACTTTAATTAATCAATCAAGCAAACAAACAGACACAGCAATCTTTTGCCTCTGGGCTTAGTTGAACTGGCTTCTTTTCTTTCTGACCTCATGTACCACCAACTAGATTGGAGACTCACCTTGATGGGGGAACTCTGGGAGGAAGCTCTCCGAGGGAGAGTCTGAATTCTTCTCTGGAAGGCTAATGATGGAGATGAAGGCTCTGTCCCCAGACAAAACAGCAGAAAGGGATGAAGCTACAGGCCAACCCCAACCCCAATCAGGATTAGGACTCCAAACAAAGGAAATAAAGTGTTCATCCAGCTCAAGATTACACACACTGAGAGACTGCAGATGTTAGTCTTTATAGGTCCCTCTACGTGATCATTAGGCACATTTCTTGTTATTTCAACCTCTAAGAACATAATTCCCCTGTGGAAACCTGTTCAGAAAGGAAGGAAATTTTCCCTAAAGATTCTCTATTCACAAGGGATCAGGTAGGAGTCAAGAGAATCCATTTTTTTTCTTGTTTTTTCACTCCTTCTCCATAAAATTTTCTCCCTTTCAGATCTCTCAATCTCCTAGTACCTTGTTTCAACCTTGAGTTAAAGTTTTTTCTAAGTCTAAGACTGAGTATCTGAATTAGGTCTCTTGTATCTCCGAAGTTTTGATTTATGATGGGGATACAGACTCTAAATCTCCAGGAAATTTCTGTTCTCTTTTTCAATAAGGGGACGAACTCAGTTCTTTTGTTAATCAACCTTGGGGCACTACATATGTTGTCTTCATGACACTTTTGCCATAACATTTAGGAACTTCATACTTATATCTCTAGTTCTGAGCTTTCATGTAATTCTCCATTATAAAATATTTTTTGATGATAGTAAATATACTTAGATATTTTGTGCTAAAGCTTGATCTTAGTGCCTGATGAGAATTGTTAGATTGAATATTTACAGATGTTTCATCTGTGAGGAAGTACATTTAAGAACTCCATTCTCCACTGCAGAAATGGAGCTTGGAGGAGTTTAATGATATGGCCGAAATTAATATCTGAGTATTTGATGGTCCTTGATTGTAAACCTGTCAGGGTGTGTCTAGTTTCCAAACTATACACCAGTAGTTCTGAATCATAGAGGATTTTTCCCTGGGATGTTTGACAACATCTGAAATGATGCTGCCAAACATCTAAAATCTGTGGGAAAGCATCCCCAGAATAATATGCTTCCTCAAATGGCAACAATAAGGGGTAGCAAAGTTATTCTAAGTCAGTCCTTTTCTAACTTCATTGTAGCTACAAATCAACAACAATCCTACTACAAATTCAGAATCTGATTCAGCAGGACCTGGTGGGTCCAAAGACTGCATTTCTAACAAGCTGCTGGATGATGCTGACTCTGCAGGTCCTGGTCTGTGGACACTCTTTGAGTAGCAAGGCTGTGATCCTGTGATACAATTAGTTGTAGATAGTTTTAGGTCTTCTTCTTCAAAATGTGTTTTTGCATTTAATTTTGAAGAAATAGTGCATTCACTCATTTCAGAGGCTGTGGCTAATTCTGTCTGTTTCTCTTATAGAAGGGTTCTTGCCAAGCCGTTTCAGTTGTGTCTGACTCTGTGCGACCCTATAGATGGCAGCCCACCAGGCTCTACCGTCCCCAGGATTCTTGAATGATATAAAATGATACACTTACAAAACAGACTGTGTAGTAGGCAGAATGTTGTTTAGTCGCTAAGTCATGTCAACTCTTTGTGACCCCATGGACTGCAGTGCACCAGGCTCCTCTGTCCATGGGTTTTCCCAGGCAAGAATATTGGAGTGTGTTGCCATTTCCTCCTCTAGGGGATCTTTCTGACCCAGGGATGGAACCTGTGTCTCCTGCTTGTCAGATAGATTCTTTACCGCTGAGTCACCTGGGAAGCCCAATCAGCAAAATAAACCAGCTAATATGTATCATATTACAATTGACTGCCTTCACCCAGTTTGCCCAACTACCCCAATCCCCTTCCTCTCTGATAAACATCAATCTGTTCTCTGCATCTGTCAGTTTTGGTCCATTTCTTTATTCCTTTTGTTTTTTAGATTTCATGTGCAAGTGAAATCATACTTGATTTTATCTTTCTCTGTCTGGCTTATTCAGTATGGCATAATACCTGGAAGGTCCATCCACATTGTCACAAATGGCCAGATTTTTATTTTTTATGGCTGAGTAGTATGCCATTGTGTGTGTGTGTGTGTGTGTGTGTGTGTGTATTTCACATCATTATCCATTCATCCATCAATGGACATGTAGGTAGCTTTCATGTCTTGGTCAATGTAAATAAGGGTGCAATGAATATAGGGTGGCATATATCTTTTCAAATTACTGCTCTCATTTTATTCAGAGAAATACCCAGAAGTTGAATACCTAGGTAATATAGTAGTTCTAGTTATAATTTTTGAGGAATCTCCATACTGCTCTCCGTAATGGCTGTACACATTCACATTTCTACCAACAGTGCACTAGGGTTTCCTTTTCTCCACATCCTCACCAACATTTGTATTTCTCCTTTTTCATTTTTAAGAAGCTTTAAAAAATTAGCTTTATTTTTTAAATATAAATTTATTTATTTTATTTGGAGGTTAATTACTTTACAATATTGTATTGGTTTTGCCATAGTGAGAAAATTTAAGTTCTACTCTCTTCAGTTAAGTCGCTGAGTCATGTCTGACTCTGCTACCCCATGGACTGCAGCACGCCAGGCCTCCCTGTCCATCACCAATTTCCGGAGTTTACTCAAACTCATGTCTGTTAAGTCGGTGATGCCATCCAACCATCTCATCCTCTATCATCCCCTTCTCCCACCTTCAATCTTTCCCAGCATCAGGGTCTTTTCAAATGAGTCAACTCTTCGCATCAGGTGGCCAAAATATTGGAGTTTCAACTTCAACATCAGTCCTTCCAATGAATATTCAGGGCTGATTTCCTTTAGGATGGACTGTTGGATCTCCTTGCAGTCCAAGAGACTTTCAGTTCAAAAGTATTAATTCTTCGGCGCTCAGCTTTCTTTATAGTCCAACTTTCACATCCATACATGACTACTGGAAAAACCATAGCCTTGACTAGATGGGCCTTTGTTGGCAAAGTAATGTCTCTGCTTTTTAATATGCTGTCTAGGTTGGTTATAACTTTCCTTCCAAGGAATAAGCATCTTTTAATTTCATGGCTGCAGTCACCATCTGCAGTGATTTTGGAGCCCCCCAAAATAAAGTCTGATACTGTTTCCACTGTTTCTCCATCTATTCGCCATGAAGTGATGGCAAATATGCTACTGTCTTAGCAAATTGCAATTGTACAATGCAGTGTTATCAACAATAGTCATCATGATTTATTTGGTTGGCCAAAAAGTTCATTTGGGTTTTATGTATGATATTATGGGATGTGTGTGTGTGTATGTATATATATAAATTTAGATTAATATTAGAGTGCCAAGATGAATGGAAAAAGATGATATGATTCATATATGCAATGGAATATAGCTCAGCTATAAAAAGGAAAGCATTGAGTCACTTGTAGTGGGGTGGATGAACATAGAGCCAGTTATTTATACAGAGTGAAGTAAGTCAGAAAGAGAAAAACAAATAACATTTATTAATGCATATACAAGGAATCTAGAAAAAATAGTACTAATGAACCAATTTAGAGAGAAGAAAGGGGGATGTAGGTGAGATAACAAACTTGTGGACACTGTGGGGGAAGGAGAGCATAGGACCTATTGAAAAAGCAGCACTGACATATAAACACTATCATGTGTAAAATAGGCAACTAGTGGGAAGCTTCTGTATAACACAGGGAGACCAGCCTGGTGCTCTGTGATGACCTACATGGGTGGAAGTGGGGAGTGGGAGGGAGATTCAAGAGGAAGGGTATATATAAATATATGTATATACAAATGTGTATATATATATGTATATATATATATATATATATACATATATAATTATGACTTATTCACATTGATGTATGGCAGAGACCACCACAACATTGTAAAAGTAATTAACCTCCAATAAGAAAAAATGCCAGGTGGTATACTTGTAACTCTCAGCTTCCGTGGTGGCTCAGATGGTAAAGAATCTGCCTGCAGTGTGGGAGACTCAGATTCGACCCCAGAGTCAGGAAGATCCCCTGGAGAAGGGAAAGGCAACCCACTATAATATTCTTTTCCAGAGAATCCCACTGATACACACACACACACAGAGGCCCTTGGCGGAACACTAGGGGGTCACAAAGAGTTGGCCACGACTGAGTGACTAAATATGTGTAACTACATAGAAAAGTTGTAGGGGGTGGAGGAAATAGGGAGAGGGTAGTGAAATCTTTCAGTTACAGGTTGAATAAGATATCAGGCTCTCATCTTTCTTATAATAGCCATTCTAAAGAATGTGACATGATTTCTTTCTGTTTTGATTTGCATTTTCCTGGTAATTAATGATGCTGAGACATCTGTTTATGTGTCTGCCTGCCACTTGTATGCCTTTTTGGAAAAATATCTAGGTCATTTAAAGAATATTAATGATTTCAATCCATGAACTTAAGGTCTATTTCCATTTATTTGTGACTTCTTCAATTTTTTTCCTCCATGTCTTCTAGATTTCAGTGTATAGGTCTTTCCCCTCTTTCATAAATTATGCCAAGTTATTTTATTTTTTATGCAGTTTTAAGTGGGATTGTTTTTTACATTTCTTTATCTGATAATTCATTATTAGAGTCTAGAAACATGAGAGGTATCTGTATGTTGATTTTGTATCTCATAGTTTCAAGAAATTTATTTATTAGTTCAAAAAGTTCTTTGTTAGAATTTTAGTATCATATTATATATTATAAAATGATTATAGTATCATTTTATCTGTAAATGCTGCTGCTAAGTCGCTTCAGTTGTGTCCGACTCTGTGTGACCCCCATAGACGGCAGCCCATGAGGCTCCCTTGTCCCTGGGATTCTCCAGGGAAGAATACTGGGATGGGTTGCCATTTCTTTCTCCAATGCATGAAAGTGAAAAGTGAAATAGTGACAGTTTTACTTCTTCTTTTCTAATTTGGACTCTGTTATTGCATTTTATCGGAGAAGGCGATGGCACCCCGCTCCAGTACTCTTGCCTTGAAAATCCCATGGATGGAAGAGTCTGGTAGGCTGGAGTCCATGGGGTCATGAAGCGTCGACACGACTGAGCGACTTCCCTTTCACTTTTCACTTTCATGCATTGGAGAAGGAAATGGCAACCCACTCCAGTGTTCTTACCTGGAGAATCCCAGGGATGGGGGAGCCTGGTGGGCTGCCGTCTATGGGGTCACACAGAGTCGGACACAACTGAAGTGACTTAGCAGCATTGCATTGCATTTTATTGTCTAATTACTGTGGCTAGGATTTCCAATACTATGTTGAATGAAAGTGGCCTGAGTGAGCATTCTTTTCTTTTTTCTGATCTTAGAGGAAAAGTTTTTCATCTTCTCGCCATTGGGTATAATGTTATCTGCGGACTTGTATATATCGTCTACATTATGTGGTGGTATGCTTCCTCTGTACCCACTCTATTGAGGATTTTTATCATAAACAAATATTGAATTTTGTCAAATGATTATTCTGCATCTGTTGAAATGATTGGGCTTTCCAGGTGGCGCTAGTAGTAAAGAACCTGCCTGCCAATCCAGGAGACGAAAGAGACAAAGTTTCAGTCCTTGGATTGGGAAGATCCCCTGGAAGATGAAATGATAACCCACTCCAGTGTGCTTGCCTGGAAAGTCCCATGGACAAAGGAATCTGGCGGGCTACAGTCCATGGGGTCACAAAGAGATGGACATGACTGAAACGACTTAGCACAGCACACTGAAATTATCATATAATATTTATCCTTCCTTCAGTTAATTTGGTGTATCATTTGACTGATTTGAGGATGTTTAACCATTCTTGGAGAAAGCTGAGCACCGAAGAATTGATGCTTTTGAACCGTAGTGTTGGAGAAGACTCTTGAGAGTCCCTTGGACTGCAAAGATATCCAACCAGTCCATTCTGAAGGAGATCAGCCCTGGGATTTCTTTGGAAGGAATGATGCTGAAGCTGAAACTCCAGTACTTTGACCACCTCATGCGAAGAGTTGACTCATGGAAAAGACTCTGATGCTGGGAGGGATTGGGGGCAGGAGGAGAAGGGGATGACAGAGGATGAGATGGCTGGATGGCATCACTGACTCGATGGACATGAGTCTGAGTGAACTCCGGAAGTTGGTGATGGACAGGGAGGCCTGGCGTGCTGCGATTCATGAGGTCACAAAGAGTCGGACACGACTGAGCGACTGAAATGAACTGAACTGAACTGAACCATTCTTGCATCCTTGAAGTGAGTCCCACTTGATCATGATGTATGATCCATTAGATATATTTTTGAATTTATTTGCTAATATTTTTTGAAGATTTTTGCATGTGCGTTCATCAATGATATTGGTACAATTCTTTATTCTTTTATTGTCCTTGTCTGATTTTGAATCAAGGTAATGCTGGCCTTGTAAAGTGAGTTTGGAAGCATTTTTCCTCTTTGATTTTTTTGAAAGTTTTTGGAAGCTATATACTAAATCTTTAATGTTTATTAGAATTTATCAGTGAAGCTTCTGGTCCTGGACTTTTGTTTGTTGTGAGGTTTTTGGTTACTGATTCAATATCCTTTCTAGTAACTGCTGTTACTGCTAAGTCACTTCAACTAGTGTATTCATGTTTTCTGTTTCTTCATGAGTCCCTCTTGGGAAAATGTTTGGTTTGTAGGAATGTTTCTGTTTCTTCTAGGTTGTCCAATTTGTTAGTATAAATATTGATAGTAGTCTCTTGTGGTCCTTTGCATTTCTGTGATATTAATTGTAATTTTTCCTCTTTCATTTCTGATTTATTTGAGCCCTTTCTGTTTTTTCTATGCTGCCATCTTGAACTGTCACCCAAATATTTTATATTAGCCCAACAAGATTCATTTTAATCTTCTGACATCTAAGAGAATAAATGTGTTTATTTAAGCAACTATTGTGGAAGTATTTTGCAATTGGACTAGAAATCTAATGTAGACACTTATTCAATAAAATTTGTTTGCAAGAATAAAATTTAATCCTCTCCATTCATTAGCTTAGCTTGAGTAAGGGCATGTTATGTCAAAAACCCATATTAAGTAAATAAAAGCCCATATTACCTAAAAAAAAAGAAAACCAACAAAACTAAATCAATTTGAAGATATTCTGCCTCATTAACTGATACAATACATTTTTAATTTTATAGATGTAAATGTCAACTGTGATTCTTTTGTGGCATTGAGGTAGGAAAAGTAATTCACATCAAATTGAGGTTACTCATTTGCATTTTAAATTTTTGTGTCTATATTTCTATATTTTTATTTCATATTAATTCAAATGTTCATTATTTTCATTTCCATTCTCTCAGTTTCTCTCATTTCCTTTCTACATAAAAGATGTCTGTGTGCACGCACACATGTGTACTACACTGTTTATTTGAAAGAAAAAAAATGTATACACACAGAAATGAACTTAGCCCTTAGCTGTTTTCTTTATATTAGAAAAGAAATGTCCACACATTTCATTTGTTTCTCATAGCATCCATATGAAGTTTTGTTTAGTATTTCACAACACCTTTGTAAACAAGGAAACAGGCTCAGGGAGCTTAAATTTTTTCACAATTACATAATAAAGCATGTAAAGCTATGTGCACTGTCAAATTAAACACAAAGAGAAATAGGCATTATGTTCTCAGTTTAGGATAGCTTGTTTATTTCATTAAGATGTACACTTTTTATTTACTTACCTATTTAGGCTGCACAGGTTCTTCATTATGGTGTGCAGACTTTTCTCTAGTTGTGGCATGTGGGCTCTCTCGTGGAGGTGCAGGGGCTTAGTTGCCCTGTAGCATGTGGGATCTTAGTTCCCAGACCAAGGATTGAACCTGTGTCCCTTGCATTGGAAAGCAGATTTTTAATCACTGGACCATCAGGGAAGCCCCTCAAACTGTTATGCAGTTTATTTGTGTAATTATATTCCAATAACTTAATAAATGGAAAAGAATCCGGTGGTGAATGGCTAAGGGTTGAATCTAGGGCTTAGGCAGGTGGTTCTCACTTAACATGGGTGAGAGCTGTCTTCTAACTGGGAAGGAAGTCAAACATCATTTATGGATATAGAAATGCTGAAATTAAATATAAGTAATTCACATGATAAACTCATTTTTTTTTCTGTAAATAGGAGATCAGCATAGATACAGAAATAACCATAAACTGATTCAAGACAGAAGAGCATGGCATGCTTATTCAACATCACTTAGAAACATAATAGATAGATTTACAGCTGACTACACACTCTGGGGAGAACAATAAAAGTTGGTACAATTCCCCAGTATATAATTTCATTTGATAATAAAATGTAGAGGCCTTGAATTCAAAGAAATGGAAATTTTGGGAAATAAATAGAAGGATCAAGTTTTACTTCAGCAACCTGATCAAAGAATTGGGCTCTGAGGTTTTGAGCCCTAAAATCACAGGCATTTCTTCAGCCCCAGGAAAACTGGTCCTTATATAGCTGCCATCTCAATGATCCTTTTCAGAGCCCTCTTTATGTCTTTATTCCTCAGACTATAGATGAAGGGGTTCAGCATGGGTGTGACCACAGTGTATATCACCGAGGAAACAGCACTTGATTGTGAGCTGTGAGTAGCAGCAGAGCTAAGATACACTCCCAGGACTGTACAAAAGAATAAAGAGACAACTGAGAGGTGAGAGGCACAGGTGGAAAATGCTTTATACTTCCCCTGAGCAGATGAAATTCCTAGTATAGAGGAAACTATCTTAGAATATGAGTAAAGTATTCCAATGAGGGAAATGCCACCATACACCCCAGCTGCAAAATACATCAACATGTCATTAAGATAAGTGTCAGAACAAGCAAGTTGAACCACTTGATTAACTTCACAGAAAAAGTGGGGGATTTCCAAGTCTGTACAGAAGGCCAGCCACAACACCATTATGCTTTGTGTCAAGGAATTTAGAGCACTCATGATCCAGGACAGCAGAACCAGGAGTCCACAGAGCCAGGGGTTCATGATGACTGTGTAGTGGAGTGGGTGGCAGATGGCCACAAAGCGGTCATAGGCCATCACAGTCAGGAGGAACACGTCCAATGTTGCAAAAAATAAGAAAAAATGCATCTGGATGATGCAGCCTTCATAGGTTATTACTTTGTTCTGTGTCCTTATGTTCCTCAACATCTTTGGGACAGTGGTGGAGATAAAACAGATGTCTACAAAGGACAGATTGGAGAGGAAGAAGTGCATGGGGGTGTGGAGGTGGGAATCTGAGCTGACAGCCAGGATGATGAGCAGATTTCCAAACACAGTGATCAGGTACATGGAGAGGAAAAGCCCAAATATGAGGGGCTGCAGTTCTGGTTCATTTGATAATCCCAGGAGAATAAATTCTGAAACTGGTGTCTCATTCCCAGGTCCCATGTGATGCAAATGACTGCCTAGAAACAAAAAATAGCATGACTAGTTTTTCAAAAATTGGCATTGCAAACATAGGTGAACTCTAACATTTATATTTTGCATTCAAAAAATATTCATGATTTTGTGTAGAAATTTCCCCTTCAAGACAATCTCCTGTGCCATCTCCAAATAGGAAAGCCTATCTTACAGTTAGCTTTTCCCCCCAGTGGTCAGGTATTCTACATTTGTAATGAGGGATTTTGGCATGCATTTGAGAGAATACAAATTTAAGGCCTACTAAATTCTGGAGAAAGAGGAGAGGGTGCTGAGAGACAATAGGTCCTGTGGTTCAATGGTGGAGAAAATATAGAAGCAAAAAAATTTAAAAACTCATACAACTGATCATATGTTGACAAGTGCAGAAAAGGAAAATAGATCAAATATAAAGAAGAGAGTTGATGAGGGTATTATTATTTTTTTATTATTATATTTTTCTTTTAATTACATGTATTTATTTATTTATTTTCATTTTATTTTTTTACTTTACAATACTGTATTGTTCAGGTAGCCTGGAAAACATTTGATCAGAGACCTCAAGAAAGAGAATGAAGGAGACATGAGTCTCTCTGGGTAGAAGTGTGTGCTAGTCAGAGGGAACAGCTGTGTTTCAAAACAACCAAGTCCCGACTTCCTTCTCTCCCAGTGACTCCCCACTGTGAAATGAGCCCCAGATTCCACAGTTTCAAATCCTAGCCTTGACTCTCTGTGACTGAACCACCACTTCACCCTCGTGCTGCCTTCACTCACCTCAATCTCATGAATATTAAACTTGAGTCACAGCTTCACTTGATGCCCCAGGCTCAAGACTCAGAGCTTATATGCACTTCCTCAGAGAATCAACCACTCTATTTGGAATTTTCACTCCTCCCTATCTCCAAAACACCATCTTCTTTTTCAGATCATTTCTTTCATGATTTCTCCTCTTTTTAAAACATTTGTACAGAACACAGGGAACTTCACTTACAGTCATTTAGATACAGGGTTATCATTATGAGGTTTTAATTAATTCTGCATCTTTTATTCTTTGTT
The DNA here is from genome assembly GCF_032405125.1 of Capricornis sumatraensis. Taxonomy (NCBI): domain Eukaryota; kingdom Metazoa; phylum Chordata; class Mammalia; order Artiodactyla; family Bovidae; genus Capricornis; species Capricornis sumatraensis. The sequence goes on from NC_091077.1 coordinate 10,274,183, forward strand.
AAACTATAAGTGCCTTGAGGCATATGTCAATATCGTACATACTCTTCAACCCCTTAGATTTTGTTTAGTTGGGAGCAGTACCTGAATAAATACATACTGCATGAAGGAATGAAAAAGACACGTTCTCATAGAAATCGCTAAAAAGGACCAGGGAAACATTAACATAGTTTTCAAAGACATGCTGGAGAAACGTTTCCCATATTCTGAGATTCACACCTATTAGAGGTTCAGACTATGTAGTTTGTAAGAATAAAATAAGGTAGAAAAAATAAAATGGAAAATTAAAATGTCAGACTGCATCACATACAGTAGGATTTTTCTGATTCTTTTTGTTCAATCAGATGCCTGTGTTTGTGTTTGCTCATGCCCATGCATGCATGTATGGATCACACGACAGAGTCAAAAAAGTTTCTTACCCACTGCAATAAATGCAAGAAGACATTTGTAAGAGACCAGTCCTTGCTGAGGGGGAAGCAGTATAAATAGAGGCCAAGGCAAGAGCAGGTTGCAGAAGGACCAGACAGGAGTGTGGGGGCTGAAGTGACCTCAGACTCAAGGGCCCGCACACTGACTGCACTTCTATTCCTCCAGTGCCTCACTACAGTGCCCACATCAGGCCCTCGGTCAATTCCTTATTGCATATTTATTCCTGCGTATTTGTCCACAATTTTCATACGGTCCAGCAGTGCATGAGACTCTCCTTTTTACTGCTTTTCTTTCTTTTTAAAAATAGATTTTATTTATTTAATTTTGATTGTGTTGGGTCTACATTGCTGTGCGGACTTTTCTCTAGATGAAAGGAGCAGGGGCTACTCTCCAGTTGTGGTCTGGCTTTCTCATTACTGTGACTTCCCATTGCAGAGTCCAGGCTCTAGGATGTGTGGGCTTGAGTAGTTGCACCACCTGGGCTCTAGATCACAGGCTCAATAATTGTTGTGCACAGGCTTAGTTGCTCCACAGCATGTGGGATCTTCCTGGATCAGGGATTGGACCATGTCTCCTACATTGGCAGATGGATTCTTCACTACTGAGCCAGGACGTAAGCCCCCTATCATTTTTCTTAAGTGGTATTTTTCTTTGTTATTCCTTGGCTTTGATTTTTTTTTTTTTTTTTGGGTGGCAAACCCCTTGGTCACACTCTACTTCTGAGACTTGTCCCACCTGTGATAAACTCCTCATAATATACCCTATAAAATCCTATAAACACCACAGAACCTATCCCTTCCTTCACGTAATTTGTACCTGATGACACTTTGCAATATATGTGTTTATTTTATTCTGAAATAAAATAAATGTTAAATCTATTAAAATATTAGATCCAAGTCATCAGAGATCTTACCTGCTTTATACACTCTGGTGCCTTCATAGAGGTATTAATAAAATTACAGAGGAAATAATAGAGCAAAAAAAGAAAGGAACAATAACACTCAAATGCCAGTATATGAAACAATGTGCATAGATAATATGTAATAGAGAAGCAAATGATAATTCAGCCCCCAAATATATTCAGCCTCCCAGGTAACAAACCTAATGCAAAATTAAGCCTTTTAGGATAATATGACTGTATACTAAATTCAATTTTTTCAAGTGAATACTCAATGTGAGAAAAGATTCTATGAAATGTGTGTCTTAAGAACTGTAAGCTTCCAGGTAGTAGCTATTCCATTGATCTGGGTCTTCCTTATGAATATAGAACATGCTTAAATATACCCCATCTCAAAAATCAAAAATAAATACATAAAATGTCATCACTTCACTGCAAGCCACTCTTAACCAAATAGCATGTTTTCCTACTCTCTTAAACTGCAAATCTCCTTGGAAATGTTCAGCTTTTACTGACACCACTATGCCTTCTATTTCTTCTTGACTCTCTTCTAACTAGGTTTTCGTCCCCATCACATAATTATCAACAATTCTTGAATTGGTGAATGCAGTAGACGCTTGTCTTTTTTACATATGAATCAAACTGATTATAAATTATTAAGATAACCTTGGCTCTGGACCAGCAGTTGGGCTTTCAGGTGACCTCAAGTAAATGTTCTTGGGTTTCATCCTCTCTGACTTTCTCCTGCTGGGCTTTCAGACTCACCCAGATAGGAAGTCTGAGAGGAAGGTCTCTGTGTGGAAGTCCAAATTCCTCTTGAAGGGTTGATGGTGGAGACTGAAGCTCTGAATCCAGACAAGAAAGAAGGAAAGAGTGAAGCATGGTTCTCTGAACCATACTTAAGAATCCAAATGCAAAACATGCCCCGTTCAGCTAAAGGTGGAGCTGCTCAGACATTGCAGCAGTGGAGATATTATAGTTCTGTGTATTTGCTGTATCTGCTCATTATACATGTTCAGCACATTTCCACTATTACTTCAATCCTCACACATCATTTCCTCAGGGGAACTTGTCTGGACAGAATGGAGTTTTTTCAGCTGATTGGTCATTCCCAGGAGACCAGATTAGAAGTCAAGTGTATCCAATTCTTATTACTACTCCATGAACCCTCCTGTATCCCAGAGTTCTAACACTGACATTTTTTGCAACTCTGAGTCAAAGTGTCCTTTAAGACTGAGGAACCTGTCTGGACTAAGACCCTTGGGTTTCAAAAGCACTATCTTGTGATGGGAATGCAGCTGTTACTATCTCCAGAAAATTATTATTTCCTCCTCAATAAGGGATAGAGCTGTGTTCCTTTGCAATGAAACCATAGCTAAAATAATCCCTGACTTCAAAATGCTTTTGACACATCAATTAGGTGTTTTCTGTTTTAATACAAGTGAAAAGCTAGGGTTTAATCCTTTAATCATAAAAAAACTTGGTAATGATAAGAGATCCACATGGATCTTTTAATGCACCATGGACTGAGCTTAGCATCTTATATCTGTTGTCTCATTTGTTACTTTGCCACAGAACATCTTATGAGGATGTACAATTATAAGCCTCATTCTAAATTTGCAAAATTATGGTTCAGAAGGGTGAGGTGATTAAACTGATTATCAGGGAAATGCAAATCAAAACCACAATGAGGTACAATCTCACGCCGGTCAGAATGGCTGCGATCCAAAAATCTACAAACAATATATGCTGGAGAGGGTGTGGAGAAAAGGGAACCCTCTTACATTGTTGGTGGGAATGAAAACTAATACAGTCACTATGGAGAACAGTGTGGAGATTCCTTAAACAACTGGAAATAGAACTTCCATATGACCCAGCAATCCCACTGCTGGGCATACACACCAAGGAAACCAGAATTGAAAGAGACACATGTACCCCAATGTTCATCACAGCCCTGTTTATCATAGCCAGGACATGGAAACAACCTAGATGTCCATCAGCAGATGAATGGATAAGAAAGCTGTGGTACATATACACAATGGAATATTACTTAGCCATTAAAAAGAATGTATTTGAATCAATTCTAATGAGGTGGATGAAACTGGAGCCTATTATACAGAGTGAAGTAAGTCAGAAAGAAAAACACCAGTACAGTATACTAATGCATATATATGGAATTTAGAAAGATGGTAATGATAATGCTATATGCAAAACAGCAAAAGAGACACAGATGTATAGAACAGTCTATTCAACTCTGTGGGAGAAGGCGAAGGTGGGATGATTTGAGAGAATAACATTGAAACATGTATATTACCATATGTGAAATAGATGGCCAGTCCAGGTTCAATGCATGAGACAGGGTGCTCAGGGCTGGTGCACTGGGATAACCCAGAGGGATGGGATGGGGAGGGAGGTGGGAAGGGGGTTCAGGATGGGGAACACATTCATGGCTGATTCATGTCAATGTATGGGAAAAACCACTACAACATTGTAAAGTAATTAGCCTCCAATTAAAATAAATAAATTAAATTAAAAAAAAAAAACCCAAAGCTATGAAGTGAGTAAGGTGTGTGTAGTGATTAGAACATGAGGTTTTTCTAGTTCTCTTGCTCTAGGTCAGTGGTTCTCAGTCATTGTTCTGTATGAGATAGAAGAACAGGCCTGATAAAGTGAGTTACTTAAATTACATAGTGAAGGTGCCAAGTAGAGCTAACTATTCCTTTAGTAAAATAAAAGAAAAAAATTGAAATGATATATGTCACTTGAAAAGATACTATTCTTAAGAAATTCCCATAGACTCAAGAAGTAAAAGGGAATTTGCAAATATTTCTGATATAAGCTTGAAAGAAAATATGCCAAAGCAGGAAAATGAAATAAATGGGAAAGCTTAATAAACTGGATTATTTACATATAAACAGAAGTTGAAGTCAAAAAATGTAAAATTAAGGAAGCAATAGAAAAGACAAATTATATGTTCACAGTCTTATGGAAGAATGACAATTTCTGGATCCACTTATTAGCCCCAGAAGAGTTTGCCCTTTTATTGCTCCATGAATCTTTTCAGAGCCTCCTTTATGTCTTTATTCCGAAGACTGTAGATGAAGGGGTTCAGCATCGGGGTGACCACAGTGTACATCACTGAGGCTATTGCACTTGAGTGTGAGTTGTGGGCATCAGCAGGGTTAAGGTACACTCCTAGGATTGTACAATAAAATAAGGAGACAACTGAGAGGTGAGATGCACAGGTGGAAAATGCTCTGTGCTTCCCCTGAGCTGATGAGATTCCTCGTATGGAGGAAGCTATCTTAGAGTAAGAGTAAAGTATTCCAGTGAATGGACCACCACTCAGCAGCCCAGCTGCAACATACACCATCACATCATTAAGAAAGGTGTCAGAACAGGCACTTCGGACTACCTGATTGAGTTCACAGAAATAGTTGGGGATCTCTGGGACTCTACAGAAGGACAGCTGCAACATCATTAAGATTTGTATCAAGGAATTCAAGGCACTCATCATCCATGACACTAGAACCAGCAGTCCACAGAGCCAGGGGCTCATGATGACTGTGTAGTGCAGGGGGTGGCAGATGGCCACAAACCGGTCATAGGCCATCACGGTCAGGAGGAAGTCATCCAACCCTGCAAAGAGTAGTAAAAAGTATATCTGGTTGATGCAGCCTTCATAGGTGATAACTTTGCTCTGCATCTTGATATTCCACAGCATCTTTGGGATGGTGGTAGAGATGAAACAGATGTCTGCAAAGGACAGGTTGGAGAGGAAGAAGTACATGGGGGTGTGGAGGCGGGAGTCTGAGCTGACAACCAGGATAATGAGCAGGTTTCCAAACAAAGTGATCAGGTACATGGTGAGGAAAAGCCCAAATATGAGGGGCTGAAGGTCTGATTCATTTGATATTCCAAGAAGAAGAAATTCTGAAATATGTGTATCATTCTCTGGTTCCATGTGGTAGAAGGAATGACCTGGAATTAAATCCCCCAAAATGATATGACCACTTTTCACAAAAATGAGCATTACTGGCATAGTCAAATGATACAATTTATATTTTGCAGTCATGAAATCAATACCTATAATTTTGCTGTGAAATTTGTCCCCTTCAGGGCATTCCCTGTTCCATCTCTGATTACAAATACCTGGTCTTTTGCAGCCATTTCCCCAAGAGGTCAGGTATTGCATACTTTTAATGAGATTTCTGTCAATCCTCTGGGGCTCATAAATTGAGTACTTACCAGCTTCAAGGCAAGGGGTAGAGTGTGCTGAGAGACAAAAGTTCCTATAATTGGATGCTGGAGAAATACTGTTATCAAATATAAAATCATATAACATGTTAAATGGTGACAGGTAAAAAGAAGAAAAAGGGGGCATAAGGGAGAGAGGCTGAGGTATTATTCTTTACCAGGTGTTCAGGTAGGCTGGCAAAGTAGGTAACATTTGAACAGAGATCTCAAGGAAGAGAGGCCTGGTAGAAGGAATGGCCAGTGCAAAGGCCCTGAAGATGACACCTGTTTCAGGCTCCAAAGAAGCCAGTTTCCCAAGGGGAAGATCCAAGAGGGAGGGTGATGAGAGAGGGGGCCAGAGGATGCTAAGGAATGAAGTGACCTTCCTGCTGCTACTCAACCTTAAGGTACTGCTACTGCTGCTGCTGCTAAGTCGCTTCAGTCGTGTCCGACTCTGTGCATCCCCATAGATGGGAGCCCAACAGGCTCCCCCGTCTCTGAAATTCTCCAGGCAAGAGTACTGGAGTGGGTTGCCATTTCCTTCTCCAATGCATGAAAGTGAAAAGTGAAAGTGAAGTCTCTCAGTCGCATCCGACTCTTAGCGACCCCATGGACTGCAGCCTACCAGGCTCCTCCATCCATGGGATTTTCTAGGCAATAGTACTGGATTGGGGTGCCATTGCCTTCTCTGACCTTAAGGTACAGGGAGTCTGTAATTTACAAGTTGTTCTTTGCATGTTATTAATTTTATTTCTAAGGAATCCTGAGCACAAAAACCAATCCACTTTTTGTTTTCATGTTTGGTTGACATTCTGTCATCTGTATTTTCAGGGGAACATTTTGGTGTACACCAGTTCATATACCCTTCCTTTGAGGACTCTCATGGCCTACAACACACACACACACACACACACACACACACACACACACACACACACAGAGCACTGTGGTGGGGCTATTCTTCTCTCTGTAACTTTTATTTAATTCCATGTCTTTTTTTCCTGCTAGACTGTGAGAACCTTGACACATGCAGCAATGTTACACACATTCACCACCTTTTCCCTACCCCACTCTGAGCAGATTTAGTGGGGAACTGTAACTAATTCAATATATATTGCATGGACTTGAAAGAATATGGCCTCACAAAAATTACTGCCAATAAAAGACAATAAGAGACAGAAAAGATGCAGGGGAATACTAGAATAGGCATGGAGAACAAGCAAGAGGAATGTTTTCATGTTCTCAGATTAGGTCCCATTGGGGGTTTAAACTATGGTCTGCAAAAATTAAATAGAATATAATAAATGAAACATACAAAAAGTATCAGAGTGTACCATAACTAGTAAGGATACACACAGAATCATTTATGACCCGCTTTGCTCGTCATATGCATGGTTAGGAACCTGTCTGTGTGTGTATATGTGTGTTTTTCTGTGTTTGTCTATACAGACATGCTAGTGTGCATGTGCAGTTGTGGAGTCACGTCTGATTCTTTGCAATCAACCCAGGATCATGATGTAAAAGGCATATCTTACTTTGGGACTTAGTCAAAAACTCTGGAATCCACTGCAGTAAAGGCAAGAAAATTTTTAAAAGGGCAGTTCCTGCTAATGAGGGGAAATCAGTATGAATAAAGAGCCCAACAGAGGAGCCAGGTTTCAGAGAGAAGAGGCAGCTGTTTGGGCGCTGACGTACCTTAGATTCAAGGGCACACAGACCACTGGACCTTTATTGCTCCACTTGCTTCATCATGTCATCAGTGTCAGGTCCCTGATCTAATTTATAACCCTGTATCTATTCCTATTTATTTGCCACCCCAATTTTCCATATGGTCCAATAGTGAATGAGGTTGGCCTTTCTCTTATTTTTCTCTGTGTAATTCTTCTCTTGGGCTGTAAATTTTTATCTCTCTCTCTCTTTTTCCCTTTCAGGCATATCCAGTAGGCTTCCTTTTGGACACTAGTCCAGGTTCCACTCCTTATACCTCGTGCAAAATTCTCCCCAGCTCATACTCTGTAATATACTGCATTTACCACAATTGTCTGTCTCCATTCTTCAGATGAATTATCACTGAGGATGTTATGTTATTCATGCACTTATTTTATTGTGTTCTGTTTTCTCTATTATAATATCCAAATGGGCAAGAATCTCCTCTGCTTGGTTCACATTTTTGTTTTCATAAATGTGTGCACATATATAGAAAAAAATTGAAAATGAGGTGGGAACAAAACTAGGTTAAATATGGCAGTATCAAAATAAATTAAGTGAAATATAATTAAAGTCTGGCAGGCAGATTCTTTACCACGGTGCCACCTGAAAAGCCACTAATAAAGTACTTATAAATAAATTAGTCAACCAACATACAAACATGTAGGGAACAAGGTATAAGGAAGGTTGAGAAGTGCTTGCAAACAAGACTCTCAACCAGGGATGAACACTGCAAACAAGATGTTCAGCCAGGAATCCTCTGTTTGTTCCCGTGGGAAAAGAACATTTCTTGCACACAAAGATATTTCTCTGATTCCTCAAAAGGAACAGACCCAGGGACAAAACGGATTCTAAGTTGATAAGGAAGTTTTCAAAACAAAGTCTTAGCTGCAGTAAATAAGGTAAAGGTTATCTCACCCCGCGCCTGTGCACTGTATAGTCGCTAAATCATAGTGCTTGGCAACTTGCCCTGTAGATTGTTGTGCAAAGGATATAAAATAAAGCAGCTGTAAGAAGCAAGGAGTTAAAGTAAAAAGATTCAAACCACTCTGCAGTGTTAGTGTTTCATCTCGTCGCTAGCACAAACATGTCCAAGTCTTGGCTCTGAACTAGTCTCCTGAGAATCTCTTGTGACCTTGGGTAAAATTTTTCATCTTCCATTCTCTCTGAATCTTACCTGAAGTATCTGTGATTCCTTAGACCCACCTAGTTAGATTCTTTGAAAGAAAGATCTTGTGTGAAAGTTTGAATTCCTTAAGGATGGTTTATGATGGAGTCTGAAGCTGTGTTCTCAGACAAGACAGCAAGACGAACTAAAGCTCCTTTGCAGATGCAGGACTCCAAAAGCAATGAGCATGTCTCCTCTACTCTGAGGTGGCAGAAGCAGAAGGACTGCAACATGTGAGATATTTATGGATGCCTAGATTTGGTCTTTAGGGACATTTCCCTCTTGTTACTCCATCCTTAAGCATGTGATTTCTCCCAGTGAACTGGTCTAGAGAGAAGTTTCTCTTAACGATTTTCTGTTCCCAAGAGACCAAGTTAGAAGTCAGGTGAATCCTGTTTATACTAACCCTTCTCCACGAACTCTTCTGCCTTCTAGAGTTCCAAACTTCTAGCACTTTATCCCAAGTGTTCCCTTCCACACTGACTTTGGGGTCTTCTGGAAATAAGCCCTATTGTCACATATTTTGGTGACTTGTCTTTCTGGTGCAGGTTCCAAGGGTTGACACATAAAATGTATGGCACTAATCTATCGTCTTTTAGGAAAAAGTGAAGTCGCTCAGTCGTGTCCAGCTCTTCGTGACTCCATGGATTGTAGCCTGCCAGGCTCCTCTGTCCATGGGATTTTCCAGGCAAGAATACTGGAGTGGGTTGCCATTTCTTTCTCCAGGGGATCTTCCTGGTCCAGGGATTGAACCTGGGTCTCCTGCACTGCAGGCAGACTCTTTACCATCTGAGTCACTAGGAAAAGATCCCTGTAAATGTGAAATCCAGCCCACTTATGGGTTACTATGCTGGGGTGGGGTTTTTGAAGAGACCACTTCTCTGCCTCTTCTGCCATGTTGATGTGGTCCTACTATCCTTTGTTGTGAAGCAGATGTTCAGCTGGGGCTTCCCTGATAGCTCAGCTGGTAAAGAATCTGCCTGCAATGCAGGAGACACCAGTTTGATTCCAGGGTCAGGAAGATCCCCTAGGAAAGGGATAAGCTACCCATTCCAGTATTCATGGGCTTCCCTGGTGTTCAGATGGTAAAGAATCTGCTTCCAATGCAGGAGACCTCAGTTTGACCCTGTGTTGAGAAGATCCCGTGGAGGAGGACATGCAACCAACTTCAGTATTCTTGCCTGGAACATTCCCATGGACAGAGAGGCCTGGCAGGTTACAGTCCATGGGGGTCACAAATAGTTGGGCACAACTGAGTGACTAAGCACAGCACAGCAGCACAGATATTCAGCTAGTTTTCAGAGGAAATTAATCCACGTGTAGCTGTAGATTTGGTGTGTCCATGGGTTGCGGTGAGTTTAGGATATTTCTATGCTGCCATCTTGTACTGCCACCCCAACATTTGATATTAGCCAAACAAGACTCATTTAAAGCTTTTGACACCTGAACTATAAAAGCATGTATTTGTTTATTTTAAGCAACTTATTTGGCAGTATTTTACAACAGCAATATGGATCTAATACAGACATTTATTCGATAAAATTGGCTTACAAGAATTGATTTTAAACTTCTCAATTTTTTCATTAGCTGGCCTCGGGTAAGGGCATTTTATGTGGAAAAGTGTACATAGGAAAGAAAATCATTTAAATCACTTTGAAGATCTTCCACCTCATTAGATGATATAGTGAATTCCTCATTACATAATTGTAAATGTTGCTTGGCCAGGATCCTTGTGATATTATGGTAGAAGAGGAATCTATTATACAAGTTGAGGTCAGCTATTGTACTTTAAAATTTTGTGTCTATATTTTTACATTCTTCTGCTTCATGATAATTCAAACGTTCAACTTTTTTTTTGGGGGGGGTCTCTAACAGAAGCAGAAGATATCAAGAAGAGGTGGCAAGAATACACGGAAGAACTGTACAAAAAAGATCTTCACGACCCAGATAATCACGATGGTGTGATCACTCATCTACAGCCAGACATCCTGGAATGTGAAGTCAAGTGGGCCTTAGGAAGCATCACTACGAACAAAGCTAGTGGAGGTGATGGAATTCCAGTTGAGCTGTTTCAAATCCTGAAAGATGATGCTGTGAAAGTGCTGCACTCAATATGCCAGCAAATGTGGAAAACTCAGCAGTGGCCACAGGACTGGAAAAGATCAGTTTTCATTCCAATCCCAAAGAAAGGCAATGCCAAAGAATGCTCAAACTACCGCACAGTTGCACTCATCTCACATGCTAGTAAAGTCATGCTCAAAATTCTCCAATCCATGCTTCAGCAGTACGTGAACTGTGAAATTCCAGATGTTCAAGCTGGTTTTAGTCAAGGCAGAGGAACCAGAGATCAAATTGCCAACATCCGCTGGATCATGGAAAAAGCAAGAGAGTTCCAGAAAAACATCTCTGCTTTATTGACTATGCCAAAGTCTTTGACTGTGTGGATCACAATAAACTGTGGAAAATTCTTAAAGAGATGGGAACACCAGACCACCTGACCTGCCTCTTGAGAAATCTGTATGCAGGCCAGGAAGCAACAGTTAAAACTGGACATGGAACAACAGACTGGTTCCAAATAGGAAAAGGAGTACGTCAAGGCTATATATTGTCACCCTGCTTATTTAACTTATATGCAGGGTACATCATGAGAAACACTGGGCTGGAAGAAGCACAAGCTGGAATCAAGATTGCCAGAAGAAATATCAATAACCTCAGATATGCAGATGACACCACCCTTACGGCAGGAAGTGAAGAGGAACTAAAAAGCCTCTTGATGAAAGTGAAAGAGGAGAGCGAAAAAGTTGGCTTAAAGCTCAACATTCAGAAAACAAAGATTATGGCATCTGGTCCCATCACTTCATGGGAAATAGTGGAAACAGTGTCAGACTTGATTTTGGGGGGCTCCAAAATCACTGTTGATGGTCACTGCAGCCATGAAATTAAAAGACGCTTACTCCTTGGAAGGAAAGTTATGACCAACTTAGATAGTATATTCAAAAGCAGAGACATTACTTTGTGGACTAAGGTCCGTCTAGTCAAGGCTATGGTTTTTCCAGTGGTCATGTATGGATGTGAGAGTTGGACTGTGAAGAAGGCTGAGCACCGAAGAATTGATGCATTTGAACTGTGGTGTTGGAGAAGACTCTTGAGGGTCCCTTGGACTGCAAGGAGATCCAACCAGTCCATTCTGAAGGAGATCAGCCCTGGGATTTCTTTCAAAGGAATGATGTTGAAGCTGAAACTCCAGTACTTTGGCCACCTCATGCGAAGAGTTGACTCATTGAAAAAGACTGTGATGCTGGGAGGGATTGCGGGCAGGAGGAGAAGGGGACGGCAGAGGATGAGATGGCTGGATAGCATCACTGACTCGATGGACTTGAGTCTGAGTGAACTCCAGGATTTGGTTTTGGACAGGGATGCCTGTCGTGCTGCAATTCATGGGGTCGCAAAGAGTCGGACACGACTGAGTGACTGAACTGAACTGAACTGAACTGATAGTGTAGAGACCCAAACAAAACAGGCTCTTTGTTGTGGTGTGGAAGCTTCTCTACTTGCTGTGCATGAACTTGAGAGCAAGCAGTCTCAGTAGTTGTTGCTTGTAGGTTTCTCTAGTTGCAGCATGTGGGCTCTAGTTGTGGTGCATGGGTTTAGTTGTCCCGTGGAATATGGTATCTTACTTCCCTGACTAGGTATTGAACTCATGTTCCCTGCATTGAAAGGCAGATTCTTAACCACCTGATCACCAGGGAACTCCCAAAATGTTCATTGTTTTCATTTCTATTTCTCTCAGGTTTCCTTTTAACATAGAGGAATTCATAATTGTGTCCAAGTGTGTATACGTGTGTGTATGATTTTGTTTATTTGAAGGAAAATATATACAAGCACACAGATAATCAGATATAATATTTATCCTTGTTTTCTTTGGACTTAAAAATGAACTTCTACACCCTTCATTTATTTCTCAGAGCATCCACATGAAGTTTTGTTTAGTATCCCCACAATACCTTCAGCAATATGCAAGCTGAGGCTCAAGGAACTGAAATTTCTCATAATTACGTAGCAAAGCATTTAAAGATATGCTTTAAATTATACTATCAAATTATACAGAAGTGGAAACATGCAATATGCTCATTAATTTTTGTATAACTCCTTTAATTTATCAAATTGTACACTATAAGTATGCAGTTTTTTGTGTTAATTATACTCTGATTATTTAATTAAATTTAAGGAATTCAATGGTGTGTGGCTAAGGGTAGGATGTAAGCATAGGTAGCTGGTTCTCATTTAGCAAAGGTAGGAGAAGAAAGCCAAATATTATTTATGGATGTAGGGACAGTGGAACTAAATTTAAGAAATTTGCATGGTAAACTCATTCTTTTCTGTAAATATATGACTAGTCTTAACAGAACTATAGTAAATTGAAGATAAATTGATTCAAGACAGAAAAGCACTACAGCCTTGCTAACATCATGGATGAACCTTAAAAAAGCAGTATAGAGACTAACAGCTGAAAACACACTCATGAGCTACACAAAGAAATCAGTACAACTCCCCAGCATAAAACTTCATTGGATAGTAAGAATATTATGGTAACCAAATTGACATAGTTGGCTTGTCATGCAGCAACAGCTAACTGATACAATAATCCAAATGAACAGAACTGAGAGTGATTATAATAATATACAGCATTTTATTTTTGACATATGCTCCTATGTTTGAGGAGAACATCCATGGTCATTCCATTACCCAAGCTTATTTCAGGTAACTATAGTAACAAGTGACTATCTTCTAGGAAACTAGGAGAGGTGGACAGACATGCTTGTTGTACAGAAAACCTGGTGACTCTGAATCATATGACTGGGCAGGATGTCAACCTCTCTTGTGGATCATCCTCTGATCATGAGGAACGAAGAGACTCCTTGCCGGGAGCCAGCATGGGGAATCCCACCCATGGCAAAAGTCATGAGGAAGGGGGGCCTGGCAAAAGGCAAAGGCTGAGATCAGGCCTCAGGAGTACCCCTGGATTTTCCTGAGCATCTACCCCCAAAATCAGAGTCTGCCTGCTTTATTGTACTGTGCTTTCCACTCTTCTGACATAACAGGGGGCTATTCCTGACCACCTTTCTCCTGCATATAAAATGAGTGTCTCAGCTCAAATCCCTCTGATGGCTCTCTAACTTGCCTGACAGTTAGAGACTTTTACAACTTGTGATTGTTTACAGCCCCCCAACCATGAGAGGCATGGAGCTTAAAACATCTTAAAGATAGAGAGCCTTTTCTAAAGAGCTAAGAATTATATTGGTGATGGGTTTTCATTGTTGAGTCAATGACTGCTGCCAGGCCTCCATATTTTTATCTTTTAGGCATCTGAAGGATATTAATCAATGTAATTGGATATAGAAAAAAATATAGTAGTTTTGATGTTAGCAACACTAGACTTTTGAGTTAGTGAACTTTCTTTTTGTTATAAATCACAGTACTCCTCTTTCTTTGTTATAAATAGTTGTGTCCTTGCTATATAAGAATGTAACCTTATTTAGTGCTTTCTGAGAGTGGCACCAGACTTTGGAAAGAACAACACTTTTAAGGCAAATAAGTTTTCTGGTTGACAGACCCTTATCAGAAAAGGGCCGTAAAATGCTAATAGGCCTCCTGGCCAGAAGATGATGTACATCACCTAAGACTTGTGTATACAGCTAGGTATGCAGAGAGAGAGCCTGGTCTTGATAAGAGTCAGGGCTGCTGACGCTGCATAACTTTTTATTATCCATTGATCTCTACGTACAACCTAAAGTATAAAAAGCTTTCCCAGACAATAAAGGATGGACCAGTCACTGGAAAGACTGGTTTCCCCCATGTGGTCTTTTCTCCTTTTTTTCTGGCTGAATTCCCATCAGGAACGTGGAGGCTCGCCATGTCTACTTACTTGCCCTGGCTTCTAAGACCCATGTGAGAGGGAGCCCAAGGCTGGGCACCCTCCGCTATTCAAGCGGGTGCTGGTGGCCTACGTAGGTGGTGCAAGTTTCTTGTCTTGAAACTTCATTAGCTTTCCATGTAAACCAGGTTATTCAGTATCTATTCTCCACTAATTTTCCTACTACACTATTCTTTCCTAATCTCTTTATATTTCTAATTAAATAGTCCTTTCCCAGGCACTGACTCTGTCCCTGCTTCGAATTCTCTGGATCCACCAGGTCTGGACCCTGGCAACTCCTGAGTTTGAAAGACATGGGAAATGGATGAATTGATGTTGTTCACTCACCATCTTTGTGTACTTATGACACATTAAGAAAGAGGAGATATTTCATAAAACGACAGAAAGAGTCATGTTAGTAGGTAGCATTAGAAGTTTTCAAGCACAAACAGGACAAAAACAAAGTGACAAAATGTAAAATACAGTAACCAACCCTTCACCACAATTAATAAAATCTCTCACTTACGGGGAGACATCTTATCAGTTCAGTTCAGTTCAGTCGCTCAGTTGCGTCCAACTCTTTGCGACCCCATGAATCGCAGCACGCCAGGCCTCCCTCTCCATCACCAACTCCCAGAGTCTACCCAAACTCACGTCCATCGAGTCAGTAATGCCATTCAGCCATCTCATCCTCTGTCGTCTCCTTCTCCTGCCCCCAATCCCTCCCAGCATCAGGTTCTTTTCCACTGAGTCAACTCTTCTCATGAGGTGTCCAAAGTACTGGAGTTTCAGCCTCAGCATCAGTACTTCCAATAAACACCCAAGACTGGTCTCTTTCAGGATGGACTGGTTGGATCTCCTTGCAGTTCAAGGGACTCTCAAGAGTCTTCTCCAACAACACAGTTGAAAAGAATCAATTCTTCAGTGCTCAGCTTTCTTCACAGTCCAAGTCTCACAGCCATACATGACCACTGGAAAAACTGTAGCCTTGACTAGATGGACCTCTGCTGGCAAGGTAATGTCTCTGCTTTTGAATATGCTATCTAGGTTGGTCATAACTTTCCTTCCAAGGAGTAAGCGTCTTTTAATTTCATGGCTGCAATCACCATCTGCTGTAATTTTGGAGCCCCTTAAAGTCTGATGCTGTTTCCATTGTTTCCCCATCTGTTTCCCATGAAGTGATGGGACCAGATGCCATGATCTTCGTTTTCTGAATGGTGAGCTTTAAGCCAACTTCTTCACTCTTCTCTTTCATTTTCATGAAAAGCCTCTTTAGTTCTTCACTTTCTGCCATAAGGGTGGTGTCATCTGCATATCTGAGGTTATTGATATTTCTCCCGGCAATCTTGATTCCAGCTTGTGCTTCTTCCAGCCCAGTGTTTCTCATGATGTACTCTGCATATAAGTTAAATAAGCAGGGTGACAATATACAGCCTTGATGTACCACTTTTCCTATTTGGAATCAGTCTGTTGCATGTCCACTTCTAACTGTTGCTTCCTGACCTGCATACAGATTTTTCAAGAGGCACGTCAGGTGGTCTGGTATTCTCATCTCTTTCAGAATTTTCCACAGTTTATTGTGATCCACACAGTCAAAGGCTTTGGCATAGTCAATCAAGCAGAAATAGATGTTTTTCTGGAACTCTCTTGCTTTTTCCATGATCCAGCAGATGTTGGCAATTTGATCTCTGATTCCTCTCGCCTTTTCTAAAACTAGCTTGAACATCAGGGAGTTCACGGTTCATGTATTGCTGAAGCCTGGCTTGGAGAATTTTGAGCATGACTTTACTAGCATGTGAGATGAGTGCAACTGTGCGGTAGTTTGAGCATTCTTTGGCATTGCCTTTCTTTGGGATTGGAATGAAAACTGATCTTTTCCAGTCCTGTGGCCACTGCTGAGTTTTCCACATTTGCTGGCATATTGAGTGCAGCACTTTCACACCATGATCATTTAAGATTTGAAATAGCTCAACTGGAATTCCATCACCTCCACTGGCTTTGTTCGTAGTGATGCTTTCTAAGGCCCACTTGACTTCACATTCCAGGATGTCTGATTATCTTGGTTGTGAAGGTCTTTTTTGTACAGTTCTTCTGTGTATTCTTGCCACCTCTTCTTAATATCTCTGCTTCTGTTAGTCCATACCATTTATGTCCTTTATCGAGCCCATCTTTGCATGAAATGTTCCCTTGGTATCTCTAATTTTCTCAAAGAGATCGCTAGTCTTTCCCATTCTATTGTTTTCCTCTATTTCTTTACATTGATCACCGAGGAAGGCTTTCTTATCTCTCCTCACTATTCTTTGGAACTCTCCATTCAGATGGGAATATCTTTCCTTTTCTCCTTTGCTTTTCACTTCTCTTCTTTTCACAGCTATTTTTAAGGCCTCCTTAGACAGCCATTTTGCTTTTTTTGCATTTCCTTTCCATGGGGATGGTCTTGATCCCTGTCTCCTGTACAATGTCATGAACCTACATCCATAGTTTATCAGGGATTCTATCAGATCTAGTCCCTTAAATGTATTTCTCACTTCCACTGTATAAGGCTTTAATAAATAGATGTACAGCATGAAAAAGAAACATCGTGCATAGTCACTAAATGTGTGACTTGACATTTTGCTTCCTCATGGGTCATCTTGATGCTAAGATCATATCAGCTCAACTTATTCCAATTTGTCTTTCCATGTAGATTTCAACTGGAAGACACGTATTTGATAATCAATTATTTGGCCAGTGACTGTGATAAGCATTTTGACACCAAGGTGAATAATTGAATAAAATCAGGAGAGCAATTATAAAACACATGTTTGTAATGTGAGTGCTAGAAACTTAGCTTTTGATATCTGAGGCATGCACTTCAATTATGGCAAATAAAGACAATTATTTCAAATAAATATTTTGCCAGCAGCTATGTAACACAGCTACTAGACTTGTATCCAGTGACACTCCCCCTCCCCCAACAATAAAGTCTCTTTTAGATTTACCCCCTGGATAAAGAGAATTTGTGAACTTGTTTCCCCTTTGTTCAGTCACTCAGTCATGTCCAACTCTGTGACCCCATGGACTGTAGCCTGCCAGGCTCCTCTGTCCATGGGATTCTCCAGGCAAGAATACTGAAGTGGGTTGCCATTCCCTTTTCCAAGGGAACTTCCTGATCCAGGGATCAAACCTGGGTCTCCTGCATTGTAGGCAGATTTTTTTCATCTGAGCCACCAGGAAAGGGTGGATGAGCACACTTTCACTGTGTGAAAAAGTTGAGTTCAGATAAATGGAAATTCTAAAAAATAAATAGAAGGAGTTAAGTCCTACTCTTCAACAATCTGATCAAAGAATTTGACTCTAAGGCTTTGAACCGTACAGTCATGGGCACTTTTTGGGCCCAAGGACAATTACCCCTTTTATAGCAGCCATCCCAATGCTTCTTTTCAGAGCCATGTTTATGTCTTTGTTCCTCAGGCTGTAGATGAAGGGATTCACTATGGATGTAACCACAGTGTACAATTGTACTTGAGTGTGAGCTGTTTGAAGCAGCAGAGCTAAGGTACGGTCCTAAGGCTGTACAATAAAATAAGGAGGCCACTGGGAGGTGAGATGCACAGGTGGAAAATGCTTTATACTGCCCCTGAGCTGATGAGATTCCATGTATGGCAGAAACTATCTTAGAGTAAGAGTACAGGATACCAGTGAGGGAAACACCATCCAAAATGGCAGCTGCAAAATACATCACTATGTCATTGAGATACACATCAGAACAGGCAAGTCGGACCACCTGATTGAGTTCACAAAAAAAACAAAAACAAAAACAAAAACAAAAACAACGGGGGATCGCCAGGATTTTACAGAAAGACAGCCACAACATCAGTAAGCTTAGCAGCAAGGAATTCAGGACACTCATCATCCAGGACACCAGGACCAGCAGTCCACAGAGCTGAGGGTTCATGATGACTGTGTAGTTCAGGGGGTGACAGATGGCCATAAAGCAGTCATAAGCCATCACTGTGAGGAGAAAGGTGTCCAACACTGCAAAGAGTACGAAAAAATACATCTGGTTGATGCAGACTTCATAGGCTATAACTTTGCTCTGGTACTGGATGTTCTACAGCATATTTGGAATGGTGGTGGAAGTGACACAGATGTCTACAAAGGACAGGTTGGAGGGGAAGAAGTACATGAGGGTGTGGGTGTGGAGGCTGGGCTGACAGCTAGGATGATGAGCAGGTTTCCAAATACAGTGATCAGGTACATGGAGAGGAAATGTCCAAAATAAGAGAGGCTGCCATTCTGGTTCCTTTGAAATTCCCAGAAGAAAAAATTCTGAAATTTGTGTAGCGTTCCCTGGTTCCATGTAGAAGAGGTGACTGCCAGGAAACAAAAAGTAACATGATCAGTTTCTCAACTATATGGTTTGTAAGAACAAGATAGAATAGAATAAATAAAACACAAAAGAAAATATCAGAGTGCATCATACATAGTAAGGGTTTTTTTTTTTTTTGTTGTTGTTCTTTTTGTTCAGATATGTTTGTATGTGTGTGTTCAAATGTGCATGCAATGTACATGCATGTGAATTTCTTGCTTGCCTGTGTACATATCCTGGATCACATGTAAAAAGCATGTTGTGCTCTGGGACACAATCTGAAAATTTTTAAATCCATTGCATTAAATGGAAGAATTGTTTTTGAAGAAGATCAGTTTCTGCTGATGGAAGAGGAATGTAAAAAAAGTGTTAAACAAAAGAGGCAAGTTGCAGAGAGAACAGGCCACAGTGTGTTCAGACTCAAGGGACCACACACTGACTGCACTTTTTCCCTCCACTTTCTTCATTACTGTGTCCACATCAGACCACTGACTCAATTTTTATGAGTGAGTAAGACAGATCCTTTTCTCACTTTTCTTATGTGGCATCTTTCTTTGTTATTTTTGGCCTTTCAGTTTTGATCTCCTTTTGACAAATCCAGTGGGTCCACACTACTCCTGTTTCAGATTCTCTTCTCACATGCAAAGACCTCCCCACAATATGCTCTATAAAGTCCTACATACCACAAAATCTACCTTTCCTTCATTTAATTTATATCTGAGGACACTTGGTCATACATGAATTTATTTTACTGTAATCGTTCTCCACTTAAATGTTAGATCTAAATGGACAGGGACTTCATGCTTTGTTCACTATTAATGGGCTTCCCAGGTGGTACAGTGATAATTCACCTGCCATTCAGGAGATGCAGGTTTGGTCCCTTAGTCAAGAAGGTAGGTCCCCTGGAGTAGGATAGGATATGGCAACCTGATCAAGTATTCTTGCCCAGGAAATCCCATGAACAGAGGAGGAACCTTGTGGGCTACAGTCCATGGGGCTGCAAAGAGTCAAAAACGACTGAGTGACTTTCACTTTTCTTCTTTTTTAAAGCATAAATAGATTCAACCATTCTTATGAAAAAGATAGAAATATTTGTGTGCAGAAGCACACATTCCACAAGAGGGCAGAAAATGTTATTTAAAAAATTGATCTAGTCACAAAAGGCGATTGTAGTACTAGGTGAAAATGTGAAATAAGATGCCAATTTATATAAAAGGTGGTTTCTTATTTCTAAAGATGTTGAAGAACTCTCTGTGTGACCAAATGATAACTTTGATCACTCACAGTTTTTAAACTCTCACATAATGCAACAAATACATTATACACTACCTACATACAAGACTTAAATGGAAAGTATTAATAGAAAGCTTCTTTTTTTTTTTCTTAAAAAAAAAAAAAAAACCAAAACAACAAACTGTAATTCTTTGTTTAGAAGAATGCAAACTGTTCCCCCCTCCATGACCCTACTCCGCCAGGCCGTGAATATATATATTCATTGAACTAGTTATAGCTAAGAGCAGTTTGGGTGAAATAGTGCCATGGAAATGGTGGCTGACACACTTGTGTAGGGGAGGGGAAAAATAGGGAGAAAAAAGCTACATATTTCTCTATTTTCAGCAAGAAGAATTGACAAAATATTAAAAATACATCTCATTCTCCTGGTCTTCCACATGCTGTAGTGCAATTCCTGGCCTTTCCTTTCTGAGCAGGAGATGAAATAAATTATAAAGAAAATGATACGGCAAAACAAAAAAGAATAAAAACACCCAGACACCAGTAGGTAAAGCAAAACATGCGTAGACAATTTGCAATAGAGATATCAAATGGCTAATAAAAACCCCAAATAAATTAAGCCTTTCAGGTAATGAAATAATTGCAAAGATAAACTGTTTATCATATGTCTGTTTGTATTTTAAATACATTTTTCCCTAATGAATACTCAGTATGAAAGAAGATTCAGTGATATATGTGTCTCAAGAAGTTTCATTTTCAGATAGTAGATACTTCTATTGATCTGGATCTTCCTAATGAATACAGAACAAGCTCAAATACATCCCATCTTAAAAATTTCAGAAAAAATAATCACGTCACTGCAAACCTCTCCTGACCAAATAGTTTATTTTCCTACTCCCCTAAACTGCAACTAAAGTTCTTGGAAATGTTCAAATTTTAATGATACCACTAGGCTCCCCACTTTTTCCTGAGTCTCATCCAACTAGATTTTCTTTCTCATTACTTAGCTGTCAACAGCAATCCTTGAATTGCTGAAGCCAATGGATTTTTGGCATTTAAAAATATTTAATAAATTAATAAGTCAAACAGGAAAACAAACAAAGAGTTTTCTCAGCTCTGGGTCAGCTGTTTGTGTTCTCAGGTGACCTCAGGTAAGTCTTGGGTTTCATTCTCTCCAGCTTTCTCCTCCAGTGTCTATGGGGCTCTTGGACACACCTGGATGGAAAGGCAGATTGGAAGGTCTCTGTGTGGAAGTTCAAAATTTCTCCCTGGATGGTTGATGGTGGAGGCCGAAGCTCTGTCTCCTCACAAGAAAGAAGGAAGGAGTGATCCATTGGTCCCTGAGCCAGACTTAGGAATCCAAATGCAAAAAGCATCCCTGCTGCAGCTCAAGGTTTAACATGCTTAGATGTTGCAGTAGTGGAGATATTTATAGCTCTGTATATGTTCTGTATCTGCTCATTTTACCTCTTTATCAGATTTTCCATTATTGCTTGAATGTTGACTACATCATTTCCTCAGGGGAACTTGTTTGGACAGAATGGATATATTTTTTCCCCCCTGCTGATTCGCTGTTCCCAAGAGACCAGGTTAGACCTCAGGTATATCCACTTCTTGTTACTACTCCACTAACTCTCCTATTTCCCAGAATTCTAACATTGAAAGTTTTTACAACCCTCAATATTTCTTCCAAATCTAAGCCTGAGGAATTTGTTTTGACTAGAGCCTTTGAGTCTCAAGAGCCATAACATAACTGCCATGCTATGAAAATACAGCACCTGATATATCCAGGAAATTACTATTTCTTCTTCAATAAGGGAGAAAACTGTGTTCTCTTGCTAGAACACCATTGTGGGGAGGGGGGTGCTTTCCCAGGTGGCTTAGTGGTAATAAATCCACCTGCCAAGAAGGAGATGGAAGTTCTATCCTTGGGTTGGGAAGATTCCCTGTAGAAGGAAATGGCAACCTACTTCAGTATTCTTACCTGGGAAATCCCATGGACAGAGGAGCCTGGTTGATTAATAGTCCATGAGACTGCAAAGAGTCAGGCATGACTGAGCAACTAACACTTTCACTTTCACCCAAATATCTACAATGTACAGGATAGCACCAAATACAAATAATTATCATGCCACAAATGCCAATAGTGAGAAGATGAGAAAGCCTATTCTAGGCCAACACTTCTATACATTGTACATAAGAATCCCCTAGGATTCTAGTACTAAATCAGATGCTGATTCAACAGGTCCTGGTTGTCCTGAGGTTTTGAATTTTCAACAAGGTTCTGGGTAATGTTGATAATACATGCATGTCTTGGTCTGTGGATTGTTCTTTGACTAGCAAGGCTGTGGTCCTGTGTTAGAGTCTGGACTAGGTAGTTGTAGGTTCCTTAGCACCAGAAATTGTCTTGGCATGTAATTTGAAAAGAATGGTTTTCATCATTAAGAGGCTATAATAAATTCTGTGTTTCTTTTATTTACCGTCCTTTATTGTTGTTTAGTTGCTAAGTCATGTATGACTCTTTTGGGACCCTATGGACTGTAGACTGCCAGGCTCCTCTGTCCATGGGATTCTCCAGGCAGGAATACTGAAGTGGATTGCCATTTCCTTCTCAAGGGCATCTTTTTGGCCCAGAAATGGCACCCACATCTCTTTATCTCCTGCATTGCAGGTGGATTCTTTTCCAATGAGCCACCTGAGAAACCCCTTATGGTCCTTAAGTAAATAGGTAAGTAAGTAAGTGTTACTTGCTCAGTCATGTCCAACTCTTTGTGACACCATGGACTGCAGCACATCAGGCCTCCCTGTCCATCACCAACTCCTGGAGTTTACTCAGACTCATGTTCATTGAGTTGGTGATGCCATCCAACCATCTTATCCTCTTGACATACTCATTTACCTATTTGGAACCAATCTGTTGTTCCATGTCCAGTTCTAACTGTTGCTTCCTGACCTGAATATAGGTTTCTCAAGAGGCAGGTCATCAGCCGATGAATGGATAAGAAAGCTGTGGTACATACACCATGGAGTATTACTCAGCCATTAAAAAGAATACATTTGATTCAGTTCTGATGAGATGGATGAAACTGGAGCCAATTATACAGAGTGAAGTAAGCCAGAAAGAAAAACACCAATACAGTATACTAACACATATATATGGAATTTAGAAAGATGGCAATGATGACCCTGTATGCAAGGCAGGAAAAAAGACACAGCTGTGTATAACGGACTTTTGGACTCAGAGGGAGAGGGAGAGGGTGGGATGATTTTGGAGAATGGCACTGAAACATGTATACTATCATGTAAGAATCGAATCACCAGTCTATATCTGATGCAGGATACAGCATGTTTGGGGCTGGTGTACGGGGATGACCCAGAGAGATGTTATGGGGAGGGAGGTGGGAGGGGGGTTCATGTTTGGGAACGCATGTACACCCATGGTGGATTCATGTCAATGTATGGCAAAAGCAATACAGTATTGTAAAGTAAAATAAAGTAAAAATTAAAATTAAAAAAAAATAAATAAAATAAAATACACACAAAAAAAGAGGCAGGTCAGGTGGTCTGGTGGTCCCATCTCTTGAAGAATTTTCCACAGTTCATTGTGATCCACACAATCAAAGGCTTTGGCATAGTCAATAAAGCAGAAATGGATGTTTTTCTGGAACTTTCTTGCTTTTTCCAAGATCCAGCGGATATTGGCAATTTGATCTCTGGTTCCTATGCCTTTTCTAAAACCAGCTTGGTCCTTAAGTGACAACAAATAATAGGGCTATGAAAATTACTTTTGATAATCAGAGTAATGGCCTCCAAATGATGACTACATCCTAATCCCCAGAACTTTTGATTATATTATTTTACATAGCAAGAAGGGATTAAGGTAGCAGATGGAGGAAGGTTGCTAATCAGTGACTTTAAGATAAGAAGACTGACTATGATTATCTGGAAGAGACTAATGGAATCACAATGAACCTCTGACTGTAGAAGAGGAAGACAGAAAGGTTGAAATCAGAGAAAGATTTGAAAATGTTACATTGCTATCTTTGCGGAGAAGGCAATGGCAACCCACTCCAGTACTCTTGCCTGGCAATTGCCATGGATGGAGGAGCCTGGTAGGCTTAAGTCCATGGGGTTGCTAAGAGTCAGACATGACTGAGTGACTTCACTTTCACTTTTCACTTTCATGCATTGGAGAAGGAAATGGCAACCCACTCCTGTGTTTTTGCCTGGAGAATCCCAGGGACAGGGGAGCCTCGTGGGCTGCCATCTATGGGGTCGCACAGAGTCGGACATGACTGAAGTGACTTAGCAACAGCAGCTGTCTTTGAGGCTGGAGAGAGGCCTATGAGTCAAGAAATTCTTGTGGCCACTAGAAACTAGAAAAGGAAATGAATCAGATTCTCCTCAGAGACCATGCAGGCATGTTGACTTTAGCTCACTGAGATATTTGCCTTCTGATCTTCAATTGTAAGAGCAAAATATTTTTTATTTCAATCCCTATTGTGGTAATAGGTTACTGTAGCCATGAATGTATTAATAAATGTAATAAAGACAATTATTCAATAATTTTTTTAGAAACCAAATTTTTAAGTTTCTCAATTCATTTTTTGTAATGCCTTATGTTTTGTTAGTTTCATTTAATTCATGACATGTATGATTACTTTTTCCCCCCTTTTTGTCTGTGCTGGGTCTTCCTGGGGGCACACAGGCTTTTCTGTAGCTGCAGTGTGCAGAGATTTCCCTTGTTGCAGAGCATAGGCTCTAGAACACATGGGCTCAGTAGTTGTGATGTGTAGCTCTCTAGTTGTGGTGCATGGGATCTTAGCTTTCAGATCAGGGACTGAATCTGTGTCCCCTGTATTTGAAGGCTGATTCTCAACCACTGAATCACCAGGGAAGTCCCTATATTGTTATTTCTGATAGCAAAAAGTAAACATCCTTTAATAGAATTTTTAAAGTATTAAAAAAAGACAAAATCATTCATCATACCATTACCAATCAGATAATTATGGTGACAAATTATTTCACTGTATTTTTATATGCATGTTAAAATTTTTTTATTGAAGTCTAGTTGACTTACAATATATTAGCTTCTGGCATATAAACAATGATTCAAAATTTTATAGATTATGCTCCATTTAAAGTTATTTGATAATATTGGTTGTGAATTCCCATGACTACTTCACTGTGTACCCCAACCCAAGCTGTGTGAATGCTCTGGCCCCAACTGCTCCATGCACAGCCTAGCACAGATCTGGGGTGGCTGAAGCAGAGGATGTGACTGTGGCTTGCGTTTAAGAGGATCAAAAGATGCCTACATAGGCAGAGTATTGGACCTCCATAAGCACATAAACACGTATTGTTTCATCATTCCCCTTTATTGAGACAAAGGCCCAAGTGTGTGAAGAAGGAAAACATACCCTTAAAGAGAACAGAGCCAGCTCTAGCCTGATGAACAGGCCTTCTGCTCCATCAACTTGGGAGCAACATGACACTAACACGATGGTGATGGCCACTAAGCAGAGAAAAAGACCCATGTCACACTCTACACCAGGCTCTAGCTCTCCCATCACCAAGGTATAGCAGCCAGCACACCCTATGGAAAGATATGACTGTCATCCATGTCAAATCCAGCCATCCCTCCAAAGATATTGGACATAAGCAATCTACATAGAGACACTGCTAAGTAAGAAAAGCCCTTTAAGATTACAATAGGTAACTGTTTCACTGAAATTCAATACAGACAGAGAGAAAAATTAAGTAAAATGAAAATAAGTAGGAACTATTCTCGTGAGGGCTTCCCTGGTGCTGCTGCTGCTGCTGCTAACTTGCTTCAGTTGTATCCGACTCTGTGCGGCCCTATAGATAGCAGCCCACCAGGCTTCCCCATCCCTGGAATTCTCCAGGCAAGAACACTGGAGTGGGTTGCCATTTCCTTCTCCAATGAATGAAAGTGAAAAGTGAAAGTGAAGTCGTACCGGGGTCCAGCCCCAGCAGGATCCAGGGGTACCCTCAGGAGAGATGGCATTGGTGAGAGAGAGAGAGAGAGAGAGAGAGAGAGAGAATGTTGCAGTTAAGAAAGTAGAGGAGAGGAAGAGGTTGATATACCTTGGTTTACACAGAAAGCCAATAAAGCTCCTACACAGGACTTGCTCTGTTCACGAAGGCCTCAGGCTCCCTCTCGATGTGGCAAAGGCACAGAGTACCTTCTTGAGAGGGTCTTAGAAGCCCAGGCAAGAAAGTGAACTCAGAGAGTCTCTGTATTCCAGGGGATCAACCTGAAAAGGAAAGAGAAAGAGAGAGAGAGAAAGAAGAATGACACGGGGAGAACAATCTTCAGTGAGCAAGGCCTGTCACTTTATTTTCAGAGGGAACTTTTATACCCTGAGTTGTACATTGAGCAAAGTGAAAAATGCAGAGTTATGCAGAGTCAGCTCAACATTCCAACTGTATTAATTCTTATTGATCCCAGGTTTCTTCCTGCATACTGTTTCATAAACAAGGGTCTTATTTTTTGTACATTATCTTCTGGCCCAGAGGCCTGTTGACATTTTATGACCCCTTTTTGATAAAGGTTGGTCAACCAGAACACTTACTTTCCCTTGAAATGTTTTTTGTTAAATTCCTTAGCTTGTCTCACCCTTAAAGTACAGAATTACATTTTTATGGAGCAAAGATTCAGTGGGTTACAGCAAAGAAAGAACTTATTAACTCAAAGTATAATGTTGCTAATGCTAAGGCTACTACTTGTTTTTCTACATGCTAACTATATGCACTCCCAGGAACACAATGGATAAGGGATTTGGGAATTTGGCAGCAAGCATTGGCTCAACAATCTTGCAAGAGTCTGGATAAACCTGCCAAGTAAGCTAGAATGCTAACAGGGGATTTGAATTGAAATACTCTTTTCATGCCTAGGAGATTTATCAACTAGAGCCCTAAGTTGATTTTTTCTAGAGAAAGGTGGTTGGGGATAGCCCCCTGTTAATGTCAAAAGAGTTGGTGAAAGGCATAAAATAATAAGACAGACAGATTCTGGTTTTGGGGTAGATGTTCTAACAGGTCCAGGTGGTCCCTCAGGTCCTGATCTGCCTTGCTCCTCAGGTCTCTTCCACATGACCTTGTCATGGATGGGATTGGCCAAGGGAGTCCCTAGAGTCCTGAAGCCTTGCTTGTCAGGTCTCCTTCTCATGACCTTGTCATGGGTGGGATCTCCCGTGCTGGCTCCCAACAAAGTCACTCAGTCGTGTCCGACTCTTAGTGACCTCATGGACTGCAGCCCACTAGGCTCCTCCGTCCATGGGATTTTTCCAGGCAAGAGTACTTGAATGGGGTGCCATTGCCTTTTCCGCTTCCCTGGTGGGTCAGTGGTGAAGAATCTGCCTGCAATGCAGGAGATCTGAGTTCGGTCCTTGGGTTGGAAAGGTCCCCCGGAGAAGGGAATGGAAACTCGTTCCAGTACTCTTGCCTGGAGAATTCCATAGAAAGAGGAGCCTTGTGGGCCACAGTCCATAGGGTCGCACAGAGTCACATGTGACTGCAGCTACTAAATAGCAGTGTTCTTATTTGAAAGAGCAAGAGAAAGCCTCTGTATAAATTAAAAGAAATGTAAGTGAAACCGAAATAAATAATATACCAAAGAATTCAAAACATTTGTAATAAAAATATATTGATAATAAACATGAATTAGGGAAAAGAATTGACCTAAACACAGATCAATTTAATAAGGAACTAAAAGTCCCTAGGTGGTACTAGTGGCAAAGAACCCACCAGCCAATGCAGAAGACATAAGAGATGTGGGTTCAATCCCTGGGAAGATCCCCTAGAGGAGGAAATGGCAACCCACTACAGTATTCTTGTCTGGAGAATGCCATGGAAGAGGAACCTGGTGAACTACAGTCTGTAGGGTCTCAAAGAGTCAGACATAACTGAAGTGACTTAGCATAGACCCAAAGATATAAAGCTCTGTGTAGTCAAAGATATGGTTTTTCCAGTAGTCATGTACAGATGTGGGAGTGGGACTGTGAAAAAGGCTGAGCACCAAAGAACTGATGATTTTGAACTGTGGTGCTGGAGAAGAATCTTGAGAGTCCCTTGGACAAGAAGGAGATAAAACCGGTCAAACCTAAAGGAAATCAACCCTAAATAGTCAATGGAAGGGCAGATACTAAAGCTGAAGCTCCAATACTTTGGCCACTTGATGCAAAGAGCTGATTTATTGGAAAAAATCCTAATGCTGGGAAAGATTTAGGGCAGGAAGAAAAAGGAGCATCAGAGGATGAAATGATTGGATGGCATCATCAACTCAATGAACATGAGCTTGAGCAAACTCCAGAAGATAGTGAAGGACAGGGAAGCCCGGCATGCTGCAGTCCATGGGGTCAAAAAGAGCTGGACACGACTGAGTGACTAAACACAACAAAAGTATAAAGAAGACCTGATAAAAAATAGATAATTCAATATCTAAAATAAAAAGCACTCCAGAAGAAATGAAGGGCATACTCAATGATACAGAAGAATGCATAAGTGATTTGGAAGATAGAATAGTGGAGATTATATAATCATAATAGCAAACAAAAAGAATTTTTAAAAGTGCAACATATGAGATCTCTGGATATATAAGGGAATCCACATATCAACTGATATATCTGCAGAAACTTTGCAGGCCAGAAAAGAGTGACCTGATACATTCAAAGTACTGAAAGGGAAAATCCTGCAACCTAGGATCTCCTACCCTGGAAGATCATCATTTCGAATAGAAGCAGAGACAAAGAAGTTCTCAGACAAGCAAAAATGGAAATATTTCATTAATAGGAAACCTATCCTAAAAGAAAAGTTGTAGTCTTCTCTAAGTATAAAAGAATACCTATAGGAAAAGGAAAAGTCCACTAGGAAAGGCAAATATATAGTAAGGATTAAAGATTACTTAAATAATTAACACATAGATTAAAAGACAAAGATATATAAAAGTAACTCTGATGACATTGTACAGGAAACAGGGATCAAGACCATCCCCATGGAATAGAAATGCAAAAAAGCAAAATAGCTGTCTGAAGAGGCCTTACAAATAGCTGTGAAAAGAAGAGAAATGAAAAGAAAAGGAGAAAAGAAAAGATATTCCCATTTGAATGCAGAGTTCCAAAGAATAGCAAGGAGAGATAAGGAAGCCTTCCTCAGCAATCAATGCAAAGAAATAGAAGAAAACAACAGAATGGGAAAGACTAGAGATCTCTTCAAGAAAATTAGAGTTACCAAGGGAACATTTCATGCAAAGATGGGCTTGATAAAGGACAGAAATGGTATAGACATAACAGAAGCAGAAGATATTAAGAAGAGGTGGCAAGAATATACAGAGGAACTATACAAAAAAGAGCTTCACAACCCAGATAATCATGATGGTGTGATCACTCACCTAGAGCCAGACATCCTGGAATGTGAAGTCAAGTGGGCCTTAGGAAGCATCACTACGAACAAAGCTAGTGGAGGTGATGGGATTCCAGTTGAGCTGTTTCAAATCCTGAAAGATGATGCTGTGAAAGTGCTGCACTCAATATGCCAGCAAATTTGGAAAACTCAGCAGTGGTCACAAGACTGGAAAAGATCAGTTTTCATTCCAATCCCAAAGAAATGCAATGCCAAAGAATGCTCAAACTACCACACAATTGCATTCATCTCACACGCTAGTAAAGTCATGCTCAAAATTCTCCAATCCAGGCTTCAGCAGTACGTGAACTGTGAACTTTCAGATGTTCAAGCTGGTTTCAGAAAAGGCAGAGGAACCAGAGATCAAATTGCCAACATCTGCTGGATCATGGAAAAAGCAAGAGAGTTCCAGAAAAACATCTCTTTCTGCTTTATTGACTATGCCAAAGCCTTTGACTGTGTGGATCACAATAAACTGTGGAAAATTCTTAAAGAGATGGGAATACCAGACCACCTGACCTGCCTCTTGAGAAACCTATATGCTGGTCAGGAAGCAATACTTAAACCTGGACATGGAACAACAGACTGGTTCCAAATAGGAAAAGTGCTATGTCAAGGCTGTATATTGTCACTCTGCTTAGAGTACATGATGAGAAACGCTGGGCTGGAAGAAGCAAAAGCTGGAATCAAGATTGCCGGGAGAAATATCAATAACCTCAGATATGCAGATGACACCACCCTTATGGCAGGAAGTGAAGAGTAACTAAAAAGCCTCTTGATGAAAGTGAAAGAGGAGAGTGAAAAAATTGGCTTAAAGTTCAACATTCAGAAAACTAAGATCATGGCATCTGGTCCCATCACTTCATGGGAAATAGATGGGGAAACAGTGTCAGATTTTATTTTGGGGGGCTCCAAAATCACAGAAGATGATGACTGCAGCCATGAAATTAAACGACGCTTACTCCTTGGAAGGAAAGTTATGACCAACATAGATAGCATATTGAAAAGCAGAGATATTACTTTGTCAAAAAAGGTCCATGTAGTCAAGGCTATGGTTTTTTCCAGTGGTCATGTATGAATGTGAGATTTGGACTGTGAAGAAAGCTGAGCACCGAAGAATTGATGCTTTTGAACTGTGGTGTTGGAGAAGACTCTTGAGAGTCCCTTGGACTGCAAGGAGATCCAACCAGTCCACCCTAAAGGAGATCAGTCCTGGGTGTTCATTGGAAGGACTGATGTTGAAGCTGAAACTCCAATACTTTGGCCACCTCATGCGAAGAGTTGACTCATTGGAAAAGACCCTGATGCTGGGAGAGATTGGGGGCAGGAGGAGAAGGGGACACAGAGGATGAGATGGCTGGAGGGCATCACCAACTCGATCAGCATGAGTTTGGGTGTACTCCGGGAGTTGGTGATGGACAGGGAGGCATGGTGTGCTGTGATTCATGGGATCACAAAGAGTTGGACACAACTGCATGCCTGAACTGAACTGATCTGATGACTGTAATAGATACTAAAGAGATAAGCATGAATATGTAAAATATGACATAAAAACACAACATGTAGGGTATAGGAACATAAAAATGTAAACATTTAAAATATGTTTGAACTTAAATGACTATCAGTTTTTTCAAGTAGATATAATTATGAGTGAAGAAATATGAACTCATGGTAAGCACAAATCCGAAAACCTATAGGAGATAAACAAAAATTAAAAAAAAAAAGGGAGGAAACCATGTATACCATTAAATAAACTCATCAAGTCACAACAGGAGAAACAAAAAGAAGAAATGAACAGAGAACTATGAAGACAACTGAAAAACAAGGAATAAAATAGCAATAAGTACACAGCTATCAATATTTACTTACCAATGGACTAAATTTCCAATAAAAAAATAAACATAGGGTGGCTGGTTGGAAAAGAAAGTCCTTCAGTAAGCTGCCTGCAAAAACTCACTTCAGGGCTAAAGACACAAACTGCAAGTGAGGGGATGGAAGTGATAGTTAATGGAAATGCACACAACAAGAATGCAGGAGTAGCTCTACTCATGTAAGACAAAATAGAGTTTAAAACAAGGCTATAACAAAAGACAAAGAAGGACATTCTATAATGATGACGGGATCGTTACAAGATGAGGATATTACAGTTGTTAGCATACATATTCCTAATACAGGAGCACCTATATATTTAAAGCAAATACTAACAGACATGAAGGGAGAAACTAGCAATAATACAATAATAGCAGAGAATTTTAACACCATAGTTCTACCAATGGAAAGATCATCCAGATAGAAAATCAATAAAGTATCAGTGGGCCTAAATGATACAATAGGCCAATTGAACTAAATTGCTATCTAGAGGAAATTACATTCAAACCCAGCAGAGTGCACATTCTTTTCAAGTGCAGATGAAATGATTTCCAGGATAGATCACATACAAGGTCAGAAAACACCCTCAATCAATTTAAGAGAACAGAAATTACATCAAGCATTTTTTTTTGACCACAGTTGTATGAAACTATAAAACTACAGAAAGCATCTAAACAAAGCTAGGTATGGAACAGGTTTTTGATCACAGCTTCAGGATGAATGGACCCTGCTTACCCCTTGATTTCAGAATTTTAGTCTCTAGAACTGTGAGGCAATAAATTTCTGTTATTTAAGCCAACTGATTTATGGTGCTTTGTCATAACAGCCCCAGAAAAATAATACACCATCTTTAAATATAGTTAAAGTCAAGGCACAGTAAGATATAGTGACTACAGAACTAGAAAAATTAAACTAATGTTTAGATATATCCAAGAATGTGAAAATGCCTACCAATGATTTGATCCTTGCTACTTATAAGAGTCCTACAACAATCCCATCATTGAGAGATGGTGCCCTGCTGAGGAGTCTCCCTAGGGCCCCCTTCATGTCCCTGTTCCTCAGACTGTAGATGAAGGGGTTCAGCATTGGGGTGACCACAGTGTACATTACTGAGGCCACCAGAATTGTCCTAGAGGATGAAGTGACTGCAGAACTGAGGTAGACCCCTAGGCCTGTGCCATAGAACAAGGAGACCACTGAGAGGTGAGACCCACAAGTGGAAAAAGCTTTATACTTGCCCCTGGCTGATGAAATTCTCAGGACGGAGGAGAAAATCTGAGAGTAAGAAAAGAAGATCCAAAAGAGAGGGAAAACACCTAGAACAATAGCCACAAAATACACCACTATGTTATTGATGAGGGTGTCAGAACAGGTGAGCTTCAGGACTTCAAGAAGATCACAAAAAAAGTGTGGGATCTTCATGTTCATGCAGAAGGACAGCCTCAAAACAGTCAAAGTCTCAAGCAGGGAGCCTGTGACACTGAGGCACCAGGAGCCCAGAGTCAGCATCCCACAGACCCAGGGGTTCATGATGACCATATAGTGCAGAGGGTGACAGATGGCCACAAAGCGGTCATAGGCCATCACACTCAGGATTAAAATGTCCAGGCATCCAAATACAAAGAAAAAAAATATCTGGATGATGCAGCCTTCATAAGTAATAACTTGGCTCTGTGTCTGAATGTTCCATAGCATCTTTGGGACGGTGGTGGAGGTGAAAGCAATGTCTGCAAATGACAGGTTGGAGAGAAAGAAGTACATGGGGGTGTGGAGGTGGGGGTCTGAGATGATGGCCAGGATGATGGCCAAGTTCCCAGCAAATGTGACCAGGTACAAGGACAGAAACAGCCCAAAGAAGAGAGGCTGCAGGTCTGGGTCCTCTGTGAATCCCAGGAGGAGAAAGCTTCTTGTTTGGTTTATTTCCATGTGGCTGCTGGGTTTGTTCAGAATCAGCTGAAAAGAAACACAGAATTCACTCCAGAAAATAATTACTGCGAATGACAGAAATATCCTTAATCCAAACCCAGGGAGATGTCATTCATTTGGGGCTAAAAATTTGATCTATTTGGTAACAAATTGTGGTTGCCATTGCTACTTGGAAAATCTGTTCCTAGGTTCAGTAGCTCTCTTGAATAAAAAGTATCTGGTAGAAATAAGGGGAGAAAAGATCAATAATTGTACCATAAGTTGAAAAATTATAAATGAGAATATGCTATGGAGAGAATTAGGATATAAAAATAATCTATTTGACTGATAAAAATTAGTGTATTTAATCTAGAAAGTCCTAAGTGTAAATCATAGAAAGATTAATGTATGAACTTAGAAAAAGGCATAGGATATTAAAGGTTCATAAAAGAAAGTGTAAAAGGGCAATAAATGTTAGACAAAAATTCTTTCTACTATTGCTCTATGAGGGATACTGTCTTCATTGCTAGAATTTATGTCTCCAAAAAAGATTAAGAAGGAAAAATTCCATTATGTGGAAAGAAAAATAAAATTTCAAACACTTGCTATGAGAGGATAGTTGACCTGCTTTTCTGGCCTTGGGAAATTAAATCAGCATACAGATCTTTTATAATTAGACACATACTTGTACAAACCCAAGGGGAAATGACCTATAACAAGATACACTAACTTGTGGGCAGAAATCACGTTTGAGTGGCAACAAAAGTCTAGATTTTTAGATTCATTTTATCCTACTATTTCTTTCAAAAATAGTCACACAGGTACTCTATCTCAACAGTGAAAAACATTTTAAAATTTGAAGATGCAGTTAAGTTTTACAAAACAAAACTAACTAAAGCAGAAAATTAAGCTAAAAGCAGAGCTAATAAATGAAGAAGAAAAATTTTACAACCAAGAAATAAATTCCAATGCTAATTCTTTGACAAAAGTCAAATAGAGAAAATCAGATGCTTAATGAAAGCAATAAAAAGAAAGAGAAAGAACAGAAATGCCTAAAATTAGGAAAGAGAAAAACGGACACATATAGAAGAAAATACTTAACTTTGCAAGATGATATTACTTGTAAATCCTCATTAAAAATTGAAAATCTCTAAGAAATAAATTTATTGATTGGTTAATTCAGCTTGTAGGATAACAGATCAATAATTAGAACATCAAAACTTACCTTCAAAATTACCATGGAAATATGTGAGAGAAACATTAAAAGAATGCCCCTTTAAGTATTAAAGAAGAAAAGAAAGTTTACAACCACAAGTACTATTTACTAACACCCTTGAGATCTGAAATTGTTGTTTGAAGATTATAGATTGGTTTCTGATAATGACTTGAAAGCTGAAAACCTCTTTCACTGAATATAATTTTAATAAGGCAGTTGATATACCACAAATTTGTAAAAACCAATAGCTATGTTAAGGTGACATTCAACTGCAGATGCTGATATATTGTAATGTTTTACAAAAAAATTTCTATCTAGTTTCAAAACATTATCATCATTATGAAAATCTCTGTACTTACTACTTGTGTAACTTTTCTGTAAATCTCAAATTATTTAAAAATGAAAATTGGCAGAAAAAATGAGTGTGAGAGAAAAAAATAGCATTCATAATTACAGTCAAATCTCTTAAAAACAGATTACAATAATTTCAAGTAGTAACAAAAGTAGAAATCTGGAACAGGAACTGGAAACCAGAAACATACAATAAATGAGAATGATCAATTTATTATATAAGCTAAAAATTATTGAAGATAACCGAATGTCAAGCACCTAGCCTTAGCTCTTTTTATCATCATCACAATTGGTGTGTGCCTGCTAAGTCACTCCAGTCATGTCTGATTCTTTGTGACCCCATGGACTGTAGGCCGCCAGGCTTCTCTGTCCATGGGATTATCCCTGTAGGAATAATGGAACTGGTTGGCATTTCCTCCCCTAGGGGATCTTCTCAACCCAGGGACCACCGTCTCCTGTGGCTCCTGCA
This sequence comes from Capricornis sumatraensis, assembly GCF_032405125.1. NCBI lineage: Eukaryota > Metazoa > Chordata > Mammalia > Artiodactyla > Bovidae > Capricornis > Capricornis sumatraensis. The sequence goes on from NC_091077.1 coordinate 10,309,349, forward strand.
TTGCTGGCGGATTCTTTACTACTGAGTCACTGGGGATGCCTCATATTGAGGTATAGTTAACAAATAACATTATATTAGTTTCAGGTGTATGGCATAATGATTTGATATGTGTATGTACTGCAAACTGATGACCATAATAAGTATAATTAACAACTATTTCCATACATAATTATGACATTTTTTTCTTGTGATAAGAACTTCTAAGATCTAGTCTCGTAGGAACTTCCAAATATACTATTCAGTCTTACTAACTATAGTCACCATGCTGTACATTATAGTCCCATGATTTATTTTACAACTGGAAATCTGTATCTTTTGACCTCCTTAACTCATTCCACCCACTGTCTCAGGCAGACACTGAACTTCACTACTTTTTTTTTTTAATTTATTAAAAATTTTTTTCCATTTTTAATTTAAAAATTTTAATATAAATTTATTTAAATTGGAGATTAATTACTTTACAATATTGTATTGGTTTTGCCTACTTTTTAAAAAGAATGAATATGTGTTTACAGTAATGCAGTGATAATGATTAATATGTATAGATGATCACAGAGTGTTAGGGACAATTTAGGAACTTAAAAGGCTTTATCTCCTGGGCTTTCCTGGTGGCTCTGTGGTAAAGAATCTGCCTGCCAGTGGAGGAGACACATGTTCAATCACTGATTGGGGAAGATTTCACATGCTAAGGAGCAATTAAGCCCCTGTGCCACAATTCCTGAGCCTGTGCTCTAGAGCCCTGGAGCCACAGGTACTGAAGCCTGAGTGCCCTAAAGCCTTTGCTCCATAACAAGAGAAGTCACAGCAGTGAGGGGCCATGCGCCATGCCTAGACAGTAGCCCACATATGCTGTAACTAGAGCAAAGCCGTTGCAGCAGTGGACCTAACACAGCCCCAAATAAACAAATACAAATAAAAAAATGCGTTCTATCCTTTAACTTAATCATCTTAATGTTATGAAGTGGATAGTACCGTGATCCCGATTTTACAAAATTTAAAACTGAGAGCCAGAATCATTAACTAACTTAATGTGAGAAGATGTATAAACAGATTTGCAAGTGTTAGCTATATGGAACCCAAGGGAATGTTTCTTTTTTGAACGAATGAATGAAATTTGATAGATGAAAGGATAAAGGTGCATCTTTGATAGAGGAGAATATAGGAACCTGTAACAGCTCCTTAAAAATGTCTAAGATAGCTGGATAAGAACCTCTGGAGACATTTTGGCAGCCAAGACATCAGTTCCTATTAGAATGGTGAGATGTTCTCAGAATTGGTTCTCAGAATTGGGTTTCAGAAGAGAGGAGGAAGCTGAAAGAGATTGAAAGAGACTCAGGATGTGAATTGTGTAGAATGTTTTAGCAAATGGACTCTTAACATTGTGTTATCCTCATTTGTGCCACCCATGTTAGTACTCTGAGAATTCTGCCTGTCTCCGTACCTGTTTCCCATGGCACACACTCTAACACCCTTGGTGGGTCTCTAGTTTCCTCAGTCCTTTCTTTCCTGGGTGATGGATGGTCAACTCAGCTCCAAAGAAGTGCAGGGAGGTGACATCAGGCATACATTCTCTGAAAGGGCACCGCTGAACTTCCTCCTTCCTGGGACTGTGGAGCTGTAGTGAGAGGAGAAAGGGACATATTTATCATTTCCGGGGCTTCAGAGGTTGAATTCTCACAACTTCTCATTAAGTTAATTGTTCCATGTCACTCTATTCTAGGAGAAATTTGGTTCCCATGAGTGAAGAAGCTAAAACAGAAAGGAGCTTTTTTTCTGCTAGGTTTGTACCCATGGGAGCATGTTGGCTTTGAGATATGCATACTCCTTCCCATACACCTTAGTCATGATGCTCTCTTCTCCATATGTCTTGTCTCTAGTGTCCTTTCCCATGAGTATTTCCTCAACATTTCAGTTGAAATCTGTTTGGTTATCAAAGACATGCTGGCAAATGGTTCAGGACCACATGAATCCCAAGCACCTGGACTTGGAGTTGTCAGCAAAGAACTGGCACATACCCAATTCCCAAAAAAACCATTTCTAATGACTTCTATTCACACTATTCAAGGTGCAAGCTACTGAAGTTTCCAGACATGCAATGAGAGAAACATGGAAAGGTAAGAGGTGGATGTCTGGCTATATAGGCAGGACTCTGCAGATATCCATAATGTTACAAGGTCAAAACAAGTCCATTAGACCCTCTTTGATATTCCAACCCAGAGGATAACACCGTCTTTATTAATTCATAAGGTACTGTTTTTAAAGTCATAATCAACAATATCAAAGCATTTTCAGAAAATAGGAACAGGCCATCACTTAGAGTGCTTAGGTATGATCTTGCATGTCTATTAGATTTTACTTCCTTTTCTCCATTCATGAGGAAAGTGCTGTTTTCTATTCTGCTCATGGTGGATCTGAATTCCCAAGTTTTATAGCCACTGGGTACTTCCTATACTTGAAACATTTTTTTCATCTATTTTCTCCCATAATCTGGCTTCCACTTTTAATATCAACTAACTTGTACCTGTTAATATCACTAATAATCTACTGGTAGCCTCATCTAATGGTTTTCCATTTAATTATCTTCTGATGTTTGCATTTCAACATTTCTTCCTGAAACTCTATACCTTTGATTTCAATTCCTACTCTCTCTGTTCTCCCATCTTTCTAAACTTTTCTGCTTTTACAGGAAACTCTAATGTCTTAACTCTCTACAAAAACACATAAAATACTGGGGAAAATGGTCAGTATCAACTTCATGAATATGAAAAACTACTGATGGTTCAGAGCAAAGAAGTGAACACTTAAGAAAAAGGCAACTGGAATCAGATTAGAAAACTTTTTTGATAATTTAACTTATTATTTCCCCAAAATCCCCTTCTTGGGTCAGTAGCAGTGTTGCAGATGGCACCACAGTCCCTGTGTGGATTCTTAGTGATGGAGAACCAAAAGATGCGGCTTTCTGTTTTGACCTTTCTTTTGACTCCTCAAAGGATTTGCAAAATTTACTTCTAACAAAGAGATTCCAAGTTACTTTGCCTAACTTGGAATTTCTCTCAAGGTGGGAAAGCAGCTATGTGGAATGCGATTGTTGAGCATATTTAAAGACAGATGAACTACCTCCTGGTGTCTGGGGCAGAAGATATGAAATGGGGCTAACAGTAGGCACACTGAAATTTCTGGGAGGAAAGACTGGAGAGGGAGATGCTTTGGAAGTATGACTATGAGAGTATTCACATATTATTTAGAATTTAAAAGACTGGGCAGAAAGCCTGATCAGAAAAAAAAGCCCTAATATCTCACCTCTGACTGATAGTCAAGGCTCTGGGCAAGTAGCATGTGAAGACAAAGGTAAATAATTATTAAATGTTCAGCAGAGGATTAAAAGAAGTCCAAGTGTACACTGGCATGTGAACGTGCTTGCGCGCACACACACACACACACACACACACAGCCAAACAATAAAGTTTGAGAAGGTTTATTTTGATCCAGAGTTTAGGAAATCTATCATTAGCTGATCATTAAGATAACAGAACAGAGACTTTAGTGATTCCATATAGCAAAAAATATAGTATATAAAATTTAGTTTATAAAAATCATTAAGCAAACAAACAAATACAGTCTACAATACAACAGTGATATATTTCTCAAGGAGGAGGTACATATCTGATTTCTGAAATTGTGGCAATTTAATATTCACAATATTTAGTTTTAAATAATAAGGAGGATAAATATGATGCATGCATAGAAATGAGAAAGTATGACTCTTTCACAAGAACAAATCAAATAGTAGAATCTGAATTTGAGACTCTGGGCTTGTCAGAAAAAGACTTAATATAAGCTGTCTTAAATATACTCTGAGAGCTAAAGAGAGCCATGTACAAAGAATTAAAAGAAACCAGGAGGATGCAACAATTTATGTATAAAGGGAGTCCCAGAAGAGTAGTTGAGAGAAAGTGGCAGAACAAATGTTTTAAAAAAATAATGACTAAAAAATAAATAAATAAATAATGACTGAAAAGTTCCCAAAGTTGATGAAATACATGAATCTATGTGTTCAGGAAGCTCAAAATATTCCAAACAGGATAAACTTAAAGAGATCTATCCTGAGACACACTGTAATCAAACTGACAAAAGAGAAAGACAGAGAGGACCTTGAAACTAGCAAAAGAGAAGTGACTTCTCACATAAGAGGTATATTAGTAAGATTAACAATTGATACCTAACGGGAAGTGTGAGACTTAGAAGGTAATGGGATGTCATATTTAAAGTTCTGGGGGAAAAGCTCTTAACCAGCAAAACTATAACCAGCAAAACTATAACCAGCAAAACTATCCTTCAAAAATGAAGGATATTATCTATTAACAAATTAAGCCATGATACAACTTGCATGAAAAGGCAAAATATTATGAAAGTGAAGGATATTCAACACAAAGACTGTGTATTGTATGATTCCTTGTATATAAACTACATATAATATATAGATACATAGAGCCATACATGGAACACTTTTTCAGGGACTAGGAAAGGAAGTAATGGGGAGCAACTGTTCTTATAATGTATAAATGATTTTATGTTGAAATGATGAAAATGTTTTAGAACTAGATTGAGGTGGTAGTTGTACAACACTCTGAATGCTCTAAATGATACTGAACTGTTTGTCTTAAAATGGTTAATTTTATGTCATGTGAATTTCAACTCAAATTATTTTTGAAAGAAGGAGAAATTAAGACATTACCAGATAAACAAGTTGAAGTTTGTTTTTGGTAGATATACCCTCTACATAATGCTTTGTGATCAACACTGTCAAAGGCTTTAGCATAGTCAATGAAGCAGAAGTAGATGTTTTTCTGGAATTTCTTTGATTTTTCTGTGATTCAACAGATGTTGGCAATTTCATCTTTGGTTCCTCTGCCTTTTCTAAATCCAGCTTGTACATCTGGAAGTTCTTGGTTCAGGTACTGTTGAAGCCTAGCTTGAAGGATTTTGAGAGTTACCTTGCTAACATGTGAAATGAGTTTAACTGTGCCATAGTTTGAACATTGGAGAAGGCAATGGCAACCCACTCCAGTACTCTTGCCTGGAAAATCCCATGGACAGAGGAACCTGGTAGGCTGCAGTCCATGGGGTCGCTAGGAGTCAGACACGACTGAGCGACTTCACTTTCACTTTTCACTTGCATGCATTGGAGAAGGAAATGGCAACCCACTCCAGTATTCTTGCCTGGAGGATCCCAGGGACAGGGGAGCCTGGTGGGCTGCCGTCTCTGGGGTCGCAGAGTTGGACACGACTGAAGCGACTTAGCAGCAGCAGTTTGAACATTCTTTGGCATTGCCCTTCTTTGGAATTGCAATGCAAACTGACCTTTTCCAATCCTGTGGGCACTGTTGAGTTTTCCAAATTTGTTGGCATATTGAGTGCAGTACTTTGACCACATCATATTTTAGGATCGAATCAGATATACTAGTTGCTAAGTTGTGTCTGACTCTTTGTGACCCCATCAACTGTAGCCCACCAGCCTCCTCTGTCCATGGGGATTCTTCAGGCAAGGATACTGGAGTGGGTTGCCATGTTCTTCTCCAGGGGATCTTCCCAACCCAGAGATTAAACCCTGGCCTCCCACAGTGCAGGCGGATTCTTTACTGTCTGAGCAACCAGAAAAGCCCTGAATCAGATGCATATATGTTAATTGGAGCCACTAAATTAATGTTAATAAAGGAAATTGTTCTCTAAGGCAATGCACTAGGTGTTTATTCAGGATTCTGAAAGCTCTTGTCACTCAGATGGGATTTGCCCTTTCACTCTTGTCAAGGTTGGCTGCTGAATTTTTCCCCAAATACCTCAATACCCAAGCCATTGTACAACATCACTGCTTCAGTTTTACCACAGTGTGTGGATTATCATGTGTCGTGTCTCTAGCCTATGATAAGAAATACTTCAAAAACCTTAAAATGTTTTTAAGTTCCTTGAAGGAATTGGCTGGAGACAGTGCTTTCTTCATCACATAATGTGACTGTTTTATAAGAATTAGGAAGATCAGTGTCCTTTTGGACAAGATCTTCCTGCTTCTCTCAAGCAATTGTTTGTTTTAATGTTCTGGATACTGTCAATCTTGTGATTGCTCTTTATAGATTGGTTATGTAAATTTTCCATTCCCCTCTTCCCTCTTGACAGAGCCTGATTATATCTGGAAGTGGTCAGATGCCCAGCAAAGATACCATATTTTCCATATCCTTTTCAATCATGGACAGTCATGGATAATATGTTAAGTTGTTGGGTGGGAATATTGAAATGCTCTGTAACAGCCTTTTCCCTTTCGATCTGAAATTTGCACAAGACAATGAGACTCTTGGAGCTGACATACCTTGGAAAACTATACGTTATAGATGCAGGAACAGAGAGATAGAATGAACCCTGAGACATTGTTCATGTTCTTCTTTTATGAGGGAGATAAATTAACCCTTAATTGTAAGTAAACTATTTACTTTTTTCTTTTATGTAACATGACTATCCTTTCAGGAAAATAAGATGAAAATTACTTGGGATAGTATATATTATTTGAGAAGAAATTATTCTTAAGAAATCCTTGTTGTTCTATGAACAAAATTAAAATATCCAAATATTTCAGATCAAACCTTGGGAAAAAATTTGTGTTGTGGGACAAAGCATAAATGGGAAAACTTTATCAGACTCAGGAAGTGAATTACAAAGTGAGTTACTCAAATTGTATAAAGAGGTGGAGACAGAGAAATGGACACTCATGGAAATCAATAGAAGGAACAAGGTTTACTTCCACAATGTGATCAAGGGAAAGCAGTTCCTGGCTCAGTTGCTCTTTGTCCTGCAATCAAGAGCACTTCTTGAGATGCAGGAAAGCCATCCTGATTAGAGCTGCTGTCCCATAAATGCTTTCAGAGCTCTCTTTATGTCTTTATTCCGCAGACTGTAGATGAAAGGGTTCAGCATGGGTGTGACCACAGTGTACATCACCGAGGCTGTTGCGCTAGAGTGGGAGCTGTGGGTACTGGCAGAGCCAAGGTACACTCCTAGGCTTGTAGAGTAAAATAGGGAAACAACCAAGAGGTGAGATGCACAGGTAGAAAATGCTTTATACTTCTCCTGAGCTGATGCTATTCTATATATGGAGGAAATTATCTTAGAGTAAGAGTAAAGGACTCCAGCCAGAGGACCAATGGCCAGAAGCAGTGATGTAAAATATATCATCATGTTGTTAAGAAAGGTGTCAGAACACGCAAGTTGGATGACCTGATTGAGTTCACAGAAAAATTGGGGGATTTCTAAATCTTCACAGAAGGACAGATTCAAAACTATTAAACTTTGTAGCAAAGAGTTCAGGACACCCGTGACCCAGGACACCAGCACCAGCACTCCACAGAGCTGGGGATTCATGATGACCACGTAGTGCAGGGGGTGACAGATGGCTATGAAGCGGTCATAGGCCATCACAGTCAGGAGTAAGTCGTCCAACACTGCAAAGAGTACAAAAAAATACATCTGTGTGATGCAGCCTTCATAAGTTATAACTTTGCTCTGTGTCTGGATGTTCCACAGCATCTTTGGGACGGTGGTGGAGGTGAAGCAGACGTCTACAAAGGACAGGTTGGAGAGGAAGAAGTACATGGGAGTGTGGAGGTGGGGGTCTGAGCTGACAGCCAGGATGATGAGCAGGTTCCCAAATACAGAGATCAGGTACATGGAGAGGAAAAGCCCAAATATGAGAGACTGCAGTGCTGGTGCATCTGAGAATCCCAGAAGAAAAAATTCTGAAATTCGTGTATCATTCCGTGGTTCCATGTGCTGGAGGTGACTACCAGAAAAATTTAAAAAGATTAATTTTCACATAAGCAACTTAATATAATAACCGACTTAAGAACCTAGAATTAATGTTATGTTTATATTGTAGAGCCAATACATTAATTTCCGTATTTGGTGGCTTGCCTGGTCCCCATTATGGAGAAGGCAATGACACTCCACTCCAGTACTCTTGCCTGGAAAATCCCATGGATGGAGGAGCCTGGTAGGCTGCAGTCCATGGGGTCGCTAAGAGTCAGACACGACTGAGCGACTTCACTTTCACTTTTCACTTTCATGCATTGGAGAAGGAAATGGCAACCCACTCCAGTGTTCTTGCCTGGAGAATCCCAGGGACGGGGGAGCCTGCTGGGCTGCCATCTATGGGGTCGCACAGAGTCGGACACGACTGAAGTGACTTAGCAGCAGCAGCACCTGGTCCCCATTAAGGACATCCTCATTCCATTTTTATAGAAATTCCTTTCCCACTGTCAGCCTGATATTCAAGCATAATGTATACTACTGTTTTTGAGAATATCTTTCATGCATTTGAGGAACATATATTGACTACAGACCATGTTCCAGGCATAGCCAGAGCATAGGGATGATTAAAAATAAGTCTTTACAATCTAAAGACTTATGGAAGTGAGAAAATATAATCAATCAAAAATAATAATGTAACATGTCTAATAGCACAGATGCAATGAAGAAAAGGAAAGCATATATAAAGGAAAGAGTGGATAGAATGTGTTATTTTTATTGGGACTTCAACCAAGACATGCAAATAAGGTAACACTTTAACAGACACTTTAAAGAAGAACGAGAGAGAGAGAGGGAGGGAGAGAGAGAGAGAGAGAGAGACAAGGTTACCTGAGGAATATGTGCCTGGCAGAAGGAACAGCCAGTGCAAAGACCCTGGGGAAGAAGTGTGCTTCAAAAACTCAAGGCCCAGAATGAGCCAGTGTGTGGTGGGAAATGAATAAGCCATAGAGTGATGAGAGGTGATGTTAGAGGATGTTGAGGAGAGAGGAAACCTGCCTGCTGCTGCTCAGGCTTTGAGATACAGGGAGACCATTGTCCACACTATGTATGTAAATCTTGCACTTTATTAATCTCATTGTAAAGGCATCCAGTGAATTAAAATTTATCCCTTCCTTAGCACTTTATTGAATGAGTTATGGTCCCTGTATTATGAGTTACTTTGGAATACATCATTCCAGGTACCCCTACTCTGAGAACTGCTCTCGGCTCACAAAGCATGCACACACACACACAGACACACACACTCACACAAGATTCCCAGGCCTCCTAATCAAAGTTATTTCCATGTTCGTTCACTCCCCCTCACACTGTTTCACTGTTTAGGCTCTGAGTAGATACAACTCTAGCTGTCCAGATCAAATATCTTTTCTCTAGATAATTTAGAAATGGTACCCAGAAATTCTTAAGTCTCCCATGGACAAATAGACTTGGGCTCCATATTGGTATGTCCATTTTTCTGCTTTGTATTAAATAAACATAAACAATCTGTCCATACACATAGAGAGAGAAGACTGAAATGGACTCGAGAAAGAAAATATCTAATAAACTCAGGTGGTCCCTGAGAGACTTTGAGGCAGATAAAGCTTCTTTGGTTTTTCGGCAGCCTAATTAACCCCATTTAATGCCAAGCAAAAATAATAATAATAAAATTGCTTAAAATATAAAAGTTGCAATAAATTTATGATGTGAAACACTTTAAAGATTGAATGCCCTTAAATAAATTTAAAAATAAAATAAAAACAAAACAAAAAACAAAGATTGAATGCCCCTAGTGAAAACTGATCAGAGAAAATAAAACAATAATTCACAAAAGGAAATAAACAAAATAAAATATGCTTTGACTGTTATTAATATCAAACAGAAGGAGACTTGTTTTTCCTGTGACTGTCCTGTATTTGACCAGTCGGTTTCTATGTGACTGACTAGAAGATTAGGGAAGTCCCTTTCTCAGATTTGTTATGTGGTATCTTTCCTTTTTCTTCTACTGTGGGTTTTGATATCATTCTGATAAGTCCAGTGGGCATACTTTAATATCAGTCTTTATCCAACCTGCAAAGACATGCAAAGACCTCCCAGACAACAGCCTGTAAAATTCTATACATACCATGACAATCCCATCCTTTCAATGACTGAATAACTTTATATGATTTAGGCCTGAGCACACGGTGACAGATACATTTATCCCATTGTACTCTGACTTCTCATTATAATGAAAGATCCAAGCAAGCAGGATTTCACCGGTTTTGTTCACTTTCATATTTTCAAAGTATGCAAATATATGTGCTGTGTTCAATTGATCAGTCTGACTCTTTGCAACCCTATAGACTGAAGCCCGCTGGGCTTTTCTGTCCATGGGATTTTTCTGGCAAGTTTACTGAGGTGGATTGCCATTTCCTTCTCCAGGGGATCTCCTGACCCAGGGCTCGAACCCGTGTCTCTCATGTCTCCTGCACTGCAGACAGATTATTTACCACTGAGCCACTGGGGAAGCCATGCAAAAATATGTGCACCTACACATTTAAATAAATGTGAAGTTATATAAAGTAAAAAGAATGACAGAGCGGATGAACCAGGTTATACACAGCGGTTTCAAAGGAACTATATTTAACATAATTGAAAGATGCATCAAAAGCTAACTGAAATGAGATATAACATAATTTGATGACTTCAACATGGACTGATAATTAAGTTGAAAAACACAGACATAAAATAATATGATATATAAAATTCTTAGAAATTTTGTCACTTAGCAGGTGCTTAATTATTATTTGTTGAATGAATCAATAAACTGGGTCTCAGTATGTACGTGTATTTAGTATATCAAGGTTGTATTTCAATAGATTTGGAAAGGTTGGATTGTTGAATGAAATATGGCAGAATAGATATCTAATTGGAAGAAAATTAAGTTGATTCCCAGCCTCGGTCCTACTGCAATGAATCAGAGGGATCATATATTTACTGTAACAGTAAGCAATACCTTCAGGTGAACATTTAGAAAACCACACATAAAATCTACAGGAAGGCCAACTATCTTATTTTTTTTCCTTTTGAACTTCGTATTTTATATTAGTGTATAGCCTATTAAAATGTTGTGATAGTTTCAGGTGGACCACAAAGGAACTCAGGCATATGTACACAGGTATGCATTCTCTCCCAAATGTCACTCCCATGGAGGCTGCCACATAATGGTGAGCAGAGTTCCCTGGGCTATACAGTAGGCCCTTGTTGGTTATCCATTTTAAATATAGCAAAAGGGCCAACTATCTTAACTAAGGAAAGAAACTCAGACGTAAGAAGATAAGATACATTTAACTAAATACAATGTAAAATATTTTAATAGCCAAAGCACCCTCCAAAATTCAGTTGAGAAACAGTAATTAAAAAAAAATCATTTGAAAAGTTGACAATGGTAGAATAATAGGCATATGATATATGGGCATAAAATAATATGGGGAAGTCAAAATGGTGATCAAATATATGAGTCTTTGATCAAAGTCAGGATTAGTTTAGAAAACAATACCTCTTTCACAAAAAAATATTAAAGAGCTGTTACATTGATTGGGATTGGGACTTTTAAACAGGTAGCAAAGGAGTTCACTAATGCTTCTAACAAATGTAAAATGTTTCAAGTTTGGGGAAGCAGGCTGAAGAAAAAGTATAGCTATTAATAGTACAGAAATTCTTTAACAGGAGGTTTCTCAGTCTCAGCACTATTGAGTTTCTAGGGCAGGCTGGTCTCTGTGGTGGAGTCTGTCCTGTGCCTTGTAGGACGTCTAGAGCTTCCCTGGTTTCTGTCCACTAATTTTCTGTGTGACAGACAGACTTTTCCCCACACATTGCTCAATGTCTCCTGGGAGAAAAATCACTCCTGGTTAGCACTACAGTTTGAACTTCACAATCCCACAATATTTTTATAGCCTTGTTATAATAGCAGTGGAATAAGAAAGAATATGAAAGACCTTCAAAATTATGAGCAGCAGAGTCCCATCATGCCAATTTTTTAAAAACAATGAAAGAATTTTATATAGTTTGTGGTTATACTTATTTACTGATGACACAAAACAATGGTTCTCAAAGAGTCTCTGAGAACTTTACAAAGGAATTCTGTGACATCAAAACTGTTTTCATAGCAATACTAAGATTCTTTTCACTCTGGTTCCATCATGAAGGTACAAGAGAGGGTTCTACAGGCACATGACACGTGGCATAACAGAATGTAGAAGCAGACATGAGATCTAATTGCCTTTCCCTCCCACCCAGAGATATTTTAAAATTTATTTTTAATTGAGGCATAATTGCTTTACAGTGTCGTGTTGGTTTCTGCCACCACTGTGGCACTGAAACAGCCACTGAAAGAATGAAAAAAACAAAAAGTGTCTATGATGTGCATAGGATTCTATTCATGCATTTTTAGAAAACGGTATGAATAGGCATGTGTGCATGATATGGAAACAAATTTTAAATGAAAGTGATAACCCTGATGGCTCAGCAGTAAAGAATCTGCCTGTCATTCAGGAGAACGGAGGGAGATGCAGGTTAAATCCCTGGGTCAGAAAGACCCCCTGGTGGAGAGATCCCACCCAGTATTCTTGCCTGGAGAAACCTATGGACAGAGGAGTACTGCAGGCTACAATCCATGGGGTTGCAAAGAGTCAGACATGACTTAGCAATGACACAATCACAACTTATGAAAAACTTCAGTAAGAATGAATTAGGTTAAATATAGTGGTTTTAAAACAACTGTTTATAACAAAATTTAATGAAAATCTACATCTAACATATAAAAATATAAAATAGTAATAATTTAATAACATCAATATAGGTCACTAATTGAAGACCAAATTATCAAAGACTTGGACATAATATAAGAAATATAACAGATATAATAAATATAAATAATAGTATAAATAATATAACAAAACCTTTTGAAGTGGGAAGTAGTATCTGTGTTATAATTTCATCTTATCTAAAGATATATGAATCCAAACATGTTTATTGAGATATAGGTTGTCTCTAGTCTTATGGTAAAAAAAAAAAAAAAAAAATAGGTCTTTTCTTTTGCTGAATGTCTTCAAATGCCTAAGGGGATGTGAGTTTTAGAAATACGTCTAATCCCTAGATGCCAAATAGAACAGTAAAGAATAAGGGAATGTGAAAAATAGTCAGAAATATGTATAAAGAGTGATTTATTATCCTTAAGGGGTGCAGGAGAACTTTCACTTTTCATTATCATTTTCATTTAAAACAAAGATTCACAAGGAAAATTACTGGAATGAAAGCCATTTTACTAAGAAAAAAAAAGCAATAAAGAGAAACAATAAAGCTAATAAGCTCAACTCCACAATTTATAAATTATCATACATTCATTACATGTATGTCTACACATACACAAAAGAACTAAGTGTCATCGTCTAGTTGGTAACAAAAATAGCAATTTCTCTTTTGAAAGAAAGCAATCAAAATGAGGAATAAAAATGCTCTGACCCACTTTGTTAAAAACAAAGGAGTCAGACAATTTGCAATAGAAAATGTAAGTGGTTAACTAACCCATGAAAATATATTACCTCATAGGAAATGAAATAATTATAAAGTAATGTTTATTTGCATATAAGTTTTAACATATTAATTTTTTTTCTATGTGAATACCCAGAATGAAGGAAGATGCTGTGAAATGTATGTCTCATTTACTGCTACTGCAAGTATGTATTTGCAAACTTTCCCTGGTCTGGCTCTTTCTCATTAATGTGGAAACAAAGTCAATTATGCTCCATTTTAAAAATAAAAGAAATGCCATCATTTCACTGTGTATCTTGCCAGATCATTATTTTACTGTTCTACTCCCCTTTATTAAAAAGATACTTGGGCTTATACTCTACTATCATTTAAGTATCAAAAATGACAATTGCTTTGCTGAGATCAAGTTTCCTTCTTTGGCATCATAAATAAATACATTAATTTATTAAGCAAGCTAGCAAATAGCCACAGTGATCTTTGGGCTCAGAATTAGGCTGCAATGGCCCTTGGGTGACCTCAGGTCACTTTCTAGGCTCCTATTCTCTTTGATCTTTCCCTGTAGTATCTGCTGAAATCTCAGGCTCACCTTGATGGGAACTCTGAGAAGAAGATCACTGGGTGGAAGTATAAATTCCTCCCTGGATGATTGATGATGGAGACTGAAGCTCTATATCCAGACAAAGCAGCAGGAAGGGGGCAAGCCCTGTTCTCCAAGGAAGATTTAAGAGTCTAAACAACTGTGTTCTGTGCAGACTAAGGTTGCACATGCTCAGGGACTGCTGCTCCCTTTATCTGCTCATTAAGAATGTTTCCTTTTTGTTACTCTAAACTCTAAGAACATGATTTCCCTCTGGGACACTGCTCTGACAAAAAGGAAAGTTTCCAGCTGATTTCCTGCTCCTAGGAGACTATGTAGATAAGCCAGGTAATTCAGGTCTTGTTACTCCTCCTGCATTAACACTCCTGTCTTCAAGAGCTGTAAACCTTCTAGCACTTCATCACAATACTGAATTCGAATTTTCTCAAACGTATAATACTGAGGAATTTGCTTTAACTAACACTTTGGATCTTCAAAGCATTGACTTGTGGGGTCAAGTCAGTATCTGAAGACAATTATTATTCTTCTCCTTAGAAAAGAGAGTAACATTGTGTCTTTAATTCAAAAACAAAACAAAACAAAAACTGGGGCACCAAATTAATCAGCTTCATGATAATATTTAAAAAAACAATTAAGAATTTCAAACTTATGCCACAAGTTCACAGATATCATTAGTTCTTTATTATAAAATACTTAGTAATTACAGGAGGAGGTACACTTTGATTTTATGCACCATAACCTAGCTTAGCATAACAAAGAGATTCTTTGACTTATTTTTTTTAGGAAATTTCAATCTACGAAGTAATACTTTTATAAACTCTATTTTCCATTGTAGAAATGTATCTTAGAGGGATTTAATATTCTGTCCAGTATAAACCAAGTAAGGAGTGGAGTCTTGATTGAAAATTCCATCAGGATCCTTCTAACTCTCAAACTCTGGGGCACTGGTCATCAACCAGAATTGATTTGTCCTCTGGGGATATTGGCAATGTCTGAATTGTTTTTCAACTGCTCAGTCATGTCTGACTGTCTGCAACCCCATGGACTGCAGCATGTCAGGCTTCCCTGCCCTACACTATCTCCTGGAGCTTGCCCAAACTCATGCCTGTTGAGTCGATGATGCCACCTAACCATCTCATCATCTGTCACCCCCTTCTCCTTTTGCCCTCAATCTTTCCCAACATCAGGATCTTTTTCAATGAGTCAGTTCTTCACATCAGGTGGCCACAATACTGGAGCTTCAGCAGCAGTCCTTCCAGTGAATATTCAGGGTTGATTTCCTTTAGAGTTGACTGGTTTGATCTCCAGTGGCTCTAAAATAACTGTAGGAAACAAAATAGATAGAAAAATATTAAACTAATTTATATAAATATAAAATGTTTGTCATTAAGTGACCTTGATATAAGTAATTAATTTACGATTATGTTGCCAAAACCTTGGGAATAAATAAATGTAACAAGAGCCTTCTAAAAGAGGGTACAACAGTATCTAAAAGTTATAACTTTATCTTATATAAAAATATATGGATTTAAAGACGCTTTGGAAGCTAATCTTCAATCAAGTGTAAAAGAGAATGCCTTGCAGCTGATGGACAAAGGTGACACAAGTTTCAAAAACAGATCTATTCATAAAACTACAAAAGAAAGAAAGAAGAATAAGCGAGATTTGAAATCTAGTTGTACATATGCATAAAGGGTAATGTATTAGAACAAAGCATGCAGAAGAACCTCCACTTTGTATTTTGTTTGAAGTACAGATTCTCAAGTGAATAACAATAAAGTGACAGCTCTATTCTTTCTGTAAAAAAGGGGGAACACATTATGAATGACTAGATAGAATTAACCACACAAAATGTATACATTTTTACTTTCTCCCTAGTAAATTTATATGTATATAAATGAACACATGGAAAACAGCTGGCTGGTGAAAAAAAAAATATCCCATTTGTTTGAATAAGTGGGAATAGAAACACTGAGACCTCACTATACGAAAGTAAAGGACTCCTACAGATAATTATGATACAGAGAGTATATGTCTAACAAACCTGCAGACACATTCAGCTTCATAGGTGAACTGCAAAGTAAAACTTGTTAACACATCTCTTTTCACCTATAATTTTATTTCATGTGAATACACATTCTGAGATGATACCATGAGAGGTAAATCTCATAAATTTCTTTTCAAGAAAATATTTTCAAGCATTCTTTGCTCTGGATTTTTTTCATTAATACAAAAATTCAAATAAGCCCCATTTTATTTTATTTTTTAAAATATAAATTTATTTTAATTGGAGAAGCATCTTCACTTCATTGTATATCTATCTTCAGCTAATGCCTTAGTCCTCTACTTCAGTTAATTCCAAAGATCCAGGATCAGATGGTAGTTCTACTTTTAATTTTTTCAGGAACTTCATACTATTTCACATAGTGGCTGTGACAATTTACATCCTCATCAATAGTGCACAAAGGTTCACTTTTCCACACATCTTCAGCAACATTATTTATCTCATCTTTTTCATAATAGTGACTCTAAATGATGTAAGACGATATTTCTTTGTGATTTAGATGTTGACTTCCCTAATGGATAGTCATATTGAACACCTTTTTATGTACTTGTTGGCTGTTTGTCTTTTTTTAAAGAATAGGATACAGGATGCTTGGGGCTGGTGCACTGGGATGACCCAGAGAGATGATATGGGGAGGGTGATGGAAGGGGGGTTCAGGGTTGGAAACTCATGTACACTTGTGGTGGATTCATGTCAATGTATGGCAAAACCAATACAGCATTGTTAAATAAAAAAATAACATTTTAAAAAAATTTAAAAAAGAATAAATTTCTATCCAGTTCTTTGCTCATTTTCTAATTGGATTATTTGAGTTTTACTATTGAGTTGTAGGAGTTCCTTATATATTTAGAACATATTTAGATATAGGGCTTGAAATATTTTATTTTTTTAAATATAAATTTATTTATTTTAATTGGAGGTTAATTACTTTACAATATTGTATTGGTTTTGCCATACATTAAAATATTTTCTTTCATTCCATCAGTTTCCTCCAACACTTTGGCCACCTGATGAGAAGAGCTGACTCATTAGAAAAGACCCTGATGCTGGGAAAGATTGAAGCCAAGGGGAGAAGGGGATGACAGAGGATGAGATGGTTGGATAGTATCACCAATTCAGTGGGCATGAGTTTGAGCAAGCTCTGAGAGATGGTGAAGGACAGGGAAGCCTGGAGTGCTACAGTCCATGGGGTTGCAAAGAGTCAGACAAGACTGAGCGACTGAACAAGAACAATCAGTTGCCTCTTCATTTTGTTGACTATTTTACTGCAAAGAAGATTTTTAGTTTAGTATTTCCCCATTTAAAAATTTTTATTTTTGTTCCTTGAATTTTTGGTGTCACGTCCAGAGAAATCATTGACAGTATCAATATCAGGGAGGTGTTCCTTGTAGTTTATTCTAGGAATTTTACAATTTTAGTTTTTATGTTTAATTTCTTAATCCATTTGAAGTTAAATTTTTATTTGTGCAGGATAGGGATCCATTTTGTTCTCTTTATTATCCAGTTTTACCAACACATTTTCTGAAGACACTGTTCTTTCTTAATTGAATTTTCTGGGCTCTGTTAAATAACAGTAGATGGTATATAAAAGGGTTTATTTTCAGGCTCTCAATTCTATTCAGTTATGGCCATTTTTATGCTAGTAGTATACAGGTTTAATTACTATAGTTTTATAATGAAATTTGAAATCAGGAAGTATGATGCCTCCAACTTTCTTGTTTTTCAAGATTGTTTTGGCTATTTGGGATTTTTATGATTCCATAAAAGTTTTACGATTTTAAAATATGTTTCTTCAGATAATGCCATTAGAATATTGTTAGTAATTTCAAAGAAACTGTAGATGGATTTGAGAAGTAAGGACAGTCTAAAAATATTAAATCTTTGGATCCACAAATAAAGAAAATCTTTCAATTTATTTGTATCTTGGTTCAATTTCTTTCATCAGCATCTCATATTTTGTGTGTCTTTCACTTCTTTGGTTAAATTTACTCTTAGGCATTTGTTATTTTGATGCTATTATAATGTTATTTTAATTTCTGTTTTGATGGCTTACTGTTAGTGTATAAAGCAAAATTTTTGTATGTTGATCTTATATTAACGTATGTTGATTTGGTATACTAAAACTTAACTATTTTGTCCATTGTTTCTAACAACTTCTGGTGAAGTCTTTAGGGATTTATATTCAAACAGAGACAGTTTTCTTCCTTTTTAGATGATTTTTGTTTCTTTTTCTTGTCTAACTGATTTAGGTAAAACTTTTAGTGCTATGTTGAATTGCAATCATGACACTGACACCCTTGTCTTGTCCCTTATCTTAGAGAGAAAACTTTGAAACTGTCACTGTTGAGTATGATAACTGTGACTTGTCACATTATTTTGAGGAATGATCCATTTATTCTAAATTCGTTGAGACTGTGTATCATAAAAGGAAGTTGAGTACAAAGTTGAAGTTGTATTTACTTTATCTTTAGTTCTATCAGTGTGGTGTGTGTATCATGTGTATTTCTTTGCGCATAGGGAACCACCCTTATATTCTAGAAATAAATCTCACTTGATCACGATGAATATTTCTCTCTTATTGATAGTTTATGCATCTATATTAATTAGGAATATCAATTTGTCATTTTCTTTTCTTGTAGGGTCTTTTCTGGTTTTGGTAGCAAGTTAAGAGTGTCCTCGGAAAAAGAATTTGGGAGTATTCCCACCTCTTAAATCATTTGGTGGAGTTTGAGAAAAATTGTTAATTCATTAAATTTTGGTAGGATTCACACTAAAATCATCAGATCCCTGCTTTTGTCTGCTTTTTGTTGCTGCTGTTTTGGGGAAGTTCATGGTTACTGATTCGTTTGCCTTACACTTTATTTGTTGGTTCAGACTTTCTATTTCTTCACAGTTTTGTCTTGGCAGTCAAAGCCCTTCAGCAATCAGCCTGTCAAGGGTATTCTGACAGTATACACAGATGGAGGTGTTCAAGGCAAGGAGTAGAGTGTACTGAGAGACAAAAGTCTCCACAATTCAGTGGATAAATAATATTAGCAAATACAAACTCATATAAAATGTCACATGGTGACAGGTGAAATGAAGAAAAAGAAAGGGGGAACAGAGAAGTAAGTGGCTGAGGTGGTATTCTTTACTGAGCATTTAGGAAGGTTGGCAAACAAGGTAACCTTTGCAGAGACTTCAAGGAAGAGAGGTGAGGAGCTGAAGACAGGGCCTGCCTGAAAGGTGGAATGGTCAGTGCAAAGACCCCAAAGATGCCATTTGTTTTAGGTATTTGGTCTCCAAAAGAAGCCAGTTTCCCAAAGGGAATATGAAAGAGGGATGGTGATGGGAGATGGGGCCAGAGGATGTTAGGGAATGACATGACCTTCCTCTGCTCCTGAACTTCAAGGCATGAGGAGTCCCTAATCCACATGTTGTTCCTTGTACTTCATTAATTTTGTTTCCAAGAATCCTGAACATAGAAATATATCCCCATTTTGTTTTTCTGTTCAATTAACATTCTGTCATCTATATTTCCAGGGGAAAATTTTGATGTCTATGAGCTAAGGTCCTCTTGTTCTAAGGACACTCATGTCCCACAATACACAAACACACACACATACACACACACACGTGCACTTGTGCAACATAGCACTGTGATCTCTTGTGGCCTTCGGGGAGTCAAGAGTCTTTTCGCCTCCAACCACACCATTTAGGAATGGAATGATGCAAGGCAAGATTGTGAACATCAGATTATCTCTGCCCTAATATATGTACAAATAGTACCCAGATTCTAGTTGCTAAGCTTTCTATAGACATGTAAACGTGGTCTTCAATTTTAATATGATCATTTTATGCCTTGTATGTCTTTATAAATATGAGAAAGCAGTTCTAAGAAACATAGGTATAGTAAGTGAATAAATATGAACAATAAAGATGATCTAATAAGCTTAGTCCCTGATAAATTGTTATGAGGGAAAAGTTTCTCTGATTCTAGCAGCATTTCAAACCCAGCTATATCCCCTTGATGTCCAAAATACCTAACAAAGCAGCAAAATAATTCATCCAAAAGAGAGAGGAGTGATGTCTTCAAGGTGTCAAGACACCTTAGTGATTGACTATCTTCTTGGAAAAATGAGCAAAGGGAATAATAATAAACACACAATTCAGAAGAGAAAATTAATGAAGTGCAGGAAAAGGGTTGATTTTTAAGGATGAAATGGTGAAAATTTTTTATTTTATTGTTTTAACTTTTATTTCATATTGAGTATAGTTGATTAACAGGCTTCCCAGGTGACCCAGTGGTAAAGGACCCACCTGCAATGCAGAAGATGCAGGTTTGATTCCTGAGTTGAGATCTTCTGGAGAAGGAAATGGCAACCCATTCCAGTATTCTTGCCTGGAGAATCCTATGGACAAAGCAGCCTGGCGGACTACAGTCTATGGGGTCGCAAAAGAGTCTGACACAACTTAGCGACTAAACAATAACAACAACATAGTTGATTAACAATGAGTGTTCATTTCAGCAGCAAAGTAATTACAGCAAAGTAATCCAGTTATACATATTCATATATCTATTTTTTTTTTAAAGAATTTTTCCTGTTTAGGTTATGGGCTCCCTTGTAGCTCAGCTGGTAAAGAATCCTCCTGCAATGCAGGTTTGATTCCTGGGACAGAAGATTTGCTGGAGAAGGGATAGGCTTCCCATTCCAGTATTCTTGGGCTTCTCTGGTGGCTAAGCTGGTAAAGAATCTGCTTGCAGTGCAGGAGACCTGGGTTTGATCCCTGGGTTGGGAAGATCCTCCAGAGAAAGGAATGGCTACCCACTCCAGTATTGGGCCAGGAAAATTCCATGGACTGGGTCACAAAGAGTCAAACACAAATAAGAGATTTCACTTCACTTCGTAGAATATTGAGCAGAGTTCCCTAGCACAGGGGATTTTTATTTTATTTATTTATTTTTATTTTAATTGGAGGCTGAGTACTTTACAATACTGTGGTGGTTTTTGCCATACATTCACATGAGTCAGCCATGGGTGCACATGTGTTCCCCATTCAGACCCTCCCTCTCACCTCCCTCCCCATCCCATCTCTCAGGGTCATCCCAGTGCACCAGCCCTGAGCACTTTGCCTCATGCATCGAACCTGGACTGGCTATCTATTTCACATATGATAATATACATGTTTCAATGCTGTTCTCTCAAATCATCCCACCCTCGACTTCTCCCACAGAGTCCAACAGTCTGTTCTTTACATCTGTGTCTCTTTTGCTGCCTCGCATATAGGGTCATCGTTACCATCTTTCTAAATTCCATATATATGCGTTAATATACTGTATTGGTGTTTTTCTTTCTGACTTACTTCACTCTGTATAATAGGTTCTGGTTTTATCCACCTCATTAGAACTGATTCAAATGCATTATTTTTAATAGCTGAGTAATATTCCATTGCATATATGTACCACAGCTTTCTTATCCATTTGTCTGTTGATGGACATGTAGATTGCTTTCATGTCCTGGCTATTTTAAACAGTGCTGTAACGAACATTGGGGTACACGTGTCTCAATTATGATTTCCTCAGTGTGTATGCCCAGCAGTGGGATTACTGGGTCGTATGGCAGTTCTATTTCCAGCTTTTAAAGGAATCTCCACACTGTTCTCCATAGTGGCTGTACTAGTTTGCATTCCCACCAAGAGTGTAAGAGGGCTTTATCTCTGCAACCTCTCCAGCATTTATTGTTTGTAGACTTTTTGATAGCAACCATTCTGACTGGTGTGAGATGGTACCTCATTGCAGTTTTGATTTGCATTTCTCTCTGATAATGAGTGATGTTGAGCATCTTTTCATGTATTTGTTATAGTTTCCTTCATTGTGCAAAACCTTTTAAGTTTAATAGGTCCTATTTGTTAATTTTCACTTTTATTTCCATTACTCTGGGAGGTGGGTCATAGAGGATCCTGAGGTAATTTATGTCAGAGAGTGTTTTGCCTATGTTCTCCTCTAGGAGTTTTATGGTTTCTGGTCTTACATTTAGATCTTTAATCTATTCTGAGTTTATTTTTGTGTATGGTGTTAGAAAGTGTTCTAGTTTCATTCTTTTACAAGTGATTGACCAGTTTTCCCAGCACCACTTGGTAAAGAGATTGTCTTCTCTCCATTGTATATTCTTGCCTTCTTTGTCAAAATTAAGGTGTCGATAAGTGTGTGGGTTTATCTCTGGGCTTTCTATTTTGTTCCATTGATCTGTATTTCTGTCTTTGTGCCAGCACCATACTGTCTTGATGACTGTGGCTTTTTAGTAGAGCCTGAAGTCAGGCAGGGTGATTCCTCTAGTTCCATTCTTTCTCAAGATTGCTTTGACTATTCGAGGTTTTTCCTATTTCTATACAGATTGTGAAATTATTTGTTCTTTTTTAAAAATATAAATTTATTTATTTTAAGTGGGGGTTAATTACTTTACAATAATGTATTGGTTTTGCCATACATCACCATGAATCAGCCACAGGTATACACATGTCCCCCATCCCGAGCCCCCCTTCCTCCTCCCTCCCCATACCATCCCTCTGGGTCTTCCTAGTGCACCAGCTCCAAGCAACCAGTATCATGCATCAAACTTGGACTGGCAATTTGTTTCATATATGATATTATACATGTTTCAGTGCCATTCTCCCTAATCATCCCCCCCTCTCCCTCTCCCACAGAGTCCAAAAGACTGTTCTATACACCCATGTCTCTTTCTAATTCTCTGAAAAATACCGTTGGTAGCTTGATAGGGATTGCATTGAATCTATAGATTGCTTTGGGGTAGTATACTCATTTTCATTATATTGATTCTTCCGATCCATGAACATGGTGCATTTCTCCATCTATTTGTGTCATCTTTGATTTCTTTCACCAGTGTTTTATAGTTTTCTATACATAGGTCTTTTGTTTCTTTCAGTTCAGTTCAGTCGCTCAGTCGTGTCCGACTCTTTGCGACCCCATGAATCGCAGCACGCCAGGCTTCCCTGTCCATCACCAACTCCCGGAGTTCACTCAGACTCACATCCATCAAGTCAGTGATGACATCTAGCCATCTCATCCTCTGTCGTCCCCTTCTCCTCTGGCCCTTACAATGTTTTCTTATTGTTAGTGTATAAGAATGCAAGGGATTTCTGTGTGTTGATTTTATATTCTGCGACTTTACTGTATTCATTAATTAGCTTTAGTAATTTTCTGGTGGGGTCCTTAGGGTTTTCTATATAGAGGATTACATCATCTGCAAAGAGTGAGAGTTTTACTTCTTCTTTTCCAATCTAGATTCCTTTTCTGTTCTAATTGCTGTGGCCAAAACTTCCAAAACTATGTTGAATATTAGTGGTGAGAGTGGGCATCCTTGTCTGGTTCCTGACTTTAGGGGAAATGCTTTCAATTTTTCCCATTGAGGATAATGTTTGCTGTGGGTTTATCATATATGGCTTTTATTGTGTGGAGATTTGTTCCTTCTATGCTTGCTTTCTGGAGAGTTTTTATCATAAATGGATGTTGAGTTCTGTCAAAGGTTTTCTCTGCATCTATTGATGTAATCGTATGGTTTTTATCTTTGAATTTGTTAATGTGGTGTATCACATTGATTGATTTGCAAATATTTAAGAATCCTTGCATCCCTGGGATAAAGCCTACTTGGTCATGATGTATGATCTTTTTAATATGCTGTTGGACTCTGTTTACTAGAATTTTGTTAAGGATTTTTGCATCTATGTTCATCAGTGATATTGGCCTGTAGTTTTCTATTTTTATGGCATCTTTGTCAGGTTTTTGTATTAGGATGATGGTGGCCTAATAGAATGAGTTTGGAAGTTTACCTTCCTCTGAAATTTTCTGGAAGAGTTTGGGTAGGATAGGTATTAGCTCTTCTCTAAATTTTTGGTAGAATTCAGCTGTGAAGCCATCTGGTCCTGCGCTTTTTTGATTGGACGATTTCTGATTATGGTTTCAATTTCCATGCTTGTGATGGGTCTGTTAAGATTTTCTATTTATTCCTGGTTCCGTTTTGGAAAGTTATACTTTTTTAAGAATTTGTGCATTTCTTCCATGTTGTCCATTTTATTGGCATATAGTTGCTGGTAGTAGTCTCTTATGATCCTTTGTATTTCTGTGTTGTCTGTTGTGATTTGTCATTTTCATTTCTAATTTTGTTGATTTGATTCTTCTCCCTTTGTTTCTTGATGAGTCTGGCTAATGGTTTGTCTATTTTATTTATCTTCTCGAAAAACCAGCTTTTGGCTTTTTTGATTTTTGCTATGGTCTCTTTTGTTTCTTTTGTATTTATTTCTGCCCTAATTTTTGTGATTTCTTTCCTTCTACTAACTCTGGAGTTCTTTATTTCTTCCTTTTCTAGTTGCTTTAGGTGTAGAGTTAGGTTATTTATTTGACTTCTCTCCTGTTTCTTGAGGTAGGCTTGTATTGCTATGAACCTTCCCCTTCAGTTCAGTTCAGTCGCTCAGCTGTGTCTGACTCTTTGTGACCCCATGAACTGCAGCACACTAGGCCTCCCTGTCCATCACCAGCTCCCAGAGTCCACACAAACCCATATCCATTGAGTCGGTGATGCCATCAAACCATTTCATCCTCTGTTGTCCCTTTCTCCTCCTGCCCTCAATATTTCCTAGCATCAGGGTCTTTTCCAGTGAGTCAGTTCTTCACATGAGGTGGCCAAAGTACTGGAGTTTCAGGTTTAACATCAGTCCTTCCAATGAACACCCAGGAATGATCTCCTTTAGGATGGACTGATTGGATCTCCTTGCAGTCCAAGGGACTCTCAAGAGTCTTCTCCAACACCACAGTTCAAAAGCATCGATTCTTCAGTGCTCAGCTTTCTTTATAGTCCAACTCTCACATCCATACATGACCACTGGAAAAACCATAGCCTTGATTAGACGGACCTTTGTTGGCAAAGTAATGTCTCTGCTTTTTAATATGCTGTCTAAGTTGGCCATAACTTTCCTTCCAAGGAGTAAGTGTCTTTTAATTTCATGGCTACAATCATCATCCACAGTGATTTTTGAGCCCCCCAAAATAAAGTCAGCCACTGTTTCCATTGTTTTCCCATCTATTTGCCATGAAATGATGGGACCAGATGCCATGATCTTGGTTTTCTGAATGTTGAGCTTTAAGCCAACTTTTTCATTCTCCTCTTTCACTTTCATGAAGAGGCTTTTTAGTTCTTCTTCACTTTCTGCCACAAAGGTGGTGTCATCTACATATCTGAGGTTATTGATATTTATCCCAGCAATCTTGATTCCAGCTGTGCTTCATCCAGCCCAGCATTTCTCATGATGTACTCTGCATATAATTAAGCAGGGTGACAATATACCAGTCTGCTGTTCCATGTCCAGTTCTAACTGTTGCTTCCTGACCTGCATACAGGTTTCTCAAGAGTCAGGTCAGGTGGTGTAGTATGCCCATCTCTTTCAGAATTTTCTCTTTAGCATTGCTTTTACTCATTCCCATAGGTTTTGGGTTGTTATGTTTTCATTTTCATTCAGTTCTATGCATATTTTGATTTCTGTTTTGATTTTGTCTGTGATTTGTTGGGTTTTCAAAGGTTTTTTTTTTTTTTTTTTTTAGTTTCCATATGTTTGTATTTTTTCATAGTTGTTTTCTCTGTAGTTGACATCTAATCTTAGCACATTGTGATCAGAAAAGATTCTTGAGATGATTTTGATTTTTTTTTTTTTGAATTTACCAAGGCTAGATATATGGCCCAGGATGTGATCTATCCTGGAAAAGATTCCGTGTGCACTTGAGAAAAAGATGAAATTCATTGTTTTAGGGTGAAATGTCCTATAGGTATCAATTGGATCTAACTGGTCTAGTGTATCATTTAAAGTTTGTGTTTCCTTGCTAATTTTCTGTTTAATTGATCTATCCATAGGTGTGACTGGGGTATTAAAGTCTCCGACTATTATTGTGTTACTGTTAATTCCTCCTTTCACATTTGTTAGCATTTGCCTTACATATTGTGGTACTCCTATGTTCGGTGCATAGATATTTATAATTGTTATATCTTCTTCTTGGATTGATTCTTTGATCATTATGTAATGTCCTTCTTTGTCTCTTTTCACAGCCTTTATTTCAAAGTCTATTTTATCTGATATGAGTATTGTGACTCTTGCTTGCTTTTGGTCTCCATTTGCGTGAAATATATTTTTCCAGCCCTTCACTTTCAGTCTTTATGTGTCCTTGGGTTTGAGGTGGGTCTCTTGTAGACAACATATATAGGGGTCTTGTTTTTTTATCCATTCAGTCAGTCTTCGTCTTTTGATTGGGGCATTCAACCCATTTACATTTAAGGTAATTATTGATAAGTATGATCCCGTTGCCATTTACTTTGTTGTTTTGGGTTCATGTTTATAATACTTTTCTGTGTTTCCTGTTTAGAGAAGATCCTTTAGCATTTCTTGGAGAGCTGGTTTGGTGGTGCTGAATTCTCTGAACTTTTGCTTGTCTGTAAAGCCTTTGATTTCTCCTTCATATTTGAATGATATCCTTGCTGGGTACAGTAATCTGGATTGTAGCTTTTTCTCTTTCATCACTTAAAATATGTCCTGCCATTCCCTTCTGGTTTGAAGAGTTTCTATTGAAAGATCAGCTGTTATCCTTATGGGGATCCCCTTGTGGGTTAATTGCTGTTTTTCCCTTGCTGCTTTTAATATTTGTTCGTTGTATTTGATCTTTGTTAATTTGATTAATATGTGTCTTGGGGTGTTTCACCTTGGGTATATCCTGTTTGAGACTCTCTGGGATTCTTGGACTAGGGTGGTATTTCCTTCTACATTTTAGGAAAGTTTTCAACTATTATCTCTTAAAGTATTTTCTCATGGACTTTCTTTTTGTCTTCTTCTTCTGGGACTCCTATGATTCTAATGTTGGGGCATTTGACATTGTCCCAGAGGTCTCTGAGGTTGTCCTAATTTCTTTAAATTCTTTTTCCTTTTTTCCTCTCTGCTTCATTTATTTCTACCATTCTATTTTCCACCTCATTTATCCTATCTTCTGGCTCAGAAGATAGGATATTATTCTATTTTATTTTACTGTTGGTTCCCTCTAGAGTGCTTTTGATCGCAGCTATTGCATTATTCATTATTGATTGACTCTTTTTTATTTCTTCAAGGTCCTTGTTAAACTTTTCTTGGATCTTCTCTATCCTTTTCTCCAGATTATTTATCTGTAACTCCATTTTGTTTCCACAATTTTGGATCATTTTTACTATCATTCTGAATTCTTTCTCAGTTAGACTCCCTATCACTTCCTCTTTTGTTTGGTTTGGTGGGCTTTTATCATGTTCCTTTACCTGCTGAATATTTCCCTGCCTTTTCATCTTGTTTAGGTTGCTGTGTTTGGTGTGGCTTTTCTGTATGTTGGAAGTCTGTGGTTCCTCTTTATTGTGGAGGTTCCTCCCTGTGGATGGGGTTGGACGAGTGACTTGTGAAGGATTCCTGGTTAGGGAAGCTTGTGTCAGTGTTCTGGTGGGTGGAGCTGGATCTCCTCTCTGGAGTGCAATAGTGTCCAGTAGTGAGTTTTGAGGTGTTTATAGGTTTGATGTGACTTTCAGCGACCTGTATTTCTGTGCTCGGGGTTATGTTCCTGTTTTGTTGGAGAATTAGCTTGCTATGTCTTGTTCTGAAACTTATTGGCTCTTGGGTGGAGCTTGGTTTCAGAGTAGGTATGGACCTTTTGGATGAGCTTTTGTCAATTAATGGTCCCTAGAGTCAGGAGATTTCTGGTGATCTCAAGCTTTGGTTTTAGGCCTCCTGCCTCTGGCTTTCAGTCTTATTCTTGTAGTAGCCTCAAGACTTTTCCATCCATACAGCACTGATGATGAAACATCTAGGTTAATGGTGAAAAGGTTGTCCACAGTGAGGGACACCCAGAGAGGTTCACAGAGTTACATGAAGACGAGAAGAGTGATGGGAAAGATAGAGGTGGCCAGGAAGAGAAGAGAGGGAATCAAAAGGGGAGAAAGCTGTTCTAGCCAATAATCAATTTTCTATTTGCTCTCCACAGTCTGGAACACTCCAAGAGGTTCATGGAGTTCCACAGAGAAGAGAAAAGGGAGGAAGGAGATAGAGGTGACCAGGAGGAGAGGAGGGGGAGTCAAAAGGAGACAGACTGATCTAGCCTGTGATCATTTCCCTAAGTTTTCTCCACAGCCTGGAACACCCAAAGAGATTCACAGAGTTAAGTAGAGAAGAGAAGGAGGAGGGAGGAGATAGAGCTAACCTGGGGGAGAAAAGTGAGAGTCAAAAGGGGAGAGAGCAATCAAGCCAGTTATCACACTCCTAAGTAAAAATGGATACTGAAGATTGGATTCTTAAAGGCACAAAACTGATAACGAATACCAAAAGGTAAAGATTAAAAATCTAGAGTAGAGGTTAGACTCTCAGACGTACAATATTAAAAAAACAAAATCACAAAAGTTATATAAAAATATGAAATTTGCTTTAAAAATAGGGTCTTTTTTTCATGGTAATAGTAGGTTTTAAAAATGAAAATTAAAGGATTAATAGAGAACTTAAAAATAAAGAATTGAAAAGAAATTTTAAAATGATAGTAGTAAAATATATCTAGGAATTTCTCTGGAGCTGTTGAGAGCAGTGTCTGGTCAGTTCAGTTTCAGATAGTTCCTTGTTCCACTTTATACTTCTTCTCAAGGTGTATAGGTCCCTTCCAATGTAGTCATGTTAACTACAGGGTTTTAATCTGTTGCACCTGTCACTTCCAGAGCAGTTCCCTCTTCTTTGTTTATTTTGGCTTCCTCTGTTTGCAAGTCTCTTCAGTATCTAACTTCTTCCCTGACACAAGGGGGCGAAGTTGGTCATTCATTTAGGCTCACTTGTTCAATTGTGCTGCAGGGAGGGAGGAACACTGCATACAAATAACACTGGCATGTGTGGGGAGTGCTCACAGTGTCTGGGTCACACTGGGTTTGCCCCCGCTCATGGCATGTGTGTGCTTTCCTGGTCTACACTGCTTAGGCTTCAGGTTGCTTTGCCGGGAACTGTCTGAGGCGGGCCTTGGGTTGCTTGCACTTCCCAGATCTACGTCGCTCAGGTTCAGGTTCTTGGGTACTCCACAAAAGCACAGACTCAGTTGGACCTGCGTTTTGTGCTCTTCCCAGGCCCGAGCAGCTCAGGTGACCAACTGCTTGGCGAGGGCTCACCCCAGGTGTGGTACATCTTATCACCTCCCCGGTCCCAGCCACTCAGTTTCCTGGGTGGTGTGTGTCTCTTCTGGGGAGCTGATCTCTGGCTGTGACCCTCCTGACAGATGTCAACCGTCCAGGATCCCAGGAAGACTTGGTTAGCGACTGAGAGCCTGCTTGCAGTTTGGTAGGGGATGCCGTCTTTGGGGCCAAGTTTGCCCCTTTCTTTCTGGCTCTAGCTGGCACCTGCCTGCCTCCCTGCATTAGTGGGGGATGGGCCGGTCTGCAGCCGGCTAGCTCTCCTCTGGTATTCGTTCAGTCCTTTGTTCTGTGATCTGCCTGGCAGTGCCTTAGGTTAGAGCTTTTCGCGGGAAAGTTCTCTTTCTTTCTCCTCTTCCCCCCCCCCCCCTCTGGCTATCCCACAGTTTGGGTTTCTATCTCATGTTAGCTACCTTGGGTTGCCCTCAGGTCATTCAGGCCCAGTCCTTACCCTAAGCAGCGCAGCCTGCACCTCCCAGTTCAACCCCCGCTTTCTGGCGGCTGACGCGAGCGTCTGGGCTACTTCTCTGCTAGGAGTTGTAGCTGGACCCGTAATCTGTGGATTTTATTTACTTATTTTTTCCTCCTGGTTATGTTTAACTCTGAGATCCCAGAACCGTGCAGACCCACCGGTGAGAGGGTCTCCTGGTTGGAAACTTCTCTTTTAAGACTGCCTCCCTGGGAAGGTTCTCCGTCCCTAACTCTTTTGTCTCTCTTTTTTTGTCTTTTATATTTTGTCCTACCTCCTTTCGAAGACAATGGGCTGCCTTTCTGGGTGCCTGGTGTCCTCTGCCAATGTTCAGAAGTTGTTTTGTGGTATTTGCTCTGCGTTCAAATGACCTATCAATGAATTTGTGGGGGAGAAACTGGTCTCCCCATCCTATTCCTCCACCATCTTAGGGCTGCCTCTGGATTTTTATTTTAAAATTATGTTTTATTGCAGTATAATTGCTTTACAATGCTGTGTTCCTAAATATTTTGCAATGTGAGAATTTTGGTACCGGAAAAACATGCTTTAAATTTCAGATCTGCCTCATGTTACTTGTTTGAACTTTCAGAGCCAAATGAAGCAATCTAAATGCTAATATACTTTCTTGAACATAGAGGATAGAGGTATCCAATATTCTAAGGGGTCAACAGCTTAGACCCCGGTGTGAAAAGCTTAGCATAGTTCCTTCCTGTTGGTAAGTGTATAACTATCACTGAGGATGAAATTTCTGGCTTTCCTTCTATCTCTCAAGTGCCTCCGTTGTCCTCCCCTCCTTGGTCCACATTTCCACAACCTTATTTCAGTTCCTTGTCATCTCTCCTGCTTATTGCTGCTGGTACCCCTCTAGCAGATACCCACATTAATCCAGTGAGATCTTTCTAGATGAAAAAGCTGATCATGGAACTCTCACAGTTACATTCAATCCCAGTGACTCCCCACTGCAGAATGAAACCAAAGTTCTGTAGCTTCAACCAAGAGGCTCTCTCCGCATCCTTACTGCCAGTTTCACCCTCACACTGCCCTGCTCTTTTCCACACTGATTTCATAAACCTAGAACTTGACCTACAGCTTCCCTGATGCCACAGTGTTAATTCTCAGTGTCACCATGCACCCAATTCTCTCTGCTTGGAGTCTCGAGCCACAGGTCTATTTGGAGTTTTTTTTTTTTTTTTTCTTTATTCTCTTCTCCAACTTTAAAACTCTGTCTCTTCTCAGACTGCCTGGAGTCGTTTCTTTCATGAAACTTTATTTCCTTAACATTTTCACAGGAAAAGGACATTTCCTCATGAACTTAATTTAGTTGTACATCCATCAGTGTAACTTTTACATAATTCTGTGATTTTTTTCCCTCTACTAGACTATAGGTGGCTTGAGACATATAGCAATGTTATTCATAATCACCAACTTCTTCCTACATCCTCCCAGCAGATTTGGCTGAGAACACCAGCTAAATAAATATACATTGCATGAACTCAGAAAACTATGGTCTCAGAAAAAAAATGCTGGTAATAAAAGATGATGAAAGACAGAACAGAAGAAAAGAAATGCTAAAATAGGTGTCAAGAACATGCATAGCAATGTTTTTCATGTTTGCAGGTTAGGTTCCATTCCATATACAGAGGAGTCTGGCAGGCTACAGTCCATAGGGTCGCAAAAAGTTGGATACAACTGAGAGACGAACATTTTCACTTTGCAAGAATTAAATAGAATAGAATAAATGAAACACAAAAATATAATAGTGCATTATATCTAGTAAGGATGCATAAAAATCACTTCTTGGCTCTCTTTGCTCAGTCGTATGTATGTGTGTGTGGGCTTCCCTTGCAGCTTAGAAGGTAAGGAATCTGTCTGCAATGCAGGAGACCTGGTTTGATCCCTGGGTCTGGAAGATCCCTTGGAGAAGGAAATGGTTACCCACTCCAGTATTCTTGCCTGGAGAATTCCAAGGACGGGAGAACCTGGCAGGCTACAGTCCCTGGGGTCATAAAGAGTCAGACACGACTGAGCCACTAACACTACTGTGCTATGCATGTGTGTGTACCTCTGTGTGTGTGTGTTTATTTCTGTATTTGTGTGTGCAGATAGGCTAGATCACTATGTAAAAGGCATGCTTCACTATGGGACATAGAAAACATGCCTGGAATCCACTGAAGTAAAGTCAAGAATAGTTTTAAACGGGCAGTTCCTGCTAATGAGGGAAATACAATATGAATGAAGAGACGAAGAGAAGAGCCAGGTTTCAGAGTGAAGAAGCAGCTGTGTGGCTGCTGAAGTACCTTGGATTCAAGGGAGCGTAGACCACTGGATCTTAATCGTTCCACTTGCCTCATCATTTTATCAAGGTCAGGTACCTGATCTAATTGTTATTCCTGTACCTGTGAAAGTGAAGTTGCTCAGTCGTGTCCAACTCTTTGTGACCCCATGGACTGTAGCCTACCAGGCTCCTCCATCCATGGGATTTTCCAGGCAAGAGTACTGGAGTGGGTTGTCATTTCCTTCTCCAGGAGAGCTTCCCAACCCAGGGATTGAACCCGGGTCTCCCGCATTGTAGGCAGACACTTTATCTGAGCCACCAGGGAAGCCATTCCTGTACCTATGCCTGTTTATTTACCACACTAGTTTTCATTTAGTCCAATAGTGGATAAATTTGGCACTTCTCTCGTTTTTCTCTGTGGAATTCTTCTTTCCTATTCTTGGGCTTTAGGCTTTTATTTTGACACATTCAGTAGGTGTTCTTTTGGACACTAGTCCTGGTTCTGTTCCTTTTATATCACGCGAGGGCCACCACAGATCATATCCTATAATATCCTGCATTTGCCACATTTGTCTAGCCCCTTTCTTCAGATGAATTATCCCTGAGGGCATAGATCATACATGTATTTATTTCACAGTACTCTGCCTTTTCTATTATAACATAAAATTAGCAGGAATCTCCTCTGCTTGGGTTCACATTAGGGGTTTCATAAATGTGTATGCAAAGAGCTGACTCATTTGAAGAGACCCTGATGCTGGGAAAGATTGAGGACAGGAGGAGAAGGGGACGACAGAGGATGAGATGAATGACATCACCCACTCAATGGACATGAGTTTGGGTGGACTCCAGGAGTTGGTGATGGATGGGGAGGCCTGGCGCGCTGCAGTTCATGGGGTTGCAAAGAGTCGGACACGACTGAGTGACTGAACTGAACTGAAATGTGTATGTGTGTGTGCTGTCGCTTCAGTTGTGTGCAACTCTTTGCAACCCTAGGGACTGTAGCCCACCAGGCTTTTCTGTCTATGGGGTTCTCCAGGCAAGAATACTGGAGCAGGTTACTGTGCCCTCCTACAGGGGATCTTCCCAACTCAGGCACTGAAGAGGTTTCATAAATGTGTCCAACTTTATAGAAAAAGTAAAGTGGAAATGAGAATTCATGAATAAGATGGCCAGAAAAGTAAACTAGATTAAGTATAGTGGAATCATAATAAAACTATTAAGTGAAATTTGATAAAAATCTAAGAGTAACTACTTGAAAAAGAGTTATAAAAAACTCAAGTAAATTAACTAAATTAATAAATTTAGTAAATTAATAACATCTACTTGCTACTCTAAATGAATAAATTGATAAAGAATGGGAAATGAAAACATAAAAGTACACTTTTTAGAAAACGATGAAGCATGCACTAACAAAAGATATTTTCTATCTATATAGATATATACATGGATTCAAGTAATGTTAAGAAAAAGAATCAATTGGTAGTTGAATGCAAACGACTATGTTCTGTATAATTGGAAATGATGAAGGATAATTTTAAAAACAGGTTGTCTTTTTATTTTGCCAATTGTTTCTTTTGCTCTGCAGAAGATTTTTAGTTTAATACATGACTTATTTGATAGAATTTATTTTATATGTGAATGCTTAAATGTGAAAGAATAATCTGATTTTCATGTTTCATGGACTGCTGCTTTAATATCTACTTCTATGGCTCTGCATCTTTCTAATGAATACAAAACACGCTCAAATATACCCTTTAACATTTTTTAAAAAAATGTGCTCACTTCCCTCTAGGCCTATTACTCAATTTTCCTCCTCTCCTCAACTATAAAGCTCCTCTAATATGTCATAATTTTATTGGAACCACTTTATACCTTCAATTCCTTCCTCAGTTTTACTCACTGGACTTCCATCCTCATCCCTTAATTGTCAAGAATGATCTTCATATTGCTAAGTTGAAAAGACATTTCGCTTTTTAGCATATTAATAAAGTGCTTATGAGTTAATTAGTTGTTTTCCCAGGTGCTCAGTGGTAAAGAATCCACCTGCAATGCAGGAGACCCAGTTTCTATCCCTGGATCAGGAAGATCCCCCTGGAGAAGGAAATGGCAACCCACTTCAGTATTCTTGCCTGGGAAATCCCATGGACAGAGGAGCCTGGTGAGTTAGTCTATGGTGTCACAAAGAGGCAGTCACAACTGACCACCCACATACCATGCACCAGGTAATCCTGCAGACATGTCCAAATCTTGGCTCTAAGCTAGGCTCACTAGGATCTCTTGTAACTTCAGGTAAAATTTCTCAGCTTGCAGTCTCTCTGAATCTTACCTGAAGTAACTATGGGTTCCCAGGCTTTTCTGGACATGCACGCTGGTAAGAAGATCTGACTTCCCTGGTGGCTAGGAAGGTAAAGCATCTGCCTACAATGTGGGAGACCAGGGTTCAATCCCTGGGTTGGGAAGATTTCCTGGAGAAGTAAATGGCAACCCACTCTAGTATTCTGGCATGGAAAATCCCATGGACTGTGGAACCTTGTAGGCTACAGTCTATGGGGTTGCAAAGAGTCAGACACGACTGAGCGACTTCACTTCCAGAAGTGACGCTATCAGATCAAGAAGATCTGTGGGAATCTGAATTCCTCCATGGGTGGTTGATAAAGGAGTTTGGAGCTGTGTTCTCAGAAAAGATTGCAGGAAAGAGTGCCAGTCCCTTTACAGACACAGGACTCTAAAACAACAAGCATATCTCCTTAACCTCAGGATGTAGAAGCAGAGGGACTGTAGCATAGGAGATATCTACGGGTCATTAAGGATGCAGAGTACATCATGAGAAATGCTGGGCTGGAAGAAGCACAAGCTGGAATCAAGATTGCTGGGAGAAATATCAATAACCTCAGATATGCAGATGACACCACCCTTATGGCACAAAGTGAAGAGGAACTGAAAAGCCTCTTGATGAAAGTGAAAGTGGAGAATGAAAAAGTTGGCTTAAAGCTTAACATTCAGAAAACAAAGATCATGGCATCTGTTCCCATCACTTCATGGGAAATAGATGGGGAAACAGTGGAAACAGTGTCAGACTTCATTTTTTTAGAGCTCTAAAATCACTGCAGATGGTGACTGCAGCTATGAAATGAAAAGACTCTTACTCCTTGGAAGGAAAGTTATGACCAACCTAGATAGCATATTGAAAAGCAGACACTTTACTTTTCCAACAAAGGTCCGTCTAGTCAAGGCTATGGTTTTTCCAGTAGTCATGTATGGATGTGAGAGTTGGACCATAAAGAAAGCTGAGCACCAAAAATTTGATGCTTTTGAACTGTGGTGTTGGAGAAAACTTGAGAGTCCTTTGGACTGCAAGGAGTTCCAGCCAGTCTTAAAGGAAATCAGTCCTGAATATTCATTGGAAACAGTGATGTTGAAGCTGAAACCTCAATACTTTGGCCACCTGATGTGAAGAGCTGACTCATTTGAAAAGACTCTAATGCTGGGAAAGGATGAAGGCGGGAGGATGAGATCGTCGGATGGCATCAGTGACTCAGTGGACATGAGTTTGAGAAAACTCAGAGAGTTGGTGATGGACAGGGAGTTCTGGCGTACTGCAATTCATGGAATCACAAAGAGTTGGACACAACTGAGTGACCGAACTGAAGTGAACTGAATTTAATGATGTATAGTTGCTTTATAATGTTGTGTTTGTTTCATGTGTACAAACAACATGAGAGAAGATACTGTGAAATAGATGTCTCATAAACTACTGTTGTACCTACTTTGAGCTGGATCTTTTTAATGAATGCAAAGCATGCTCAAATACATCCCAACTTAGAGATTTGAAGAACACTCTTAATTTGCTTCATAGTTCTCCACACGTAATACTATACTTTCTTACTCCTCTGAAGCACAAATCTCACATACGTTTTCATTTTACTGGAACCATCTTACTTATCTCACTTATTCTACAGTGTCATCAGACTGTACCTTCATTCTCATCACTTAATAGTCAAACAGACATATCCTTGTTAACATAGTAAAGAAATCAAGTATTCACTATTCGTGACCCAAAAATACAAACACGTCTGTGGGCTAGTCTGATCAGGCTGTCAGGTGACTTCAGGTAAAAGATTTCAGGTTTCATTTTCTCTGAACCCTTCCTGGAGTACCTCCTCTGCTTTCAAACTTACCTGCATGGGGTCTCTGAGAGGGAGTTCTCTTGTGGAAGTCTGAATTGCTCCTTGAATTGTTGATGATGAGGGCTGAAGCTCTGTCACCAGATAAGGAGCAGAGAGTACTAAAGCATTGAACCCTGATCCAGCCTTATGACTCCAAAAGCACATGTCATGTCCTGTCCAGTGCTGAGATGCCAACACTAAGGGACTGCAGCAGGGGAGATATTAATAGCTCTCTATACCTGATCATTAAGCCGATTTCCTTCCCGTTATTCCAGTATCTAATTATATGATTTCCCTTTGGGTCTCTGGAATCAACAGAAAATCAGTTTTTCCTAATGATTCTCTGATCCCAAGAGATCAGATTAGAAGTCAAGTGAATATAGTCTTTATTACTTCTTGTCCTTGATCTTGCCTATTTTTCAGAGGTCTAACATCAACCACCTTATCCCAACTTTGAATTAATACTTTCTCCAAGGTCTGATTCTAAGGAACTTCTCAATATTAGGTCTCTTTTATCCCTCAAAGATTGCTTTGTGGTGGGTACACAGTCTTGATGACCTCAGAAAAATCCCCTCTTCAGCAAAGAGAACTGAAATGTAATTTGGGCACCACAGTCCCTGGGTTCTTGAAACACTTGTCCAAAAACTAAGGATTTCTCACTTTATCACAGGTTTAAAGCTATCATTTAGTACCTTTAGATACTTTAATACTAATAACCTGAGGTTAGCATCTTTCAGGCATCATCAACTTTTAGAAAAGTTTATGCTATGAGGTAGTCTTACTATAAGCACCATTCCATGTTGCAGAAATGTGTTTAGAGGAATTTAATGATCTGCCTAAGGGTTCAAACAGAGTAAGGAAAGGGCCTTAATTAGAATTCTGTCAGTATGCTTCCAGTTTTCAAGCTGCAGGCCTATGGTTCTCAGCTAGAGATCATTTTGGCCTTGGGGACATCTGTCAGTGTCTGAAAGAATGCTGTTAAATACCTAAATACCCAATACAAATAATTATCCTGGCCCAACTATCAACATGAGAAAATAAGAAAACCTATTCTAGACCAGTATTCCCTCAAGTTCAGCGTTTCCAGTGTACATAGGAATTCCGGACGGGTTAGTTTTAATTCAGATTCTGGCTCATCATGTCCTGGATTCAGGTAAGAATCCAGAGACTCTGAAAATCAAAAGAATTTCCTGAATGATGTTGACACTACAGGTCTTTGTGTGTGGACCACTCTGAGTAGCAAGGCTGTGGACCTGTGCAAGTCAGGTGTAGGTAATTTTAGGTCTCCTAAGGAAAAAAAATAATCATAACGCATGTAATTTTGAATGAATAGTATATTTGTTCATCCAAGAGGTGGTATAACTTCATTGTTCAACCAGACAAGGACACCACAAAAAATAAAGCTAAGGACCAAATTCACTGGTGAATATAGATGCAAAATTTCTCAACAAAATATCACAAGCCAAATTTAAGAATACGTCAAAAGAATCATACACCATGGCCAATTGAGATTTACCCCAGGAATGCCAGGATGGTTAAATAGTCATAGAACAATCAAAGCAATACTTCTAATTAACAAATTGAAGAAAAACAAAACGTTAGGTTCATTTGAAAAGATGCATTAAAACTTCTGACAAAATCCAACATTTAAAAGTCTAAGTGAAGTGGGTATAAAATACCTCAACATAATGAGGGAATATATGATAAAACAAAAACCAACATTATATCCTATACTGAAAAACTAAAATTAACTCTTCTAAGATCAGGAGCAAGGCAAAGATATTCACTTTTGCCACGTTTATTCAACATACTATTAGAAGTCCTAACCACAGTGATCAGTAAGAATGAGAAATAAAAACAATCTAACTGAAAAGGAAGAACTATCACTGTTTGCAGTTGACATGATATTACATGTAGAAAATCCTAAAGACACTGAAGGAGGAAACAGACAGAACAGGCTCCATTTGAAAGCAGGACTCCATCTTGGGCTGGACTGTGGACATTGAGCTATATGCCCAGTATCTATGAAAACAACATACCAACTGGAAAACCAGACTCCCCACCCCTACCCCCTGATGAGAGCCCCAGGGCTCATACCTAGACTCTCCATCGCCTAAAAGAATACCCTAATTATCTGTATAGCTAACCTCAGATATGCAGATGACACCACCCTTACGGCAGAAAATGAAGAGGAACTAAAAAGCCTCTTGATGAAAGTGAAAGAGGAGAGTGAAAAAGTTGGCTTAAAGCTCAACATTCAGAAAACGAAGATCATGGCATCCGGTCCCATCACTTCATGGGAAATTGATGGGGGAACAGTGGAAACAGTGTCAGACTTTATTTTTTGGGCTCCAAAATCACTGCAGGTGGTGACTGCAGCCATGAAATTAAAAGACATGTACTCCTTGGAAGAAAAGTTATGTCCGACCTAGATAGCATATTCAAAAACAGAGACATTACTTTGCCGACTAACGTCCGTCTAGTCAAGGCTATGGTTTTTCCTGTGGTCATGTATGGATGTGAGAGTTGGACTGTGAAGAAGGCTGAGCGCCAAAGAATTGATGCTTTTGAACTGTGGTGTTGGAGAAGACTCTTGAGAGTCCCTTAGACTGCAAGGAGATCCAACCAATCCATTCTGAAGGAGATCAGCCCTGGGATTTCTTTGGAAGGAATGATGCTAAAGCTGAAACTTCAGTACTTTGGCCACCTCGTGAGAAGAGTTGACTCATTGGAAAAGACTTTGATGTTGGGAGGGATTGGGGGCAGGAGGTGAAGGGGACGACAGAGGATGAGATGGCTGGATGGCATCACTGACTGATGGACATGAGTCTGAGTGAACTCCAGGATTTGGTGATGGACAGGGAGGCCTGGTGTGCTGCGATTCATGAGGTCACAATGAGTTGGACACGACTCAGCAACTGAACTGAATTGATCCCACATCTGAGGCCAGGGGTGGTGGCTGGGAGGAGCAACCCCACGCCCGAGGCTAGGGGCGGCAGCCGGGAGGAGCAACCCCACGTCCAAGGAGCTGTGGCTGCCTGGGCACAGGAGGGCCTAGAGGAGCTATCCCATACTGAAGGTCAGGAGGGGCGGCGGAGAGGAGATACCCCTCATCCAAGGTCAGGAGCAGCGGCTGCGCTTTGCTGGAGCAGCCGTGAAGAGATATCCCATGCCCAAGGTAAGAGAAACCCAAGTAAGATGGTAGGTGTTGCAACAGGGCATCAGAGGGCAGACACACTGAAACCATACTCACAGAAAATTAGTCAATCTAATCACACTAGGACCACAGCCTTGTCTAACTCAATGAAACTAAGCCATTCCCGCAGGGCAACCCAAGACGGGTGGGTCATGGCAGAGAGGTCTGACAGAATGTGGTCCACTGGAGAAGGGAATGGCAAGCCACTTCAGTATTCTTGCCTTGAGAACCCCATGAATAGCATGAAAAGGCAAATGATAGGATACTGAAAGAGGAACTCCCCATGTCAATAGGTGCCCAACACGCTACTGGAGATCAGTGGAGAAATAACTCCAGAAAGAATGAAGGGATGGAGCCAAAGCTAAAACAATACCCAGCTGTGGATGTGACTGGTGATAGAAGCAAGGTCTGATGCTGTAAAGAGCAATATTGCATAGGAACCTGGAATGTCAGGTCCATGAATCAAGGCAAATTGGAAGTGGTCAAATAGGAGATGGCAAGAGTGAACATCAACATTCTAGGAATCAGTGAACTAAAATGGACTGGAAGGGGTGAATTTAACTCAGATGACCATTATATCTACTACTGTGGGCAGGAATCCCTTAGAAGAAATGGAGTAGCCATCATGGTCAACAAAAGAGTCTGAAATACAGTTCTTGGATGCAATCTCAAAAATGACAGAATGATCTCTGTTCATTTCCAAGGCAAACCATTCAATATCACGATAATCCAAGTCTATGCCTCAACCAGTAACGCTGAAGAAGCTGAATTTGAACAGTCCTATGAAGACCTACAAGACCTTTTAGAACTAACACCCCAAAAAGATGTCCTTTTCATTATAGGGGACTGGAATGCAAAAGTAGGAAGTCAAGAAACACCTGGAGTAACAAGCAAATTTGGCCTTGGAATGCAGAATGAAGCAGGGCAAAGACTAATAGAGTTTTGCCAAGAAAATGAACTGGTCATAACAAACACCTTCTTCCAACAACACAGGAGAAGACTCTACACATGGGCATCACCAGATGGTCAACACTGAAATCAGATTGATTATATTCTTTGCAGCCAAAGATGGAGACGCTCTATACAGTCAACAAAAAAAAGACCAGGAGCTGACTGTGGCTCAGATCATGAACTCCTTATTGCCAAATTCAGACTTAAAAAGAAGAAAGTAGGGAAAACCACTAGACCATTCAGGTATGACCTAAATCAAATCCTTTATGATTATACAGTGGAAGTATGAAATAGATTTAAGGGCCTAGATCTGATAGATAGAGTGCCTGATGAACTATGGAATGAGGTTCGTGCCACTGTACAGGAGACAGGGATCAAGAATATCCCTATGGAAAAGAAACGGAAAAAAGCAAAATGTCTGTCTGGTGAGGCCTTACAAAGAGCTGTGAAAAGAAGAGAGGCGAAAAACAAAGGAGAAAAGGAAAGATATAAGCATCTGAATGCAGAGTTCCAAAGAATAGCAAGAAGAGATAAGAAAGCCTTCTTCAGTGATCAACGCAAAGAAATAGAGGAAAACAACAGAATGGGAAAGACGAAAGTTCTCTTCAAGAAAATTAGAGATAGCAAGGCAACATTTCATGCAAAGATAGGCTCGATAAAGGACAGAAATGGTATGGACGTAGCAGAAGCAGAAGATATTAAGAAGAGATGGCAAGTATACACAGAAGAACTGTACAAAAAAGATCTTCACGACCCAGATAATCATGATGGTGTGATCACTCCTCTAGAGCCAGACATCCTGGAATGTGAAGTCAAGTGGGCCTTAGAAAGCATCACTACGAACTAAGCTAGTGGAGGTGATGGAATTCCAGTTGAGCTATTTCAAATCCTGAAAGATGATGCTGTGAAAGTGCTGCACTCAATATGCCAGCAAATGTGGAAAACTCAGCAGTGGCCACAGGGCTGGAAAAGGTCAGTTTTCATTCCAATCCTAAAGAAAGGCAATGCCAAAGAATGCTCAAACTACCACACAATTGCACTAATCTCACATGCTAGTGAAGTAATGCTCAAAATTCTCCAAGCCTGGCTTTAGCAATATGTGAACTGTGAACTTCCTGATGTTCAAGCTGGTTTTAAACAAGGCAGAGGAACCAGAGATTAAATTGCCAACATCCACTGGATCATTGAAAAAGCAAGAGTTCCAGAAAAACATCTCTTTCTGATTTATTGACTATGCCAAAGCCTTTGACTGTGTGGATCACAATAAACTGTGGAAAATTCTGAGTGAGATGGGAATACCATACCACCTGACCTGCCTCTTGGGAAATCTGTATGCAGGCCAGGAAGCAACAGTTACAACTGGACATGGAACAACAGACTGGTTCCAAATAGGAGAAGGAGTACATCAAGACTATATATTGTCACCCTGCTTATTTAACTTATATGCAGATTACATCATGAGAAACACTGGACTGGATGAAACACAAGCTGGAATCAAGATTGCCAGGAGAAATATCAATAACCTCAGATATGCAGATGACACCACCCTTACGGCAGGAAGTGAAGAGCAACTAAAAAGCCTCTTGATGAAAGTGAAAGAGGAGAGTGAAAAAATTAGCTTAAAGCTGAACATTCAGAAAACAAAGATCATGGCATCCGGTCCCATCACTTCATGGGAAATAGATGGGGAAACAGTGGAAACAGTGTCAGACTTTATTTTTGGGGGCTCCAAAATCACTGCAGATGGTGACTGCAGCCATGAAATTAAAAGACGCTTACTCCTTGGAAGAAAAGCTATGACCGACCTAGATAGCATATTCAAAAGCAGAGATATTACTTTGCCGACTAAGGTCCGTCTAGTCAAGGCTATGGTTTTTCCAGTAGTCATGTATGGATGTGAGAGTTGGACTGTGAAGAAGGCTGAGCGCCAAAGAATTGATGCGTTTGAACTGTGGTGTTGGAGAAGACTCTTGAGAGTCCCTTGGAGTGCAAGGAGATCCAACCAGTCCATTTTGAAGGAGATCAGCCCTGGGATTTCTTTGGAAGGAATGATGCTAAAGCTGAAACTCCTGTACTTTGGCCACCTCATGCGAAGAGTTGACTCATTGGAAAAGACTCTGATGCTAGGAGGTATTGGGGGTAGGAGGTGAAGGGGACAACAGAGGATGAGATGGCTGGATGGCATCACGGACTCAATTGATGTGAGTTTGAGTGAACTCCAGGATTTGGTTTTGGACAGGGAGGCCTGGTGTGCTGTGATTCATGGGGTCGCAATGAGCCGGACACACTTGAGCAAATGAACTGAACTGAACTGAATCGTCTGTGTAGCTGAATAGAATCATAAATTCTATTAAGCTTATTGGAGTATGACCACAGGCCTATTGATAATTGTTCACTGTTAACTACCTGGGCTTAAGGCATATGAACCATGGGTTTACTTTGATTGTGTCTTTCTTTTCCTTTGTTCAGATTAGTTTCAGAGAATTTGGGGAGGTAAGTTTGAGCACGTAACATTTAAGGTATATAAGGTTTTCAGAAAAACTGGTTGAGGTCCTTGGCTAAGAGGAAACTCTGCCTTGGGCCCACTGCTGTAATAAACTGCACTCCACTATCTGCATTGTCCTTCTGAGTCAGTTTGTTTCCTGGAACACCTGGTTAAAACAACACCTAAAATGATTAAGAATAATACATGATTTCACTAAATTTGCAGGATACAAATTAATACACAGAAATTTGTTGGGTTTCTATATGCTAGTAACAAACTACCAGAAAGAGAAATTGAAGAAAAACACCATTTATAGTCACAACAAAGTATAAAATACCTAGGAATAAATCTGATCAAAAGTATAAAACACTTGAACTTTGAAAATTGTAAAATGTTTATGAAAAAAACTAAGGATGACAAGGTCAAGTGGAAAGTATAAAATGTTCTTGGAATGAAATAATTTGCATTGTTAAAATAAGCATACTATCCAAAGCCATCTGCAGATTCAATGTAATCCTTATCAAAATACCAAGGCACTTTTTTTTTTTTGTACAGAACTAGACCTGATAATTCTAAAAGTTATATGAAAAACAAAAGACCTAAAATGGACAAAGCAATCTTGAGAGAGAACAAAGCTAGAGGTATCATCTCTCTAATATTACAAAGCAACAGTAAGCAAAACAGTACGGTACTGGCTCAGAAACTGGGAGAATAGAGACAATGGGATGGAATAGAGAGCCCAGAAATAAATAAACATTTGTGTCATCAATTCATCTATGACAAAAGAGGCAATAATATACAATAGTGAAAAGACAATCTCTTCAATAGTGTTTGGAAAATTGGACAACTACTTGCAAAAAAATCAAACTAGAATACTTTCTCACACTGTGTACACAAATAAACTCCAAATAGACTAAACAACTAACTATAAGACTTGAAACCACAAAACTACCAGAAGAAAACTTAGGCAGTACAGTCTTTGACATTGGTCTTAGCAATATGTTCTTTGGACCTGCTTTCTCAGGTAAGACAAACAAAAATGAAAATAAACAAATGAATTTACATCAACTCAAAAGATTTATTACGGTGAAAAAAACTTAACAAAATGAAAAGACAGCCTACTTAGTGGGAGGAGGTAGTTGCAAATGATACACTCAATAAGGGGTTAGTGTACTAGTAAAATATACAGAGGACTCAACAAATTATCATGACAAGTCCCCCCTCCCTCCCCAAAATGGGCAGAGATGTGAATAGACACTTTTCCCAAAGAAGACAAACTGTTGGCCAAGACACATAGAAAAAGATGTTCCATATCCATAGTTATAAGGTAAACACAAATTAAAACCACAATGAAATACTATCTCACAGCTATCAGAATGGCTATCATCAAGGAGATGAGAAATAAGTATTAGTGAGGATGACGGTGGGGCAAGACCACTGGTCAAACCAGGGGCATGGAATGAACTGTGTGTGGTCCAAGTTTTCCAGTTTTAGTGTGACATGGGAAAAGTGCAAGTTCTCTCAAGGCCCACCTGGCTACACCAGGCAAAGGGAAAGCATGGAGTGGGGAATTCCTGTGGGCACTAGCAAAGTAGAGGGCATGCAATCTTGGTACCTGCCAGTGATAGTGCTAGCAAGATGGATTGAAAGCACACAAATGATGGCTGCCATGCCTTGGTTCCCAGAAAACATCTCAAGTCCTTGCAACCCACATCCAATGCTTTAATTAAATAGGAATCTACTTTATGTATGTTCTAGGTACTTTTCAACCTCCTGCTTTGGTGCTAGGTCCTGGGGTAAGTGAATCTGCACATGAATTCTATGAGAGCAGATTTTCCCCTTTCCACTGACTTTTAGGTCTCCTGCACATAATCTCATTTATTTTCAAAGCCACATATTCTGGAGACTTGTCTCTCTGGTGCAGATATGTCCCAAGCATTGGCCTGGTTAGTCTGATGTAAGGCATACACCTATTGTCCCTCAGGGAACATCTCTATTAAGTGTAAGATCCTGCCTATTTGTGGGTCACCAATGCCAGGGGTGGAGTTGTTAGAGAGACTGCTTCTCTTCTTCTACCATCTTGATGTGGTCCTATTCTTATTTATTGTGGAGGAGAAGCTCATCTA
Source organism: Capricornis sumatraensis (assembly GCF_032405125.1). NCBI lineage: Eukaryota > Metazoa > Chordata > Mammalia > Artiodactyla > Bovidae > Capricornis > Capricornis sumatraensis. The sequence goes on from NC_091077.1 coordinate 10,354,253, forward strand.
TTTTTCATATCTTTTTCAGAGGAAGTTGATCCATAGGTAGCTGTAGATTAGGTGTGTCCATGGATGGAGGTAAACATAGGCTATTACTATGTTGCCACACTATATCGTCTCTCCAGACATTTGATATAACCCCAATGAGACTCATTTATTTTAAGTTCCTTATACCCAGAACTGTAAGAGCATATATTTGTTTATTTTAAGTAACTAGTTTGGGAGTGTTTTACAACAACAATAGGAATCTAATATAGACATTTATTGAATAAAGTTTGTTTGCAAGGATTGAGTTTAAACTTCTCAGTTCATCATTGCTGCTGCTGCTAAGTTGCTTCAGTCGTGTCCGACTCTGTGCGACCCCATGGATGGCAGCCCACCAGGCTCCTCCGTCCATGGGATTTTCCAGGCAAGAGTGCTGGAGTGGGGTGCCATCGCCTTCTCTGCAGTTCATTCATTAGCTTACCTTAACTAGGGTATTTTATGTTGAAAACCCACATTAAGTGAAAAGAAAAGTTTCAGTCTATTTGAAGGTCTGCCATCCCATTAGCTGATACAATGAATTCCTCACTGCCTTACTTTGTTGTACACATGCCTCACTGTGATTCCTTTTTACATGAAGACAGGAAATGTGATCCATTATAAAAATTGAGATCATTCACTGTACTTTAAATTTTTATGTCTATATTTCTACATTCTCTTATTTCATTTTGCTTGAAATGTTCATTCTTTTCATTTCTATTCTCTCCAATTTTCTCTCAATTTTCCCTTTTGTATAAAAGATGGATCCTAATCATGTCTGTATGTGTGTACATATATGTGTAGGATTGTGCTTATTTGAAACAAAAATGCAGCCAAACACACACACAGAGAAACAGATGCAACATTTACTCTTGAGTGTTTTCTTTGGGCTAAAAGTTGAATTTCCATATTCATTTCATTTATTTCTTATTGCATCCCTATTAAGTTATGTTTATTATTCCATGTAACCTTCAGAAATAAGGAAACAGAGGCTCAAATAGTTTAAATTTTTCATAATTACATAAAAACTTTAAAATTATTACACTGTCAAATTATCCACAAATGAAAATATTTAGTATATTATCTTATTTTTGTGTAACTCTTTTAATTCATTAATTTGTATACTTTATGAAGTTTGTTCTGTATAATATACTCCAATAATTTAATTAAATGGGAAAAATCTGATGGTGCATGTCTAAGGGTTGAGTCTATAAGCATAGACAGCAGGTTCTCACTTAACAGGGCTGTGAGATACATGTTCTAATTGGGATATATGTTCTAGATATATAAACTGTATTATTAAATTTAAGTAGTTCATGTGATAAGCTCATTTTTTATGTAAATAGAAGTTAACTCTTAAGATAAACCTATGATAAACTGAGAGCAAAAATTGATTCAAGACAGACGAGCACTACAGTCATAGTAATATCATCAGTTCAGTTCAGTCATTCAGTTGTCTCCTACTCTTTGCAGCCCCATGGGCTTCTCTGTCCAGCAGCCAGGCTTCCTTGTCCAGCAGCAACTCCTTGAATGAGTCTTAAAAACACAGTGTGACAGCTGACTACATGCTTATGAGGAGCACAGCAAAATTAGTATGACTCCACAGCTTGTAAATTTGTCTAATGATAAAGATATTAGATATTATTATTTAATCCCATTGACACAGAATGATTTGTTATGCATCAATAACTAACAATGCAATAATGAGCATGAACAGAATGAGTACAATTATAATAATCTGGAGATTTTAATTTTTGACATATATTCTGATATTTGAAGAAAAGACACATGGTCATTGTGTTATTTCAGATAATTGTAGGAACAAGTGACTATCTTGAGGCTCCCTTCTAGGTAACTAGGACACACATAGGAACATGCATGTTTGTGCAGAAAAACTGATGACCCTGAATCATATGACTGAGCAGGATATCAAACTCTCTTGTGGATGATCCTCTGATCATTAAAAAGGAAGAGATTCCTGAGCATGAAGGAGATGAGAAATGAATGAACTGATATTATTCATTCACCATTCCTTATTTTTAGCAAAAGTCAGGAAAGAGGAGAGATTTCATAGAACAAGAGAAAGAGTCCTAATAGTTAGTAGGATTAGAAGTTTCCAAGCAGAAACAGGATAACAATGATGTAATAAAACATAAAATGCAGTAACCAACCATTCATCTCAATGAATATAATCCCCGACTTATGATAAAACCCTTCCATGCATTAATAAATAGATGTACAATATGAAAAATATTGTGCACAGTAACAGAATGTATGACTTGACATTTTGCTTCCTCATATTTATGGCCATCTGTGATACTAAAATCTACTGTAAAAAAACAAAAAAACTTGAAGTGGTCTATTTTCAAGGACAACTAGCCTACAGTGACAGCCTGCTGGTGTAATAGCCATCAGGATACTTGCACAGGAAAATCCAGACAAAGGGAGAGAAACAAATCCAGGTGACTTCCTTGGGAAGATTATCGACCCTGTAGTTACTCATGACAATGAGGAACTGTGAGAGTGCCTTGCATGAGGAGGGGGATAAAAACCCCATTGTAACAGTTCTGGGTTTACCTGCCCACCAGACACCCGATCTTTCAAGACTGTCATTAAAGCCTCGCTTCTCCCTGCACCTCGTGTCTTCAAGTTCATTCCTGGGGTTTGGGCCAGTGGCTTTATTTCCCAAAGTATCACTTCAAATTTTTCTTTCCATGTAAACTTCCATGAGAGATATGTATTTGATAATCAATTTTTGCAAGTGACTATGGTAAGAATTCTGGACACCAAGGTGGATAATTGAATAAAACGGAAGAGCAGTTATAAAACACAGTAGCAGGCTTGTAGCTTTAATATCTGATACTAAGATTTTGATTACAATTTAAGAGCCAGAAATTCAACTTTTGATTTCTGAGGCATTCATTTCAAAAACAGTCATGTGGAATAAACATATTGCCAACTGCTGCTATTGTTCAATCACTAAGTCGTGTCTGACTGTTTGCAACCCCATGGTCTGCAGCATGCCAGGCTTTCCAGTCCTTCTCTATCCCTAAGAGCTTGCTTAAACTTATGTCCATTACGGTGATGCCATCCAACCATCTCATCCTCTGTCGTCCCCTTCTCCTCCTGCCCTCAATCTTCCCAAGCATTAGGGTCTTTTCCAATGAATTGGTTCTTTGCCTCAGATGGCCAAAGTATTGAAGCTTCAGTTTCAGCATCAGTCCTTCCAATGAATATTCAGGGTTGATTTCCTTTAGGATTTATTGATTTAATCTCTTTGCAGTTGAAGGGACCCCAAGAGTCTTATCCAATACCACAGCTCAAAAGCATCAATTCATTGGTGGCTTCTCTTGTGGCTCAGCTGGTAAAGAATCCACCTGCAATGTGGGAGACCTGGGTTTGATCCTTTGGTTGGGAAAAGCCCCTGGAGAAGGAAAGGGCTACCCCAATATTCTGGCCTGGAGAATTCCATGGACTGTATAGTCACTGAAGTCGCAAAGAGTCGGACACGACTGAGTGACTTTCACTTTCACACTTTTCAGCCTTTTTAATGGTCCAGCACACATCTGTACGTGACTACTGGAAAAAGCTATGTCAGCTGTGACTGTGCGGAACTTTGTTGGCAAAATGATGTCTCTGCTTTTCAATGGGCTGCCTAGGTTTATCATAGCTTTTCTTCCAAGAAGTAAGTATATTTTAATTTCATGTCTGCAGTCAACATCCTAAGTGATTTTGGAGCCCAAGAAAATAAAATCTGCCACTGTGTCCATTTTTTCCCCATCTATTTGCCATGAAGTGATGAAACCAGATGCCTCGATCTTAGTTTTTTTTGATGTTGAGTTTTAAGTCAACTTTTCCACTCTCCTCTTTCACCTACATCAAGAGACTCTTTTGCTCCTCTTCAATTTCTGCCATTAGGGTGGTGTCACTACATATTGTCAGCTGTATGACACAGCTACTAGAGAAGCATTCAAGTCACCCCCACCAATGAAGTTGCCCTTTTAGAAAGCCTGAGTAAATAGATGACTGAGCACATGAGTGAACCTGCTTTTTTCTGATCATGCCCTTATTCCACCTTATGTTTTAAATTCACCAATAATGAGTGAACTAGCAGACTTCTAGCCACCCCACCCACAAAACCCAATACAGGCAGAGCTCCCAGTCGGTGCTCTCTTTTTCTCTCTACCTAAGACCTAAGTGATGGCATGCTATGTACCCTCCAGTATTGGTGATTACAAACTTTGTGGGGTTTTTTAAGTTTCGCAATAGATATTGCCTAGAGGCATCTTTCAATCATAATAAATACCACAAGGACCTCTCCAGTAACAGCATAGACTTGGTCAGGAAGATGTCTGTGTTTTCTTGAAATAAGTAATACAAGCCAGGTGAGCGCCTCAGACATGCCTAGCCAATAGTATCACTATCAGTAGGCTGGGACTTAAATGGATTAATGTTCAAATCTACACGGTGAAGAACAGAAGTTAGAGTGGCAATAGAAAAATAATGGATTAAGGTAAAATCTGTAGATTCATATTTTCCTCTACAATGAAATAACATAAATGGCTTTAGTTGCCAAGTCTACTTTGTTTTCCCCATGTAAGTAATACACTCATACAGAAAACAAAAGTAAAATCACTTGGTATGATATGTGTCATTGAGAAGAAATAGTTTTTAAAGAATGGGCTTCCCTAGTGGATCAGTGATAAATAATCCATCAGTCAACACAAGAGATGCATGTTCAGTCCCTAGTCTGGAAAGATGCCCTGGGAAAGGAAATGACAACTCATTTCTCAGTATTCTTTCCTGGGAAATCCCGTGGACAGAGGAGGATGGCAGGCTACATACAGTCCATGAGGTTGCAGAGTCAGACACAACTGAGTGACTAAACAATAACAATTTTTAAATAATCCAATTTGCCCCAGGTAAGATACTGAAATCTTCAAATGTTCTTGGTCCAAAATTGAGAAAAAAACTTTGTGAATGCATGAATATGAAAAAAGGGAAAACTGTCTATGTATCAGACAGATCTGAAACTTAATAAAGTGAGTGACAAATTGTGTAGAGGAGTTAAATTCAAAGAAATGAAAACTCCAGGTTATAAATAGGAATAGCGAGTTCTACTTTAGCAATCTGATTAAGGAAAAGCAATTTCTGCCTCTGTGGCTTTGAGTCCTATAGTCATGGGTACTTCTCCAGCCCCAGGACAATTGGCCCATATAGAACTGCCATCCCAATGATTCTTCTCAGAGCCCTCCTTATGTCTTTGTTCCTCAGACTGTAGATGAAGGGGTTCAGCATGGGTGTGACCACAGTGTACATCACCGAGGCTGTAGCACTTGACTGTGAGCTGTGGGTAGTACCAGAGCTAAGATACACTCCTAAGGCTGTACAGTAAAATAAGGAGACAACTGAGAGGTGAGATGCACAGGAAGAAAATGCTTTATACTTCCCCTGAGCAGATGAGATTCTTCGTATGGAGGAAGCTATCTTAGAGTAAGAATAGAGGATACCAGTGAGGGAAACACTGCCTAGCAGCATAGTTGCAAAATACAGCACAATGTTATTAAGAAAGGTGTCAGAACAGGCAAGTTGGACCACTTGAGTAATCTCACAGAAAAAGTGGGGGATTTCCAAGTCTGTACAGAAGGACAGCCACAACACCATTAAGCTTTGTAACAAGGAATTCAGGACACTCATCATCCAGGACATCAGAGCCAGCAGTCCACAGACCCGGGGATTCATGATGATTGTGTAGTGCAGAGGATGACAGATGGCCACGAAGCGGTCATAGGCCATCACGGTCAGGAGGAAGATTTCCACTGTGGCAAAGAGCATGAAAAAGTGTATCTGGGTGATGCAGCCTTCATAGGTTATTACTTTGTTCTCTGTCTGTATATTCTTCAGCATCTTTGGGATGGTGGTAGAAGTGAAGCAGACGTCTACAAAGGAGAGGTTGGAGAGGAAGAAGTACATGGGGGTGTGGAGGTGGGGGTCTGAGCTGACAGCCAGGATGATGAGCAGGTTTCCAATCACAGTGATCAGGTACATGGAGAGGAAAAGTCCAAATATGAGGGGCTGCAGTTCTGTCTTCTTTGATAATCCCAGAAGGAGAAATTCTGAAATTTGTGTCTCATTCCCTGGTTCCATGTGGTGAATTTGACAGGCAGAAAAGACAAAATACTATGGCTAATTTTCTCAGAGACTGGCACTGCAGACACAGTTGAAATTCTACGATTTATATTTTGCACTCAAAAATCCATATCCATAATTTTTGTATGGAATTTCCATTTAGAAGGATCCTGGTGCCATCTCAGAATAGGAATGCCTATTCCACATTGTTTTCCCTCTAGTAGTCATGTACTCTATACTGTTAGTGAGAAATTCAGAATGCCTCGAATGTAGTAAAGGTATTTTGGTTTACTTTGTTCAGCTTTGTGTTTGTTGGCATATGATACATGTGTATTTTTTGCTTAAATGTGCATGCATGCTGCATCACATGTAAAAGGTATGCTGTCGCACAGAGTAGGACATGACTGAAGCTACTTAGCAGCAGCAGCAGCAGCAGCAGGAGCTCTAGGATATAGTCCAAAATGTTTCTAATCAATTGCAATAATTGAGGAATAGTTTGTTTGTTTTTTTTTTTTTTGTTTGTTTTTTAAAAGACAAATTCCTGCTGAGGGAAAAGCTATATGAATAAAGAGTTCAGCAGAAGAGACAGGTTGCAGAGAGAACAGCAGCAAGGTGTTCAGACTCAAGGGACCACAGCTTCTTCCTCCATTAAAATGTGAGAAACAGATGGGCGGGACCTCACCTTCTTTGTTCACTCTGTGGTTTCATCAGTGTATGCATATACAAAGAAACACATTTTTAGAAAATGAAATTTATAAAATAAAAAGAATAGTACTGGAAATAAAAACAGTTTAAATTATAGTGCATTGGAAACAAGTTGGCTAAACAAAACTGACTAAAATTTAAGATGAAATTATGAAAGAAAAATATAAAATAACCATGGTCACACTAATACTGGTTTTGTATATAAATGAAATGGACAAATGAATGAAATATAATAAAAAATATAACAGTATGGGGAACAGTGGGCTTTCCTATGGCTCAGACGTTAAAGATTCTGCCTGCATTGCAGAAGACTCAGGTTCCATCCCTGGCTTGGAAGATCCCCTGGAGAAGGGAATGGCAACCCACTCCAGTATTCTTGCCTGGAGAATTTCATGTACAGAGGAGCCTGGTGGGCTACAGTCCACGGGGCTTCAAAGAATTGGACATGGCTGAGTGACTAACACACACACACACACACACACACACACACACACACACACACAGGGGAAGAAGTAACTAAAATTATAATTTCAGTCAGTATAAATATATATGTATTTAAACATCCTTATGAGAAATATATGTGATCTTTGTTGAATGCAAAAGAATATGTTCCACAAGATGGCAGCACTTGATTAATATTTTAAAAATAGATCTACTGAAGATAAAAGGTAGCAGTAAGGAAAAATAAGTGAATAACAAGCAATGGAAATATATACATTACCGTATGTAAAATAGATCGCCAGTGGGTATTTGCTGTATGGTGCAGGGAAACCACAGCTGTTGCTCTGTGACAACCTAGAGGGTTGTGATGGGGTGGGAGGTGGGAGGGAGGTTCAGGAGACAGAGGACATATGTATACCTATGTATACCTATGACTGATTTGTGTTGTTGTATGGCAGAACCCAGGACAATATTGTAAAGCAATTATCCTTCAACTAAAAATAAAAAAGAGAATAAAAGTAAAAAAAAAAGCAATTAATCTAAAGGTTTTTTTTTTTTTTTTTTTTTTTTTTTTTTTACCACTGCAAATGTAGAACTTTCTGTTTAAAGAGCAGTGGGAGGAAAGACAAAATATGACCAACTGATAGATTTTATCACTCACAATTTATGAACACTCACACAACCAACAAATACATTACACATACATACAAGGATTAAATGGAAATTAGCAAAGTCTTTCAAAAATTGTAATTGTTCAAAAGAATGGATAAAACATAAAAAAGAGAGACTGGAATAGGGAATTCAGACCAGGGAACTGGTTGCAGCTTACAGCAGTTTTGGGTGAAATGGTGTCTGATACACCTGTGATGGGGAGGGAAAGAGTGGGGAGAGAGAAGTTGCATGCATTTCTATTTTAGCAAGAAGATTCCTCAAAGTATTTAAAATACATTTCATTCTCCCCTTCTTCTGCAGGCTGGAATACAGTTCCTGGGCTTTTATCTCACAGCTTGAGATGAAATAAATTATAAAGGAAATTATACAGCAAAAAAAGAGGGAGGGGGGGAGAAAGAAATAGAAAAAATAACAGCGCTCAAGTACCAGTATGTAAAACAAAGAACATGCAGAAACAATTTTCAGTACAGAAAATAAAGGGCTCAAAAATCTCCCAATATATTCAACCTCCAAGTACTGAAATAATTGTGAAGTAAGGCCCTTTACCATATGACTGTTTGCATATTAAATGTAGTATTTCATTCTTTTTAATGGCTGAGGAATATGTCACTGTATATATGTACTATATCTTCTTTATCTATTCATCTGTTGATGGACATCTAGGTTGCTTCCATGTCCTGCCTATTGTAAATAGTGCTGTCATGAACACTGCAGTAAATGTGTCATTTTCCGTTATGGTTTTCTCAAGGTATATGTCCAATTGGGATTGCTGGGTTAAATGGGAGGCTTGGGAGGGAAGGGATGTATGGATAATTATGGCTGATTTGCATTGTTGTATGGCAGAAAACACAACATTGTAAAAATTACACAAAAAAAACCCAAAACATAAAAGAGATACAGTTAAATGCAATATTTTCAACTGAATACTCTGTGTGAGAGAAGATTCTATGAGAAGTGTATTTCAAGACTGTGGTTACAAGGCAGGAGCTAAGTCCATTGATTTGGATCTTCCTAATGAATATAGAGCCTTCTCAAATACCTTATCTTAAATATTAAAAGTAAATTAATAAAATGTCATCACTTCACTGCAGATCTCTCCACGTCTGCTAGTCTATTTTCCTACTTCCCTAAACTTCAAATCTCTTGGAAATTATAAAATTTTACTGAAAACACTATGCCTCCCTTCTTGAGTCTTATTCTACTAAATTTTCATTCCCAAACTTAACTGGCAACAATAAACCTGGAGTTGATGAATCCAATAGATACTTCTCTATTTAACATTATAAATAAATTGATTATAAATTAGTCAATCAAGCAAATAAACATGGAGATCTCTCAGCTCTGGATCAGCTGTTTGGGTTTTCTGGTGACTTCAGGTAAATGTTCTTGGGTTTCATTCCCTCTGACTTTCTCCAGCAGTGTTTATGGACCTCTTAGACTCACCTGGAGCGGAAGTCTGAGATGAAGGTCTCTGTGTGGAAGCTGGTGCCTCCCTGGATGGTGGGGACTGAAGCTCTGTCTCCAGACGAGAAAGAAGAAAGGAGTGAAGCATGGGTTCCTGAGACAGACTTAGGAATTCAAGTGCAAAAACCATACCTTCTCCAGCTTAAGGCTGAACACGCTCAGATACTGTAGCTGTGGTGATATTTACAGCTCTGTATGTTAACTGTAGCGGCTCACTACATCTGCTCATTAATACGTTTTCCACTGTTACTCCAAGCTCTGAGCGTATTTCCCCAAGGGAACTTGTTTGAATAAAACTGGAAATTTTTCCTGCTGATTTGTGTTCTCAAGAGACCAAGTTAAAAGTGAGGTAAATCCAGTTCTTTTTACTACTCTATGAACTCTTCTGGCTTTCAGAGGTCTAACATTTTAACTTTCCACAACCCTGAGTCCAAGTTTTCTCCAAATCTAAGGCTAAGAACCTGTCTGGACTAGTTCACTTGGGTCTCAAAAATATTGACTTGTGATGGGAACACAGTTCCTGATACCACCAGAAACTATTTATTCTTCAATAATTTGGTGAGCTGTGTTCCTTTGCTTTAAAACCATGGGTAAAATAAACTTTGGCTTTATAATGCTTTTGACCCATCAATTAGGAGTTTCATGCTTTTACTATAATAGAAGTGAAGAGCTGTCATTTAGTCCCTTATTTTTAAAATTTTTGGTAATTATATGAGATAAATTTAGATCATTTAATACACTGTGGACTGGAGTTAGAATCTTATAGATATTGTCTCATTTATTTCTTGCAAAAGTCCATCCTATGAAGACTCTGCAGTTATGATGCTCCTTCTTAATTTTTGGCATTAGGTAATTGATCCAAAGTCACGAACTGAGTAAGGTGTGTGTTTTGATTAGAACACAAGATATTTCTAGCTCTCTTGTTCTCCTGTTCTTCAGGTCCTGTTGGTAAATTAAAAGATTCTCGGGATTCTGTCTTACTAATCTATTATGATCCAGGAAATGTTTTCCTTTGTGGCATTTTCCCATATCTAGAGTTGCACTATTATAATCATTGATTGAACACAAAACTATATATCTGATCAACTGCTTCAAGTCACCTGCTTTGTTTAGTCACTAAATCGCATCTAACTCCTTGTGACCCCGTGGACTGTAACCCATCAGGCTCTTCTGTCTGTGGGATTCTCCAGGCAAGAATACTGGAATGGTTTGTCATTTCCTTCTCCAAGGGACCTTCCCAAGCTGAGCCAGTGATCGATTCAACATCTCCTGCATTTCCAGGTGGATTCTTTAACCACTGAGCCACCTGGGAAGCTGCTTCCCCGATATCTCAGTGGTTAAATAATCCACCTGCAATGCGGTAGACCCCAGTTTGATTCCTGGGTCGGGACGATCCACTGGAGAAGGGATAGGCTAACCACTCCAGTGTTCTTTGGCTTCCCTTGTGGCTCACCTGGTAAAGAATCCACCTGCAATGTGGGAGACCTGGGTTTGATCCTTGAGTTGGGAAGAGCCCGTGGAGTAGGGAAAGGCTACCCACTCCAGTATTCTGGCCTTGAGAACTGCATGAACTATATAGTCCATGGGGGTAAACTTACTAGTTTACAAACAATTGGAAGACAAATTAAAAATGCTTGCTTAGATGACTAAGGCTTTACTGTTTGTGAGGTTTGTCTGAGGGAGTATTCCTAGCAGTTTCAGATTTAAAACTGCCCCCTTTTCCATAGGTTTCAGGTCTTGCTGAATGAGCTAATTAGGCTCAGTCTCAGGTCCCTGTGGAGTGTACCTATGTTACTGAGTCCGATCTCACTCTACTTGCTGCCAATAAATCTGAGAGAGGAGATGTTGAGACCAAGAAGATGACAGGTTAATCTCTCAAAATAACCATTTTATGGGAGCTGGATGCCAGGTTTTGTTTTTATAGAATAAACATGGTGGGGGGAGGTGAGGAAGCAAAGTAAAAAGTCCAATAATCTTGAAAATATCTCATAAAATGGTGAGCCTTAGAAGGGGATAAGTTAATTTCTTCTTTCCTCTAGCCATCCACAGGTGAACAGAGTCCTGAACAAAGGCACTTTGAGTTAATATTCAGGCAAAGGGGTGGGTCCCTCGAGGCAGGCCATTGTGTATAAATAGTACCCTTTTAGTGAACAAAAGCAAAGGGAAGCAAATGTTAAAGTAAAGGATCTGACCTGAAGTCAAAATTGGCTCTTCCCTGCAATATTTACATTCTGGCTTTTAGAGATTTGCAAGAGAAAGGAAAGTGGCTTTTAGTTCTTCAAAGAACATGTCTGTCAGCTAAAAGATTATTTTTCAGTGACAAGATTTCAAACTAAACAGAATTTTATGTGTTGCATGTTCTGGAACTTTAGAGTTTAATTTACCATGTAACATTTATCATGTTAGGTAGTTAGAATAGGAAAAGGGAGTCCAAAATGGTGGTGGCTAAAATACAAAGAAGGGAAAAGCCCATGAAAATGGAACAAAGGAAGGTCTGAGGACCAGAGTGAAGACCTCAGGTAAAATAAACAGCCCTCCTGGCTAGCCCAATTTACATAGGGCAGGCTCAGTGGGGAGGAGACAAATGTATAAAAGGAGGAAGCCTAGAAGGATTGGGACCTCTCTTCTCTTAGCCTTTTGGGTCTGCCCGCCCTCACTCCTCGAGGGTGTACTATCCTTTGTTCTTCTTAATAAAACTAAGCTCTAACACTGGTCTGTCCTTTGCTTCAAATTTTTGCTGCAGCAAGACAGAAGCGAGGAAATTACACACTCCCCCGACATCTATGGTGCTGTTTCTTGGCTTTAATCTGGCTGAAACAACCTTGGCTCCATCCCTGTGAGGCAGAAGCCAAGCACAGTAGAAGCCCAACTCCATGAAAGCTCGTGCAGTGGAAGCTGAACGTGAAGAAAACCCAGCACTGTGGAAGTGACAAGAAGCCCCACGTGCTGGAAACCAGAACAGCCAAAGCAAACTCAGCAGAAAGCTCACGTGGCTCAGTCTCAGATTCCAGAACACCTCTGGTTGGGGTAAGAAGGCCTCACCCCTATGGCTGGAAGAACATATGGCTAAAAATCTTAATTCCTTTACAATCTCTTGTTTCTTGTTTCCTCAAACCCCCTGCAAACAGGTGAGCAGCAGTGGGTGCCCCAGGGTGTCCTGAAGGCTCGACTATCTGTGGTGCCCTAGTAGCTGTTGCCCAAGCAGGTGGGAGTTCTTCTGTCCTTAATCTTCTTTGTGCCAAGAATCAGGCCAATGAAAACTATGAGCACAGGTCAGGTATTTAGCAGGTTTTCCAGCATGTTATGAAAGGGACTCCTTGGCACATTTTCTGCATTGCTTTTTCCTCCCATCCTTCAGCATCTCTCTCCCAGGACTTGAGCCCTGCCAAAACCCATGTTGCCTGGCTTCAGAACCTAATGAAGCTCAGGCTCTGATATCTCGTTGCAAAAATTCAGTGAGAGACACAGTGATAGATAAGAGGTGGATTTGTTTGGATTCAGAGAAAAGGACACTCCACAGGGTGTGGGCCATCACAGAGGAGAGTGAGGTGGCCATGGAATGTGGTGTGGTTAGTTTTTGTGAGCTGAGTAATTGCATATGTTAATGAGTGTGAGGATAATTTCAACAATTGGGGAACCACCCACTCCTCAGTCTTTTGACAGTGCCTTGGAACTGTCCTGGCACCTCTGGGTGTGTCGTTTAGCTTGTGGATTGGGGTCAAGGTTTAGTTGAATGTGACTTGTCATCTTGGACCCATTTGATTTTAATCGGTTTATGTTATGCTCTTGGGGTTGTCCCCTGTCCCCTTCCCTCGTGTTTCATGCTCTTTTCCTGAGCCCCATCTGGGCCCACAAAGTTGCCTTTACAATCTTCTGGAGGGACAACCAGAAAATAGCTGGGCCCTGGGAGGGAAATACTGTATAATATCCAATCCCTCTAGATATTCAGGCCTTCATCTTTCATGTTTTCTGCAACATGTGCAACAATAGCATTTCTCAGTGGACCCACGAGGGTAGGTGACAGACACACAACACCTGCTAGAAGTCCATCAGTTGGCATCCCTTCAAGGACAATTGGGCTTCCAAGGATAATGTTTGCCACTTTGGGAGTTAGCCCTGCAGACCGTTTGGGCACAAACCCTTACCACACTTCTAAAGTTACAAACCTATCCCTGGATCAAATCTCCACTCCCCTTTTATGGAATATCTGGTTTGTTGCCTCTTATCAATTTGTTCTTAAGCCACTTACTAACTCCTACAACCAGGACCCTGCCCCCTTGTAGGCAACATTGCTTCACTCACTTATTTTTAAAATACTCTTAATGCCTCTAACAGGACCAGATAACCCAATCCTTTGTCATTACATCTGCTACTACCTAAAGTGGGTCTATGACAATGAAATGTTTACCACTGGAAACACCCTAAACTGCTCTTATGGAGGACTAGGGGAGGAAATCAATGATTTATATTCCCTTGGAACAATAAGAGGATAAGGCTTATGGCTGTTTTACCAGGTTCCCAGTTTCAGGGCACAGGCTTGGATTGCTTTACATCATGGTATCTATTCCCATCCATGGTGGACAAACTGGCAATGAGTTAAGATTACAACCCCTTAATTCCTCCCAGCACTGGTCACACTGGAGACCACACTGGAGACCACACTGGATGCCCAACTCCAGCCCGGGGTCCCAGGAGGTAGACCCGCCTCGACCTGTTTAGGGATCTGGTCCTTGGAAGTTTGTCATGCCTCAACCTGCTTGGGGATCCACCAGTCCAGGGGGTCCCAGGAGGTTGATATCCCTTGATCTGCCCAGAGACCCAATTCTCAGGAGGCTGTCATGCCTCAACCTGCCTGAGGCTCTGCACCCTGACTCGGGAAACCTGGCTCTCAGAATGCAACAGTACTGGGTAGGATAAGCTTCATAAAGACTCACCCCTAAGGAAGTCCACCCATGGAAATAGAAGGAAACCTATTAGCTGTGGGACTATGCTCAGTCTCAGCAATAACTCAGGAGCCCAACGAGAACCCCATTGCCTTTCTGGAAAGGCTAAAAGAGGCCCTCTGGAAGTTTATCAATCTGGACTTAGACTCTTATGAGGGATAGGTGATTTTTAAAGGACAAATTCCCGTTCCAATGTACATCAGACATCAGGATAAAGTTACAACAGCTACAGCAGCAGGGTCCTGTTGCCTCTTTAGATGAGATGGTCCAGACAGCCACCAATATCTTTTATAATGGAGAACAGGAGAGGGAGGTCAAGGCCCAGGAAAGGGAGAAAAGGAAAGAGACAAGGCATGCCCAGATGCTGGCCGCTCTCCAGGGAAGTGCTATGGCAAACCCTGAGTCTTTAAAGGACAAGGCATGAGGCAAATGCCTAATCTGTAGACAAGTGGGACATTGGCAAAGAGTGTCCAAACCATGACAAGTCTCCTAAAATGGCTTGCTACAAATGCCATCAACTGGGACACTGGGTGGCACTCTGCCCTCAGGATCCGAGAGCCTTGAGGTCAAGTGCCAAGCCTTCCCTCATGATGGTTCAACAGAATTGAAGTGGCCCACTCCAGCCAGCCTGCCTGTCACAGATAATCATCACGGGGCTGGAGCCAAGGGTGTAAATGGATGTGGCAGGTAGGTCCAAGAATTTCTTGGTTGACACAGTGGCTACCTACTCTGTCCTGACCTCCTGCTCCAGAGCTTTCTCTCCCTAAACCTGTACCATTTTGGGTACTACAGGAAAAACAATTAACAAAAAGACTCACCTGAGCACTTTGTTCCTGGGATGGGCCAATATTTTCCCACCAGTTTCTGGTGGTCCCCGAGTGTCCTACTCCCTTATTGCAAAGACATTGCTCCCTGCCTTCGAAATTTTGCAGCTATTGCAGCCCTGATAGAAGATGCTTTAAAACTCTCTCCTGGGGGCAAACTAACTATTTTTACCAGCCGCCAAGTGAAACAGCTCCTGAATGGTAGAAGCCATTTATGAATGTCAGATCAAAGGAGCCTCAGATATCAAGTAGTGCTGATGGAAAATCCAGACCTGACCATATCCTCTTATGAGGTTCTTGTGAGGTGACCCAGCCACCCTCCTGCCTACCCCTGAGGGCTCTCTCCCCTTTCATTCTTGCCTAGAAACCTTGGGCCACTGCAAAAAAAAAAAAAAAAAAAAAGAGGGATTTTCAGAAGATCCTCTGATGAATCTGAGGAAATCGGGTACACTGATGGAAGCAGCTTTGTCTTGGATGGAAAAAGAAGAGCTAGAGGAGCAGTAGTCTCCAATTTTGAGACCATAGAGGCTAAACCTTTGCCAGCAGCTACTTCAGTCCAATTAGTTGAGCTTATAGCCCTGACTTGAGCTTTAGAGCTGGGAAAAGGAAAAAGAGTAGCCATTTACACCGACTCCAAGTATTCCTTTCTGGTTCTACATGCACATACTGCTATTCGGAAAAAAAGAGGCCACTTGACCACATGAGGGACCCCAATCAAATATGGTGATCAAATCCTTGGGCAGTTCATTTGCACACTGAGGCTTCAGTCTCCCTTTGTAAAGGACATCAAAAAGGGAGCACAGAAGTGGCACGAGGGAACTGAAAGGTTGTTGCTGAACCATGAAAAGACATCGGGATTCTTGGCCTCTGGAGGAGAAGAAGTCAATCCGGGGCCAGAGACAAGGCTTGATCACTCAGAGCTTTTGTGTAATAAAGTTTTATTAAAGTACAAAGCAGATAGAGAAAGCTTTTGACATAAGCATCAGAAAGGGGCAGAAAGAGTACCCCCTGCTAGTCTTCAGCTGGATGTTATATAGTCACTAGCAGTTTGTTAATGAAAGGAAGGAATGTCTTAAAATTCAGAATGGCACCAGGCCCCTCATCCATAAGATATATTTTGGGATAATCTTGGCACCAAACTAGGCATCCTGGGCCACAAAACGATTGACTTGAATCTTGTAGAAAGGAAGATTACCACACAAATAGTTTTGTTTACATAGATTAGGGGAACAATGTCTAACATACTGGTTTGTCAAGTTGGTTCTGAGCCATTAGGCAGAATCAACTTGAAGACAGATTTTGGGGTAAATGCATAGTATATTAACATAGCTTAAGACAAACATTTCCATAAGAAAAATGCATTGGTTAACTCAAGGTTTGACAATAGTTAACTTCAGGTGAAACCAGGTATCATTATGCCAACACAGTATTTTAAGAGAAACCTCCTTTTAAATTTGTATAGAGAAGGGGGGGAAAAAGTCACTAGTTTGTTTCCTCCTGCCACTTAAGAGAGATAAAAATGTCTGACACTTGCAGCCTATTTCCTCCGTTTGGAGACCCCTGGCCTTCCTGCCTGTTATCCTCTCATTCCCCCTTTTCTTTTAGGAGAATTATGTTGCCTAGGAAAAAGGGGCATCATTCTCATTCTGTAACTGCTTCTGAGCTGACAAGGGGTGTTCTCCCTAAATTGGTGAGGCAACATATTCTCCTAACCTTCATACTGAAGATTTCTGATCCAGGGGTCCCAAGTAGTAGTTGGAAGAAGCTGCAGCAGTAACAGGAGTTTGAGCAACCATTTGTAACTTAAAAGCTTTCATGCGACTAGAAACAAATCCAGTTACACAGTTATAGATGCAGGGAGCAAACAGCAAAAACAAAACAATCAGAATTATTGTAATTAAGATAGTTTTCCACCATGGGGAACTAGTTAACATCTCCCAAAGGGAGGCAATTGAGACTTCAGGAGCATCCATAACCCCAGTCATCTTGTTCATGTGTTTAGTAAAATGAGTAATATTTGTGCTCATATCAGGTATATATGTACAGCATTGGGTATGAATAAAGGCACCAGTTCCTCCTTGTGCAGATGTCAGAATATATAAAGCCAATCTGTTTTGTAAAACCACCTTTCTAATTTGTGCTTGTTCAGCATTAAGAGCTGAAATAGCTTTCTGAGAATCTTGTAATGCCTGTTGAATAAAATTAGCCAAAGCATCCACTCATAGCATAACAACTGTAGCTCCCAAAGAGGGGACACACACTGCCGCCAAATAATCATACCAGTGAAATACAGACCTTGCCCACTGAGTTTTAAGGTGGGGTAAATTAGCAGGCTTTTCTGGAAGCTCTGAAAATATAAAGCCATGAGTAAAGGCTAGACCTAGGGTGCATCTCCCTATCCAACAGGGGGAAGTCACGCCCATAGGTAAGAGCTATGTATCCAATAAGTCCCGTTTGGAGCAAGCCAGCATAACTGAGATATCCAGTCCCAATTAGTGCCTGGCCAGACAAAGGGAGAACCTGAACTGGGGTTGGAAACCACGGGAATGATTATATTGCATATTTCCTGAGGCAAAAATCCCAATTTTTTCCAATCATTGTAATTAAGTTGTTGGCTAAATTTTGGGGATGGCTCTGTTTGTTCCCAGCATATAGGGGCAGTAGATATTAGACCTCTTTTTTCAGGAGTTAGCCATATAACCTCATCCCATATTTGATAAACATCAGGTAAAAAACCATAGGATCTAGACCTATTTGCCTTATGTGTAGCAAAAATAGTCATTAAACAGAGACAATGTATAATCAAAATTAAAAGTCACATATGTCCGTTGGACCGGTCCATTTTAGGGTTGGTAGATGTCATCAGATGAAGAAGAGGAATCATATATGATTGCTGTCGGAGGTATTCGCAGACTTGGAGAAAGTCTTTTCCTTGAAGTGGAGACGTCCATCATGGGAGGCCTTCCACTGATGAAGAGGGGAGCACCCCGAAGACCCAGCAGTTAGTCTGATTGTGGAATGCAGCGTAGGAGTGAGCCCAGGACAGGAAGGCATTGTCTTAAGGATCAAACGGCACACTCAGGATTTTTGGAGTCAGTAGAAGTAGGCTCACATAGATTATCAGGCCCATCTGAAAAGTCCAAATCAGAGCATAGAAACTAAAGACATAAAATGAAGTCACTTAGTTCTGGTCAGTGTGCCACCTCTTAACTCGAGTGTAATGTACCGATGAATCAATTCACTTTGACAACTGTGGGAGAAGAAAGAATAACCTGGTAAGGGCCTTCCCAGAGGGGCTCGAGGGATGGGCCCCCAGACCCCAATGTTTTTATGAGGACCTCAGTTCCTGGCTCAAATAGAGGCTTGCTTGACTCAGAGGTGGGGTCAGGAGTCATCTCCCGGAGTTCTGTTAATGCCTGTTGAAAAGCTGAGAGCTGAGTTACATAACTAGTTAATTCCAAGGCTTCAGGGTCTATAACAATGTCTATGTGTAAGAAAGGCTTTCCATAAATACATTCAAAGGGGGACAGTCCCTCCTTTTTTGGGGTAGTTCGAGCCTTCATTAAAGCTATGGGTAGGACTTTAATCCAATTGTCCTGTGTCTCTTGAGTCAATTTGTGCAGGTGTCTTTTGATAATGTCATTAGCTTTTTCAACCTTTCTGAGGACTGAGGTCTCCAGGAACAGTGTAAGTGATATTCTATTACTAGAGCTTTAGATACCCCCTGAGTTACAGCAGCTTTAAAGGCGGAACCATTGTCACTCTGAAGGCTCCGTGGCAGCCCAAACCTGGGGATAATTTCATGGATTAAAATCTTCCTTAGCCTGTTCACTACAGGGAAAAGCCTCAATCCATCCAGTAAAAGTATCCACCCAAACTTGTAAGCAAGAATACCCATTAGCTTTTGGCATATGAGTAAAATCAATTTCCCAGTCCTCTCCAGGATACTTTCCACTTCGTTGTAATCCAGACTTTGCTAGCTTTTCAGCCTGGGTTATTTTTCTGACAAATCTCACACCTTTTGATAATGTTCTTTAAAGTTTTCATTACATTTTTGCCTTCAAACAAACGAGAAGCCATCTGGTAAGTACTCTCTGCACCCAAATGAAAACTCTGGTGTATACTCTTAAGAATTTTCCACAAGCATTTTCAGGAATTATTAATCGCCCATCCTCAGACTGTAACCATCCTTTATCAGTAATCTTTGCTCCTCTTTTCTCATATCTTTCTAATTCTTCCTCAGTATATTGTGGTTTTTCCTGTTCCACAGGACCTGTCCAGATCAAAGGCATCTGCAGTGAAGGGGTTTCATAGTAAAGTGTCACTTTTCTGGCTTGACAGTCAGCCAACTGCTTACCTTCAGCTACTTTCCTCCTATCCCTGCTGTGTCCTTTGCAATGCATAACAGCTACTTCCTTAGAACAATATATAACCGTTAAAAGTCTCTCTCTCTGAAATGCTTAAGAGGTTCTCTTGTTGCTGTTTTAAACTTTCTTTCCATATTGCAGCATGAGCATGTAAAGTCAAATAAGCATACTTAGAATCAGTGTAGAAATTCACCCGCTGCCCTTTGCTTAACTCTAGAGCTCGGGGCAGAGCCATAAGCTCCGTGAGCACTGGTTCCCTGGGGGAGAGATTTTGCTTCTAAAACCTGTTCAGCAGTCACCACATCCTAACCTGCTTTACCTAACCTGCTTTACGCTTTCTGTCCCAAACAAAAGAACCGCCATCTGTAAATATTTCCATGTCAGGATTGTCTAATGGGGTATCTATTAGATCTTCCCAAGCTGCATAATTTAAAGCTAGAAATTGGGAACAATCATGATCAGGTGTTTCATTTTCCTTCTCAGGAAGGAAAGTGGCAGGATTTAAATTTCCACAAACTTTAAGCTTAGTTACTGGTCCTTCTAACAACAATGACTGATATTTAAGAAGCCTACTGTCTGTCATCCAAGTATTAACCTTAGAATTTAAGATTCCACTCACATCATGAGAAATCAACATAGTAAGGTTTCGTCCATTTCCAATTCCAAAGAAAGGCAATGCCAAAGAATGCTCAAACTACCACACGATTGCACTCATCTCACATGCTAGTAAAGTAATGCTCAAAATTCTCCAAACCAGACTTCAGCAATACATGAACTGTGAACTCCCTGATGTTCAAGCTGGTTTTAGAAAAGGCAGAGGAATCAGAGATCAAATTGCCAATATCTGCTGGATCATGGAAAAAGCAAGAGAGTTCCAGAAAAACATCTATTTCTGCTTTATTGACTATGCCAAAGCCTTTGACTGTGTGGATCACAATAAACTGTGGAAAATTCTGGAAGAGATGGGAATACCAGACCACCTGACCTGCCTCTTGAGAAATCTGTATGCAGGTCAGGAAGCAACAGTGAGAACTGGACATGGAACAACAGACTGGTTCCAAATAGGAAAAGGAGTACGTCAAGGCTATATATTGTCAGCCTGCTTATTTAACTTATATGCAGAGTACATCATGAGAAACGCTGGGCTGGAAGAACCACAAGCTGGAATCAACATTGCCAGGAGAAATATCAATAACCTGAGATATGCAGATGACAGCACCCTTATGGCAGAAAGTGATGAGGAACTAAAAAGCCTCTTGATGAAAGTGAAAGTGGAGAGTGAAAAAGTTGGCTTAAAGCTCAACATTCAGAAAACGAAGATCATGGCATCTGGTGCCATCACTTCATGGGAAATATATGGGGAAACAGTGGAAACAGTGTCAGACTTTATTTTTTTGGGCTTCAAAATCACTGCAGATGGTGACTGCAGCCATGAAATTAAAAGACGCTTACTCCTTGGAAGAAAAGTTATGACCAACCTAGATAGTATATTCAAAAGCAGAGACATTACTTTGCCGACTAAGGTCCGTCTAGTCAAGGCTATGGTTTTTCCAGTGGTCATGTATGGATGTGAGAGTTGGACTGTGAAGAAGGCTGAGCGCCGAAGAATTGATGCTTTTGAACTGTGGTGTTGGAGAAGACTCTTGAGAGTCCCTTGGAGTGCAAGGAGATCCAACCAGTCCATTCTGAAGGAGATCAGCCCTGGGATTTCTTTGGAAGGAATGATGCTAAAGCTGAAGCTCCAGTACTTTGGACACCTCATACGAATAGTTGACTCATTGGAAAAGACTCTGATGCTGGGAGGGATTGGGGGCAGGAGGAGAAGGAAACGACCCAGGATGAGATGGCTGGATGGCATCACTGACTCAATGGACGTGAGTCTGAGTGAGCTCCGGGAGATGGTGATGGACAGGGAGGCCTGGCGTGCTGCGATTCATGGGGTCGCAAAGAGTCAGACACGACTGAGCAACTGAACTGAACTGAAGGTTTCATCCATTAATTATTTTTAAAGTTTCAGGTGCTAATAAAGCCGCTGCCCCAATTAATCTTAGGCAGTGGGGCCACACACGTGAAATTATATCTAATTCTCTGCTTAGATAAGCAATAGGTTGTTGGTGAGGCCCTCTGGATTGTGTCAAAACTCCCAAGGCCATACCTTTTCTTTCAGTGACAAACAAATTAAATCCTGACCCCGTGGGTAAGCTCAGAGCTGGAGCTTGCAGGAGAGCAGTCTGAAGAACCTTAAAAGCCTTTTGAGTATCTGGAGACCAAACCAGTTTTTCAGTTTGGGCCTGCTGAGTTTCAGCTATGTTTATACAAAGGCTGGGCAAGTTCCCCATAACCCGGAATCCAAATGCGACAGTAGCCTGTGATTCCCCAAAATCCTCTCAATTGTCTTAAAGTCATAGGTAGGGGGTGATTTAGTACAGGTTTAATTCTCTTGGAGCTTATGGCACTAGTCCCTTCTGATATGATTAAGCCCAGATATCTAACAGATTGTTGACAAAGCTGAGGCTTTTCTTTTGATGCTTTAAAAAATAAATTTATTTATTTTAATTGGAGGCTAGTTACTTTACAATATTGTGTTGGTTTTGCCATACATTGACATGAATCTGCCACGGGTGTACACGTGTTCCCCATCCTGAATCCACCTCCCACCTCCCTACCCATCCCATCCCTCTGGGTCGTTCCAGTGCACCAGAACCGAGCATCCTGTACCATGTATCAAACCTGGACTGGCAATCCGTTTCACATATGATAATATACGTTTCAATGCCATTCTCCCAAATCACCCCATCCTCGCCCTCTCCCACAGAGTCCAAAAGACTGTCCTATACATCTGTGTCTCTTTTGCAGTCTCACATACAGGGTTATCGTTTCCATCTTTCTAAATTCCATATATATGCGTTAGTATACTGTATTGGTGTTCTTTCTGGCATACTTCACTCTGTATAACAGGCTCCGGTTTCATCCACCTCATTAAAACTGATTCAAATGCATTCTTTTTAATGGCTGAGTAATACTCCGTTGTGTATGTACTACAGCTTTCTAATCCATTCGTCTGCTGATGGACATCTAGGTTGCTTCCATGTTCTGGCTATTATAAACAGTGCTGCGATGAACATTGGGGTGCACGTGTCTTTTTCAATTCTGGTTTCCTCAGTGTGTATGCCCAGCAGTGGGATTGCTGGGTCATAAGGCAGTACTGGTTCTAGTTTTTTAAGGAGTCTCCAAACTGTTCTCCATAGTGGCTGTACTAGTTTGCATTCCCACTCACAGTGTAAGAGGGTTCCCTTTTCTCCACACCCTCACCAGCATTTATTGCTTGTAGACTTTTGGATCTCAGCCATTCTGACTGGTGTGAAATGGTACCTCATTGTGGTCTTGGTTTGCATTTCTCTGATAATGAGTGATGTTGAGCATCTTTTCATGTGTTTGTTAGCCATCTGTATGTCTTCTATGGAGAAATGTCTGTTTAGTTCTTTGGCCCATTTTTTGATTACATCATTTATTTTTCTGGAATTGAGCTGCATGCGTTGCTTGTATATTTTTGAGATTAGTTGTTTGTCAGTTGCTTCAATTGCTATTATTTCTCCCATTCCGAAGGCTGTCTTTTCACCTTGCTTATAGTATCCTTTGTTGTGCAGAAGCTTTTAAGTTTAATTAGGTCCCATTTGTTTATTTTTGCTTTTAATTCCAATATTCTTGGAGGTGGGTCACAGAGGATCCTGTTGTGATTTATGTCGGAGAGTGTTTTGCCTATGTTCTCCTCTAGGAGTTGTATTGTTTCTGGTCTTATGTTTACATCTTTAATCCATTTTGAGTTTATTTTTGTTTATATTGTTAGAAAGTGTTCTAGTTTCATTATTTTACAAGTGGTTGACCAGTTTTCCCAGCACCACTTGTTAAAGAGATTGTATTTTCTCCATTGTATATTCTTGCCTCCTTTGTAAAAGATAAGATGTCCATAGGTGCATGGATTTATCTCGGTGCTTTCTATTTTGTTCCATTGACCTATATTTCTGTGATGTATGTTGGGGAGTGTTTTGCCTATGTTCTCCTCTAGGAGTTTTATAGTTTCTGGTCTTACATTTAGATCTTTAATCCATTTTGAGTTTATTTTTGTGTATGGTGTGAGAAAGTGTTCTAGTTTCATTCTTTTGCAAGTGGTTGATCAGTTTTCCCAGCACCATTTCTAAAAGGGATTGTCTTTTCTCCATTGTATATTCTTGGCTCCTTTGTCAAAGATAAGGTGTCCATAGGTGCATGGATTTATCTTTTGGCTTTCTATTTTGTTCCATTGATCTATACTTCTGTCTTTGTGCCAGTACCATACTGTCTTGATGACTGTGGCTTTCTAGTAGAGCCTGAAGTCAGACAGGTTGATTCCTTCAGTTCCATTTTTCTCTCTTAAGATTGTTTTGGCTATTTGAGGATTTTTGTATTTCCGTACAAATTGTGAAATTATTTTTTCTAGCTCTGTAAAAAATACCATTGGTAGCTTGATAGAGATTGCATTGAATCCATATATTGCTTTGGGTAGTGTACTCATTTTCACTATATTGATTCTTCCAATGCATGAACACGATATATTTCTCCATCTACTAATGTCTTCTTTGATTTCTTTCACCAGTGTTTTATACTTTTCTATATATACATCTTTTGTTTCTTTCAGTTCAGTTCAGTCGCTCAGTCATGTCCCACTCTTTGCGACTCCATGAACTGCAGCAAGCCAGGCCTCCCTGTACATCACCAACTCCGAAGTTCACTCAGACTCACATCCATTGAGTTGGTGATGCCAACCAGCTATCTCATGCTCTGTCACTTCCTTCTGTCACCATGCTCTGTCACCACCTCCTGCCCTCAATCCCTCCCAGCATCAGAGTATTTTCCAATGAGTCAACTCTTTGCATGAGGTGGCCAAAGTACTGGAGTTTCAGCTTTAGCATCATTCCTTCCAAAGAACATCCAGGACTGATCTCTTTAGAATGGACTGGTTGGATCTCCTTGCAGTGCAAGGGACTCTCAAGAGTCTTTTCCAACACCACAGTTCAAAAGCATCAATTCTTTTGCACTCAGCTTTCTTCACAGTTCAGCTCTCACATCTATACATGAGCACAGGAAAAACCATAGCCTTGACAGTCGGCAAAGTAATGTCTCTGCTTTTGAATATGCTATCTAGGTTGGTCATAACTTTTCTTCCAAAGAGTAGGCGTCTTTTAATTTCATGGCTGCAATCACCATCTGCAGTGATTTTGGAGCCCAAAAAGTAAAGTCTGACAATGTTTCCACTGTTTCCCCATCTATTTGCCATGAAGTGATGGAACCAGATACCTTGATCTTCGTTTTCTGAATGTTGAGCTTTAAGCCAACTTTTTCACTCTCCTCTTTCACTTTCATCAAGAGGCTTTGAGTTCCTCTTCACTTTCTGCCATAAGGGTGGTGTCATCTGCATATCTCAGGTTATTGATATTTCTCCTGGCAATGTTGATTTCAGCTTGTGGCTCTTCCAGCCCAGCGTTTCTCATGGTGTACTCTGCATATAAGTCAAATAAGCAGGCTGACAATATACAGCCTTGGCATACTCCTTTTCCTATTTGGAATCAGTCTGTTGTTCCATGTCCAGTTCTCACTGTTGCTTCCTGACCTGCATATAGGTTTCTCAAGAGGCCAGTCTGGTGGTCTGGTATGCCCATCTCTCTCAGTATTTTCCACAGTTTATTGTGATCCACATAGTCAAAGGCTTTGGCATAGTCAATAAAGCAGAAATAGATGTTTTTCTGGAACTCTCTTGCTTTTTTGATGATCCAGCAGATGTTGGCAATTTGATCTCTGGTTCCTCTGCCTTGACTAAAACCAGCTTAAACATCTGGAAGCTCACCGTTCATGTATTGCTGAAGCCTGGCTTGGAGAATTTTGAGCAGTACTTTACTAACGTGTGATGAGTGCAATTGTGTGGTAGTTTGAGCATCCTTTGCATTGCCTTTCTTTGGGACTGGAATGAATATTGACCTTTTCCAGTCCTGTGGCCACTGCTGAGTTTTCCACATTTGCTGGCATATTGATTGCAGCACTTTCACAGCATCATCTTTCAGGATTTGAGACAGCTCAACTGGAATTCCATCACCTCCACTAGCTTTATTCATAGTGATGCTTTCTAAGGCCCACTTGACTTCACATTGCAGGATGTCTGGTTCTAGGTGAGTGATCACATCATCGTGATTATCTAGGTCATGAAGATCTTTTTGGTACAGTTCTTCTGTGTATTCTTGCCACCTCTTCTTAATATTTCTAGTTCTTTTAGGTCTATACCATTTCTGTCCTTTATCAAGCCCATCTTTGCATGAAATGTTCCCTTGGTATCTCTAATTTTCTTGAAGAGATCTCTAGTCTTTCCCATTCTGTTGTTTTCCTCTATTTCTTTGCACTGATCGCTGAGGAAGGCTTTCTTATCTCTCCTTGCTATTCTTTGGAACTCTGCATTCAGATGCTTATATTTTTTCTTTTCTCCTTTGTTTTTCACTTCTCTTTTTTTCACAGCTATTTCTAAGGCCTCCTCAGGCAGCCATTTTGCTTTTTTCCATTTCTTTTCCATAGGGATATTCTTGACCCCTGTCTCCTGTACAATATCACGAACCTCCGTCCATAATTCATCAGGCACTCTATCTATCAGATCTAGTCCCTTAAATCTATTTCTCACTTCCACTCTATAATCATAAGGGATTTGATTTAGGTCATACCTGAATGGCCTACTGGTTTTCCCCACTTTCTTCTATTCAAGTCTGAATTTGGCAATAAGGAGTTCATGATCTGAGCTACATTCAGCTGCTGGTCTTGTTTTTGCTGACTGTATAGAGTTTCTCCATCTTTGGCTGCAAAGAATATAATCAATCTGCTTTCAGTGTTGACCATCTGGTGATGTCCATGTGTACAGTCTTCTCTTGTGTTGTTGGAAGAGGGTGTTTGCTATGACCAGTTCATTTTCTTGGCAAAACTCTATTAGTCTTTGCCCTGCTTCATCTGCATTCCAAGGCCAAATTTTCCTGTTACTCCAGGTGTTTCTTGACTTCCTACTTTGGCATTCCAGTGCCCTATAATGAAAAGGATATCTTTTTTGGGTATTAGTTCTAAAAGGTCTTGTAAGTCTTTATAGAACTGTTCAACTTCAGCTTCTTCAGCTTTATGAGTTGGGGCATAGACTTGGATTACTGTGATATTGAATGGTTTGCCTTGGAAACGAACAGAGATCATTCTGTCATTTTTTAGATTGCAACCAAGTACTGCATTTCAGACTCTTTTGTTTACCATGATGGCTACTCCATTTCTTCTAAGGGATTCCTGCCCGCAGTAGTAGATATAATGGTCATCTGAGTTAAATTCACCCATTCCAGTCCATTTTAGTTTGCTGATTCCTAGAATGTCGACGTTCACTCTTGCCATCTCCTGTTTGACCACTTCCAATTTGCCTTGATTCATGGACCAGATATTCCAGGTTTCTATGCAATGTTGCTCTTTACAGCATCGGACCTTATTTCTATCACCAGTCACATCCACAACTGGGTATTTTTACACCCATTTTAATTGCTTATGGTGGATATCTGGAGCTGACTGAGTGAGAAATCTATCCTTTAAGATCACTTTTCCCTCTTCACTTTCGGGGTCAATATCAGGGAATCTGAGAAGAGCTTTTCTCAGTCTATCTAGGAATTTAGCAGGAGCTTCCTTCTTCTCCTGTTCCATGTTTGCCAATTTGTCACAGTTTAAAGGCTTAGCACATGCTTGCCTGAGTCCTTCAAGAATACATCTGACAAAATGACTCTGATCCCATTTTCCTTTAGCTGTGTTGTAGTCCCAGTCTGGTTCTGTAATTGGGACCACCTGATCTCAGTGAGGAGGCGGTTATCTCAGCCTCCTCTTCCCTGCTGATTCATTACCAAGCCATTCATCTCCATAAGGAACCGCTTTTTTGAAAACTCAACTTTTTGATCGGGAGTCAGCGTTTGTCCCAAGATATACATCACATCCTTACAAGTATGGTCATAAAGCAGAGTAACACCTTTAAAAGCTCTAATATATTTTTCTGGGTCTTCTAATTAGTCTCCCAGATCCTCTTTGATTCTTTGTATTTCTTAATAAGAAAATGGCTTATTAACTCTCATAGACTGATTATTTCTCACGGTGGGTGCTTCATGAAGAGGAAACAGCTTGGGCTATTCCTCAGCCTCTCTGGCTGCTCTGCACATATGATCCCAGGGGTAGATTTGAGAAACCTGTTTTTCTTTATCTCTTTGTCTCCTGCCCTCCATCTCATCTCTTACTTCGATGGTCTGAGTCTCTACTGAAACCACAGTAGTCTGAGGTCGTACTGAGACAGAAGTTGTTTGGACCCTACCTGGGCAGTTTGAATTTCAGTTTGGGTTTCCACAGAGACCATGGCAATCCTTCTTGGGTGGGTTCTCTGACTTTCAGTTTGCTTAGTTGGGAGCCTCAGGTACAGGGGCGAAGTAGGAGGACAGGAGGGAGCTGAAGGTGTCACACCCAAATCTATAGCATTAAGACACAAGTCTGGCATATTTTGCAGAGAGAAAAAGGGCAACAGATATGTTACTTCTACCCATTTCCCTTGTTTTCTACAGAACTGGCCTAATTGTAAAACAGTATTATACTTAAGAGACCCTCCAACTGGCCACCATTCGCCGTCCTCCAGTGGATACTGTGGCCATGCAGTATCACATAGGAAGACCAGGTGTGTCTTCTTTAAGCCCTGGGGATCAAATCTATCCCTGTTTTTCAGGATACAGTTCACAGGAGTGAGGCTGGAATTGTTAGCTCCCATCTGTAAGATAGAATAAAAGCAACCAGCGCCATCTTTTTACCAGAGGCGTCCCTCCCTGCTCTAGATGTGGGTGTAGACAGACTTTACACCAAAGATTTTCTTTCCTGGTTGGACTTAGTCTGTCCCTTACAGATGCAGGCATTATATCCGTCCCTCCCTGTTCTACCACCAAGACTGGGTGGGGATGTAGACCTGACGGCATCCTTGACTGGCATCCAGCTCCTCATCATTAAAACCTTGCTTGCCTCTGGTGCCACCTGGGGTGCAATCAGAGTAACCTTCCGAAATGCCTCCCAGGCTAAGACCACTGGGGGAAACATTCATCACCTGAGTGCTTGTGCACGACCCTGAGTATATTCCTGACCAAAATAAGACCGATACGAACATAAAACTGAGATGTTCCTTTCAAGCATCACCACACCAGTATAAGAGCCTCCTCTGGTCCACTAAGAGCCAGCATTACCAAAGGGAAAAAACCCCATTGCAGTCCCAATCTGAGACTCAGAGTTGCTCTTGGAGCTAGAGCTCCATCTAGCTTCCGAACTTTTGATTCCTAGCGAGGCTAGGCACTTCCTGACTACCAATCCAAGTTTGGGACCTAAGTAACAGTACACAGTAACAAAATAGAAGTCCCTTGAACGTCTATGATTTGATAGATTAGGTTAGTACTTCTAATTCCCAAGGAGTTATGAAATGGTCAAAGAGACCGAAAAGTTTGACCGAGAAAGGAGAGTTCAGTCCACACGCTTCACTCATTTCTGGTCCGTCCCCCAGAGGAGATATTGGGTGCCTCTTGGCAGTGGCAGGTCGGTATAACCCCCCCGACAGGTTTCTGCCATAAGCTGTATGAGGTCACTGCGGAACCGCAGAGAAGGGCTCCTCACTTGCTTCGTGCAGGGCGTTTCATTCATTCACACAAGCACACTGTAGTTAGTAAAGTACATCAGAAAACGTGTTCCCTAGGAGAACAAAAAACTAGAGCTCCAAACATCCTTACCTTGTCCTGAAGAATCCTGGATGAGCCCCCAAGATGAAAGGTTGTTGCTGAACCACACAAAGATGCTGGGATTCTTGACCTCTGGAGGAGAAGAATTCAATCTGGGGCCAGAGACGAGGCTTGATCGCTCAGAGCTTTTGTGTAATAAAGTTTTATTAAAGTATAAAGGAGATAGAGAAAGCTTCTGACATAGGCATCAGAAGGGGGCAGAAAGAGTACCCCCTGCTAGTCTTCAGCTGGATGTTATATAGTCACTAGCAGTTTGTTAATGAAAGAAAGGAATGTCTTAAAACTCAGAATGGCACCAGGCGCCTCATCCATAAGATGCATTTTGGGATAATCTTGACATCAGACAAGTCATCCCAGGCCATAAAATGATTGACTTGAATCTTGTAGAAAGGCAGATTACAATACAAATAGGTTCGTTTACAAAGATTAGGGGAACAATATCTGAGTATAACATATTTGTTTGTCAAGTCGTTTCTGAGCCATTAGGCGGAACCCATTTGAAGACAGAGTTTGGGGTAAATGCATAGTACATTAACATAGCTTAAGACAAACATTTCCATAAGAAAAATTCATTAGTTAACTCAAGGTTTGAGAATAATTAACTTCAGGTGAAACCAGGTGTCATTATGGCAACACAATATTTTAAGAGAAACCTCCTTTTAAGTTTGTATAGAGAAGGGAAAAAAAAAATATATCACTAGTTTGTTTCCTCTTGCCGCTTAAGAGAGATAAAAATGTCTGACACTTGCAGCCTATTTCCTCCGTTTGGAGACCCCTGGCCTTCCTGCCTGCTACCCTCTCAGAACCTAGCAGCTGATCAGAGAGCTAAGAGAGCAGCATTACAGAACAATGACCTAATAGGGGTTGCCACCTTAGTTCCACAGACTAATTTGCCAGAAACTCCTTCATATACTGAAGGTGAGATTCTTAAAACTAACAGTGAGGGCTTTCAAGAAGATCATATGGGGTGGTTCCACAAGGAGGGGCTCCTTTTTCTGCCTGGGAACCTCCAATGGAAGTTGGTTAACTCCTTACATGCCACACTTATTTGGGGAAAATACCTCCAAAGATTACTAGAAAGTTCCTTCAGAGGAACAGGTCTCTCTTGTCCTACTTGCCAATTAAACAACTCCCAAGAAGCTCAAAGACCTCAGCTGGCCCAGCCCGTCTAATGATGTGGGGCCTACCCAGGAGAGGACTGGCAGATGGACTTCACCCAGATGCCAGTTTCTCAAGGGTATAAATACCTATTAATCATAATAGATATATTCACAGGATGCATTGAAGCTTTCCCACTTGGACTGAGAAGGCTGAGGAGGTGGTAAAAAAAACTGCTCCATGAAATCATTCCGAGATTTGGTCTGCCCAGGTCATTACAAAGTAACAGGGGCATCATTTACTTCTAAGGTCACCCAAGAGGTCTCTAAAGCATTGGGCATTACTTGTTACCTCCATTGTGCTCGGAGGCCTCAGTCTTCAGGAAAAATAAAAACAGCCAACCAATTCTTAGAATCAGCGATAAAAAGATAACCCAGGAGACCTCACTGGGATTGAAGGAGGCTTTACCAGTAGCTCTCCTCTGTACCCATAAGGCCCCTAAGGAACAGGTTGGTCTTAGTCCTTATGAGATGCTATATGGGAGACCTTTTGTTTATGTCGATGAGCTCTTCCTAGATCCAGAGGCTCAGACCCTCTGGTCTTATACCATGGCCATTGGGCCATTCCAACAGGATATACACTTGTGGGGTATCAGTCAGGAGCCAAAGATTCTAAAGATTTACCTACTATGTGGTAAGAGTCTCCACTATATGCTCCAGGGACCCAAGTCTTAATTGGAGTCTGGAAGAATGGATCACCAAAAGCTCAACTCCAGCCCACATGGAAGGGCCCCTACCCTGTGATACCTTCTAGCCTCACAACAGTCAAGGTACCAGGACATGAATTCTAGATTCACTACTTACGAGTCAAGCCATGAGAGAAAACAGAAGAGGACACTCAATACACTGTGAGCCCCTAGGAGATCTCAGTTACCTATCCAGGACCACAAATGAGTGCCATTCTAATGAATACCCCCAAAATTAAGTTTCTGGGGATAAGACTTTTCAGGTCAGCTCTAAAGAGCCAGAATAGCTTGATGGGGGTTGTACTCCAAAATAGACAGGAGATAGATCTCCTGATTCTTGAACAAGGAGGGACCTGAGCCATCTTGAATGAAACATGTTGTTTCTGGGTAAATATCTCCAGCCAAGTTAAAGAAAGTCTCAGAGTCCTCAAGAAAAGCATTCAAGCCTTACAGGGATCTCGAAGAATGAGCTGGAGAGTTCTTGGGATGGCTAGTTTCTTTGGGGGATCCTTCTCCTGGAGAGGGGAAATTTGGAGTTGGCTAATGGCCCTCCTAATCCCTGTTATCACCATATGATTGCTTCATGTATGTCTCTGCCCAAGTCAACAAGCTACATCATGCAGTGCCAGTTCAACAAAGATATATAAAACCACCTGACCATGGAAGATATCGCTCATCCTTAGATGGACACTGCTATAAGGACTCTGAGGCTTGAGACTAGCAAGAGGGGGGTGGAGGCCCAATAGCCCTCGCCATCCCACTTCAGCAGGAAGTAGCCAGAGAGACCTCAGTGCCCCTATTCCCAAAGAATTGGGCCCTCCTTGGCTTGAATGGGGGATGATAGGCAGTCAGAATAGGAAAAAGGAGTCCAAAATGGTGGTGGCTAAAAGACAAAGAAGGGAAAAGCCTGCAAAAATAGAACAAAGGAAGGTTCAAGGACCAGAGTGAGGACCTCAGGTAAAACAAACAGCCCTCCTGGCTAGCCCAGTTTACATAGTACAGGTTTGGGGGGAGGAGATAAATGTATAAAAGGAGAAAGCTTAGAAGGATCTGAGCCTCTCTTTTCTTAGTCTTTGGGTCGCCCCACCCTCACTCCTCGAGTGTGTACTATCCTTTGTTTTTCCTGATAAAACTGAGCTATAACACTGGTCCATCCAGTACTTCAAATTTTTGCTGCAGAGAGACAGAACCGAGGAAATGACACACTCCACCAATACCTTCAAAGGTTTTGGAGCTCCCCTGGTGGCTCAGATGGTAAAGAACCTTCCTGGATTCAATCCCTGGGTCAGGAAGATCCCTTGCAGAAATGAGTGGCTATCTACTCCAATATTCTTGCCTGAAGAATTCCATGGACAGAGGAGCCTGGTGGGCTACAGTTTATGTGGTCAAAAAAAGAGTTGGACATGATTGAGTGACTAACACTTTCACTTTCAAAGGTTTGTTTAAGGCATTCAGGAAAGATCTTCCAAGTTTACCAGTTCAATTCAGAGCAAAATCATTATTTTTTTATCTTTATTAGTCTTGAATGTTAGTTTCCAGTTTTTACTAGTTTGTATGGCTCAGGTGCAGAGAAGGCAATGGCACCCCACTCCATTACTCTTGCCTGGAAAATCCCATGGATGGTGGAACCTGGAAGGCTGCAGTCCATGGGGTCACTAGGAGTTGGACATGACTGAGTGACTTCACGTTCACTTCACTTTCATGCATTGGAGAAGGAAATGGCAACCCATTCCAGTGTTCTTGCCTGGAGAATCCCAGGGACGGGGGAGCCTGGTGGGCTGCTGTCTACGGGATCTCACAGAGTCAGACACGACTTAAGCGACTTAGCAGCAGCAGCAGCAGCAGCATGGCTCAGGTGGCTCAGTGGTAAAGAAACCGTCTGCCAACACAGGAGCAATTGGAGACGCGGGTTTGATCTCTGTTTGGGAAGATACCTTGGTGTAGGAAATGGCAACCCACTCCAATATTCTTGCCTGGAAATTTCTATGGAGAGAGAAGCCTGGTGGGTTACAGTCCATGGGGTTGCAAAGAGTCAGACAAGAGTAAGTGAGCATACACACACACATACTCACACATATGCACACATGGCTCAGGTCACCCTATTGGTTTCCTTTAGTAAGTTCAATTAATAGTTGTTGAGATGTAGATTTATATGCCTTGTCTTATAGTACCACGAAGGAGAAGCATTACCAGTGAAACATGCTTATTCCACAATGTAATTAAACGAAAGAGATATAACCATCTTATAATGCCCATTTAAATATGCCGATTGTATATACTTTCATCTCAATTCTGTCAACTTTTTGCCTTTAATATTAGAGTGTGGACTTAAAAAAATGCACAATGTGATAGTTGTTAGTTAAGTTTTATTTAGGGGCAAAATGAGGACTGCAGTCTGGGAGATAACACCTCAGACATCTCTGAGAGACTGCTCCATAGAGGCAGTTGGGAAAGGTCAAAATATAAGATTTTGGTGAAGGGGGAGTTCAATGCAACCAAGTGCTTTCTTTACAGATGGTTTTCTACTAGTTAGGAGTAGCTGATGTCACTACAGAGGGATTTAGTGCTTTTCTAGATATAAAGAAGATGCAAAGGTTGGGATCATGAAATCAGTTCTTGAAAATATTTAACTATCTAAAGACCTGTCCCACCAGATTCCCTGGGGCACAGAGTGCCTCACTCCACCCTGAACTCCCTCAGCAGGTGTTGAAGGTCAACAGTTGCAACAACACAGGGTTCAAAGGCAGATGGCAAATCCCTTGTTGTTGTTCAGTCGCTGGCAAATGCTCTTGGCAAGTGCCAATTTGTAGTTGACAAGCCTCTGGGTGCAGGAGAACTGAGAAGGAATAATAAAAACAGAATTCACTTGCCTTGTAACCTGGTCTCTTAGGAACATAGAAAGAACAGGGAAATTTTCCTTTCTGTCCAGACCCCTGTTCCCTAGGGAAATCAGGTACAGAGTATGGGCGTTACAACCAAAAAATGCCTAATGAGGAGCTAAGTGAGCTATAAAGTCTCTATAAAGTCTATAGAGTCTGTAGAAGTCTATAAAGTCTATAGACTCTATAAACTATAAAGTCTCATCCCAGCCTGAGAAGTCTTGGATGTCACAGAACATGTTTCCTTTGGAGACCTGAGTCTGACTGTAAAGCAGTTTTTCTCTCCTTCCAGCTGTCTTATGGAGACAGAGCTTCATTCACCAATATCAACCTTCCAGGAGGTATTTGAACTTCCACACAAAGACCTTTCTCTCAGTTCCCATCCAGGTGAGTCTGAGAGCCCAGTAGATGCTGTGGGAGAATTAGAGAGAACGGAAGCCTGGAACATTTATCCAACCTAGCTCAGATACCAGAAGTTAGTGTGGTAGTTTGCTACCCTGATTCATAAATAAATGTATTTAGTTAGGACTAAAGGAAAGCAATGTTTGACCTCAGTAACATAAGGCTCAGTGTTGCCAATGAAATGATAATAATTAAAGTCCAATTAGAAGAAGGAATAAGATGCATAAAGCACATTAAGTAAAATTTGAATGTAAGCCTCATGATTCTAGGAACATTATATATTATATCATTTCATGTCTACACATTTGCCAATTTAATTTCTAATCTATGTGATTTCATTAAATAGTTACCATTTAAATATCATTTTCACTTAGTTTTTGATGCTCTATTTGACTTCTTAAAGAAATACAGTTGATTCGTTACTGTTATATTTAAGCCTGTTCCATTTTCATTGCCATTCTTTTTATTTTGTAACTTCATTTATATTTAAATATGTTCCTATACAAGTGCACATGTATTCATATAGCTTTTTGACAATGTGATAGTGAACAAAGCATGTGAAGTCTCAGATGATTAAGATTTTGCATTATAATGGCAAAATCACAGTATAATGAAGTAAATGATATCATACATAATGTCTCAGGCATAAATCATATGAAGAAATTTACCCAGGGTGAAATGGTGAATTGTCATGAAGTCTGTAGAAATTATAGAGTGTGGTCTGGAAAGCCCTTTGCATGTTAATTGTAGAGCAGATGAGAATTGGGATATGCCCACCAAATTTACTTAAGGAGTAAGATAAATCCAAAAGTTCAAGAAAAACAAACATAAACACACCCCACAAGAAAACTGGGACACGGCTTACCTCCTTCTGTGTGTGTGTGTGTTGTGTGCTAAGTTGCCTCAGTTGTGTCCAACTCTATGTGACCCTATGGACTGAAGCCCACTAGGCTTCTCTGTCCATGGGACTCTCCTGGCAAGAATACTGGAGTGGGTTGCTGTGCCCTCTTCCAGGGGATCTTTCTAACCCAGGGATCGAACCTGTATCACTTAGGTCTAACCTGCACTGGGAGGTAGGTTCTTTACCACTAGTGCCACCTAAGGTGGCACTTTCTCTATGGGATGGAAAAAAAAATTATTCAAATAAGTGAGTCAGGCTCAGGAAAAACAAGTCTTCTACTGCTTCATATAAAGCAATACCCACCTTTGGTTGCGGTTTGTATGGTTCATTTTGTGAATTATTCTTTTGCACTTTGCTCTTTTTTCTTTTGGGGTATTCAATCTGTCAGGTGTCTTGTGCCATAAATGTATCACTGTTTCTATCAAAGTAATAAAGGTATTTTTCCTTTTTAAAATTATTTTTTCTGAACAGCAAGGAGATGTAACTGGAGTTGGAATGTTGCCAAACCAAGGAAATTTTAATTCATCACATCATCTGAAGGGGCCATTCAGGCTTATTATATAATTTTCCCCAAAGGCCCATGTGTCTAGTCTTCTCTCTCTCTCTCTGTCTCTCTCAGACTTTTTAAAGTATTTCTTTAAATACAGGGCAGAAAGTGGCCATACCAAGAAGGAACCCCAGGTCTATTGGTCCACGGGAAGCTTGTGAATTTAAATCTCTGGGTAACATTTATATATTCCTTAAATGAATGATAATCTGATCTGACCAGTTTGACTTGTAACCACTCATGGCCTGAAGAGAGTGTTTCTAGGCAAGAAATACATAGTAGTGACACACCTCATGATGATGTGGTGTGTGTTTGTGACTGGGGTGAAAGCAGTTCTTTAAGCAGAGGAAGTGAAGTGAAAGTGTTAATCACTCAGTTGTGTCTGACTTTTTGTGACTCCTATGGACTGTAGCCTGCCAAGCTCCTCTGTCTATGGAATTCTCCAGGCAAGAATACTGGAGTGGATTGCCATTCCCTTCTCCAGGGGAAGATTCCCAATCCAGGGATTGAATCCGGGTCTCCTGCATGGCAGGCAGATTCTTCACTGTCTGATCCTCTAGGGAAACGGCCTCCTATATTAAGGTGACATAATACAGAGACCAGGATTTAGTCAGAAGATGGAACTAAGAAGAGGATATGATATGTTTACAATTCACAGGATGCCATGGCAACTAAATTCGTAAAGCACAAGAAATCACATGAAAGGAAGGATTCTGTGTGGACTGAAGAGTCAGCTGTCACAGGGAGACCACCTTATTCCTCAGCATCCCTGACACCATCTCTAGTCACTCCTCTTCTTGCTTATTCCTCTGCCCCACTGGCTTCCTTATTTGGGTTTGAACAGGTGGAACCAGCATCTTTCTAAAGTCTTTAGCAGTGGCAGCTCCCTCTACCAGACACACACTTCTCCTATCACCACGCTAGTTCCTTCTCTCTCTCTTTTGAGGAATTGGTTCAATTATTATCTTGTTTGCAGGCCTTACCTGAACACTCAGTACAAAATAACACCTACTCCCCTCTCATTTATACCTGGTTCTTTTCATAGTGTCTGTCATCTCCTGTTATATTTTACACTTATTTGAATATCATCTTTAACCACCCTTGGAATGTGGGAGTTTTGTTTATGAACACTGTTCTCTATATGTGCTCGGAGCATTGTTGGTTCTCGATAAGTATTTCTGAAATGCGTGAAAGGAGTTTTCATTAAAACTGTAAATTAAGAAGCCTTTGGAATTTGTTGGGAATGGGACAAAAATTTCTAGTCAGAGGTGAAATGAGGTATACACTCAAGTAGGATTTACCTCCATATAACAAAGTTATGACCAACCTAGATAGCATATTTAAAAGCAGAGGCATTACTTTGCCAACAAAGGTCTGTCAAGGCTATGGTTTTTCCAGTAGTCATGTATGGATGTGAGAGTTGGACTGTGAAGAAAGCTGAGCTCCAAAGAATTGATGCTTTTGAACTGTGGGGTTGGAGAAGACTCTTGAGAGTCCCTTGGACTGCAAGGAGATCCAACCAGTCCATTCTAAAGGAGATAAGTCCTGGGTGTTCTTTGGAAGGAATGATGATAAAGCTGAAACTCCAGTACTTTGGCCACCTCATGCAAAGAGTTGATTCATTGGAAAAGACTGTGATGCTGGGAGGGATTGGGGGCAGGAGGCAAAGGTGATGACAGAGGGTGAGATGGCTGGATGGCATCACTGATTCGATGGACGTGAGTTTGAGTGAACTTCGGGAGATGGTGATGGACAGGGAGGGTTGGTGTGCTGCAATTCATGGGGTTGCAAAGAGTCGGACATGACTGAGCAGCTGCGGGGGACGGCCCGTGAAGGGTTAAATCCTGGGAGCTGCTCCGCAGGTATGCGGAGCCTTAGGCGTTGACCTAAGCTCCCTGTCCCGCCACCCTCAAGAATTCTTGTAGCCCTTAAGGCTCCAGGTCATCTTGCTCCAGGATGTCTTGTTCCTGCAACATGTCCTAGAAGATAGATTATCTTATACACGTATCATAAAAGATAGATTATCTTATTGAATTCTGTACACAATGGTAGGGGTCTGGTGATTGTATTTTGAGATTAAAGAATAACCTTGTACATGTATTAAGTCACGTACTTTACCCTATAAATACCGTGGCCTAATAAAGGAAGGCATCAGACATAGTGGGTCTGATCCTCTCAACCCCATCTTTTGTCTCTCTCTCTTATTTTTCCACGCGGGGACGCTCCGTTTCTCTCCCCTTGCAGGTGCGACTCTTGCTTGTGCTGGCCGCGGCAAGCAACTGAACAGAACTAAACATATTAACATCAATTCCTTGACAGCAAAGAGAAATTAAAATAGTTCAGCTATGTGAGTTAAAATTAAAATAGTTCAGCTATGTGAGTTAGGCCGGTTTGAGTGAAAACTACTCATGTTATTTCTTTTTTCCCTCCAATAGTCACCTCCACCACATGGAATCAGGAAATGGTACACAAAGCTCGAATTTTCTTCTTCTTCTGGGACTTTCAGGGGAATCAGAACTGCAGCCCCTCATATTTGGGCTTTTCCTCTCCATGTACCTGATCACTATGTTTGGAAACCTGCTCATTATCTTGGCTGTCAGCTCAGACTCCCATCTCCACACCCCCATGTACTTCTTCCTCTCCAACCTGTCCTTTGTAGACATCTGTTTCACCTCAACAACCATCCCGAAGATGCTGTGGAACATCCAGACACAGAGCCAAGTTATCACCTATGAAGGCTGTATCACCCAGATGTATTTTTACATTCTCTTTGCAGGATTAGATGTCCTTCTCCTGACGGTGATGGCTTATGACCGGTATGTGGCCATCTGTCATCCCCTGCACTATATGGTCATCATGAGCCCCCAGCTCTGTGGACTGCTGGTTCTGATATCCTGGATAGTGAGTGTTATGTATTCCTTGTTACACAGCTTAATGGTGCTGAGACTGTCCTTTTGTACAGACTTGGAAATCCCTCACTTTTTTTGTGAAATAAAAGAGCTGGTCCAACTTGCCTATTCTGACACCTTTCTCAATAACATGATGATGCAATTTGGAGCTGGACTTCTGGGTAGTGGTACCCTGACTGGTATCCTTTACTCTTATTCCAAGATAGTGTCCTCTCTATATAGAATCTCTTCAGCTCAGGGGAGGTGGAAAGCATTTTCCACCTGTGCATCTCACCTCTCA
The DNA here is from genome assembly GCF_032405125.1 of Capricornis sumatraensis. Lineage (NCBI taxonomy): Eukaryota > Metazoa > Chordata > Mammalia > Artiodactyla > Bovidae > Capricornis > Capricornis sumatraensis. The sequence goes on from NC_091077.1 coordinate 10,393,413, forward strand.
GTGGTCTCCTTATTTTATTGTACAAGTTTAGGAGTGTACCTTAGCTCTGCTGCTACCCACAGCTCACTGTCAAGTGCTGCAGCCTCAGTGATGTACACTGTGGTCACACCCATGCTGAACCCCTTCATCTACAGTCTAAGAAATAAAGACATAAAGAGGGCTCTGAAAAGATTTTTTGGGATGGAAACTATATCAAGGTCATTTGTCCTTGGGCTAAAGAAATGCACATGATAGAAGGGTTTAAGCCTCAGGGCCACATATTATGTTTCTTTGATCAAATTGTGAAAATGGCACTTGCTCCTTCAACTTATTGTCTTCTATTTTCATTTCATTGATTTCAACTTCTCTATGCAATTTCAGCAGTTTGCTTAATTAACTTTTCTGTTCTGTCATCTATGCTTTATCCTTTGTCATTTTTATACTCTCCCAAATTGATTCACGTCCTTAAGTGAAATATATGGAAATGCCCATATATCTCATAAGACTGGGTGCATCTCCTAAGAATAATTTCTTTGTGAAATGTTATATACAGATCAAGTTTATTTCATTTTACTGAGTGAATAATCCTGAGTTCTGTTACCTTTTGGAAAAGAAAAACTACCTTGACTGCTGAATCCATCCAATGACATAATTTCATAAGAGTGTAAAGTATGAAACCTCAATTTATCACTTTCTGTTCATTATTCCTTTTGCACATCATTACCATAATTTCTCTTCCTCAAATTGTAGACTTTAACATCTAGTGTGTTTCACAACAAGGCATTCCATTTTATTTCTGTTAGGATCTTGTTCTTTATATAGCTCAGTGTGCATATTGGTTACCAGTGTGTGCTCAGTTGCTCAGTCGTGTCTGACTTTTTGCGACCCCATGGATTGTAGCCCACCAAATTCTGTGGGATTTTTCAGGCAACAATACTGGAGTGGGTTACCATTTTCTACTCCAAGGGATCTTCTCTACCTAGGGATCCAACCTGCATTTCCTCCATCTCCCGCATTGCAGACAGATTCTTTATCTGCTGAGCCACCATTATCAGAGTCACTGGAAAACCTGATCATCAATGCATGTCTCCACTGGTAGTCTATGTGAAACACCAGTTTCAATAAAGAGTTTGATGTAATAAAGTCTAGAGTCTAAGATGACCTTAACTAAAATGAAGCACATTATTTACACCAGATTTTAACTATGCAAATTATTTTTTCTGGTGTACAATTTACTTACTGATATATGTAAGATCAGTGTCCATATATAAAGGTGGTTATCATTGGCATGAAGTATTGTTTGGTGTAATTATATTTTATTTTGAATCATCTTTCTTCTTCTACTTGAAAAACTTACATTTTTGCCTATGACTATGATTCCTTTCATTGTTCTAAATGAAATATCTTCCCCATCTAAGTTTCATCATGACCACTAAAAGATGCTGAATGAGCAATATAAATATACATATCTCTTTCCAAAGTACAGCTCACTAGGGAGCTTAAATTCCTCCTGGTCCTGTGATTCAGAGTCACAGAGTTTTGAACAAACAGGCATATCCTTTTAACCTGGCATAGTTACCTATATGAAAACCTGGATGGATTCAGTTTTTAATACAGTTATATGAAATAGACTTGAATAACTGAGTAATTATAAATGCTATTCAAGTATCAGAGCAAATGTCTACAATGAGAAGCCATATATTATTATAATTTCACTCAGCTGTTCACTTGGATTATTTTATCAGTTTGTTGCATAACAAGTTGTCCTAAAAGGAAATGGTTTAACATAATGTCTTTAGTCTCAAATAGAAATACACAATAAGGATTTAATCTGAGTTCTGATAGTCTCTTCTTCATGGGTCTACTGTCAGCCGTCAGCCTCTATTTTGTGTTTTCAAGTCACCTCCATGATAGTGTGTGCAGTTGTAGTGCTATTGTGTTTTGAGCCACTTTATATCGATTTCTTCTTTTGATATAGGTAGGTTAGTCTTTAGTTTAAAAGAAAAAAACTGAGTTTATCAAATAGTAATTTCTTTATATGACTTTCACTATTCCTATATCCATATACAACACTTTGTTTTAATCCTTGATTAAAGCGATACCTCTCAATTTCAGGTGTGACTCAACTACATGGACTTTACTTATTACTCTGAACAATGCAAAACTCAAAATTTGAAATTCTAGCTAAGTCATTGAAGAGTAATTGCATACAATAAACTGCCAATTTTTAAGATCTACAATTTTCTGAATTTCATAAATTAGCAGTACACACTACATGGTTCATTTTTTAATAGTCTAAAACGTGCACAGCAAGTTTTAATTTCTTTGAAATGTTATTGTTAATACTGTAACTGACCCGAATCTCAGTTTTATTTATTTATGATGAAAATATAAGATAACACCCTATGGATGTTGTGAAAATGAATTAAATGTATAGAAATGCTTTGTAGAGTCCACAAACCATGTTCAAGCTTAGGAGTACAAGTATGTATACATGTGCCCACATCTGTATACACCTTTCTCTGAAATAAATATGCTCACACATATATGTACATGCCTACAGTTTCATTTGTAATTCCATCCCAAGTTGAAAGAAACCTTGAGAGCAAGTTAGAGGGATGGAAGTGAAAAGAACAGATGCTTGAAATAACAGAAAATAGAAAGAATTTAGAAATTTTGACAGAAAGTTTTTAAGCAGAATGTGTGCCTTTAATATTAGTAATGATTTCCTTTTCTCAACTTAAATCCTCAAAGACCTCAAAGCTAGAATCACATTTATATTTAGGCAATGAAAAGTTCTCTATAGGAGCTAATGAGAAGATCTCAAAAAGGACTCAATTTTCTCTTTCTGTTTATGTATAATTTCAACACAAAATACCTCTAGCTAAGGGTAGCTCACTGATTGAACTGAAAGGTTTAAACTCAACTCCAAGAACAACATCTGTATTAAATTGTTCTTGCTCCCACAAGAGACTCAGGTTCCATCCCCGGTTTGGGAAGACACCCTGTCAAAGGCCATGGCAACCCACTTCAGTATTCTTGCCTGGAGAATCCCATGGACAGAGTAGCCTGGTGGGCTATAGTTAATAGGGTCACAAGGAGTCAGACATGACTCAAGCAACTTACCATGCATGCATGCTCTTGTAACAAATTACCATAGTTGTGACTTAAATTGGAGAAGGAAATGGCAGCCCACTCCAGTGTTCTTGCCTGGAGAATCCCAGGGATGGCAGAGCCTGGTGGGCTGCTGTTTGTGGGGTCACACAGAGTTGCACATGACTAAAGCGACTTAGCAGCAGCAGCAGCAGTGACTTAAAACAAATACCTGTCTTACAATTAGCACACTAGTGGCTTAAAACATGTATGTATCTTAAACTTCTTCAGAAGTCTGAAGTCTCATTGAACTATAATTATGATGTCTGTAGGACTGTGATCCTCCTGGACACTCCAGAGGACAATGCGCTCCCTTCGCTGTTTTACTTCTAGTGGCTGCCAGCATTTCTTGGTTCATGGTCTTTCCTCAATCTTCAAACCTAGGTGCAGAGCACTTGAAAATATTTTACACTAATTCTCTTTCCTTTCTCTTCCACATTTAGAGGAACACTGTGATTATATTATTCTAAGCTGAATATCTATGCTAATCTGATATAAAGATCAATGATTATGCACTTTATTCCATCTGCTAATGTAATCTCAGACTTCCCTGGTAGCTCGGCTGGTAAAGAATCTGCCTGCAATGCAGGAGATCCTGGTCCAATTCCTGGGATGTGAAGATCCCCTAGAGAATGGATAGGTTATCCACTCCAGTATTTCCCTTGCTGAGATAGGATATTCAAAAGGTCTTGAGAATAGAGTGTGGTCATCTTTTGAGTATCTTATTCTGCCTACTAAATGGTCTTTTCTCAGATATATATCATTTGATGTCACTTAAAATTTCTTTAAAAAGTAATTTTAATTGGAAGATAATTGCTGTACAATATTGTGATGGTTTTTGCCATACATAAACATGAATCAGCCATAGGTATACCTGTGTCTCCCCCATCCTGAACCCTCCCCCCACTTCTCTCCCCACTCTATCCCTCTAGGTTGTCCCAGAGTCCTGGCTTTGGGTGACTTGCTTCATGAATCGACTTTGCACTGGTTATCAATTTTACAGACTGGCGAATTAAACGTAGGCGGCTGCAACTGGCACACTAAGCGTGGCCCAGAGGAGCTACCCCACGTCCGAGGTTGAGGGCAGAAGCCGGGAGGACCTCATGCCCGAACGGTGGCAGCCAAGAGGAGTTACCCCACATCCGAGGTCAGGGGCAGCTGGCGACAGTGCAAGGCTGCGACGGCACAGGAACAGCTGAGAGGAGCCACCCTGCGTCAGAGGTCAGGGGCGGCGGCCGGGAGGAGCCACCCCACACCTGAGGCCAGCGGTGGCGGCCGAGAGGAGCAACCTCTCGTTTAAGGTCAGAAAGGGCGGCGGTGAGAAGATACCCTTCATCCAAGGTAAGGAGCAGCAGCTGCGCTTTGCTGGAGCAGCCCTGAAGAGATACCCCATGCCCAAGGTAAGAGAAACCCAAAGTAAGATGGTAGGTGTTGTAAGAGGGCATCAGAGGGCAGATACACTGAAACCATACAGAAATCTAGTCAATCTAATCACACTAGGACCACAGCCTTGTCTGACTCAATGAAACAAAGCCATGCACATGGGGCAACCCAAGACCGGCGAGTCATGGTGGAGAGGTCTGACAGAATGTGGTCCACTGGAGAAGGCAATGGCAAACAACTTCAGTATTCTTGCCTTGAGAACCCCATGAACAGTATGAAAAGGCAAAATGATAGGATACTGAAAGAGGAACTCCCCAGGTCATTAGGTGTCCAATATGCTACTGGAGATCAGTGGAGAAATAACTCTAGAAAGAATGAAGGGATGGAGCCAAAGCAAAAACAATACCAAGTTGTGGATGCGACTGATGATAGAAGCAAGGTCCAATGCTGTAAAGAACAATATTGCATAGGAACCTGGAATGTCATGTCCATGAATCAAGGCAAATTGGAAGTGGTCAAACAGGAGATGGCAAGAGTGAACGTTGACATTCTAGGAATCAGTGAACTAAAATGGACTGGAAGGGTGAATTTAACTCAGATGACCATTCTATCTACTACTGTGGGCAGGAATCCCTCAGAAGAAATGGAGTACCCATCACGGTCAAGAAAAGAGTCTGAAATGCAGTTCTTGGATGCAATCTCAAAAACAACAGAATGATCTCTGTTCATTTCCAAGGCAAACCATTCAATATCACGATAATCCAAGTCTATGCCCCAACCAGTAACACTGAAGAAGCTGAAGTTGAACGGTTCTATGAAGACCTACAAGACCTTTTAGAACTAACACCCAAAAAAGATGTCCTTTTCATTATAGGGGACTGGAATGCAAAAGTAGGAAGTCAAGAAACACCTGGAGTAACAGACAAATTTGGCCTTGGAATGCAGATGAAGCAGGGCAAAGACTAATAGAGTTTTGCCAAGAAAATGCACTGGTCATAGCAAGCACCCACTTTCAACAACACAGGAGAAGACTGTACACATGGACATCACCATATGGTCAACACCAAAATAAGATTGATTATATTCTTTGTAGCCAAAGATGGAGAAGCTCTATACAGTCAGCAAAAACAAGACCAGGAGCTGACTGTGGCTCAGATAATGAACTCCTTATTGCCAAATTCAGACTTAAATTGAAGAAAGTAGGGAAAACCTCTAGACCATTCAGGTATGACCTAAATCAAATCCCTTATGATTATACAGTGGAAGTGAGAAATAGATTTAAGGGCCTATATTTGATAGATAGAGTGCCTGATGAACTATGGAATAAGGTTCGTGACATTGTAGAGGAGACAGGGATCAAGACTATCTCCATGGAAAAGAAATGGAAAAAAGCAAAATGGCTTTCTGGGGAGGCCTTACAAATAGCTGTGAAAAGAAGAGAAGTGAAAAATAAAGGAGAAAAGGAAAGATATAAGCATCTGAATGCAGAGTTCCAAAGAAGAGCAAGAAGAGATAAGAAAGTCTTTTTCTGAAATCAATGCAAAGAAATAGAGGGAAACAACAGAATGGGAAAGACTAGAGATCTATTCAAGAAAATTAGAGATATCAAGGGAACATTTCATGCAAAGACGTGCTCAATAAAGGACAGAAATGGTCTGGACCTAACAGAAGCAGAAGATATTAAGAAGAGATGGCAAGAATACACAGAAAAACTGTACAAAAAGGATCTTCATGACCTGGATAATAACGATGGTGTGATCTCTCATCTAGAGCCAGACATCCTGGAATGTGAAGTCAAGTGGGCCTTAGAAAGCATCACTACGAACAAAGCTAGTGGAGGTAATGGCATTCCAGTTGAGCTACTTCAAATCCTGAAAGATGATGCTGTGAAAGTGCTGCACTCAATATGCCAGCAAATGTGGAAAACTCAGCAGCGGCCACAGGAGTGAAAAAAGTCACTTTTCATTCCAATCTCAAAGAAAGGCAATGCAAAAGAATGCTCAAACTACTGCACAATTGCACTCATCTCACATGCTAGTAGGTAGTGCTTAAAATTCTTCAAACCAGGCTTCAGCAATAAGTGAACCGTGAACTTCCCAGTGTTCAAGCTGGTTTTAGAAAAGACAGAGGAACCAGAGTACAAATTGCCAACACCTGCTGGATCATGGAAAAAGCAAGAGAGTTCCAGAAAAACATCTATTTCTGCTTTATTGACTATGCCAAAGCCTTTGACTGTGTGGATCACAATAAACTGTGGAAAATTCTGAGGGAGATGGGAGTACCAGACCACCTGACCTGCCTCTTGAGAAATCTGTATGCAGGTCAGGAAGCAACAGTTAGAACTGGACATGGAACAACAGACTGGTTCCAAATAGGGAAAGGAGTCCGTCAAGGCTATATATTGTCAGGCTGCTTATTTAACTTCTATGCAGAGTACATCATGAGAAATGCTAAACTGAAAGAAACAAGCTGGAATCAAGATTGCTAGGAGAAATATCAATAACCTCAGATATGCAGATGACAGCACCCTTATGGCAGAAAGTGAAGAGGAACTAAAAAGCCTCTTGATGAAAGTGAAAGAGGAGTGTGAGAAAGTTGGCTTAAAGCTCAACATTCAGAAAACGAAGATCATGGCATCCGGTCCCATCACTTCATGGGAAATAGATGGGGAAACAGTGGAAACCATCAGACTTTATTTTTCTGGGTTCCAAAATCACTGCAGATGGTGACTGCAGCCATGAAATTAAAAAACGCTTACTCCTTGGTAGAAAACTTATGACCAACCTAGATAGCATATTCAAAAGCAGAGATATTACTTTGCCGACTAGGGTCCGTCTAGTCAAGGCTATGGTTTTTCCCATGGTCGTGTATAGATGTGAGAGTTGGACTGTGAAAAAGGCTGAGCACCGAAGAATTGATGCGTTTGAACTGTGGTGTTGGAGAAGACTCGAGAGTCCCTTGGAGTGCAAGGAGATCCAACCAGTCCATTCTGAAGGAAATCATCCCTGGGATTTCTTTGGAAGGAATGATGCTAAAGCGGAAACTCCTGTACTTTGGCCACCTCATGCGAAGAGTTGAGTCATTGGAAAAGACTCTGATGCTGGGAGGGATTGGGGGCAGGAGGAGAAGGGGACGACAGAGGATGAGATGGCTGGATGGCATCACTGACTTGATGGACGTGAGTCTGAGTGAACTCCGGGAGTTGGTGATGGACGAGAAGGCCTGGCGTGCTGCGATTCATGGGGTCGCAAAGAGTCGGCCATGACTGAGCCACTGAACTGAACTGAACTGAACTGCATGTACATATTCCCATGGTAGTCTGTCAGATCATCCCACTCTTGCCTTTGAGAGGGCAACAGGCAGGAAGGCCAGGGGTCTCCAAACGGTGGAAATAGGCTGCAAGTGTAAAACATTTTTTCTCTCTCCCTTAGGTGGCAGGACGAAACAAACAAAGTGTCAGATTTTTTTCTCTTAAAATTCTGTGTTGCCGTGATGACACCTGGTTCCACCTGAACTTAGCTTTTCTCAAACCTTGAGCTAACCAATGCGTTTTTCTTATGGAAATGTTTTTCTTAAGCCAAGTTAGTGAAGCTATGTATTTGTTTTGGAATTTGCCTTTCTTCAAGATGGTTCCACCTAAAGACTAACTTTTTTCCTTTTCTGAAACCTTGGGCTGATAATAGCTCAACAAACCAGTATTTATATTTATTCTTTTATTGCTGGAGGATGACACACTTGTTACCATCCTATCACAAAAATGCAAATTGTGGGAGAGGGGCCTGGTGAAACTCCAGCAGCATTGAGATGTCTCTCTTATCTGATTAATAGCTTTCAAACAGACATAAAACAGGTTGCTAAAACTAGCGGGGTGGGGAGGGGGCACTCTCCATCCCCCTTCTGATGTCTAGGTCAGAAGCTTTCTCTGTCCCTTTTCATAATTTAATAAAACTCTGCTATACTAAAGCTCTTGGGTGATCAAGCTTGGTCCCCGGTCCTGAAGTTAAATCTTCAGCAATCATGAATCCAACACCATTCATCATAAGCTATTACCTTCTCCCAGTAAAAGAATCAAATAGAATTTACCACTGCTTACAAAGTGAGTGAAATGTATCGTTGAAAATTACATACATGGAAGATTCTTGATGAAGACCTAAAACTGTTTACACCTGAATCTAACAGAATCATTTTCTTGGCATACCCCGACAAGGACCTGCAGCATTCAGAACATGTAGGATATTGTTAGAAATGCAGAATACCTGGTAGCTTGAATCAGACCTGCTGAATCCTAATTTGCATTTGGACTATAGGTCTCGGTAATGTTTAAGAATAATCACGGGGATGATCCGGAGGGATGGTATGGGGTGGGAGGTGGGAGGGGGGTTCATGTTTGGGAGCTCATGTACACCCGTGGCGGATTCATGTCAATGTATGCCAAAACCAAATCAGTATTGTAAAGTAAAATAAAGTAAAAATAACATTAAAAAAAAAGAATAATCAATTTAGAAAAGTGCTAGACTAGAATAAATTTTAAACCTTTTCACTGATGGTATTTGAGGTAGTATAATTATAAGTATTGGGTACTGTCCTATGCATTACATGTGTAGGATCCCTTAGGCCCTAAAAAATATCACCAGCTGCAAAGTCATCTCTGATTGAGAATCACTGTCACAGAACTTGTGAACTAAAAGCATTCTGACAAGACTCCCAGTCAAGACTCCATCCCTTTCTTGGTTTATAGCTTTGGGCAGAGCATTAAACCCCTCTGTGTGTCATTTCTATCATGGAGAATGAAGTATTAATATATAAGAAGACTACATCACACCACAGAAAGAAAGAAAAAAAGAAAGAAAGAAAGAGAAGTCGCTCAGTCATGTCCAACTCTTTGCAACCCCATGGACTGTAGCCCACCAGGCTCCTCTGTCCATGAAATTTTCCAGGCATGAACCTAGGTTAAAATTAAAGCAGACAGTCCCTATAATGTGCTAAGTTAGGCTACAGTGTACAAAAATATCTAAATTTGTCTCATAATTAAAAACATTCATAATGAAGTACTAAAGGACAGCTCATAACTTCTGATATAAGCATAAATATCCTAATTGAGTTGGCCAAAATGTTGCAGAGCCAAGGAGTGTAATTCCCAAGGTTTTATATTAAGGGGCAAAGTTATACTAATAAAATATTTTTTAGAAATATCAGGAGTTATGTACTCACCATTAGTGAAAACTTGGTAGATCTGAGGGACTTAATCAAGTGAGAATTCTTAACCTAGACTTTGATGAAACTTTAGCTTGGACTGGGATAAATTGCAGGGATGGTTTAGACCTCTGGACACAGGAGAATTAAGGGGGAAGGAGTAATAAAAACAGAATTCACCTGCCTTGTAAACTGGTCTCTTAGGAACAAAGAATGAAATGGAAAATTTTCCTTTCTGTCCAGACCCCTGTCCCCCAGGGAAATCAGGTACAGAGTATGGGTGTTACAGCAAAAAGATGCCTACTGAGAAGCTAAGTGAGCTATAAAATCTCTCTGCTATGGGCCCCTCAGCCTGAGAAATCTTGGATGCCACAGAACATGTTTCCTTTTGAAAGATTGTTGCTGAGCCACAAAAGACGCCAGGATTCTTGGCCTCCAGAGGAGAAGAATTCAATCCAGGGCCAGAGATGAGACTTGATCACTCAGAGCTTTTGTGTAATAAAGTTTTATTAAAATATAAAAGAGACAGAGAAAGCTTTTGACATAGACATCAGAAGGGGGCAGAAAGAGTGCCCCCTTGCTAGTGTTAGCAATGGGGTTATATACTTTTTATGTAGTTATTACAGTGAATCAAAAGAATGTCTAGAGGTTGTAAAGACCTTACTAGACCCACTCCCATAATCTACATTTTAAGATAACAGGATTAGTCAGAAGACTTTTTCCAGAAACTGTCCTCAAGCAGGATCAGAGAAGGCAATGGCAACCTACTCCGGTACTCTCGCCTGGAAAATCCCATGGACAGAAGAGCCTGGTAGGCTGCAGTCCATGGGATCACAAAGAGTCGGACACTTACTGAGCGACTTCACTTTCACTTTTCACTTTTATGCATTGGAGAAGGAAATGGCAACTCGCTCCAGTGTTCTTGCCTGGAGAATCCCAGGGATGGGGGAGCCTGGTGGGCTGCCATCTGTGGGGTCGCACAGAGTCGACAAGACTGAAGTGACTTAGCAGCAGCAGTCCTCAAGCAGGATACATTATTGTTATAGAGTCCTAAGGAATGTAGAGGGAAAAAAAACTTTGTCCTTTCTTCCTCCTTGAGAATTCCAAACCCTTCTCTCCTTGGGGACCCCTGGACTTATCAACCTGCCTAGGAATTGACTCTCTCACTTTGAAAATCTGAGTCTGACTGACTGGGAAATCAGTCCTTCACGCCCTGCAGCTGTCTCGTGGGGACAGAGCTTCAGTCTCTATTATCAACCCTCCAGGAGGCATTTGAACTTCCACACAAAGACCTTTCTTTCAGTTCCCATCTAGGTGAGTCTGAGAGCCCAGTAGACACTGTGGGAGAGAAATACAATGCAAACCTTGAACATGTATCTGAAGTCACCTGTGATTCAGCCCAGCCTGGCAAAGATACCAGAAATTACTGTGGTAGTTTGCTACCATGATTATTGTGTGTATATGTTCAGTCATTCAGTCATGTGTGACTCTTTGCAATCCCAAGGACTGTAGCCTGCTAGGCTCCTCTGTCCATGGAATTTTTCAGGCAAGAATACTGGAGTGGATTGCCATTTCCTACTTCAGGGGATCTTCCCAACCCAGGGATTGAACCCAAGTCTCTTGCATCTCCTTCATTGGCAGGTGGATTATTTATCACTAGCACCACTTGGGAAGCCCTAATTCATAAATAAATGTATCTACTTAGGACTAAAAGAGGAGCAAGGGCTTCACAGGTGTCACTATTGGCAAAGAACCTGCTTGTCAATGCAGGAGACATAAGACACATGGGTTTGATCCCTGAGTCAGGAAGATGCCCTAGAGGAGGGCATGCAACCCACCTCAGGATTCTTGCCTGGAGAATCCCATGGACAGAGGAGCCTGATGGGCTACTGTTCTTAGGGTCAACAGAGTCAGACATGACTGAGCGACTGAGCAGGCATGAAAAAGAGAAGCAAACCTTGACCTCAGTAAGGTAAGGCTCAGTGTTGCCAATTAAATGTTAAAAATGGAAGTCCAAGTAAAAGAGAGAATGGGAGGCATAAAGTGTTTCCAGTAAAATTTGAACATAAGCCTTATGACATGCTAAGTAACAAGAGTAGAGAAATAGGTTATTAGATGTTGACAGATGTACTGTGAAGTAAGGATTTTTTTTTAAGATGGATCATATTTGACTGGTTCTATATTAATGAGTAAAATCTGGACCAAGGGCTTCACGAAAATACATCCTTGCAAACATATGTATACAATGGCTGATTCATGTTGATGTAGGGTAGAAGCCAATATAATAGTGGAAAGCAATTATTCTCCAATTAAAAATAAATGAATTTTAAAAAATTCTTGAAAGGTAGTGACTTCTCTTTGCTGGGATGCTTAGTCACTCAGTCCTGTCTGACTCTTTGTAACCCCATGGACTGTATCCTGTCATCTCCTCTTGTCCATGGGATTCTCCAGGCAAGAATACTGGAGTGGTCTCCCATTTCCTCCTCCATGGGACAATTCCTACCCAGGGATCAAAGCTACATATCCTGTCTCCTGCATTGCATGCAGCTTCCCTACCCACTGGGCAATGGGAAAGCCCTTTGCTGGATAGTTATATATGCTTACATATATATAAAATGTTGGACACAACTGAGTGACTGAGTGCACGCGTGCGCGTGCACACACATATACATATATAATATATATTTATCTTTGTGTTACACAATTACTCTGTTAATCAAAAATTGTCAGTGAGAACCCTCTGTATGCTGCAGTTGAAGTGCTTTTATTACTGTCTTTGCTCACATTTTTCAAAATGAATTGGAGGTTTTATTTTCTTTCCACAAAATGCTTGCCATTTAATTGTTTTATGTATGTATAGATATATTTGTGAGAATTTTTGGTAGTTTATAAAATGTATGTGGTCAGTCAGTCATATGGTGTTCTCTCCATTGTTTTTACATTTTTATTAATTGAAAGAATTGAGCTGTTACTGCAATATTCTTCATTTGACAATACTTGTTTAAAAAAAATGACAGTGAATGTTTTCCTGCATAAATTTTTGTGCTAATTAATCACCTATTATGAGCTTCCTAGGTGAAGATAGTGGTAAAGAACCCGCTGCTAGTACAGGAGAGATGAGAGACACAGGTTGGATCCCAGGGACTGGAAGATCCCCTGGAGGAGGTCATGCAACCCACTCCAGTATTCATTCCTGGAGAATCCCATGGACAGAGGAGCCTAGTGAGCTGTGGTCCATAGGGTTACAAAGAGTCAGACACGACTGCAGCAACTTACCACACACACACACACACACACACACACACACACACACACACACCTATTAAACATATTTCTAACTTTTACTCTCTTCTTCCTTATTGTTCTTTTTAATCCTTTTTGGTTAAATGTATTTCTAAAAGTTGTATTACCTTTGGACACCATATAAAAATCATTTTTTAAAAACCATTTGATTAAACGTCACCTTTGTCTTTCATGAACATATTTGAATCCATGTATATTTAAGAAAAAAAAATTAACTTGAATACTACTTCCTCCTTGCATTTTAAAATATCTTCTCATATTCTTTTATTTCCAAGTCTTTGGCAGTTTAACTTTGAATTAGTGGCTAATGTTGGTATCATTAAATTATTACTGTTCACATCTTTCTGAAACTTAAAGATACTCATTCAATCTTGTTGCATTCAGTTACTTTAAAGCCACTACCACATAACCTAGTTTTATTCCCAGTAACATTGTCCCATATATGCTTGGTTTCTTTTAAACTTTTCTTTCTGCATGAGGTTCAGTTCAGTTTAGTTCATTTCAGTTCAGTCGCTCAGTCATGTCCCACTCTTTGCAACCCCATGAATCGCAGCACGCCAGGCCTTCTTGTCCATCACCAACTCCCGGAGTTCACTCAGACTCACATCCATCGAGTCAGTGATGCCATCCTGCCATCTCATTCTCTGTCGTCCCCTTCTCCTCCTGCCCCCAATCCCTCCCAGCATCAGAGTCTTTTCCAATGAGTCAACTCTTAGCATGAGGTGGCCAAAGTACTGATACCTAATTCATACACTTTTGTACAAATGCATGAATAGAATCCTATGCACATCACAGATTTGCTTGATGATTCAGTGCAGTGTTTTTTTTTTTTTTGTTTGTTTGTTTTCTACGTGTGTTGCCTTTTTCTTGTTGGTCAATAATATCCCAGGACTTTCTACCAGCCAGCTAGTATTCAATGTAATATGGGTTCATTATTTCAATAGCTGTTTAGTATTTCATAAGGTGCTGTGCTACTCACACTGCAGATGGTCTTTCCTAATATTTCTCTTTGAGTTGCTATTATATCATTCCTGCAAAAATATTTGAGGTTGTTAAAGTTAAACTGTTCTAAGCAGGAGCAACTTTGTTTCCTCAGAAATACTGAAAAATGCTTGTAGAAATATCTGTCTGTTATTCCAGGAACTGTGGGTGGAGATCAGGGATGCTCTAGACATCCTACAAGGCACAGGACAGACCCCACCACAGAAAACAACCTGCCTGAGAATGTCAATAGTGCTGAGACTGAGAAGCCTTCAGTTAAGGAACTGGATTTTTAATATCTATACCATTGTTCAGATGGTTTTCCTAACAGGGTAACATTTTAAATTTCTGTCTGCAAACAGATAATGCACCTTTGATACCTGTTTCAAAGTACCACTATAAACTGTGTGACAACTCTAAATAATTTCCCAGACTGATGGTTGTGAAAAAGTGTTCTTTTCTTAACTGTTACTGAGTTTGATAAAAAATTAATAGCTTGAATTGTCATTTTAATGTGTCTATTTTTATTATATGCCCGCATAATATATGCCTCTTAATCTACCGTTATCAACTTTTGAAATCATTTTTTAAAATAGTTGTTTCCATTGTGTATATGTACTACAGCTTTCTTATCCATTCATCTGCTGATGGACCAAAAAAAAAAAAAAAGTCAGTTTAGTGGGGGGAAAAAAAAAAAGAATAGCTGTTTCTCAGTTGAACTTTTGGGGACTGTTTTGCCATTAAAATCATTTTGCTTGGTTAAATACATCTGTCTTCTGTTGGGTTTCTTGCTTTAAGATAGTTTGGCACACTTGTGGATTTTACTGTGTAACTGTCCAGGTATTCACCAAAAAATGATTGGTTTTCATATTGCATAGATTACCCCTCTGATTTATTCTATAATCTAATCTTCCCAAATTGAAGTGCAATCTTATATGTATTTAATGAAACCTATAGTAGAGACATAATTCTTGATTCATTCCATGTACAATAACCGAGAATCTAATATGTGCCATAATTTTCAGGAACATTATATATTATATTCATGTTTACACATTTCCCAACTTAATTACTAGTTCATTGGATATTATTAAATCATTACTATTTTAATATTGTTCGAGTTAGTGTGTGATGCTCCATTCAATGTTTTAAAAATACAGTTTCTTTGCAACTAATTTATTTAATTATTTTTCCTTCAATTCTCTTTATTTAACAAAATATGTTTCTGTATGCCTGAGTGCATGCTAAGTCGCTTCAATCATGTCTGACTCTTTGCGACTCTATGGACTGTAGCCCACCAGGCTCCTCTGTCCATGGGATTCTCCAGGCAAGAATCCTAGAGTGGGTTGCATGCCCTCCTCCAGGGGATCTTCCTGACCCAGGAATTGAACCTGTGTCTCGTGTCTCCTGCATTGGCAGGCAGGTACTTTACCACTAGCGCCACCTGGTAAGCCTGTGTTTCTATATAAGTGCACACGTATTCACATATCTTTCTGAAAATGACCAGAGCAGTTGAAGTCTCTGATGCTTAGGATTTTGCATTATCATGGTGAAGTAATAGTACAATGAAATAATTATTTATATAATATAATGTCTTTAGGCATGAATATTATGAAGAAAATTTTTCAGGGCAAAAGGATGGATTGACATGGTGTCTGTAGAATTTACAGAGTATAGTTTGAAAAGCCCTTTGTGTGATGAACAAAGGCCAGAAATAGCACTGGGGTATGCTCATCAGATTTATTTTAAAAATATGATAATTCATAAAGTCCAAGAATAACAAACACAAGATGCCCTATAATAAAACTGGGAAAGAGCTTGTCTCATTCCCTATAGGACAGTAAAAAACTGGTCAAATAAATGGAAAAGATTCAGGAAAAATGTCTTCTACTGTTTTTTATAAAACATGTTCAACTGTTACTATTTTCATTTGTATATTCATTTTTGTTGGTTTATTTACTTTGCCCATTTTTCTTTTGGGGTAGTCAGATATGTCAGGTTTCTTTCATTACAAAAGTATAACTGTTCTGTCAAGGTAAACATGTATTTTTCTTTTTGAAAATTATTTTTCCTGAGTGTCAAGCAGAGATAACCAGAATTGGAATGTTGCCAAACAAAGGAAACTCTAATTTATCACATAGTCTCAGGGGCCATTAGAGTTTGTTAAATCTTCTACCCTCTAATGTCTGTTTCATTTTCCTCTCCTCACTCTCCCCCAGCCTCTCTTTCACACACACACACACACACACACACACACACACATACTTTTCATATTTCTTATAATACAGAGCAGAAAGTGATCATAAAAACGAACCCTAAGTTTATTGGCCTATAGGCAGTCTATGAACTGGAATTTCTGGGTACTATTTATACATTTTGTAGGAGAAAGATGATCTGATCTGATCAGCTTGAGTTATTATGGTATATGGTGTGAGAAGGGTGGTTCTGGGTGTGAAATGTGTGGTAAGAACATAGCCCAGGAGGACATGGTGTGAGGATGATGATGATGATGATGATGATGTGTGTGTGTGTGTGTGTGTGTGTGTGAGCGTGTGAGCGTGTGTGTGCTTATGCCTTGTGGAATGAGAGCAGTTCTTAAAGCAGAGGCACCTGGATTCATATATTAAGGTGCCCTATATCACAGAGCCCAGAACTCAGTCAGCAGAAGGTACTAAGGATGGAAGATGCTTTAATTCACAGGATGCATTTGCAACTAAATTCATAAAGTGCAAGGAACAAGCATTTTCCTTAGGTCCTTTGTAGCAGCCATTCTCTCTCCAGGCACATATTTCTCTTGATATCATACTAGATCCTTTTCTCCCTTTCTTGAGCTTTCTGTTCAATTATCACCTTGTTTGCTGGCCTTACCTGAACACGCAGTACATGAAAACACCTCCTCAGTTCAGTCGCTCAGTTGTGTGCGACTCTTTGCGACCCCATGAATCGCAGCACACCCGGCCTCCCTGTCCATCACCAACACCCGGAGTTCACTCAGACTCACGTCCATCGAGTCAGTGATGCCATCCAGCCATCTCATCCTCTGTCATCCCCTTCTCCTCCTGCCCCCAATCCCTCCCACCATCAGAGTCTTTTCCAATGAGTCAACTCTTTGCATGAGGTGGCCAAAGTACTGGAGTTTCAGCTTTAGCATCATTCCTTCCAAAGAACACCCACTGTTGATCTCCTTTAGAATGGACTGGTTGGATCTTCTTGCAGTCCAAGGGACTCTCAAGAGACTTCTCCAACACCACAGTTCAAAAGCATCAATTCTTCGTCACTCAGCTTTCTTCACATATCTAGCTATGTTTTCTTCATACCAACTGTAATCACTTGACATATTATATAATATTTTATTTGCACATCATCTTTCACCATCACTGGATTGTGAAAACTTCCTTTTTTTAGCATCATATACTTGTTACTTATATTTGTTTAGAGGGACTTCCCAGATGGCTCAGTGGTAAAGAATCTGCCTAACAATGCAGAAGAGGCAGGTTAGATCCCTGGGTTGAGAAGATCATCTGGAGAAGGAAATGGCAACCCACTCCAGTATTCTTGCCTGGGAAATCCCTTGGACAGAGGAGCCTGGCCAGCTATAGTCCGGGGGTGGGGGGCAGTCTCAAAAGTGTCAGACACAGCTTAGTGATTAAACAGAAATATATGTTTTGAACATGGTTGACACTCAATATATATTCTTCAAATGTATGAAAGTATTTCTCATTACAACTGTAGAATGCATATTTCTTTGGGAATATGCTGAGAGCGGGACTAAAATGCCTAAGTAGAGATGAAACAGAATTTTTCTAAACACAAGATACTAAAAATATTTTATTGACAGCAAAATAGAAATTTTACTATTTCATCTATGAGGGTTATGCCAATTTTTGTGAAACTTAGTCATGTTATTTTCATTTTCTTGGTAGTCACCTCCACCACATGGAACCAGGTAATAATAGACAATTTTCTAAATTTTTTCTTCTGGGATTCTCAGACGATCCAGAATTGCAGCCTCTCATCTTTGGGCTTTTCCTCTCCATGTACTTGATCACTGTGTTTGGAAACCTGCTCATTATCCTGGTCACCATCTCTGACTCCAATATCCACACACCCACGTACTTCTTCCTCTCAAACCTGTCCTTTGTAGACATCTGCTTCGCTTCCACCACCGTCCCAAAGATGCTGCGGAATATTCAGACCCAGAGCAAAGTCATCACCTAAGAAGGCTGTATCATCCAGATGTATTTTTACATTCTCTTTGCAGAATTAGATGATATTCTCTTGACAGTGATGGCCTATGGTCGGTATGTGGCCATCTGCCACCCTTGCATTACACGGTCATCATGAGCCTCTGGCTCTGTGGACTGCTGGTTCTGATATCCTGGGTGCTGATTGCCTTGTATTCCTTGCTACACAGCTTAATGGTGTTCGATTGTCCTTCTGTCCAGTTGTGCAAATCCCCTACTTTTTCTGTGATCTCAGTCAGGTGGTACAACTTGCCAGTTTTGACAACTTTCTTAATAACATAGTGATGTATTTTGCAGCTGTCCTGATGGGTGGTGGTCCTTTTGCTGGTATCCTTTACTCTTACTCTAAAATAGTTTCCTGCACGTGTAAAATATCATCAGCTCAGGGGACGAATAAAGCATTTTCTGTGTGTCCCACCTCTTGGTTGACTCCCTATTTTATTTTACAGCCTTAGGAGTGTTCCTTAGCTCTGGTGCTACCCACACCTCACATTCAAGTACAATCGCCTTGGTGATGTACACTGTGGTCACACCCGTGCTGAACCCTATCATCTACAGTCTGAGAAACCAAGATAAAAAAGAGGCTCTAAAGAGATTATATTTGATGCCTAGCATAAAAGACCAATTATATTAGTGCTCTGGATTGTATAACTCAAAGAATTAGAATCAGAAGTTGTTCTTTGATCACAGTGAAATAAAATTTGCTCCTTGCACTTATTTCCTGAGATTTCCATTTTTCTTTTCTGCTTTGAATTCAGCATCTTTATACAATTTTAGGAACTCTCTTATTAAGCTTTATCCTTAGTCTTATATATAGACATTAAAAATTTTTTCCTACTCCACCATTTTTCTACCTTTGGATCAAAAATGTTTGGAAATTCCATTTTTTTTGAAGGAATGTCATAGATTTATGAAGAATTTATTAGGAGTAAAGTCTTTTTATTAAAACATTTCACCTGTTGTTGTTCAGTTGCCCGATCATGTCCAACCCTTTGTGACTCCATGGATTGCAGCACGCCAGGCCTGCCTGTCCCTCATCATCTCCCAGAGCTTGCCGAAGTTCATGTTCATTGCACTGGTGATGCCATTCAGCCGTCACATCCTCTGATGCCCTCTTCTCCTTCTGTCCTCAATCTTTCCCAGCAGCAGGGACTATTCCAATGAATCATCTGTTTGTGTCAGGTGACCAAAATCCTGGAACTTCAGCTTCAGCATCAGTCTTTCCAGTGAATATTCAGGGTTGATGTCCCTTAAGACTGACTGGTTTGATCTCCTTGCTGTCTAAGGGACTATCAGGAGTCTTCTCCAGCAGCACAGTTTGAAGGCATCAGTTATTCCACATTCTGCCTCTCACAACCATATGTGACCACTGGGAAGACCATAGCCTTGACTATAAGGACCTTTGTTGGCAGAGTAATGTCTCTGCTTTTCAATACACTGTCTAGGTTTGTCATTGGTTTCCTGCCAAGAAGCAATCGTCTTCTGAATCCATGGCTACAGTCACTGTCCACAGTGATTTTGGAGATCAAGAGGAAGAATCTGTCACTGCTTCCACCTTTTCCCCTTCTACTTGTCATGAATTAATGGGGCTGGGTGTCATGATGTTAGTTTTTTTCCAATATTTAGTTTTAAGCTGGCTCTTTAGGAGAGCATTTAATCTACTGGCTGCTTTAAAGAGGATTTTGGTAGGTATTACTTATTGCCCATTTGTTAACTTGTTTTCTGATTGTGTAGTTCTTTGTTTTTCTTTTTTCTTTGCGTTTCTTCTCTTATGATTTAATGATTTTATTTAGTGATATGCTTGTGTTATTTTTCCTTTAGTTTTTGCTTATCTAGTGTAAATTTTTCATGTATGGTAAACAAAGTGTCTTCATATTGTCACGCGAGTGTATGTTCCTCAATTCTTTGTCTCATCACAACAAATATTTGGAGTGACAGACATTAAAGCCCCCTTGGCGTGTCACAGCTCTCAGGTCTTGGATAGACCGTGTTATAGCTCTCAGGTCTCGAATGGACCATGTTATAGCTCTTAGACAAATCAGTGTTACAGCTCTATTTTATTTAGAAGATAGTAGGAAAATCCATCTTTGAGGCGTGAGGGCACGTCGATCTAAAGACACGAGGAGAAGAGCACCCCAGTGCGCAGGAGAGAGAGAGAGAGCTTGCTTTGGCTCCTCTGTTTATCTGTTTATCTCTCCCTGGGCCTGTCCTGTGTAAATTGGGCCAGCCAGGAGTGTTGTTTGTTTTACCTGAGATCCTCACTCTGGTCCTCAGACCTTCTTTTGTGTCGTTTTCATGGGCTTTTCCCTTCCTTGTCTTATAGCCACTGCCATCCTGGACTCCTTTTCCCTGTTCTACCTACCTAACATTCCCCCCTCAAGAGATGGGAGGCCCAATTCTTTGGGAATAGGGGTGTCGAGGTCTTTCTGGCTACTTCCTGCTGAATTGGGATGGCGAGGGGGTATTGGGCCTCCCGCTCTTGTTAGTCTCAAGCCTCAGAGTCCTTATAGTGGTGTCCATCTAAGAGTGTGTGATATTTTCATGGTCGGCTGTAGTTTTACACCTTTGTTGAACTGGCACTGTATGTTGTAGCTTTTTGACCTGGGCAGAGACAAAACAAGTTAGACAATTGACAGTACATGGAATAATCATAAACATCATCAATATAGCATGACAAGGACTAGTAGGGGCATTAGTCAATTTTAAATTCACATCGCCAGGATGGCTCAAGTCCCTGCTTGTTCAAGGATCAGAAGATCTAGCTCCTGTCTGTTTTGGAGTACAATCTCTATCAAGCTGTGTTGGTTCTCTGCAATCAGGCAGACAGGACATGCTTCCTGGTTTTCAAGTCATAAATCTGGCTACCTGAGAACTTAAGCAGCCTAACCCAGACCCAAGAGACTGCCACATATTTTTTCCTAGGTTGACTAATACATTTAAAATTGATTGATTTAATATATGAAAAGATTGGTGTCTGCTGACTCAGTGATACAAGCATCACTGTTGACAAATAAGTGATGGGAATGGAATTCCAGTCGGATGAGAATGAAGAAGGAATGGAAGGAATAAACTGGATCTGGTAAAAGCAGAACATATCTGAGGAGTTTTGCAGTTCATGGGAGTAGGAAAGCAGAGTATTAGGATTGGAGGTGTGAACATTGAAGGGAGGGTATTCAAAAATTTGTTCAGGCTCAGTGTTTCAACATGTCCTATATTTATGAGAAGAATCCAGACCCATGGAGGTAGATGCTATGTTGCAACTGCAGTATTTAGGACACATATTTCACAGTATTGCCTACCACCTTGATATTCCCATGAAAAAGAGCATTGTATAAATATGCACAAAGAGGTATGACAAAGAGTATTACTTGGTAATTTTTTCATTACAGGATGGCTAAGCGTTCCCTGGTGGCACAGTGGTAAAGAATCTGCTTGCCAATGCAGGAGACGTGGGTTCCATCCCTGGTCCAGGAAGATCCCTTGGAATATGGAATGGCAACACACTCCAGTATTCTTGCCTGGAGATTCTCATGGACAGAGGAGCCTGGTGGGCTACAGTACATGGAGTTGCAAAAGAGTTGGACACGATTTAGCAACAGAACAACACCACCAAAATACATGTTTGGTTTGTTAGCCATTCACTTTCTATATGCAAATTGTCTTTGCAAGAATTTTGCTTTGTGTCTTGGAATCTGAGTGTCTTTTTTTTTTTTTTTGCATTCTTTCAAAAGTTAGGACTTTCTTCATCAAGTTTGTAGTTTGCCATTTAATTCTTCTATGTATGTGTAGTTCCATTAATGGAATTGTGTGAGAGTTTATAAATTGTGTTTAATCAAATCTATCAGTTGGACACATTGTGTGTTCCCTTTATTACTTTTAAACATGGAATTTCTTCTGCATCTTTAGTAGTAAGGAATAGATATTATGCATATTGCTATCTTATTTCATATCCAACTATCCTAATTTGTATTATTTTGTTTTTGTGACTAAACCCATTTTTGAAAAGTAACTAACTATCTTTTCTCAAGTTGTGGAACAAATTGTTTTGCATTTAACTAGAGATATTTTATGGGGCTTCCCTGATAGCTCAGCTGGTAAAGAATCCACCTGCAATGCTGGAGACCTGGGTTTGATCCCTGGTTTGGGAAGATCCCCTGGTGAAGGGAAAGGCTACCCACTCCAGTATTTTGGCCTAGAGAATTCCATGGATGATATAGTCCATGGGATCACAAAGAGTTGGACATGACTGAATGACTTTCACTCACTCACATTCTGCCTGCTACCAATCCTTCTTAATATATATTTTATTTCAGATTACTCAAGAGCTATTATATTTCAGTGATCTAATACATAATTTATCATGACCTATAAAGTGAATAAAAAAAAAAATCTTTCAAAGTTACATAAAGATCCTCGGTGGAGGAGACTGAAACCGTATATACCTGACTCTAACGCAGGACTACTGTCTTGTTACTCAAACTGTGATCCACAGACCAAGACCTACACGTTCATCAATACCTAAGAACTTGTTTGAAAGGCAGTTCCTGTGTCTGCTAGAGACCCAATGAGACATACTTTGTATTTCAACCACAAACTTTGATGATTTGTATGCATAATGAGCTTATTGGAGCTCTGGTCTAGAATAGGTTTTCTTACTCTTGGCATTTAGGGCAGGAACATTACTTCTATTGGGTTCTGTCTTGTGGAATATAAATTAGTAGTATCTTTCTCAGTTCAGTTCAGTTCAGTTCAGTCACTCAGTCGTGTCTGACTCTTTGTGACCCCATGAATCACAGCATGCCAGGCCTCCCTGTCCATCACCAACTCCCGGAGTTTACCCAAACTCATGTCCACTGAGTCGGTGACAGCATCCAACCATCTCATCCTCTATCATCCCCTTCTCCTCCTGCCCCCAATCTCTCCCAGCATCAGAGTCTTTTCCAATGAGTCAACTCTTCACATCAGGTGGCCAAAGTACTGGAATTTCAGCTTCAGCATCAGTCCTCCCAGTGAACACCCAGGACTGATCTCCTTTAGGATGGACTGGTTGGATCTCCTTGCAGTCCAAGGGACTCTCAAGAGTCTTCTCCAACACCACAGTTCAAAAGCATGAATTCTTCGGGGCTCAGCTTTCTTCACAGTCCAACTCTCACATCCATACATGACTACTGGAAAAACCATATCCTTGACTAGACAGACCTTTGTTGGCAAAGTAATGTCTCTGCTTTTGAATATGCTATCTAGGTTGGTCATAACTTTTCTTTCAAGGAGTAAGCATCTTTTATTATTATTTTTTATGTGTTTTCTTTTTCTTTTTTTTTAAATTTAAATTTATTTATTTTAATTGGAGGCTAATTACTTTACAATATTGTATTGGTTTTGCCAGTGTCTTTTAATTTCATGGCTGCAATCACCATCTGCAGTGATTTTGGAGCCCCCAAAAATAAAGTCTGACACAGTTTCCTCATCTATTTCCCATGAAGTGATGGGACCAGATGCCATGATCTTCATTTTCTGAATGCTGAGCTTTAAGCCAACTTTTTCACTCTCCTCTTTCATTTTCATCAAGAGGCTCTTTAGTTTCTCTTCACTTTCTGCCATAAGGGTGGTGTCATCTGCATATCTGAGGTTATTGATATTTCTCTTGGCAATCTTGATTCCAGCTTGTGTTTCTTCCAGCCCAGCGTTTCTTATGATGTACTCTGCATAGAAGTTAAACAAGCAGGGTGACAATATACAGCCTGATGTACTCCTTTTCCTATTTGGAACCAGTCTGTTGTTCCATGTCCAGTTCTAATGTTGATTCCTGACCTGCATATAGGTTTCTCAAGAGGCAGGTCAGGTGGTATTCCCATCTTTTCAGAATTTTCCACAGTTTTTTGCATAACAATATCTATATATGTCTTTCATAGTTACAAATATTTTATACTGAGGACTCTTAAATGACAGCTATTAACTCCTGATACAAGTAGGGAATCCTTATCGGCATTATAAAAACTTTCAAGAAACCAAGGATTATAATATCCAAGTTTTATATTAAAGGAGAAAATTTATTCCCTTTTGAAGAAGGGAATAATCATATTCAGAGATTTCAGGTGTTGTGTTCCCAACAAAATCCAAAGCTTTGAAGGCTCTGTGGACCTAGTTGAGGCAAATTGTCCATGTTATATTATTGAGATAATTTGAACTCAGGGCTGTGATGAGGTGTTGGGAGGCTTAGAGCTCTGGAAGTAAGAGAGGTAAAGTCAAAGGAGCTGTAAAAACTGATTTCACCTAACTTATAATGCAGTCTCCTAGGAACAGAGAGTCAGTAGGAAAAAAAAAAAATTATATCCAGACCAGTGTCTCTAAGGGAAATCATGTACTTAGAAGCTGAATTAACAAGAGGAAAACATGCCTAATGAACTGACACAAGAAGCTGTAAACATTTCCTCTGCTACAGTCCCTCAGCCTGTGCCTCTTTGATTGTATAGGATGTGGTTATTTACTTTTGCAGTCCTACATCTGGCTGGGAGACTAATGCTTGGTTTTTATCCTTTCCTGTTTTCTTGTTTGAGGACAAAACTTTGATCTGCCTTGTCAATTAATTAGGGAGAAATTTTGACCTTCACAGAGAAATCATCTACCCAGAGTTCCCAAGCAGGTGAGTCTGAGAGCCCCACAGACACTGGAGGGGAGGATCAGAGAGGATGGAAGCCAGGAACATGTACCTGAGGACCAATCGGGCATAGCCCAGATGCAGAGATCTCTGTGGTTATTTGCTGCTTTTCATAATAATGCATTTATTTACGATGTAAAAAAAGTGACCATCATACTTGGAAAGAAGGATATTAGTTTTGACAATTAAATCTTCTAGAAGCTCAATAGAAGAGGAAATGGGAGACACAGGATATTACCTGTGGTGGGATGCACAGTGAAGTGACAGCATTTCTTTTTATTGTAAGATGGGGCGTATTAGACTCGGTTTCTACATGCAGGAGAACATCTGTACCCAGGACTGTTTGCAAAGACACCCTTGCAATAGTTGTGCAATAAACACACACATTACAGTACCTTCTCTCATGCTAGGTATTCACGTAAGGGGGAAAAAAAACACTTAGTTTCATAGGTGAAAAGATGTATGATAATGAGATTAACTTTTTCTATTTAAAAATGTCTCTACAATTCTTCTGCTTTATAAAGTGCTGTCGCTTATTTTTTATTATTTTTTAATTGAATCCTTTGAAAGAAGAAATTGTTTTCCTTTTCTTTCTTTCTTTCTTTCTTTTTTTTTTAACAAAAACTGAATGTCAAGTCTTCTTCGTATATGTATACATAGATACATTTGTGAGGATGGTACGTTGTTGTTGTTGTTTGGTCACCAAGTTGTGTCCAGCTGTTTGCAACCCCATGAAATATAGCCCACCAGGCTCCTCTGTCCATGGGATTTCCCAGGTAAGAATACTGGAGTGGGTTGCCATGCCCTCCTTCAGGGGATCTTCCTGACCCAGGGATTTAACCCAGGTCTTCTGCATTGGCAGGTTCATATTTTACCACTGAGCCACCAGGGAAACCTGGGGATTGTATAATAATTTATTTTTGGGGTCAAATTTTGGACCAATTTTCGTGTCAAATCTGTCAGTCAGTTTATGCTATAAAGTGTTATGAACTATGTATAGTCACCATGCTGTACAGTACACCCCATTTGTTGCTTTTTCATTGTCACTTTTCTTACTGAATGAATTCAGTTATCACTTTAATATTCTTGATGGTTCAATCCTTGTAAACCAAAATGGAAAGTGAGAGTTCCACAGCATCCTTAGTGATATTAATAATAAATAGCACTTTATACATATTTACTTCTAGTTTCACAACTGTTATTTCTTATTGTTCCTTTTAGCCTTCTAATTAAATCTATTTGCAAAAGTTGCATCAGCTCTGGACATAATTTTTTAATATACATTTATTTATATTCATTGGAGGTTAATTACTTTACAATATTGTATTGGTTTTGTCATACATCAACATGAATCCACCACAGGTATACACTTCTTTACCATATTAAACATTGCCTTCACATTCTGTAAGTGTATTTGAGTCCATCTATTTCAATGAGATGAAATTACAACTTTGGTACCGCTCTGTCTCCTCACTGTAAATGTCCTGTTATATTCTTTCATTTCCCTGTTTTGGCAATTTCAACTTGAATTAGAGACCAATGCTGGTATCATTAAATTCTTACTCTTTTATGTGTTTTTATTAGTTAGTGGTAGATTTTTCATTCAATTTTTTACCTACAGTTGTTCAGGAAGCAATGTATTTTATCTTATTTTGCTTCATAAAGTTAAGTATATTTACTATTTCATAAGTTTTTATTTATGGAATAAGTATTTTTTATTCCTTAATTTTATAGTTTCCTTTAAAGATACCCTTCTAAAATATGCACTTATACATATTCACATACTTTTATACAAAGGTATAAATATAATCCTAAATACATCATTAAATTTTCTTTATGTTTTACTGATAAGTGGCCAGTATGTTTAATGTTTTTCTACAATTTATCCACTTTTGTCTATTTCTCAGCAACAACTCAGGGACTTGCTTCTAAACAACTAGTAATAATGCTGGCTCATTATTTCAATGTCCATATAATATTCCATGGCTGTGTGGCTGTGTGACTCATACATTCGATGGTCTGTATCATTATTTAGCAATAAGGACTATCATATCACTGCTACAAAATTATTTTGAGATTGTTAATTTAACATTGCACTTCTAAACCAAGGGTAACTATCCCTCAGGGGACGTTGAGCAACATCAGTAGACATTTTTTGCTGTCACACTGATGAAGGGCAGGTGGTGGGCAAGGATGCTTCTAAACATCCTACAATGTACAGGACAGACCCCCCCACAGAGAAGGACCTGGCAGAGAATATCCAGTAGTGTGGAGACGGAGGAACCCTGAGTTAAAGAATATTTGTGTTTCTATTATCAATAGCTGTCTTAGGTGGTTTCCACAATGTTCTCCATTTCATATCTCTGCCAGTGAAAGTAGAGAGTTTCCCTTATGTCTGTAATACTTGTTTAAAAGTTTCAACCTCAATCAACATTAAGTTTTTTCCCAGGCTGAAGGTTGTGAATTAGATATCCTCCTGTTTATTAAACTAGTACTCACTTGGAACAAAGATTTGTATATTCAATCAGCAAGTTATTTCTTATTATTACCATACATCTACATATATTTTATGCCTTCTTCTCAACAGTTAACTGCATTTCCAATGATTTTTTACAAAGTATTGTTCTGTGATTGATTTTGGGGTTGTTATTTTTGACCATAAAATGTTTTAAAATTTTATATCATTAAATTTGTGTTTCTTCTTACTTCTGATTTTCTCCCTTGATAATAATAGTTTTCTCACCTGTAGATTTTATATATGGTTTTATATGATCATCTGAAATGGACTGTTCACTTTTACACTGTCTTTTTTAAAAACATGCATTAAATAGGAAACCACTTCATTTCCTTCCAGATAGATGGCCATTTATTCTGAATTTTATTCAACAATCCAGCCTTTTCCTATCAAACTGAAGTACAATCTTCCCATACACTAGTGTTCATATCTAAGGGGATATAATTCATAATCATTCAACAAATATTAACAATGCATATGCTGTTTGCTAGAAATTCCCAGGTAGATTATACATTAGATTCTCTTGAGTCAAGGTCTTTTCTAAATTAGTTATTAATTCATTATTAATGATTGTTTTGATTGTTCTGTTACTGCTAAAAACTGAATGGAATAACAAAAATTGATTGAAACATAACGGTTTTGATGTTCCATTCAGTTTTGTTTAATGCATTTGTATGAAATCACTCTTTTAACTGGTTTAACATTTTTGTCATTCTATTTCATAATTTATAATTTTCTTAATTGTGTTTTTAAAATAAATGCACATGTATTCATGTACATATGGGAAAATAAGAAGTAAAAAAGGGAGCTGAAATCAGTGATGCTTGGAATCTTGCATTATAGTGACACCATCACAATATACTGAAATAAAACAGTGTCCTTAGGCTTAAATCATGGGAAGAAATTTATCCATAAGAAGAGAATGAATTTTCATGACTTCATGGACTCACAGAGTATGGTCTGCAAAAGCCCTTGCATGCTGTTCAAAGATCAGAACTAGAATTAGGATGTTCCCAGTGGATTTATGAAAAAAATTAAAAACATTAAGCCCAAGAATAACAAATAAAATATATCTCATAAGAAAACAGAGATAAGGGCACTTTCCTGGCTGTCCAGTGGTTAGGACTTTGCCTTCCAGTGCACGGGCTGTGGGTTCGATCCCTGGTTGGGAAGCTAAGATCCCACATGTCTCACAGCTAAAGATCTAGAATATAAAACAGGCATAATATTGGAGCATTTTCAATAAAGACTAAAAATGGTCCACATCAAAAAAAAAAAAAAGAAAAAACAGAGACAAGGCAAATTAGTATGGTTTTTCATACCCTACAGATACCATTGCTCTGTCTTTGGAAAAGAGGTATTTTTCTTTCTGATCTTTCCCGGTTATCAAGGGATACAGCTGAAGTTGAAATGTTGCCAAACCGAGAACACCACATTGTCTTAGGGGCTGTTTGAGCTTGTTATATCTTTCCCCTTCATTTTATCTCTCTCTCTCCCATGCTCTTTATACTTATTTAAATATAGGGCAGAAAGTCATTGTAGCTAAAAGAGATCTCAACTGTATTATTTGCTCAGTAGCTTGTGAACTGGAATTTCTAGCTAGTATTTAAACATCCTTTAGGAGAAAGATAATCTGATCTGACAAGCTTGAGGTGTCACCACCCGTGGCTTAAGAAAGGTGGTGCTGGGTGAGAAATTCATGACAGTAACACAGCCCAGGAGGCTATGGTGTGTGTGTATACTTGTGCCTTGTGGAGTGAGAGCAGTTGTTAAAGCAAAGGCACTTGCACTCACATACTAAGGTGACGTGATAAGGTGACAGAAGCCAGAAGTCCATCAAAGATGGTACTAAGAAGACGATCTGATATAATTTACAAGACTCCTTTGCAACTAAATCCATAAAGTTCTGGGAACAAGATGGAAGGAGGGATTCTCTATGGACTGAAGGTTCAGCTATAGCAGGGAAGCCATCTTGTACCTCAGCATCCTTGACACCATCTCTAATCACTCCCCCTCTTGATTATCCCTCTACCCCACTGGCTTTCTCATTTGCCTTTGAACATGTGGAACCAGTATCTTCCTCAGGTTCTTTGCAGTGGCAGTTCCCTCTGCCAGACACACACTTCTCCTGGTATCTCACTAGGTACTTCTCTCTCTTCCTTGACATCTCTTCAAATAACCTCTTGTTTGCAGCCCTTGCAACTTGGTATAAAATAATGCCACCTACTATTCTCTCCTTTATACATGTTTTTGTTTTCTTCATAACACCTGTCACCTTCTAACATATTCTATATTTATTTGAATATCGTCTTTCACCACCCTTGGATTGTGAGAGATTTGTTTTTAAGTGTCTCTGTTTATCCCCTATATGTACTTGAAACATGTTGACTGTCAGCATAATGTTTCTCAAAGGCATAAAAGACTTTCTCATTAAAACTGTAAATGCATGAACTCCTTGGAAATATGCTGAGAATGAGACAAAATTATCTAATTAGAGGTGAAATGTAGTATACCTTCAAGGAGAATTTATCTATATACAACTCATTAACATCAATTTCTTGCCAGCAAAATAGAAATTACAGAAGTTCAGCTATGTGAGTTATACCTGTTTGAAAATTATTCATGTTATTTTCTTTTTTCCCAGTAGTCACTTCCATAGCATGGAATCAAGGAACAAGACACAAATTTCAGAATTTCTCCTTCTGGGACTTTCAGAGGAGCCAGCATTGCAGCCCCTTATATTTGGGCTTTTCCTCTTCATATACCTGATCACTGTGATTGGAAACCTGCTCATCATCCTGGCCACCATCTCAGACCCCCACCTCCACACACCCATGTACTTCTTCCTCTCCAACCTGTCCTTTGTAGATATCTGTTTTATGTCCACCACCATCCCAAAGATGCTGTGGAACATCCAGACACAGAGCAAAGTCATCACCTATGAAGGCTGCATCGTCCAGGTGTATTTTTACTTACTCTTTGCAGCATTAGATGATTTTCTCCTCACCGTGATGGCCTATGACCGTTATGTGGCCATCTGTCAACCCCTGCACTACACAGTCATCATGAACCCTTGGCTCTGCGGACTGTTGGTGCTGCTGTCCTGGATCGTGAGTGCCCTCTTTCCCCTGTTACACAGTTTAACAGTGTTGCAACTGTCCTTCTGCTCAGACTTGGAAATACACCACTTTTTCTGTGAAATCACATGGCTGATCAGACTGGCCTGTTCTGACCCCTTTCTCAATAACATGATGGTGTATTTTGGATCTGTAATTCTCGGGGGTGTTCCCCTGGCTGGTATCCTTTACTCTTACTCTAAGATAGTGTCCTCTATCTGTGGAATCTCATCAGCTCAGGGACAGTATAAAGCATTCTCCACCTGTGCATCTCACCTCTCTGTTGTCTCCTTATTTTATTGCTCAGCCTTAGGAGTGTATCTTAGCTTCACTGCTACCCACAGCTCACACACAAGTGCTATAGTATCGGTGATGTACACTGTGGTCACACCCATGCTGAACCCCTTCATCTACAGTCTGAGAAACAAAGACATAAAAAGGGCTCTGAAAAGATTCTTTGGGATGGAAATGTTTGTAAAAGGGCCATTTGCCCTTGGGCTGAAAAACTGCCCATGATAGCAGGGTCAAAGCCTCATAGGGGGATATGTGATTCTTTGATTAGACTATGATAATAGCAATTGCTTCTTCAGTTTATAGCCTGGTATTTTCATTTCTTTGATTTCAGCTTCTCTATATGATTTTAAAAGCATCCTTTCTTAACTTTTCTGTTCCTTATCATCTAAGATTTTTCTCTTGTTATTTTTCTACTCTTTCAAATTGATTCAAAACCATGTGTGAAACATATGTAAATTCCCATTTATCTCATGATGCTTCACACATTTCTTAAGAATAAATTCTTCTGAAATTATATACTTTATACTGAGTAATTTTTCTTTATTTTTGCTAAAAGAATAATCACGAATTGTGCTACTTCTGTGGGAAAAAAACTAACTTGGAAACCAAACCAATTACACAATTTCATAGGAGAGTAAAATGTGAAACTACAGTTTATCATGCCTTAGTTCTTCATACCTTGGATCATCACTACCATAATTGCTTTTTTTGAAAATGTAGATGTTAACAGATAGTGTATTTCATAAATGGTCATCTGATTTTAAGCCTTCACAGGGTACAATTCTTTATTTAACCTAGTGTCTACATTCTCTATAGGAGTTACTGGTAAAGCTGATCATCAAATGCATGTCTCTAATTGACATCTATGTGAAACAGAAATTTCAATAAAGACTTTGGCATAATAAGACCTAGAGTCAGAGAGACATTAAGTATGATGCAGCAAAAATTTGTGTCAGATTATATCTTTGCAAATTATTTTTTCATGATGTCCATTTACTTACTGATGTATGTAATTTAGTATCTGTGTGTAAAGGGGTTTATTGTTGGGGTGAAAGAGTTTTTGGCATAATTATATCTTTCTGCTTGCAAACGTCCATTGTTGCCTACAAATAAATGGCTCCTTCCATTGCTCTAGATGAAATATTTCCCCCATTCCATTTCTGTTATAATCAGTGAAAGAGTGAATGTATAATATAAATATCATATTTATATGATATACACTATATATATATATAATATTATAATATATATGTCCAAATTATGGCCCATTAGGCCTTAAATTCCCTTCTAGTCTTGTGATAAATGGGCTTCCCTGATAGCTCATTTGGTAACGAATCTGCCCACCATGCAGGAGACCCCAGTTTGATTCCTGGGTCGGGAAGATCCACTGGAGAAGGAACAGGCTACCCACTCCAGTGTTCTTGGGCTTCCTTTTTGGCTCAGCTGGTAAAGAATCCACCGGCAATGTGGGAAGGTTCCCTGGGGAAGGCAAAGGCTACCACTCCAGCATTCTGCTCTGGAGAATTCCATGGACTGTACAGTCCATGGCATCACAAAGAGTCAGACTGAGCGACTTCCATGTTTTCACTTTCCTGTGATAAAGTTATATGTTTCTCACACATAGGTATATCCTTTCAAGCTTTCTTGCTTACCTACAAGGAAAACTAAGTGGAATCCCTTTTTAATAAAATTGTATGACAAAAACTTGAATAATAGAGAAGTCATGAATGTTATTCAGATATCATAACAATTGCCTAGAAATAAAGCAACACGTTATGATAATTCTCTCAGTTCTGTTCACTTGGATTAGTGTATATCAGTTAGCTGTTGTTACATAACAAGTCATCCTAAAAGTAAATGATTTAGTATAATGAATTTTTTATGTAATAAGTTTCTATGATGGGGAGTTGACCTGAGTTATGATTGTTTCCACATGGATCTACTGTCAGCTGTCAGATTCTATTTTGTGTTTTAAAGTCTCTTCCACGATGGTGTGTTCAGCTGTAGTGGTCTTCTGTCTTGAACAACTTTGTGCCAGTTTCTTCCCTTTATGTAAGTAGAATAGTCTTTAATTTATTGAGGATGGTGACTGCATGAGAGTTGGACCGTAATGAAGGCTGAGCGTCAAAGAATTGATGCTTTCCAATTGTGGTGTTGGAGAAAACTCCTGAGAGTCCCTTGGTCTGCAAGGAAATCAAACCAGTCAATCCTACAGGAAATCACCCCTGAATATTCATTGGAAGAACTGATGCTGAAGCTGAAGTGACAATATGTTGGCCACCTGATGTGAAGAACTGATTCATTGGAAAAGACCCTGAAGCTGGGAAAGTTTGAAGGTAAAAGGAGAAGGAGGTGGCAGAGGATGAGATGGTTAGATTGCATCATTGACTCAAAGGACTTGAATTTGAGCTAGCTCTGGGAGATGGTGAAGGACAGAGAAGCCTGTCATGTTACAGTCCACGGGGTTGCAAAGAATCGGACTTAACTTAGAGATTGAACAACAGTCTTTTAGTTTATAAGAAAAAAAAAACACCCTTGTATTTCTCAAATGTTAATTGGCTGTATTTGAATTTCACTGTTCCTAAATCCATATATGCCACTTTGCTTTCTTCCCAGTTAGAGGAGCTGTCTCTCACCAGTTTTATGTGATTAATATACTACCCTTGGAAAAGACCCTGATGCTGGGAAACATTGAAGGCAGGAGGAGAAGGGGATGACAGGGTGAAATGGTTGGATGGCATCACTGACTCAATAGACATGAGTTTGAGTTAACTCTGGGAGTTGGTCATGGACAGGGAGGTCTGACATGCTATAGTCCATGGGGTCGCAAAGAGTCAGACATGACTGAGCAACTGAACTGAATTGAACTGAACTGAAAATACTACCCTTAATAATGCACAACCAGAAAATTTTAATTCTTTTTTTTTTCCCAGAGTTGACACATTGTCATTTTATTTATTTTAATATAAATTTATTTATTTTAATTGGAGGCTAATTACTTTACAATATTGTATTGGTTTTGTCATACATTGACATGAATCCACAATGGGTATACATGTGTTCCCCATCTTGAAACCCCCTCCCACTTCTCTCCCCATACCATCCCTCTGGCTCATCCCAGTGCACCAGCCCTGAGCATCCTATATCATGCATAGAACCTGGACTGGTGATTCATTTCACATATGAAAATATACATGTTTCAACGCCATTATCCCAAATCATCCCACCCTTGCCCTCTCCTACAGAGTCCAGAAGACTGTTCTATACATCTGTGTCTCTTTTGCTGTCTCGCATACAGGGTTATCATTACCATCTTTCTAAATTCCATATATAAAATATATATGCATTATTATACTGTATTGGTTTTTTTTTTTTTTTTGGCTTCCTTCACTCTGTATAATAGGCTCCAGTTTCATCCACCTCATTAGAACTTATTCAAATGTATTCTTTTTAATGGCTGAGTAATATTCCATTGTTTATATGTATCACAGCTTTCTTATCCATTCGTCTGCTGAAGGACATCTAGGTTTAATTCTCAACTAATTCACTAGAGTGCAATTAAATATAAAAACTACACATTTTTAAAATGTACAATTTTATAAATTTCAGAAACCAATATACATGGTTCCATTTGTATAATTTTAAAAGGTCCACAATAAATTTTAATTTATTTGTAATGTTATTGTTAATAATGAAATTTCCCTAAGCCTCAGTTTTATCTTTCAGAAGGAAATGTGAGATGATAAATCCTAACTTTTACTTGGAGGTTGTGATGAATGCATAAAATGTATGTAATACTTTGCTGAGTCCCGAAACATTGTTCAAGTTTAGGAATATGTATATGTGTCTGCATCTGTATACACTTTCTCTGAAATAAATACACATGCACACATAGATTTAAATGCACGGCTTCATTTGTAATTCCATCCATTGTGCTGAAAGAAAACACGAGAGAAAGTTGGAAGGATAGAAGTAAAAAAATGAATGCTTGAATGAACATAAATTAGAAAAAATGTAGAAACGTTAATACACAGATTTAAAGTAGAATGTGTGACCTGAATTTTAACAATGATTTACTTTTCCTGTCTTAAATTCCAAAGGCCTCAGAGTCAGATCCACATTTACGTTGAGACAAAGTGAAGTTCTCTGTACCAGCTCAGCTCAGTTCAGTTCCGTCGCTCAGTCGTGTCCGACTCTTTGCGACCCCATGGATCACAGCACGCCAGGCCTCCCTGTCCATCACCAACTCCGGGGGCAAAATCTCTCCAGAATAACTAAAACTTTCTCCTATTAAAGATCAGAGTGTAACATAAAATGATGTTATATAAGGGAAGTTCATTGATTGACTCCAAAGGGTTAAACTCAGTTCCTAGAAGCAGTATGTGTGCTGTTCTGTGC
This sequence comes from Capricornis sumatraensis, assembly GCF_032405125.1. Classification (NCBI taxonomy): domain Eukaryota; kingdom Metazoa; phylum Chordata; class Mammalia; order Artiodactyla; family Bovidae; genus Capricornis; species Capricornis sumatraensis. Next base: position 10,428,630 of record NC_091077.1, read on the forward strand.
TAAGTCACTTAAGTCTTGTCCGACTCTTTCGTGACCCCATGGACTGTAGCCTGCCAGGCTCCTCTGTCCATGGGATTCTCCAGGAAAGAATACTGGAGTGGGCTTTCTCTAGGGGATCTTCCTGATCCAGGGATCCTACCTATGTCTCTTATATTTCCTGCATTGGCAGGTGGGTTGTTTAATTTCTGCTGTAAGTAGGAAATCAGTTTAGGCTTTGCAAAACTTGCTTGTAACCAAGGATTATAATACCCAAGTTTTATGTTAAGGAGCAAAGTTATCCCCTGTTTTGAAAAGGGTAATGGTCATATTCAGAGACTTCTTGGGTTGTGTTCCCACAACAGATCAAAGCATTGAAGACCCAAAGGACCTAGTCAAGACCAATTGTCAGTATTATACTTTTGAGAAAACTTGAACTCAGGGATGTGATGAGGTGTCGGGAGCCTTAGAGCTTTGGAAGTAGGAGAGGTAAAGGTAAACAAGTGAGGAAACTGAATTTACCTAACTTATAATGGAGTCTCTTAGGAACAGAGAATCAGAAGAAAAAAATGCATTCTGTCCAGACCAGTGTCACCAGGGGCAATAACGAACTTAAAGGGTGGGGTAACAAAGGGAAAACATGTCTAATGAGCTGACATGGAAGATGTAAATATCTCCTCTGCTGCAGTCCCTCAGCCTCTTCCTCTTTGGTTGGACAGTACGTGTTCATTGCTTTTGTGGTCCTACATCTGGATGGAAGACCAATGCTTGATCGTCTTAGCTGTCCTGTACAGAGACAGCACATGAGTCTGCATCACCAGCTACTTATGGGAGAACTTTGACTTTCACAGGGAAATTTCCCAGACAAAGTGAGACAAACCTCCCAAACAGGTGGGTCTGAGAGCTCCACAGACACTGCAGAAGAGGATCAGAAGGATGGAAACCAGGAATGTACCTGAGATCACCTGAGGGCCAATCTAGCATAGCCCTGAGGCAGAGGTCACCATGGTTGCTTGCTGGGTTTCCTGAAGATGCATTTATTTATGATGCTGAAAAGGAATAGTGAACTCGAAAATGAGATCGTCAGTGTTGACAATTAAGTCATGCTAGTGGAAGCCCAACAGAAGAACAAATAGGAGGGATAAACTGCATCCAGTAAAACTGGAACATGAATCCAAGGTTCTTGTTAATTAACAGCAGTAGACAAATAGGGTATTAATTGTAGAGGGGCAGTCAGTGAGGTGAAGGCGTTTCATTTTATTGTAAGATGGGGCATATTAGACTGTGCCTCCACATAGAGGAGAAAGATCTAAACTGAGGACTGTTTGCAAATACACACTTCCAATAGCTGTGTAGGAAACACACACATTACAGTATCTTCTCTTGTTTTTGTGTTCACTTAAGAGAAAAAAAAACTTAGTTATATAAGTGTAAGGATGTATGCTAGTTAGGTTTACTTTGCAACTATTTTATTATCTGTGAGGCTAAATAGATCTGTGGATTTGTTAGCCATGCAGTGTTTCTCTATTAAAAAAAAAGTCTCTAAAACTATTTTGTTTTATACAGTGGTATCAGGTGTTATTCCCTTTTTAAATTGCATTCTTTGATGGGAAGGATTATTTTTTAACAAAAAACTTAAATTTGTGATTTAGCTCTTTTATATATGCATAGATGTATTTGTGGGATTATATAAGAATTGATAAATTTTGTTGGTCAAGTCTTCCAACATTCTCTCCATTGCTTTCCCAAAAGAATTTGGGTATAACTGACCTTTGACAATAAATGCATTACAGGTGCACAGCATAATGGTTCAATATTTGTTTATATTGCTAAATGATCACCACAGTAAATCTCCTTAACATGTCACCACACATAGTTACAATTTATTTCTTGTGAGGAGAGTTTTTAGGATATACTGTCTCTTAGCAACTTACAATTATTCTAAAAAAATGTGTTATGAACTATAGTCGCCATGCTGCATAGTACATGCCGCTCATTGCTCTTTATTGTTATTTTTCTTACTGTAATATTTTAGTTGTCACTTTAATATTCTTAAAGTGTTAACTCTTCATGTAAGCCAGAAAGGAAAGTGGGGCTTCTTTAGCACCTTTAGTGCTGATAAATAACTTCTTATACATATTTACTTCTATTAAGAGTTTCTCATCTGTTTTTATTTTTATTCCTTTTGGCCTTCTGATTAAATCGTTTCCCAAAAGTTGCATCATCTCTGACCATAATTCTTTACTATTTGACTTACATTCTATAGCCATATTTGAATTCCTCTCTCTACATATAAGATAAAATTATAACTTAGATACTGCTCCTTCCTCATATTGTAAATGTTCTTTTGTTATATTGCTTCACTTCCAAATCTTTGGGAATTTGATCTTGAATTAGTGATCCATGTTAATATTGCTAATTTTTTTACTCTTTTGTGTATTTTTATCAGTTAGTTGTAGGTTTTCATTCAATTTTATTATTCAAATTATTATCGTGGTGCTAGCGGTAAAGAACCTGTCTGCCAAGCAGGAGAATTAAGAGATGCAGTTTTGATCTCGGGGTTGGGAAGATACCCTGGAGGAGGGCATGACAACACACTCTAGGCTTCTTGCCTGGAGAATCCCATGGACAGATGGAGGCTACTTGCAGGCTACGGTCTATAGCGTTGCATGGAGTCGGACACGACTGAAGTGATTTAGCACATAGCACATTGCCCAGGAAACAGTACTGTTAACATAATTGCACTCTCACCAATATATTTTGTTGCATAAGTTCTTAGGTTTTGAAAAATCTCTTTCTAAAATGTGTTCTTATACATACTTTTACACAAATGCATCAATATAATCCTGAATACATCATAAATGGTTTTTATATTTTAGTGGCAAATCGTCATTATGTTTAATGTTTTCTACAGTTTGTCCCTCTTTTGTTTCTTTCTCAATAATACCTCAGGGACTTGCTTCCAATCAACCAGTATAATGGTGGTTCATTATTTTAATATCTGTATAATATCACATGGTGTGGCTCACACATTTGGTGGTCTATAACATTATTTATCAATAAGTGACTATTATATCACTGCTGCAAAAATATTTTGAGATTCTTAATTTAATACAGCATTTCTCCACTAAGGGTGTCCCCCACAGTCCTTTAAGAAATATTCATAGACAGTATTTGCTTGTCACACTGATGAATGGTAAGTGGTGGGCAATGATGTTTCTAAACATCCTGCAATTTACAGGACAGACTCCACCCCAGAGAAGGATCCAGCAGAGAATGTCCAATAGTGCAGAGACTGAAGAATCCAGATTTTAAAACTATCCGTGTTTCTGCTTTCAGTAGAAATGAAGTTCCAATGTAGCTTTTTATATATTTGTCTAAAGTGGACTGCTTAATTTTACACTGGGGTCTTTAGTCCCTTTTAAAAAGATGTGTCAGATAAGGAACTACTTAATTTCCTCCTAGAGAGATGGCCATTTATTCCAGCTTTTATTCAACAATCCTGCCTTTTCCAACCAAATTGAATACAACTGTCCCATAGGATAGTGTTCATATCTAAAGGGACCTAATTCCTAATCATTCAAAACATTATAACAAAGCATCTGCTATTTGCCAGAAATTTCTGGGTCATTGTATGTTATATTCTCTTGAGTTGAGGTCTTTTCTAAATTAATTATTAATTCATGTCATGAATGTTTTATTACTCCTATTAATTCCCTGGTGGCTCAGAAACTAAAGCGTCTTCCTACAATACAGGAGACTCAGATTCAATCCCCTCCTGGGTCGGGAAGAGGCCCTGGAGAAGGAAATGGCAACCCACTCCAGTATTCTTGCCTGGAAAATCCCATGGATGAAGGAGCCTGGTAGGCTATAAACCACGGGGTCACAAAGAGTCAGACACGACTGAGCAACTTTGCTTTCACCCCTAGTGTATGTCAAGTTTCAGTCAGCTTTTGCTGTTCCATTCAGTTTTCTTTAATACATTTATAGGAAATCATACTTTCAACTGGATTCATGTTTTAGCTATATTTTGTCATTTCATAATTTCTCATTGTCTTAAGTGTGTTTTTTAAATAAATGCAAATATATCCACAGACTTGGGAAAACAAGAATTGAACAAGGCAGTTTAAGTCTTTGATGATTAGTATCTTGCAATATAGTGACAATGTCACAGTACACTGAAATAAAATATAGTGTCCTCAGGTTTAACCCATGTAAAGAAATTTATCCAGAATAAGAGAAAGAATTTTCTTTACCTGCTCAAGCTTTATAGAGTTTGGTCTGGAAAGGCCTTTGCCTGTTGGACAAAGACCAGAACTAGAATTGAAGTGTGCCCATTGGATTAATTAAAAAACTGAAAACATTAAGCCCAAGAGTAATAAACAAATTATGACCTATAAGAAAACAGAGACAGGGCTTGCCTCATTCAGCATCAGAATGCACAAAAAAGATCAAACTATATAGAAAAGCACAGGAAAGACATCTTCTACTGTCTCATATAACACATACATAACTTTTGTCATATTTTCTATGTTTTTATTTTTGAATTGTTGAGTTTGCGCCCTTTACTTATTTTTCTCTTGGGGTATTAAATCTGTATGGTTTTTCACATCATACATGTATCACTGCTTCTGTCCTTGGAAATAAGATATGTTTCTTTCTGGTTTTTTCCTGGGCATCAAAGAGATACAGCTGAGGTTGGAAGGTTGCTAATCCAAGGAAGCTTTTCTTCGTCAAATTGTTTTGGGGATGATTTTAGTTTCTTAGATCTTTTCCCTTCATTTTATTTCTCCCTCACATTTCATGTTTCTTTAAATACAGGGCAGAAAGCGGCTGTAGCTAAAAGGAACCCCAACTTTATTATTCCCCCAGAAGCTTATGATCTGGAATTTATGGGTGCCATTTAAACATTGTTTATGAGAGAATTAATCTGATCTGACTAGTTGGGGTGGTTACCACCCCTGGCTTAAGGAGGGTGGCTCTGGTTGAGAAATTCAAGACAGAAACACAGTCCAGAAGCCATGGCGTGTCTGTGCATTGTGGAGTGGGAGCAGGTCTTAAAGCACAGGCACCGGGTGGGACTCATACATTAAGGTGATATAGTAAGGTGACAGAGGCCAGAACTCAATCAAAGACGGTACTGAGACTAGGATCTGCTTTATTTCACAGGAAGTCTTTGCAACTAAAACCATAAAGTGCTGGGAACAATGTGAAAGGAGGGATTCTCTGTGGACTGAAGTGTCAGCTCTAGCTGGGAGGCCACCTTGCTCCTCAGCATCCCTGACACCATCTCTAATCACTCCCTCTCTTGATTATCCCTCTACCCCACTGGCTTTCTCATTTGCCTTTGAACATGTGGAACCAGCATCTTCCTCAGGCCCTTTGAAGTGGCAGTTCCCTCTGCCAGACACACTTCTCCTGGTATCTCACTAGGTACTTCTGTCTCTTCCTTGACATCTCTTCAAATAACCCCTTGTTTGCAGCCCTTGCAACTTGGTATAAAATATTGCCACCTACTATTCTTTCCTTTATACATGTTTTTGTTTTCTTCATAACACCTGTCACCTTCTAACATATTCTATATTTATTTGAATATCATCTTTCACCATCCTTGGATTGTGGGAGATTTATTTTTAGGCACCTCTACTTATTCTCTGTATGGCTTGGGACAAGTTTGCTCTCAATATGTATCTCAAATGCATGAAAGAATTTCTCATTAAAACTGTAAACACATGAATCATTTGGAAATATACTGAGAATGGGCCAAAAATTTCTATTCAGAGGTGAAATGGAATATAACTTCATGGAGAATTTATCTACATACAACATATTAACATCAATTTCATGCCAACAAAATTGAAATTATAGTGTTTTGGTGATGTGAGTTGTGTCTGTTTGGGTGAAAATTCTTCATGCTATTTTCTTTTTTCCCAATAGTCACCTTCATCACATGGAGCCAGAGAACAAAACACAATTCCCAGAATTTCTTCTTCTGGGACTTTCAGAGGGACCAGAATTGCAGCCCCTCATCTTTGGGCTTTTCCTCTCCATGTACCTGATTACTGTGTTTGGAAACCTGCTCATCATCCTGGCTGTCAGCTCAGACTCCCACCTCCACACCCCCATGTACTTCTTCCTCTCCAACCTGTCCTTTGTAGACATCTGCTTAACCTCCACTACCATCCCAAAGATGCTGCAAAGCACTCAGACAAAGAGGAAAGTCATCACCTATGAAGGCTGCATTGTCCAGGTGTATTTTTACTTACTCTTTGCAGGATTAGATGACCTCCTCCTGACTGTGATGGCCTATGACCGGTATGTGGCCATCTGCCACCCGTTGCACTACACAGTCATCATGAGCCCCTGGCTCTGTGGACTGCTAGTGCTGCTGTCCTGGGTGTTGAGTTCTATGTATTCTTTGTTACAGAGTTTAATGATTTTGCGATTGTCTTTCTGTTCAGACTTGGAAATACACCAATTTTTCTGTGAAATCACATGGCTCATCCAACTGGCCTGTTCTGACCCCTTTCTCAATAACATGATGGTGTATTTTGGATCTGTAATTCTCGGGGGTGTTCCCCTGGCTGGTATCCTTTACTCTTACTCTAAGATAGTGTCCTCTATCTGTGGAATCTCATCAGCTCAGGGGCAGTATAAAGCATTCTCCACCTGTGCATCTCACCTCTCTGTTGTCTCCTTATTTTATTGTTCAGCCTTAGGAGTGTATCTTAGCTTCACTGCTACCCACAGCTCACACACAAGTGCTATAGTATCGGTGATGTACACTGTGGTCACACCCATGCTGAACCCCTTCATCTACAGTCTGAGAAACAAAGACATAAAGAGAGCTCTAAAAAGATTCTTCGGGATGGAAACTTTTAGAAAAGGTCCATTTACCTCGGGCTGAAGAATGATAGCAGGGCTTAAAGTCTCAGAGTCAGATAGTGAGATTCTTTGTTTAGATTATGGTAATAGCAACTGCTTCCTCATTTTATTACCTGGTATTTCCATTTCTTCAATTTCACCTTTCTCTACAATTTTAAACACATCCTTTATTAACTTTTCTCTGACATCTAAGTTTTTTCTTTTGTCATTTTTCTGCTCTCTCAAATTGGTTCAAACCTTTTGTGAAACATATGTAAATTCCCATTTATCTCATGAGACTTCACACATTTTTAAGAATAAATTCTTCTGAAATGAAATGCTTTTTACTTAGTAAACTTTTTTCATTTTATTAAAAGAATAAACATAGTTTGTGCTACTTCTATGAAAAATCTAACTCGGTAACTAAATCAATTATATAATTTCATAGGAGAATAAAATATGAAACTATAATTTGTTACTGTTTTAATTCATCATACCTTGGAACATCATTATCATAATTTCTCTTTCTGGAAATGTAGACATGAACAGATGTATGTTTTATAATTGGTCATCTGATTTTACACTCCTCAGGGTACTATTCTCTATTTAGCTCAGTGTCACATTCTCTACAGGAGTTACTGAGAAAGCGGAGCATCAAATGCATGTCTCTAATTGGTATCTATATGAAACAGCAATTTCAATACAGAGTTTGACATAATAAGGCCTAGAGTCAGATAGGACCTTAAGTATGATGCAACAGAAGTTTATGTCAGATTATTCCTATGCAAGGTATTTTTTCATAGTGTCCATTTAATTATTGAGGTCTGTGGCTTAGTGTATGTACGTAAAAGGGTTTATTGTTGGGGTGAAGGATTATTTGGTGTAAATATATCTTTCTGCTTGAAAACTTCCATTGTGCCTAAAAATATATGGTTCCTTCCAATGCTCTAAATGAAATATTTCCCCCATTCCATTTCTGTCATAACCAATAAAGGAACAGTGAATAAATGATAGGAATATACAATATAAATGATATTCCTATCATTTATTCACTGTTCCTTTATTATATATAATGTATATCATATATATATCCCATATATATATACATCTCCAAATCATGGCTCACTAGAGAGCTTAAATTCCTATCCAGTCCTGTGATAAAGGTGTAAGTTTTTAGAAATAGACATATCCTTTCTTCTCTTTTTTTAATTAATGTGTTTAATATTGAAGGATAATTGCTTTACAGAATTTTGTTGTTTTCTGTCAAACCTCAACATGAATCAGCCACTGCTGCTGCTGCTGCTAAGTTGCTTCAGTTGTGTATGATTCTGTGTGACCCCATAGACGGGGGCCCACTGTCTCTGGGATTCTCCAGGCAAGAACACTGGAATGGGTTGCCATTTCCTTCTCCAATGCATGAAAGTGAAAAGCGAAAGTGAAGTCACTTAGTCATGCCCGACTCTTAGTGACCCCATGGACTGCAGCCTACCAGGCTCCTCCATCCATGGGATTTTCCAGGCAAGAGTACTGTAGTGGGGTGCCATTTCCTTCTTTGGAATCAGCCGCAGGTATGCATATATCCCTTCCCTTTTGAACCTCCCTCCCCATCCCACCCCTCTGGGTTGATACAGAACCCCTGTTTGAGTTTCCTGAGCCATACAGCAAATTCCTGTTTGCTATCTATTTTATATATGGTAATGTAAGTTTCCATGTTACTCTTTCCATACATCTCATCCTCCCCTCCTCTCTCCTCATGTCCATAAATCTATTCTCTATGTCTGTTTCTCTGTTGCTGCCCTGTAAATCAATTCTTCAGTACCATTTTTATAGATTCCATATATATGTGTTAGAATATGGTATTTATCTTTCTCTTTCTGACTCACTTCACTCTGTATAATAGGTTGTAGGTTCATCCACCTCATTAGAACTGACTCAAATGCATTCCTTTTTATGGCTGAGTAATATTCCACTGTGTTTATATACCACGACTTCTTTGCCCATTCATCTGTCAACAGACATCTAGGTTGCTTCCATGTTCCAGATACTGTAAATAGCACTACAATTAATAATGAGATACATGTGCCTCTTTCAATTTTGGTTTCTTCGGAGTATATACCTAGGAGTGATATTGGTGGGTCATATGGTGGTTTTATTCCTAGTTTTTTAAGGAAAAATTCCAAACTCTATACTGTCTTCCTTAGTGGCTGTATAAATTTACATTCCCACCAACAGTGCAAGAGTATTCCCTTTTCTCCACACACTTTCCAGCATTTATTGTTTGTAGACATTTTTTTTTTGTATTTATATGTTTTATTTAAATGCATATATTTGTAGAGCAGTTTTTAATAGCTACATTTATATTCTTTTATTTTTTGATGAGGACCATTCTGACTGGTGTGAGGTGATATCTCATTGCAGTTTTGATTTGCATTTCTCTAATAATGAGCGACATAGTGGCAGACTTTTTTGGGGGCTCCAAAATCACTGCAGATGGTGACTGCAGCCATGAAATAAAAGGACACTTACTACTTGGAAGACAGGTTATGACCGACCTAGACAGCATATTAAAAAGCAGAGACATTACTTTGCCAACAAAGGTCCGTCTAGTCAAAGCTATGGTTTTTCCAGTAGTCATGTATGGCTGTGAGAGTTGGACTATAAAGAAAGCTGAGCACCAAATAATTGTTGCTTTTGAACTGTGGTGTTGGAGAAGACTCTTGAGAGTCCCTTGGACTGCAAGGAGATCCAACCAGTCCATCCTAAAGGAAATCAGTCCTGGGTGTTCATTGGAAGGACTGATGTTGAAGCTGAAACTCCAATATTTTGGCCATCTGAGGTGCAGAGCTGACTCATTTGAGAAGACCCTGATGCTGGGAGAGATTGAGGTGAGAGGAGAAGGGGACAACAGAGGATGAGATGGTTGGATGGCATCACCGACTCAATGGACATGAGTTTGAGTAAGGTCTGGGAGTTGGTGATGGACAGCGTGGCCTGGTATGCTGCAGTCCATGGGGTCACAAAGAGCCGGATATGACAGAGAAAATAAACTGAACTGAACCGAATAATGAGCTATGTTGAGCATTCTTTCATGTGTTTGTTAGTCATCTGTATGTCTTCTTTGGAGAAATGTCTGTTTAGGTCTTTTTCCCACCTTCTGATTGTTTTTTTTTTTTTTTTTTCTGGTATTGAGTGATACGAGCTGCTTATATATTTTAGAAATCAATCCTTTGTAAATTGTTTCCTTTGCTGTTATTTTCTCCCATTCTGAGGGCTGTCTTTTCACCTTGCTTATAGTTTCTTTTGTTGTGCAAAAGCTTTTAAATTTAATCAAATCCCACTTATTTTTTAAAAATATAAATTTATTTATTTTAATTGGAGGTTAATTACTTTATAATATTGTATTGGTTTTGCCACACATCAACTTATTTACTTTTGATTTTATTTCCGTTACTCTAGGAGGTGGGTCATGGATGAGCTTGCTTTGATTTATGTCAGAGAGTGCTCTGCCTATGTTTTCCTCTGAGTTTTATAGCTTCTGGTCTTACATTTAAGTCTTTAATCCATTTTGAGTTTATCTTTGTTTATGGTGTTAGAAAGTGATCTAATTTTATTCTTTTACATACACCTGTCCAGTTTTCCCAGCATCATTTATTGAAGAGGCTGTCTTTGCCCCATTGTATATTCTTGCCTCTTTTGTCAAAGATAAGGTACCCATAAGTGCATGGGTTTATTTCTGGGCTTTCTATCTTGTTCCACTGGTCTATATTTCTGTTTTTATGCCAGGACCATGCTGTCTTGATGACTGTAGATTTGTATATAATCTGAAGTCAGATAGCTTGATTCCTCCAGCTCCATTCCTCTGTCTCAAGACTGCTTTGGCTATTCAGGGTCTTTTGTGTTTCCGTATGAATTGTGAAATTTTTTGTTCTAGTTCTGTGATAAATGCCATTGGTAATTTGATAAGGATTACACGGCTTAGACAATAAAGCGTCTGACTACAATGTGGGAGACCTGGGTTCGATCCCTGGGTCAGGAAGATCCTCTGGAGAAGGAAATGGCAACCCACTCCAGTACTCTTTCCTGGAAAATCCCACGGACAGAGGAGCCTGGTAGGTTACAGTTGATGGGGTCACAAAGAGTCGGACACGACTGAGTGACTATACTTTACTTCACTTTTTCATTAAATCTGTAGATTGGATTTGGTAGTCTAGTCATTTTCACAATATTGAATCTTCCTACTCAGGAATGTGGAATATCTCTCCATCTGTTTACGTCATCTTTATTTCTTTAGCCTCATAATTTTATGTGTACAGTTCTTTTTCCTCCTTAGGTAAGTTTATTCCTAGATATTTAATTCTTTTTGTTGCAAAGGTGAATGGGATTGATTCCTTAATTTCCCTTTCTGATTTTTCATTGTTAGTATATAGAAATGAAAGTGATTTCTGTGTATTGATTTTGTATCTTGCAACTTTTCTAAATTCAATGATTAGCTCTAGTAATTTTCTGATACAATATTTAAGGTTTTAACATACACTATCATGTCATCTGTAAACAGTGAGAGTTTTACTTCTTGTCTGACCTGGATTCCTTTTATTTCTTTTTCTTCCCTGATTACTATAGCTAGGACTTCTAGAACTATGTGAATAATAGTAGTGAAAGTGGACACCCTTGTCTTGTCCCTGATCTTAGGAGTAATGCTTTCATTTTTTCACCATTGAGAATAATGTTTGCTGTAGGCTTATCATATATGGCCTTTACTATGTTGAAGTAGGTTCCTTCTATACTCATTTTTTGATAATTTTATTCATAAATGACTTCTTAATTTTATCAAAGGTTTTTTTCTGCATCTATTGAGAGGATCATATGCTTTTCACCTTTCAATCTGTTAATATGGGACATCACATTGATTGATTTCCATATATTGAAGAATCCTTGCATCCCTGGAATAAACCCAACTTAATTATGGTGTATGAACTTTTTGATGTGTTGCTGAATTCTGTTTGCTAAACTTTTGCTGAGGATTTTTGCATTTAGGTTCCTCAGGGATATTGTCCTGTAGTATTCTTTTTTTGTGTTGTCTTCATCTGGTTTTGGTATCAGGGTGATACTATTGTACAAGGTGGTGGCCTTGTAGAATGAGTTAGGAAGTATTCCTCTCTGCAGTTTCTTGAAAGAGGTTTAGAAGGATAGGCGTTAGCTCTCATCTAACTCTTTGATAGAATTCTCCTGAAATAGGCATATGCTTTTAACCTTTCTTGCTTACCTACATGGAACCCTAAATGGAATCCCATTTTTATAAAGTTGACATAAACTTGAATGATAGCATCATCATGAATGTTATTCAAACTTCACACAGTTGCCTAGAAAAAAGCAGCATGTTATTATAACTCCCCCCAGTTCTGTTCATTTTGATTATTGTTTCCGTTACCTGTTGCTACATAGCAACTCATCTTAAAAGGAAATGGCTTAATATAATGAAGATTTGTCAGATGGTTTCTGTGACAGGTAGCTTATCTGAGCTCTGACTGTCTTCTCTTGGATCTGCTGTCAGCTGGCAGGCTCTATTTTGTGTTTTAAAGGATCATTCATGATGTGGTGTGCAGTGGTAGTGCTCTTCTGTCTCGAACCACTTTGTGTCAATTTCTTCCTTTTATATATTAGGTCAGTCTTTTGTTTATAGGGAAATCGCCAGGTTACTCAAATGTCAGTTGCTTTATTTAAATTTCACTGTTCTTAAATTTATATATGCCCCTTCTTTCTTCCTAATTAGAGGAGCTGTCTCCCATCAATTTTAGGTATGACACAACTGCCTGTGTTTAACATACTACCCTCCACAATGTACTGCCAGAAAGTTTTAACTCTTAACTAATTAATTGGAGTGCAATTCCACATAATAAACTGTACATTTTAAAAGTATTCAACTTACTGAATTTTAAAAATTAGCAATATATTCAGTTCAGTTCAGTTGCTCAGTCATGTCCGACTCTTTGCCAGCCCATGAATCTCATCATGCCAGGCCTCCCTGTCCATCATCAACTCCTGGAGTTTACTCAAACTCAAGTCCATCGAGTCGGTGATGCCATCCAACCATCTCATCCTCTGTCGTCCCCTTCTCCTCCTCCCCCCAATCCCTCCCAGCATCAGGGTCTTTTCCAATGAGTCAACTCTTCGCATGAGGTGGCCAAAGTATTGGAGTTTCAGCTTCAGCATCAGTCCTTCCAATCAACACCCAGGACTGATCTACTGTAGAATGGACTGGTTGGATCTCCTTGCAGTCCAAGGGACTCTCAAGAGTCTTCTCCAACACCACAGCTAAAAAGCATGAATTCTTTGGCGCTCAGCTTTCTTCACAGTCCAACTCTCACATCCATACATGGCTAATGGAAAAACCATAGCCTTAACTAGACGGACCTTTGTTAGCAAAGTAATGTCTCTGCTTTTGAATATGCTATCTAGGTTGGTCACAAGTTTCCTTCCAAGGAGCAAGCGTCTTTTAATTTCATGGCTGCAATCACCATCTGCAGTGATTTTGGAGCCCCCCAAAATAAAGTCTGACACTGTTTCTACTCTTTCCCCATCTATTTCCCATGAAGTAATGGGACCAGATGCCATGGTCTTAGTTTTCTGATTGCTGAGCTTTAAGCCAACTTTTTCACTCTCCTTTTTCACTTTCATCAAGTGGCTATTTAGTTCCTCTTCATTTTCTGCCATAAGGATGGTGTCATCTGCATGTCTGAGGTTACTGATATTTCCCCCAGCAATCTTGATTCCAGCTTGTGCTTCTTCCAGCCCAGCATTTCTCATGATGTACTCTGCTTATAAGTTAAATAAGTAGGGTGACAACGTACAGCCTTGACGTACTCCTTTTCCTATTTGGAACCAGTCTGTTCCATGTCCAGTTCTAACTGTTGCTTCCTGACCTGCATATAGGTTTCTCAAGAGACAGGTCACGTGGTCTGGTATTCCCATCTCTTTCAGAATTTTCCACAGTTTATTGTGATTCACACAGTCAAAGGCTTTAGCATAGTCAATAAAGCAGAAATAGATGTTTTTCTGGAACTCTCTTGCTTTTTCCATGATCCAGCGGGTGTTGGCAATTTGATCTCTGTTCCTCTGCCTTTTTGAAAACCAGCTTGAACTTCTGGAAGTTCACGGATCACGTATTGCTGAAGCCTGGCTTGGAGAATTTTGAGCATTACTTTACTAGCATGTGAGATGAGTGCAATTGTGTGGTAGTTTGAGCATTCTTTGGCATTGCCTTTCTTTGGGATTGGAATGAAAACTGACTTTTTCCAGGCCTGTGGCCACTGCTGAGTTTTGCAAATTTGCTGGCATATTGAGTGCAGCACTTTCACAGCATCATCTTTCAGGATTTGAAATAGCTCAACTGGAATTCCATCACCTCCACTAGCTTTGTTCATAGAGATGCTTTCTAAGGCCCACTTGACTTCACATTCCAGGATGTCTGGCTCTAGGTGAGTGATGACACCATCATGATTATCTTGTTCGTGAAGATCTTTTTTGTACAGTTCTTCTGTGTATTTCTGCCACCTCTTCTTAATATCTTCTGCTTCTGTTAGGTTCAGACTGTTTCTGTCCTTTATCGAGCCCATCTTTGCATGAAATGTTTCCTTGGTATCTCTAATTTTCTTGAAGAGATCTCTAGTCTTTCCCATTCTCTGTTGTTTTTCTTTATTTATTTGCATTGATTACATAGTTCCATTTGCATATGATTTAAAAGGGCGCACAATAAGTTTTAATTTCTTTGTAATGTTATTATTAATAATAGAATTGCCCTGAGCCTCAGTTTTATCTTTCAGAAGGAAATGTGAGATGATAAATCCTAACTTCCCTTGGATGTTGTGAGGAATGAATGAAGTGCATAGAAATACTTTGCTGAGCCCACAAACATTGTTCAAGCTTAGGAATATGTATGTACATCTGTATCTGTATACACTTTCTCTGAAATAAACACCCATGCACACATAGATTTAAACACACTGTTTCTTTTTTTTTAAATTAATTTATTTTAATTAGAGGCTAATTACTTTACAATATTGTATTGGTTTTGCCATACATCAACATGAATCCACCACGGGTGTACACGTGTTCCCAATTCTGAAGCCCCATCCCACCTCTCTCCCCGTACCATCCCTCTGGGTCATCCTGGTGCACCAGCCCCAAGCATCCAGTATCATGCATCAAACCTGGACTGGCGATTCGTTTCTTATATGATATTATACATGTTTCAACGCCATTTTGCCAAATCATCCCCCCTCCCTCTCCCACAGAATCCAAAAGACTGTTCTATAGGGTGGGATCATTTGGGAGAATGGCATTGAAACATGTATAATGTCATATATGAAGCGAGTCGCCAACCCAGGTTCAATGCATGATACTGGATGCTTGGGGCTGGTGCACTGGGAAGGCCCAGAGGGATGGTATGGGGAGGGAGGAAGGAGGGGCGTTCAGGATGGGGAACACGTATATACCTGTGGTGGATACATGGTGATGTATGGGAAAACCAATACAATATTGTCAAGTAATTAGCTTCCAATTAAAATAAATAAATTTATTAGAAAAAAGACTGTTCTATACATCTGTGTCTTTTTTGCTGCCTCGCATACAGGGTTATCATTACCATCTTTCTAAATTCCATATATATGTGTTAGTATACTGTATTGGTGTTTTTCTTTCTGGCTTACTTCACTCTGTATAATCGGCCCCAGCTTCATCCACCTCATTAGAACTGATTCAAATGTATTCTTTTTAATGGCTGAGTAATACTCCATTGTATATATGTACCACAGCTTTCTTACCCATTTCATTTGTAATTCCATCTGTTGTCTTAAAAGAAAACATAAGAGCAAGTTTGAAGGAGAGAAGTAAAAAAGAAAAGAAAAAAAACCACGAACATTTAAATTAGCATAAATTAGAAAAAAAGTAGAATTTTTATTTTATTTTATTTATGTATTTATTTTTTTAAAGTAGAATGTGTGACCTTAATTTGTTGTTGTTGTTGTTCTGTCCCTCCATTGGATAATCTCTCTAACGTCACTCATTCTTTCTTCTGCCACTTCAAATCTGCTATTAAGCACGTTCAGTGATTTTTATTTCACCTGTTATACTTATCACCTTCATAATTCTTACTTTTTAATAATTTCCATCCTCTACTGATTACCTATATTGAATGAGAAATCATTCTCATACTTTCTTTTTTTAAACTTAAATTTATTTATTTTAATTGGAGGCTAATTACTTTACAATATTGTATTGGTTTTGCCACACATCAACATGAATCTGCCACGGGTGTACATGTGTTCCCCATCCTGAATACCCCTCCTACCTCCCTCCCCATACCATCCCTCTGGGTCATCCCAGAGCACCAGCCCCAAGCATCCAGTATCCTGCATCGAACCTGGACTGGCGATTCATTTCTTATATGATATTATATATGTTTCAATGCCATTCTCCCAAATCACCCCACCCTCGCCATCTCCCACAGAGTCCAAAAGCCTGTTCTATACATCTGTGTCTCTTTTGCTGTCTCACTTACAGGGTTATTGTTACCATCTTTCTAAATTCCATATATATGCATTAGTATACTATATTGGGGTTTTTCTTTCTGACTTACTCTACTCTGTATAATAGGCTCCAGTTTTATCCACCTCATTAGAACTGATTCAAATGTATCCTTTTTAATGGCTGAGTAATACTCCATTGTGTATATCTACCAAAGCTTTCTTATCCATTCATCTGCTGATGGACATCTAGGTTGCTTCCATGTCCTGGCTATTATAAACAGTGCTGTGATGAACATTGGGGGCATGTGTCTCTTTCAATTCTGGTTTCCTCAGTGTGTATGCCCAGCAGGGGGATTGCTGGGTCGTATGGCAGTTCTATTTCCAGTTTTTTAAGGAGTCTCCACAGTGTTCTCCATAGTGGCTGTACTAGTTTGTATTCCCACCAACAGTGTAAGAGGGTTCCCTTTTCTCCACACGCTCTCCAGCATTTCTTGCTTGTAGACTTTTGGATCACAGCCATTCTGACTGGTGTGAAATGGTACCTCATTGTGGTCTTGATTTGCATATCTCTGATAATGAGTGATGTTGAGCATCTTTTCATGTGTTTGTTAGCCATCCGTATGTCTTCTTTGGAGAAATGTCTATTTAGTTCTTTGGCCCATTTTTTGGTTGGGTCATTTATTTTTCTGGAATTGAGCTGCAAAAGTTGCTTGTATATTTTTGAGATTGGTTGTTTGTCAGTTGCTTCATTTGCTATTATTTTCTCCCATTCTGAAGTCTGTCTTTTCACCTTGCTTAGAGTTTCCTTTGTTGTGCAGAAGCTTTTAATTTTAATTAGGTCTCATTTGTTTATTTTTGCTTTTATTTCCAATATTCTGGGAGATGGGTCATAGAGGATCCTGCTGTGATTTATGTTGGAGAGTGTTTTGCCTATGTTCTTCTCTAGGAGTTGTACAGTTTCTGGTCTTACGTTTAGATCTTTAATCCATTTTGAGTTTATTTTTGTGAATGGTGTTAGAAAGTGTTCTAGTTTCATTCTTTTATGTGACCGTAATTTTAATAATGACTTGCTTTTCCTGTCTTAAATTCCAAAGGCCTCAGAGTCAGATCCACACCTACATTTAGGCCAAGTGAAATTCTCTGTACCAGCTCAGGGGGCAAAATCTGTCCACAGTGACTAAAAGATCAGAGTGTACCATCAATGACCCTATGTAAAGGAAGTTCACTGATTGACTCCTAAGGGTTAGTCTCAGCTCCTAGGAGCAGTATGTGTGTTGTGCTGTGCTACGTCTCTTCAGTCGTGTCTGACTCTGTGCGACCCCATGGACTGTAGCCTGCCAGGCTCCTCTGTCCACGGAATTCTCCAGGCAAGAACGCTGGCATGAATTACCATGCCCTCCTCCAGGGGATCTTCCCAACCCAGGGATCCTATCTGCCCATCTCTGTTATATGTCCTGTGTTGGCAGACAGGTTGTTTACTTTCTGATGTAAGAAGGAAATCTTTTTAGGTTTTGCAAAACTTGCTTGAAACCAAGTTTTATATTAAAGAGCAAAGTTATCCCATGTTTTGAAACGAGCAAAAGTCATATTCAGAGATTTCTTGGGTTGTGTTCCAGCAACAGATCAAAGCATTGAAGACGCAAAGGACCTAGTCAAGACCAATTGTCAATACTATACTTTTGAGAAAACTTGAACTCAGGGGTGTGATGAGGTGCCGGGAGTCTTAGAGCTTTGGAAGCAGAAGTAAAGATGAAGGGGTGAGGAAACTGAATTTACCTGACTTATAATGGAGTCTCTTAAGAACAGAGGATTAGCAGAAAAAAATACATTCTGTTCAGACCAGTACTCCAAGGGAAATCATGTACTTAGAGGTTGGGCTAACAAAGGAAAAACGTCTAATGAGATGACACAGAAGATGTAAATATCTCCTCTGCTGCAGGCCCTCAGCCTGTGTCTCTTTGGTTGGATAGGATGTGGTTGTTGCTTTTGCAATCCTACATCGGGCTGAGAGAACAATGCTTGATCTCTCATTGCTGTCTTGTGGGGAAACAGAGCGTGGATCTGCATCATCAGCTACTTAGGGGTGAAATTTTACTTTCACAAGGAAACCTCCCTCACAGAGTTCCCAAACAAGTGAGTCTGAGAGCTCCACAGACACTGCAGGAGAGGATCAGAGAGGATGGAAGCCAGGAATGTACCTGAGGTCACCTGAGGACCAATCTAGCATATCCCAGAGGCAGAGGTCACTGTGGTTGTTTGCTGGGTTTCCTGAAAATGTATTTATTTATGATACTGAAAAAGGAACACTGCACTTGAAAACGAGAGTGTCAATGTTGAAAATTAAATCATGCTAGGCAAAGGCTACCCACTCCAGTATTCTGACCTGGAAAATTCCATGGACTGTATAGTCCGTGGGGTAGCAAAGAGTCGGACGCAACTGAGCAACTTTCACCTTCACTTTCAGTGGAAGTCCAACAGAAGAATGAATGGGAGGTATAAATTGCATCCAGTAAAAGTGGAACATGAGTCTAAAGTTCTTGTTAATTAACAGGAGTAGACAAATAGGGTATTAACTGTTGAGGGTCAGTCAGTGAGGTGAGGGCATTTCATTTTATTGTAAGATGGGGCATATTAGACTGTGCCTCCACATAGAGGAGAAAGCTCTAAACTGAGGACTGTTTGCAAATAATACACACTTTCAATAGCTGTGTAGGAAACATACACATTACAGTATCTTCTCTCACTCTTGTGTGCACATAAGAAACAAAAAAATACTTAGTTATGCTAAAAAAAAAAGATGTATGCTAGGGACGTTTACTTTCCAACTGTTTTATTATCCGTGAGGCTAAATAGATCTATGAATTTGTTAGTCATGCGGTGTTTCTCTATTTAAAAAATGTCTCTATAACTATTTTGTTTTATATAGTGGTATCAGAGTGTTGTTATTCCTTTTTAAAATTGCATTCTTTGATAGGAAGGATTATTTTTTAACAAAACCCTTAAATTTGTGATTTAGTTCTTTTATATATGCATAGATATATTTGTGAGATTGTATAAGAACTGATAAATTTTGTTGGTCAAACCTGCAAACATTCTCTTCATTGCTTTTCCAAAAGAATTTGGGTATTTGACCTATGACAATATATGACTTACAGGTACACAGCATAATGATTTAATACTTGTTTATACTGCTCACTGCAGTAAATCTCCTTAACATCTGTCACCACATATAGTTACAATTTATTTATTGTGAGGGTAACTTTTAGGATATACTGTCTCTTAGCAACTTTCAATTATGCTAAAAAGAGTATTATGAACTATAGTCACCGTGCTGCACAGTACATACCACTCATTGCTCTTTATTGCTATGTTTCTTACTGTAATAATTTGTCACTTTAATATTCTAAATGTGTCAACCCTTGCTGTAAGCAAGAAGGAGAGTGAGAGTTCTTTAGCATTCTTAGTGGTGATAGACAACTTATACATATTTACTTCTATTAAGAGTTTCTCATCAGTTATTCCTTATTATTCCTTTTGGCCTTCTGATTAAATCTTTTCCTAAAAATTGCATCTCCTCTGATCATAATTCTTCACCATTTGACTTACATTCTATAGCCATATTTGAATTCCTCTCTCTACATATAAGATAAAATTATAACTTAGATACTGCTCCTTCCTCACTTCATAAATGTTCTTCTGTTATTGTCACCCTGCTTATTTAACTTCTATGCAGAGTACATCATGATAAACACTGGACTGGAAGAAGCACAAGCTGGAATCAAGATTGCTGGGAGAAATATCAGTCACCTCAGATATGCAGATGACAGCACCCTTATGGCAGAAAGTGAAGAGGAACTAAAAAGCCTTTTGATGAAAGTGAAAGTGGAGAGTGAAAATTTGCCTTAAAGCTCAACATTCAGAAAACGAAGATCATGGCATCCAGTCCCATCACTTCATGGGAAATAGATGGGGAAACAATGGAAACAGTGTCAGACTTTATTTTTTGGGGCTCCAAAATCACTGCAGATGGTGACTGCAGCCATGAAATTAAAAGATGCTTACTCCTTGGAAGGAAAGTTATGACCAACTTAGATAGCATATTCAAAAGCAGAGACATTACTTTGCCAACAAAGGTCCGTCTAGTTAAGGCTATGGTTTTTCTTGTGGTCATATATGGATGTGAAAGTTGGACTGTGAAGAAGGCTAAGTGCTGAAGAATTGATGCTTTTGAACTGTGGTGTTGGAGAAAACTTGAGAGTCCCTTGGACTGCAAGGAGATCCAACCAGTCCATTCAGAAGGAGATCAGCCCTGGGATTTCTTTGGAAGGACTGATGCTAAAGCTGAAACTCCAATACTTTGGCCACCTCATGCAAAGAGTTGACTCATTGGAAAAGACTCTGATGCTTGGAGGGATTGGGGGCAGGAGGAGAAGGAGACGACAGAGGATGAGATGGCTGGATGGCATCACTGACTCGATGGACGTGACTTGAGTGAACTCTGGGAGCTGGTGATGGACAGGGAGGCCTGGTGTGCTGCAATTCATGGGGTCGCAAAGAGTCGGACACGACTGAGCAACTGAACTGAACTGAACTGAATTGAACTATATTGTTTAACCCCCATATCTTTGGCAATTTGATCTTGAATTAGAGATCCATGTTAATATTGTTAAATTTTTACTGTTTGTGTCTTTTTATCAGTGAGTTGTAGATTTTCATTCAATT
Organism: Capricornis sumatraensis; assembly: GCF_032405125.1. NCBI lineage: Eukaryota > Metazoa > Chordata > Mammalia > Artiodactyla > Bovidae > Capricornis > Capricornis sumatraensis. Next base: position 10,449,716 of record NC_091077.1, read on the forward strand.
TTATTACATCCTATTGTTCAGGAAGGGGCTTCCCAGGTGTACTAATGGTAAAGAACCCATCTGCCAATGCAAGAGAATTAAGAGATGCAGGTTCGATCTCTGAGTTGTGAAGATCCCCTGAAGGTGGGCATGCCAACTCGCTCCACACTTCTTGCCTGGAGAATCCTTTGGACAGATGGAGGCTACTGGCAAACTACAGTCCATAGGGTCATATGGAGTCTGACATGACTGAAGTTGCTTAGCACATGGCATATTGCTCAGGAAACAATATACTTAACATAAGTGCACTCTCACCAATATATTTTGTTCCATAAGTTCTTAGTTTTCGAAAAATCTCTTTCTAAAATGTGTTCTTATACATACTTATATACTTTTACACAAATGAATCAATACAATCCTGAATTCATGATAAATGGTCTTTATATTTTAGTGACAAATAGTCATTATGTTTAATGTTTTCTACAATTTGTCCCTCTTTTGTTCCTTTCTCAATAATGCCTCATGGACTTGCTTCCAAGTAACGAGTATAATGCTGGCTCATTATTTCCTTATCTGTATAATACTGCATGGTGTGGCTGTGTGACTCAGACATTTGGTGGTGTATTATATCATTTATAAATAAGTGACTATAATATCACTGCTACAAAAGTACTTTTTTTTTTTTATTAAATTTTAAAATCTTTAATTCTTACATGTGTTCCCAAACATGAAACCCCCTCCCACCTCCCTCCCCATAACATCTCTGTGGGTGATCCCCATGCACCAGCCCCAAGCATGCTGTATCCTGCGTCAGACATAGACTGGCGATTCAATTCTTACATGATAGTATACATTATAGAATGCCATTCTCCCAAATCATCCCGCCCTCTCCCTCTCTCTCTGAGCCCAAAAGTCCGTTATACACAGCTGTGTCCTTTTTCCTGTCTTGCATACAGGGTCGTCATTGCCATCTTTCTAAATTCCATATATATGTGTTAGTATACTGTATTGGTGTTTTTCTTTCTGGCTTACTTCACTCTGTATAATCGGCTCCAGTTTCATCCATCTCATCAGAACTGATTCAAATGAATTCTTTTTAACGGCTGAGTAATACTCCATTGTGTACATGTACCACAGCTTTCTTATCCATTCATCTGCTGATGGACATCTAGGTTGCTTCCATGTCCTGGCTATTATAAACAGTGCTGCGATGAACATTGGGGTACATGTGTCTCTTTCAATTCTGGTTTCCTCGGTGTGTATACCCAGCAGTGGGATTGCTGGGTCATAAGGTAGTTCTATTTGCAATTTTTTAAGGAATCTCCACACTGTTCTCCATAGTGGCTGTACTAGTTTGCATTCCCACCAACAGTGTAGGAGGGTTCCCTTTTCTCCACACCCTCTCCAGCATTTATTGCTTGCAGATTTTTGGATCGCAGACATTCTGACTGGTGTGAAGTGGTACCTCATTGTGGTTTTGATTTGCATTTCTCTGATAATGAGTGATGTTGAGCATCTTTTCATGTGTTTGTTAGCCATCCGTATGTCTTCTTTGGAGAAATGTCTATTTAGTTCTTTGGCCCATTTTTTGATTGGGTCGTTTATTTTTCTGGAATTGAGCTGCATAAGTTGCTTGTATATTTTTGAGATTAGTTGTTTGTCAGTTGCTTCATTTGCTATTATTTTCTCCCATTCAGAAGGCTGTCTTTTCACCTTGCGTATATTTTCCTTTGTTGTGCAGAAGCTTTTAATTTTAATTAGATCCCATTTGTTTATTTTTGCTTTTATTTCCAGAATTCTGGGAGGTGGATCATAGAGGATCCTGCTGTGATTTATGTCTGAGAGTGTTTTGCCTATATTCTCCTCTAGGAGTTTTATAGTTTCTGGTCTTACATTTAGATCTTTAATCCATTTTGAGTTTATTTTTGTGTGCGGTGTTAGAAAGTGATCTAGTTTCATTCTTTTACAAGTGGTTGACCAGTTTTCCCAGCACCACTTGTTAAAGAGATTGTCTTTACTCCATTGTATATTCTTGCCTCCTTTGTCAAAGATAAGGTGTCCATATGTGTGTGGGTTTATCTCTGGGCTTTCTATTTTGTTCCATTGATCTATATGTCTGTCTTTCACTGCTACAAAAGTACTTTGAAATTCTTAGTTTAATATTATTTTTCTCAACCAAGGATAATTGTGTCCCCCAGGAGCCTTTAAGCAATATTTTTTTAGACATTATTCACTGTCACACTGATGATGGGTAAGTGGTGGGCAAGGATGCTGCTAAACCTCTTGCAATTTATAGGACAGATCCCACCCCAGAGAAGAATCTGGCAGAGAATATCCATTAGTGCAGAGACTGAGGAATCCCGAGTTAAAAGTTATCCGTGTTTCTAATATCAATGGAAAAGTAGTTCCAATATAGTTTTTCATATATTCATCTAAAGAGTACTGCTTACTTTTGCACTGGGTTCTTTAGTCCATTTTAAAAAGATGTATCATATAAGGAAATACTTAATTTCCTTCTAGATAGGTGGCCATTTACTCCAGCTTTTATTCAACAATCCAGCATTTTCCAACCAAATTGGATGCAACCATCCCATAGGATAGTGTTCATATCCAAAGGGACCTAATTCTTCATCATTCAACAAATAATAGCAAAACATTTGCTACTTGCCAGAAATTTCTGGATCATTCTATGTTATATTCTCTTGAGTCAAGGTCTTTTCTAGAGCAATTCTTAATTCATGTCATAAGTGCTTAATTACTCCTATTATATATATCATGTTTCAGTCAGCTTTTGCTGTTCCATTCAGTTTTCTTTAATACAATTATGTGAAATCACCCTTTTAACTGGTTTCATATTTTAGCCATATTTTGTCATTTTATAATTTGTATTTTTCTTCAGTGTGTTTTTTAAATAAATGCAAATATATTCACAGACCTGGGAAAATAAGAATTGAACAAAGCAATTTAAGTCTCTGATGATTAGCATCTTGCAATATAGTGACAATGTCATAGTACACTGAAATAAAATATAGTCCTCAGGCTTAGATCATGTAAAGAAACTTATCCAGAATAAGAGAAGGAATTTTCATGGCCTACTCTAACTTTATAGAGTATGGTCTGGAAAGGCCTTTGCCTGTTGGTCAAAGACCAGAACTAGACTTGAAGTGTGCCCATTGGATTAATTAAAAAGGTGAAAATATTAAGACAAACAGTAGCAAACAAATTATGACTTGTAAGAAAAAAAGAGACAAGGCTTGCCTCATTCAGTATTAGACCACACAGAAAAATGTCAGATTATATGGAAAAGCACAAGAAAGACATCTTCTACTACTTCATGTAACACATATGAAACTTGTTGTATTTTGTGTGTTTTAATTTTTGAATTGTGAGTTTACTATCTTTACTTATTCTTCTCTTGGGATAGTAAATCTGTATGGTTTTGGTTTTTCACATCATTTAGATTTAACTTTCTCTCCTTGGAAAAGAGATATATTTCTTTCTGATTTTTCCTGGGCATCAAGGAGATGTAGCTAAAGTTGAAATATTGCCAAATCAAGGGGGTTTTTCTTTGTCCCATTGTCTCAGGGATGATTTGAGCTTGTTAGATCTTTTCCCTTCATTTTATCTCTCTCTCTCATACTTTTTATATTTCTTTAAACACAGGACAGAAAATGGTTGTAGTTGAAAGGAACCCTAACTTTATTACTCTCTCAGAAGCTTATGAACTAGAATTTCTGGGTACCATTAAAACATTGTTCAAGAGAAAGGTAATCGGATCTGACCAACTTGAGTTGTAACCACCCATGGCCCAAGGAGGTTGGTTCTGGATGAGAAATTCATGCCAATAATATAGTTCAGGAGGCTGTGGGGTGTGTCTGCCTGTGCCTTGTGAAGTGAGAGCGGTTCTTAAAGCAGACACAACTGGACTCCTATATTAAGGTGGCATGAGAAGTTCACAGAGGCCAGAACTCAATCAACAGATGAAACTATGAAAGGGATCTAATATAATTCATAGGACATTTCTGCAAGAAAACTAATATAAGTGCAAAGAACAACATGGAAGGAGGAATTCTCTGTGGACTGAGGTGTCAGTTGTAGCAGAGAGGCCACCTTGATCCTTAGCATCCCTGACACCATCTCTAGTCACTCCCCCACCTGCTCATTCCTCTGGCTTCCTTGTTTGCATTCAAACATGTGGAACAAGTGTCTTGCTCAGGACCTTTGCAGTGGCTGTTGCCTCTTCCAGGCACACACTTCTCCTGGTGTCATACTATATCCTTCTGTCTCTTTCTTAACATCTCTTCAAATAACCTCTTGTTTGTTGGCCTTGCCTGAACACTCAGTGCATAATAAGTTTCCCTCCTACTTGCTCCTTTATATCTGCTTTTTGTTTTCTTCAAAATATCATTCACCTTCCAACATAAAATATATTTATTTGAATATCATCTTTCACCATCCCTGGATTGTGAGAAATTTGTTTTTCAGTACCTCTACTTATTCCCTATATGTTCTTGGAGCATGTTGGCCCTCAATATAAAGTATTCCTGAAAATATCTGAAAGAATTTCTCATTAAAACTGAAAATACATGAACTCTTTGAAAGTATGCTGACAATGTGATAAAAATATCTGATGAGAGATGAAATGGGATACACCCTCAGGGAAGATCTGTCTATGTACAATATATTAGCATCAGTTTCTTGCAAGCAAAATAGAAATTATAGTATTTAAGCTATGTGAGTTATGCCAATTTCAGGGAACCTTAGTCATGTTCCCCCCCCCCCCCCGCCCCCCGCCAAGAGTCACCTTCACCATATGGAACCAGGGAATAATACACACATTTCAAAATTTCTTCTCATGGGACTTTCAGAGGTACCAGAACTGCAGCCCGTCGTATTTGGGCTTTTCCTCTCCATGTACCTAATCACTATTTGCTCATCATCTTGGTCTTCAGCTCAGACTCCCACCTTCACACCCCCATGTATTCTTCCTCTCCAGCCTGTCCTTTGTAGACATCTGCTTTATCTCCACCACCATCCCAAAGATGCTGCAAAATGTTCAGATACAGAGCAAAGGCATAACTTATGAAGGCTGCGTTGTCCAGATGCATTTTTACATTCTCTTTGCAGGATTAGATGACTTTCTCCTGACTGTGATGGCCTATGATTGCTTCATGGCCATTTGCCACCCCCTGCATTACACAGTTACCATGAACTCCCAGCTCTGTGGATGGCTGGTTCTGGAGTCCTGGATCATTAGTGTCCTGAACTCCTTGTTACACAGCTTAATGATATTGCGATTGTCCTTCTGCTCAGACTTGGAAATCTACCACTTTTTTTGTGAAATCAAACATCTAATCCAACTTGCCTGTTCTGACACCTTCGTCCATAACGTAGTGCTGTATGTTGGATCTGGAATTCTCAGGGGTGTTCCCCTGGCTGGTATCCTTTACTCTTAGAGTATAAAGCACTTTCCACCTGTGCATCTCACCTCTAATTTGTCTCTTTGTTTTATTGTACATGTTTAGGAGTATACCTTAGTTCTGTTGGTACCCACAGCTCAGAAGCAAGTGTAATAGACTCAGTGATATACACTGTAGTCACATCCATGCTGAATCCCTTCATCTACAGTCTGAGAAATAAAGACATAAAGAAGTCTCTGAAAAGATTCTTTGGAATGGAAACTTTTTAATAGGGCCATTTGATCTTGGACTGAAAAAATGCCCATGATAGCAGGACTCAAAGCCTCATAGACAGATATTGTGATTCTTTGTTCAGATTGTGATGACAGTAGTAGCTTCTTCAATTTATAGCCTGATATTTCCATTTCTTTGATTTCAACTTCTGTATACAATTTTAAGGACTTCCTTGGTGGCTCAGACAGTAAAGCGTCTGTCTACAATGCGGGAGACTCAGGTTCGATCCCTGGGTTGGGAAGATCCCCTGGAGAAGGAAATGGCAATCCACTCCAGGACTATTGCCTGGAAAATCCCATGGACAGAGGAGCCTGGTAGACTACAGTCCATGGGGTCACAAAGAGTTGGACATGACTGAGCGACTTCAGTTCACTTTATACAATTTTAAAAACATCCTTTATTAACTTTTCTCTGTTATCCAAGTTTTTTCTTTTTTCATTTTTCTACTTTCTCAAATTGATTAAAACTCTTGTATGAAATATATATAAATTCCAATTTATCTCATAAGACTTCACCCATTTCTTAAGAATAAATTCTTCTGAAATGAACTACTTTATACTGAGTAAATTTTCTTTCATTTTATTAAAGAATAATCATGAATTTTGCTACTTCTATGGAAAAAAATGTATACCCAAACAAAATATGAAACTACATTTTATCACATTTTGATTCCTCATACCTTGGAACATCACCACCGTAATTGCTTTCTGAAAATGTAGGCATTAACAAATAGTGTGTTTCATAGTACGTCATCTGCTTTTATGCCCTCACAGTGTACTGTTTTCCTTGTAGCTCAATGTCCACTTTACCTACAGGAGTCACTGGCAAAGTGACTCTAATTGGTGTGTATGTGAAACAAAAATTTCAGTAAAGAGTTTGGCATTATAAGATGTGGAGTCAAAGGGGACCTTAAGTATGATGTAGCAAAAATTCATGTCAGATTATTTCTATGTAAACTGTTTTTCATGGTGTCATTTACTTAGTGGTGTATGTGATTTCATTGTTTCTGTGTAAAGAGGTTTATCACTGGAGCGAAGGATTGTTTGGTGTAATTATATCTTTCTGCTTCTGCTTGAAGTAATTCCATTGCGGCTGCCTAAGAATATGATTCTTTCCAATTCTCTAAATGAAATATTTGCCCCATTCTAATTTCTTTCATGATCAGTAAAAGTCAGTGGATAATATAAATATCATATTTAAATGATATATGTGATGTAAAATATATAAATAAAACACTTTGACACTTTTCTTTCTTCCTAAAAGAGCTATCTCAACCAATTTTAGGTGTGACTCAACTACCTGTGCTTAGCATATTACCCTAAACCATGCAGCATCAGAAATGTTTAATTTTTAGCTAATTCATTAACATGTAATTACATACAGTAAACTGCACATTTTAAAAATATACAGTTTTCTAAATTTCAAAAATTAAGAGTATACTGTATTGGTGTTTTTCTTTCTGGCTTACTTCACTCTGTATAATAGGCTCCAGTTTCATCTGCCTCAGTAGAACTGATTCAAATGTATTCTTTTCAATGGCTGAATAATACTCCATTGTGTATATGTACCACAGCTTTCTTATCCATTCATCTGCTGATGGACATTGTAAAGTAATTAGCCTCCAATTAAAATAAATAAATTTAAATTAAAAAAATTAAAAATACAAAAAAATCCCCCCAAATTAAGAGTATATTACATGGTTCCACTTGTGAATAATTTAAAAGGGTGCACAATAAGTTTTAATTTCTTTGTAATGTTGTTAACAATATAATTGCCCTGAGCCTCAGTTTTCATTTCATAAGGAAATATGAGATGATAAATTCTACCTTCACTTGGATATTGTGAGGTATGGATGCAATGCATAGAAATATTTGCTGAATCCACAAACCATGTTCAAGGTTAGGAGTACATATATGTTTATATGTGCCTTCATCTGTATACACCACTCTCTGAAATAAACCCACTCACACATATATGTATTGCGCACAGTCTCATTAGTAATCTCACCCATTGTGTTGAAAGAAAACTTGAGAGAAAGTTGGAAGGATAGAAGAAAAAAAAGAATGCTTGAATTAATATAAACTAGAAAGAATGTAGAAATGTTAACACAAAGATTTAAAGTAGGATATTAATTTCAATAATGAGGTACTTTTCCTACCTTAAATTTCAAAGGCCTCAAAATCAGAGCCACATTTACATATAGATAAAGAAAAATTCTCTGTATCAACTAATGGGAAAAAGGTCTCTAGAGTGACTCTGATTTCCTCCTATATATGGTAGGAGTTCAACACAAAATGCCCTGTTTAAGAGAAGCTTATTGTGTGAATCGAAAATCTTTAGCTCATCTCCTAGAAACAGTAGATGATTGGACAAATATATTTTAGATTCCTATTGCTCCAATAACAAATTACCATATCAGTGGGTTAAAAAAGTACCTGTCGTAAAATTATGTAAGGTCAGAGGCCTGAAGTCTCATTGAGCAAAAATTTAGATATCCACAAGATTGTGATCCTTAAGGATACCCCAGAACAGGTTGCATTCCATTTCCTGTTTTACTTCTAGTGGCCACCACCATTCCATAGTTCACAGTCCCTCCTCCATATTCAAATCCAGGTATATGGCATTTTAACTCTCTCTCTAATTCCAATTCTTCCCCTCTCTTGCATGGTTAGAAAAATCATCATAATTGTATAAGTCTGACCTGGATATCTGTGCTAATATTCTTATATCAAGATGAATGATCAGCAACCTTATTTCCTCTGCTTATTGTAATTAAACTCGTTATGTAAACTAGGCTATTCCAAAGTTCTTGAGATTTTTCTGTAGACATCTTTTGGAGGATCTTATTGTGATTACTGCAAAATATTATTTTAATAGAAACTATTTGATGTCACTTAATACTTTTATAAAAAATCAAACATGAAATATATCACTACATAACAGGTGATCAAAAATCTTTTCTTTCAAAATTAAGAAAGATTGGAGGATTCTGGGTGAAGGCCTAAAATTACTTACACCTGAATCTAACACAGAACCACTTTCTTGCTAGTCAAATTGTCATCCACAGGCCAGGACCTATACTATCAAATAACACTTAGAATCTTGTTAGAAACCCAGGGCCCTGGGTCCCTGATCTGACCTGCTGAATAATAATTTACATGAGATACCATTGCACACCAGTCAGAATGGCTGCGATCCAAAAGTCTACAAGCAATAAATGCTGGAGAGGGTGTGGAGAAAAGGGAACTCTCTTACACTGTTGGTGGGAATGCAAACTAGCACAGCCACTATGGAGAACAGTGTGGCAATTCCTTAAAAAACTGGAAATTGAACTGCCTTATGATCCAGCAATCTCACTGCTGGGCATACACACCAAGGAAACCAGAATTGAAAGAGACACATGTACCCCAATGTTTATCGCAGCACTGTTTATAATAGCCAGGACATGGAAACAACCTAGATGTCCATCAGCAGATGAATGGATAAGAAATCTGTGGTACATATACACAGTGGAGTATTACTCAGCCATTAAAAACAATACATTTGAATCCGTTCTAATGAGGTGGGTGAAATTGGAACAGATTATATGGAGTGAAGTAAGCCAGAAAGAAAAACACCAATACAGTAAATTAACACATATATATGGAATTTAGAAAAATGGTATTGATAACCCTGCATGTGAGACAGTTAAAGAGACACAGATGTATAGAACAGACTTTTGGACTCTGTGGGAGAGGGAGAGGGTGGGATGATTTGGGAGAATGGCATTGAAACATGTGTTCTATCATGTAAGAAACGAATCGCCAGTCTAGGTTGGATATAGGATACAGGATGCTTGGGGCTGGTGCACTGGGATGACCCAGAGAGATGATATGGGGAGAGAGGTGGGAGTGGGGTTTAGGATTAGGAACTCATGTACACCTGTGGTGGATTCATGTCAATGTATGGCAAAACCAATACAGTATTGTAAAGTTAAAAAAAAAGTTAAAAAAAATAAAAAAAATAATAATTTACATTTGAAATACAATCCTTGGTAATGTGTAGAAGCAGTGGATTTAGAGAAGTGCTGGTCTAGAATAGGTTTCATCACCTTCTCAGTGTTGATACTTGGGAAGTATGATTACTTGCATTGGATGATGTCCTGTATGTCCGAAGAGCTCAGTAGGACCCTTTCAAATATTGCCAAATATCTTTAATTGCAAAATCACTCTTGGTTGAGAATCACTGCTCCAGTGTTTGAAAACTGGGAGCCTCCTGAGAGATTCCAATCAAGACTCCATCTCTTATTTAGTTTAAAATATTGAGCACTTCCCTGGTGACTCAGATGGTAAAGTGTCTGCCTACAATGCCAGAGACCTGGATTCAATCCCTGGATTGGGAAGATCCCCTGGAGAAGGAAATGGCAACCCACTCCAGTACTCTTGCCTGGAAACTCCCATGGACAGAGGAGCCTGGTAGGCTACAGTCCATGGGGTCCCAAAGATCAAGGCATGACTGAACGACTTCACTTTCACTTTTATTGAGCATAACATTAAACACTTCTGAGTATCATTGACAAAATGGGGAATGAAGTGCATAAGAGGACTACATCATAAATATAGTATGAGGACTACATTTATTTATGACTACATCATAAATAAAAATTTTTGCAATCACTACAATGTTCTAAGGTAGGTTATGGTATGTTGTTACTCTTGTTCACTAGCTAAGCCAAGTGCTTGGTTTTCATATTAATTAGAAAGATCTTGACCAAGTTGTTCAATCCCACAGTTGTGTCTGGCTCTTTGAGACCCCGTGGACTGCAGCAACCCAGGCTTCCCTGTCCTTCACCATCTCCTAGAGCTTGCTCAAACTCATGTCCATTGAGTCAGTGATGCCATCCAGCCATCTCATCTTCTGTTGTCCCCTTCTCCTCCTGTCTTCAATCTTTCCCAGCATCAGGGTCTTTTCTAATGAGTCAGACTTCACATCAGGTGACCAAAGTAATGAAGCTTCAGCTTCATTATCAGTCAGTCCTTCCAATGAATATTCAGGATTGATTTCCTTTAGGATTGACTGGTTTGATATCCTTGCAGTCCAAGGGATTCTCAAGAGTCTTCTCCAACACCACAGTTTAAAAGCATCTATTCTTCCATGCTCAGCCTTCTTTACGGTCCAACTCTCTACCAGGAAAACCATAGCTTTGACTGTGTGGACCTTTATCAGCAAAGTAATGTCTCTGCTTGTTAATACACTGTATATGTTTGTCATAGCCTTTATTCCCTGAAGAAAATAAAGTCTGTCACTGTTTCCATTGTTTCTCCATTTATTTGCCATGAAGTTATGAGACCGAATGCCTTGATCTTAGTTTTTTGAATGCTGAGTTGTAGCCAGCTTTTTCTTTCTCCTCTTTCACCTTCATCAAGAGGTTCTTTAGTTCCTCTTCACTTTCTAGCATAAGAATGGTGTCATATGCCTATCTGAGGCTATTGATATTTCTTCTGGCAGTCTTGAGTCCAGCTTGTGATTTATTCAGCTCAGCATTTCACATGATGTACTCTGAATGTAAGTTAAATAAGCAGGGTGACCATATACAGCCTTTGATGGATTCATTTCCCAATTTGGAACCAGTCCAGTTTTAACTGTTGCTTCTTGACCCTCATACAGATTTCTCAGGAGGCAGGTAAGGTGGTCTGGTATTCCCATCTCTTGAAGAATTTTCCACAGTTTGTTGTGATCCACACAGTCAACGGCTTTAGTGTAGTCAATGAAGCAGAAGCAGATGTTTTTCTGGAATTGTCTTGTTTTTTCTATGATCCAATGGATGTTGGCAATCTGATTTCTGGTTCCTCTGCCTTTTCTAAAGCCAGCTTGTCCATCTGGAAGTTCTCAGTTCATGTACTGTTGAAGCCTATCTTGGAGGATTTTTAGCATGATCTTGCTCACATGTGGAATGAGTGAAATTGTGTGGTAGTTTAAACATTCTTTGGCATTGCCCTTCTTTGGGATTGGAATGAAAACTGATCTGTACCAGTCCTGTGGCCACTATGGCCAAATTTCCTGACATATGGAGTGACGCACTTTCACAGCATCATCTTTTAGGATTTGAAATAGCTCAGCTAGAATTCCATCACCTCCACTAGTTTTGTTCATAGTGATGCTTCCTAAGGCCCACTTGACTTCACTCTAGGTAAGTGATCAACCATTGTGGTCATCTGGGTCATTAAGATCTTTTTTTGTATAATTTTTCTATGTATTCTTGCCACCCTGTCTTAATATCTTCTGCTTCTGTTAGGTCCATACCATTTCTGTCCTTTATTGAGCCCATCTTTGCCTGAAATATTCCCTCAGTATCTCTACTTTTCTTGAAGAGATCACTAGTTTTTCCCATTCTATTGTTGTCCTCTATTTCTTTGCATTGATCATTGAGGAAGGCTTTCTTATCTCTCCTTCCTATACTTTGGAAATCTGCATTCAGTTGGATATATCTTTCCTTTTCTCTTTTGCCTTTTGCGTCTCTTCATTTTTCATCTATTTGTAAGGCATCTTCAGACAATCATTTTGACTTCTTACATTTCCTTTTCTTGGGGATGGTTTTTTTAAATTTATTTATTTTAATTGGAAGTTAATTACTTTACAATATTGTATTGGTTTTGCCATACATCAACATGAATCCGCCACAGGTATACAAGTGTTCCTCATCCTGAACCCCCCTCCCTCCTCCCTCCCTGTACCATCTCTCTGGGTTGTCTCAGTGCACCAGCCCCAAGCATACAGTATCATGCATCAAACAGTCTTTTGGGGATGGTTTTGATCACCTCCTGGTGAACAGTGTTATGAAACTCCATCCATAGTTCTTCAGGCACTCTATCAGATCTAATCCTTTGAATCTATTTATCACTTCCACTGTGTAATCTTAAGGGATTTGATTTAGATTGTACCTGAATGGTTTAGTAGTTTTCCCTACATTCTTCTATTTAAGTCTGAATTTTACAATAAGGATTGCAAAAATAAATCCTGACCAAGGTATTTATGCAAATACATGCCTACTGCAGCATTACTTGGAATATATATATCTCAGTATCTTTTCTATATTTGCATAAAATGTTTTATGTGAAAATGGGCACACTAAAGAGCTTTAATTATTAATTATAACAGTTGCAATTATTTTCTTACCAATGATGCTGTGTATATATTTCCATTTTTTAGTCATTTAATTTCTTGATTAAAAATATTGTCTGTGAGAGTCTTTTGTTTTGTATGCTCTGGTTGGATTGGTTGGATTCCTATGTTTGATCATACTTTTCAACAAAAATTTGATGTTTCATTTGTTCACAAAATTATTGCATGCAATTTAATTATTTTATGTATGTAGATATATTAGAATGTTTGATAACATATACTCAGTCATATGTTGTTCCTTTTATTACTCAGTTCAGCTAAGTCATTCAGTCATGTCCAACTCTTCGTGACCCCATGGGCTGCAGCAACCCAGGCTTCCCTGTCGATCATCAGCTCCAGGAGCTTGCTCAAACTCATGTCCATTGAGTTGGTGATGCAATCCAACCACCTCATCTTCTGTCATCCCCTTCTCCTCCTGTCTTCAATCTTTCCGAGCATCAGGGTCTTTTCTAAGGACTCAGTTCCTTGCATCAGCTGGCCAAAGTATTGGAATTTCATCTTCAACATCAGTCCTTCCAATGAATATTCAGGACTGATTTCCTTTAGGATTGACTGATTTGATATCCTTGCAGTCCAAGGGACTCTCAAGAGTCTACTCCAACACTACAGTTCAAAAGCATCAATTCTTCAGTGCTCAGCCTTTTTTATAATTCAACTCTCACATTCATACCTGACTACTGGAAAAACCATAGCTTTGACTATGTGGACTGTTGTCAACAAAGCAATGTCTCTGCTTTTTAACATGCTGTCTAGGTTGGTCATAGCTTTTCTTCCAAGGGGCAAGCGTCTTTCATTTTCATGGCTGCAGTCACCATCTGCAGTGATTTTGGAGTCCAAGAAAATAAAGTTCGTCACTGTTTCCGTTGTTTCCTCATCTATTTGCAATGAAGTGATGAGACTGGATGCCATTTTTTGAATGTTGAGTTTTAAGCCAGCTTTTTCACTCTCCTCTTTCACTTTCATCAAGAGGCTCTTTAGTTCCATATCACTTAGTCATATGGTGTTCTTTCCATTGCTTTTCTACTTTTTGGCTTTTTTTTTTTTTTACTGCAATAATTGAACTGTCACTTTAATACTTGTCACTTGCAAATCCTTGTTATAAACTAAAACAAGAGTGAATGTTCTCTTGCATAGTGTGAATAAATAACCTTTTATACTTTTATATACATGGAAATCTGTTACTCGTCATTGCTCTATCAGCCTTTCTTTATTAAACATATTTCTAAAAGTTGTATCACTTTTGGTGAGCACCTGGAAAGCATTCTTCTTTGCCATTTGAAAAATATCACCTTCATCTTTCATATGTTTATTTGAATCCAAATATATTAACATGAGAACAAATTGTAACTTGAGTACTCCTTTATTCTCACATTTTAAAATCCTTTAAGTTATTTTATTTTTAAGTCTTTGGGAATCTAGGTTGAAATAGTAGCTCATGTTGGTATCATTAAATTGGTAATATTTTATGTCCTTATATAAGTTAATTGTAGATTTTTATTCAATATTGTTGCATTCAGTTATCTTGAAATCACTATGAAAAGTGAAAGTGTTAGTTGCTTAGTCGTATCTTACTTTTCAGGATTCCAGGGACTGTAATCCATCAGGCTCTTCTGTCTATGGAATTCTCCAAACAAGAATATTGGAGTGGATAGCCATTCCCTCTCCAAGGGATCTTCCTGACCCAGGAATTGAATCTGGGTCTTCTGTATTGCAGGTGGATTCTTTACTGACTGAGCCAGCTGGAAAGCCTAATGTACATCTCTACTGTACCTGATTCTTGATTAATTCAACAAATAATTGAACATCTACTATGTACCACTGTTTCTAGGAACATTGAGTATTATATTCAGTTAAAACTCATCAGTGGCCATAGGACTGGAAAAGATCAGTTTTCCAATCCCAAAAAAGGGCAGTGCCAAAGAATTTTCACTCATCTCACGCTCTAGCAAAGTAATAATAAAAATTCTTGAAGCCAGGCTTCAATAGTATATGAACCATGAACTTCCAGAAGTTCAAGATGGATTTTAAAAAAGCAGAGGAAAAAGAGATCAAATTGCCATCATTCATTGGATCATTGAAAAAGCAAGAGAGTTCCAGAAAACATCTACTTCTGCTTTATTGATTACCCCAAAGCCTTTGACTGTGTCAATCACAACAAACAGTGTAAAATTCTTCAAGAGATGGGAATGCCAGACCACAGACCACCTGACTTGTCTCCTGAGAAATCTGTATGCAGGTCAAGAAGCAACGGTTAGAACTGGACACGGAAGAACAGAGTGGTTCCAAATTGGGAAAGAAGTACGTCAAGGCTGTGTATTGTCACTCTGCTTATTTAACTTATATTCAGAGTACATTATGCAAAATGCCAGGCTGGATGAAGCACAAGCTGGAATCAAGATTGCTGGGAGAAATATCAATAACCTCAGATATGCAGAACACCACCCTTATGGCAGAAAGTGAAGAGGAACTAAACAGCTTCTTGATGAAGGTGAAAGAGGAGAGTGAAAAAACTGGTTTAAAACTCAACATTCAAAAAACTAAGATCATGGCATCCGGTCCCGTCACTTCATGGCAAATAAATGGAGAAACAGTTGGAACAGTGAAAGACTTTATTTTTGGGGGCTCCAAAATCACTGCAGATGGTGACTGCAGCCATGAAATAAAAAGACGCTTGCTCCTTGGAAGAAAAGCTATGACCAATCTATACAACATATTAAAAAGCAGAGACATTACTTTGCCAACAAAGGTCCATCTAATCAAAGCCATAGTTTTTACAGTAGTCATGTATGGATGTGAGAGTGGGACTATGAAGAAGGCTGAGCACTGAAGAATTGATGCTTTTTAACTGTGGTGTTGGTGTAGACTCTTGAGAGTCCCTTGGACTGCAAGGAGATAAAACCAGTCCATCCTAAAGAAAATCAGTCTTAGATATTCATTGGAAGGACTGATGCTGAAGCTCCAATACTACAGCCACCAGATGCAAAGAACTGACTCCTTAGAGAAGACTCTGATGCTGGGAAAGATTGAAGGCAGGAGGAGAAGGGGACGACAGAGTATGAGATGGTTGGATGGCATCACTGGCTCGATGGATTTGAGTTTGAGCAAGCTCTGGAAGCTTGTGATGGAC
Organism: Capricornis sumatraensis; assembly: GCF_032405125.1. Classification (NCBI taxonomy): domain Eukaryota; kingdom Metazoa; phylum Chordata; class Mammalia; order Artiodactyla; family Bovidae; genus Capricornis; species Capricornis sumatraensis. The sequence continues at coordinate 10,465,676 of NC_091077.1, forward strand.
AGGGAAACCTGGATTGCTGCAGTCCATGGGGTTGCAAAGAGTCAGACACGACTGAGTGACTGAACTGAAGTGCATGTCTACTCTTTTGCCAATTTTATTAATAATCTATGTCACATCATTAGGTCAATACCATTCTTTGCTTCTTTAAGTTTTTTCAATTGAAGTATAGTTGATATGGGCTTTCCTGGTTGTGCTAATGGAAAAGAACCCACTTTCCAAGGCAGGAGTCATGAGATGTGGGTTTGATCTGTGAGTTGGGATGATCCCTTGGAGGAGGGCATAGCAACCCATTTCAGTATTCTTGCATGTAGAATACCATGGACAGAGGCCCCTGGCAAGTTACTATCCATAGAGTTGCAAAGAATTGGGCACAACTGAAGCAACTTAGCATACACAAGGATAAAGTGCAAGGAGGTTAGACCTCTGGAAGGCAGGCAAGTTCATGGGAAGAAGGTAATAAAAACTAGATTCATCTGACTTCTAATTAGCCTTCTGGGAAAAGAGACTTACCCGGAAAATTTTCCTATCTAGACCAGTGTCCCAAGGGAAGTGTTGTGCTCAGATGTGGGAGTAACAATGGAAACAGTGCCTAATGAACAGATATGGAGAGCTGTAAAACCTCCTTGGTTGCATTCCTCGATCTGTATAACCTTGAGCTGCACAGGGCATGGTTATTGGTTTTGGAGTCCTACATCTGAATAAGGACCAATGCTTCCCTCTTTCCTTCTGACCTGCCTGGGAACAGAGCTTCAGCCTTTATCATCAACCATCCACGGAGAAACATGGATATCGACACAGGGACTTTCCTCCTGTCGTCCCCATCCAGGTGAGTGTGTGAGTTCTATAGGTACTTCAAGGAAGTTTGAGAGAGAATACAAGCAGAAAACTTTTTTCTGAGGTCACTTGAGAGCCTAATCGGCCCACACCAGGGCTGAGATATTAGCCACTGTTGTTCATTAGGTTGACTAATTAACTTATAATTCATTTTTTTTATATGTTAAAATTTTTGGAGAAGTGTCTGATGAACTCAGCAGCACAAGAATCAGTGTTGACAATTAAGTGATGGGAATGGAAATCCAACTGGATGAGAATGAGGAAGCAATGAGGAGCATAAAGTGGTTCCAGTACAATCAGAGCATATTAGAGGAGTTATACATTTAAGGAGAGTAAGAAAAGTGGGTTTGGAGGCATGTGAAATGAAATATCTACATTTGCAAAAAGACTTTTAAATTTGGGAAGTATTTGAATACCTTCCACTTTTATTAGAACAACCCATACCTATGGAAGTAAAAACTGCCTTGCAACAGTGTTTTTGAGACAAACATTTCACAGTATCTTTCCTCATGTTAGATATTCACAGGAAAATATTGTGCTTAGAATGAAAAGAGGGGTATGAAAAGGAGTCTTACTTTAAAATTCTTAAATACCAAGAGGTAGGGAAGCAAGGGAGGCATTTGGAAGGTAGAAAGAAAAAAACAAGCAAATTCACATCTCTGTGATACCTGCTAATTTAGTATGAGAAAGGAACTATGCTAAACTTTTACATATATTGACTAAATTTGCCTTCCAACTTAGGAGGATAGATACCACTATCCCCACTATTTGAATTAGGTCATTAATGTTTAGAATGGGTCTGCAGATCCACTACATTCAAATGACTAATATGTGATAACACTGAGTTTCAAAAGTCAGTTTTCTGAATAAAAAGCTTTGTATTCAAGATCATTTACAAAAGCCTGTTACCATTTACCTTTTTTTTTATTTTTAAAGTTTTTCAGTTTTATTTATTTATTTTCTTTACAATATTGTATTGGTTTTGCCATACATTGACATGAATCTGCCATGGGTGTATATGTGTTCCCCATCCTGAACCCTCCTCCCACCTCCTTCCCCACCCCATCCCTCTGGGTCATTCCAGTGCACCAGCCTAGAGCATTTATCTTTTACAATCCTCATCTATAATTGTGTATTGTCTATTTTCTGTTGTCAGTTGTGGGTTTATTCCCTTGGAAGTGTTAGTTGCTCAGTTGTGTCCAACTCTTTGTGACCCTATGGACTGTAGACCACCAGGCTCCTCTATTCATGGCTTTCTCCAAGTAAGAATACTGGAGTGGGTTGCCACTTCCTACTCCAGGGAATCTTCATGATCCAAAGATCAAACCTAATCAAATCTCCTGCACTTCAGGCAGATTCTTTACCATCTGAGCCACCAAGGAAGCCTTATTCCCTTTGCTTACTTTCTACTGGAATGCTCCTGTTGTCCTAAAATGATTACTCCTTCCTGCTTTGATAAATAGCTCTAGAATATTTTATGAGGTATTTTGAGCATCAAGGCAATATAACTGTCATTGGAAAGCTACCAGAATCAAGGAATCTTTCTCTTTTCCGTGGTCTCTTAGAGACCAGCTGAGTTTATTAGATTTTGCTTTGAAAATGAAAGTATTCAATACAGGTTTGTAGGGGAGACCATGGTGTAAATCCCTGATGCCATCAGACTTGTCATAGAGGATGAAATGTCTGCATAACTGAGGTATACATATTTCAAGGCCTGGATCCTAGGACAATGCAACCACCAAGGAATGTGACCCACAGGTAGGCCTTATTTTCATCCACAGGACTTTTCATTCTCTCAGTTTTTAAATTACTTTTTTTTTTAATGCATGCATGCTTGCTCAATTGCTTCAGTCATGTCCAGTGCTTTGCAAGTCCATGGATTGTAGCCCACCAGGCTCCTCAGTCCACGGGATTCTCCAGGCAAAAATATTGGAGTGGGTTGCCATGCTCTCCTCAAGGGGATCTTCCCAATCCAGGGGTTAAACCTGTGTCTCTTGCATCTCCTGGGCTTCAGGGGGATTATTTACTGCTGAACCACAGGGGAAGCCCAGTACAGGGGACAAAGAAGTCACATTTAAATGGAATACAGTCCATGGGAAGCTTACTATCTAGAACTTGGGTACTATTTCTACATTTGCTTAGGGAAAAATAACATAGTGTTGATGACTTTCTTTTATCACTGCTTTCATAATTATTGTAGCCAAAAGTGAGACAAGCCAGAGAGTAACAAGCCCAGTAAGACATGATGTGTATAAGTGTGTATTGTGTGTGTGTGTTGTGGGGAAGGAGCAGTTCTCTGGAAAGTGATTCTTAAATTATCCACTCCAAAATGTTACCCTTAAAACATAGACACAATGTCAACCAGAAGATGCAAATAAAGGAGTCCATTCATTTTAACTCACAGGAATCGAAACAAATGTAAAAATGTGAAAGTAACAACATGTGGATGAAGGACTTCTTGTGTCTTGAAGGTTCAGCTGTAGCCAGGAAAACCTTGTACCTTAGCATTCTCTGATACTATTTCTACTCACACTCACTCTTGTTTGTTCCCCTTGACACTTTTGCTGCTTTTAAAGTCTTGAATATTTGAAACAAGCCCTACCCTCAGGTATGTTGCAGACTCTTTTCCCAATAGGGCACACTGTTCCCCCAGGTAAACTGATGTCTCTGCTTTGTCTTGCTTCGGGTCTCTGTTCAAATGTCTCTGCTTTTTTATTTTTTATTTTTGCATATCTTCCTGAACTCATTAAAATATAACATATCCATGCATGGTAATTTATACCTGCCTTTTTCCCCCATATCATCTGTCACCACATGAGATGACACATATACAAATTTTTCATTTGCTAACTCATATTCTTTCTTCATCATTGCATTTTTGGAAGTTTTGTTCTCAGCATCTCACACATTTCCCCTAGAAGATGGCTGATACTCAACATGAATTTCTAGAATATATGAAAGACATTTGCTTTAAAACTGTATAATCATGACCTCTTGGGGAAAAGGTTGAGTGTTAGGAATTTCTAATCACAGATAACACTGTAGATTACTTAAAGATGATTTAATATTGTAATTCATAGCATCTTATTATGTTAATGTGCACACATGTAGAAATTAATCATGCTATATTTTTCTTCCCTAGTAGTGATCACCACCACGTGGTACAAGGAAATGATACAGGAATGGCACAATTTATTCTTCTAGGATTATCAGAGGAACTAGAACTGCAGCCTCTCATATTTGGACTTTTCCTCTCCATGTTCCTGATCACTGTGTTTGGGAATCTGCTCATCATTTTTGCCACCATCTCAGACTCCCACCTCCACACTCCCATGTACTTCTTCCTCTCCAACCTGTCCTTTGTAGACATCTGTTTCATCTCCACCACCATCCCAAAGATGCTGTGGAACATCCAGACACAGAGCAAAGACATTTCCTATGAAGGCTGCATCACCCAGATGCATTTTTACATACTGTTTGTAGAGCTGGAGAACTTAATTCTAACTGTCATGTCCTATGACCGCTTCATAGCCGTCTGTGACCCCCTGCACTACACAGTCATCATGAGCCCTATTCTCTGTGGACAGATGGTGCTCCTATCCTGGATGATGAGTGCCCTGAATTCCTTAGTACAAAGCTTACTGGTACTGAGACTGTATTTCTGTACAGTCTTGGAAATCCCCCACTTTTTCTGTGACTTGAAAGAAGTACTCCGACTTGCTTGTTCTGACGCCGTTCTTAATAACGCTGTGATGTATTTTGCAGTTGGGCTCTTTGGTGCCGTCCCCCTGGCTGGTATATGTTACTCATACTCTAGGATAGTTTCCTCCATATGTAGAATCTCATCAGCTGAGGGGAAGTATAAAGCATTTTCCACCTGTGCATCTCACCTCTCTGTTGCTTCCTTATTTTATTGTACAGGTTTAGGATTGTATCTTAGCTCTACTGCTACCCACAGCTCACATTCAAGTGCAATAGCCTCGGTGATATACATTGTGGTCACACCCATGCTGAACCCATTCATCTACAGTCTGAGAAATAAAGACATAAAGAGGGCTCTGAGAAGATTTTTTGGGGTGGCAGCTATGAAAGGGCCATTTGTCCTGGGGCTGAGGAAGTCCTGGTAATGGCTGTGCTCAAAGCATTAGAGTCAGAAATTGTGCTTCTTGATCAGATTGTGGAAAGAGCACTTGTTCTTTTTATGTATTGCCTGGTTTTTGCACTCTTTGATTTAAATTCAGCATATATATATGGAATTTAGAAAGATGGTAATGATAACCCTGTTTGCGAGACAGCAAAAGAGACACAGATGTATAGAACAGTCTTTTGGACTCTGTGGGAGAGGGAGAGGGTGGGATGATTTGGGAGAATGGCATTGAAACATGTATAATATCATATAAGAAATGAATCGCCAGTCTAGGTTCAATGCAGGATACAGGATGCTTGGGGCTGGTGCACTGGGATGACCTAGAGGGATGGTATGGGGAGGGAGGTTGAGGGGGGTTCAGGATTGGGAGCATGTGTACACCCGTGGTGGATTCATGTTGATGTATGGCAAAACCAATACAATATTGTAAAGTAAAAATAATAAAAATAAAAACAAAATAAAGTAAAAAATCCAGCATATAATTTAAGTAACTCGATTAAGCTTTCTTAATAGCTGATGCATGGACAATTTTCCCTTGTTTTTTTTTTTTTTTTTTCTATTTTTCTACTTTCCCTAAAATTTTCCCAAACATGGGTGAGAAATATTCGGAAACTTCCATTTATTTGGTAGGAAAAACTGGATTTCTTAAGGCCTTTGTCTTAAGCAACATTCATCTTCTCAAGTATTTTAAAAAAATTCTTCTCTACTCATGAGGAATAACTGCCTTTGGCAGCTAAAGTAACTTATAGAATTCAACTGCAGAGCAAAGTCTGAAACCAATGTTTTTATTTTGGCTCTGTATTTATTTGTATTTGTTTTTATTTGGCTCTTTATTTTCATGTATCACCAGTTTAACTGTTCTTCCTGATAATATCGATTTTATTCATGCCACTGAGTTTTATAACTGGTCTTTTGGTGTCATACAATTATTCAGCCTGTGTCCCCAGTATCTACCACGTGTTGTTGCTGTTGTTGTTTAGTCGCTAAGTCATGTTTGCCTCTTTTGCAATCCCATGGACTGTAGCCTGCCAGGCTTCTCTGTCCATGGGATTTTCCAGACAAGAATACTGGAGTATCCATCTTGAACCTCCCTCCCACAACATACTACTCCTCTAGGTTGTCACACAGCATCAAGTTGAGCTCCCTGTGTTGTTCTTTTTTTGGTTAAAAAATTTCTGTGCTGCTTACAATTATGGGTTCTCTATTGCATATAAGTTAAATAAGCAGGGTGACAATATACAGCCTTTATGTACTCCTTCCCCAATTTGGAACCAATCCATTGTTCCATGTCCAGTTCTGTTGCTTCTTGACATGCATACAGGTTTCTCAGGAGGCTAGTAAAGAGGTCTGGTATTCCCATATTTTTAAGAATTTTCAGAAGTGTGTTGTTCAGCCTCCATATGTTGGAATTTTTAATAGTTTTTCTCCTGTAATTGAGACCTAATCTTAATGCATTATGGTCAGAAAAGATGCTTGGAATGATTTCAATTTTTTTAAATTTATCAAGGTTAGATTTATGGCCCAGGATGTGATCTATCCTGGAGAAAGTTCCATGAGCACTTGAGAAAAAGGTGAAATTCATTGTTTTGGGGTGAAATGCCCTATAGATATCAATTAGGTCTAACTGGTCTATTGTATCATTTAAAGTTTGCGTTTCTTTGTTAATTTTCTGTTTAGTTGCTCTATCCATAGGTGTGAGTGGGGTATTAAAGTTTCCCACTATTATTGTGTTATTGTTAATTTCCCGTTTCATACTTGTTAGCATTTGTCTTACATATTGCGGTGCTCCTATATTGGGTGCATATATATTTATAATTGTTATATCATCTTCTTGGATTGATCCTTTGATCAATATGTAGTGGCCTTCTTTATCTCTTTTCACAGCCTTTGTTTTAGAGTCTATTTTATCGGATATGAGTATTGCCACTCCTGCTTTCTTTTGGTCTCTATTTGCGTGGAATATCTTTTTCCAGCCCTTCACCTTCAGTCTGTATGTGTCCCTTGTTTTGAGGTGGGTTTCTTGTAAGCAGCATATAGAGGGGTCTTGTTTTTGTATCCATTCGGCCAGTCTTTGCCTTTTGGTTGGGGCATTCAACCCATTTACGTTTAAGGTAATTATTGATAAGTATGATCCCATTACTATTTACTTTATTGTTTTGGGTTCGGGTTTATACACCCTTTTTGTGTTTCCTGTCTAGAGAATATCCTTTAGCATTTGTTGGAGAGCTGGTTTGGTGGTGCTGAATTCTCTCAGCTTTTGCTTGTCTGGAAAGCTTTTGATTTCTCCTTCGTATTTGAATGAGATCCTTGCTGGGTACAGTAATCTGGGCTGTAGGTTATTTTCTTTCATGACTTTAAGTATGTCTTGCCATTCCCTCCTGGCCTGAAGACTTTCTATTGAAAGATCTGCAGTTATCCTTATGGGAATCCCCTTGTGTGTTATTTGTTGTTTTTCCATTGCTGCTTTAAATATTTGTTCTTTGTGTTTGATCTTTGTTAATTTGATTAATATGTGTCTTGGGGTGTTTCACCTTGGGTTTATCCTATTAGGAACTCTCTGTGTTTCTTGGACTTGGGTGATTATTTCCTTCCCCATTTTAGGGAATTTTTCAACTATTATCTCCTCAAGGATTTTCTCATGGTCTTTCTTTTTGTCTTCTTCTTCTGGGACTCAGAAATATAGATCAATGGAACAAAATAGAAAGCCCAGAGATAAATCCATACACATATGGACACCTTATCTTTGACAAAGGAGGCAAGAATATACAATGGAGTAAAGACAATCTCTTTAACAAGTGGTGCTGGGAAAACTGGTCAACCACTTGTAAAACAATGAAGCTAGATCACTTTCTAACACCGCACACAAAAATAAACTCAAAATTGATTAAAGATCTAAATGTAAGACCAGAAACTATAAAACTCCTAGAGGAGAACATAGGCAAAACACTCTCCGACATAAATCACAGCAGGATCCTCTATGATCCACCTCCCAAAATTCTGGAAATAAAAGCAAAAATAAACAAATGGGATCTAATTAAAATTAAAAGCTTCTGCACAACAAAGGAAACTCTAAGCAAGGTGAAAAGACAGCCTTCTGAATGGAAGAAAATAATAGCAAATGAAGCAACTGACAAACAACTAATCTCAAAAATATACAAGCAACACCTGCAGCTCAATTCCAGAGAAATAAACGACCCAATCAAAAAATGGGCCAAAGAACTAAATAGACATTTCTCCAAAGAAGACATATGGATGGCTAACAAACACATGAAAAGATGCTCAACATCACTCATTATTAGAGAAATGCAAATCAAAACCACAATGAGGTAACACTTGACACCAGTCAGAATGTCTGGGATCCAAAAATCTGCAAGCAATAAATGCTGGAGAGGGTGTGGAGAAAAGGGAACCCTCCTACACTGTTGGTGGGAATGCAAACTAGTACAGCCACTATGGAGAACAGTGTGGAGATTCCTTAAAAAATTGCAAATAGAACCGCCTTATGACCCAGCAATCCCACTGCTGGGCATACACACCGAGGAAACCAGAATTGAAAGAGACACATGTACCCCAATGTTCATCGCAGCACTGTAATCCCTAATATTTTTTGAAGAGATCTCTAGTCTTTCCCATTCTGTTGTTTTCCTCTGTTTCTTTGGATTGTTCATTTAGGAAGACTTTCTTATATCTCCTTGTTAAACTTGAATTCAAATGGGTGTATCTTTCCATTTTTCTGTGCCTTTTGCTTTTCTATGAAAAGGCAAAAAGATATGACACTGAAAGATAAACTCCCCAGGTTGATAGGTGCCCAATATGCAACTGGAGAAGAAGGGAGAAATAGCTCCAGAAGGAATGAAGAAGCCGAGCCAAAGCGGAAACAGCACCCAGTGCCATATGTGTTTGGTGCTGAAAGTAAAGTCTGGTGCTGTAAAGAACAATGTTGCATCAGTTCAGTTCAGTCACTCAGTAGTGTCCGATTCTTTGCGACCCCATGAATTGCAGCACGCCAGGCTTCCCTGTCCATTACCAAATCCCAGAGTTCACTTAAACTCATGTCCATCGAGTCAGTGATGCCATCCAGCCATCTCATCCTCTGTCGCCCGCTTCTCCTCCTGTCCCCAATCCCTCCCAGCATCAGAGTCTTTTCCAATTAGTCAACTCTTCACACGAAGTGGCCAAAGTACTGAAGTTTCAGCTTTAGCATCAATCCTTCCAAGAACACCCAGGGCTGATGTCCTTTAGAATTGACTGACTGGATCTCCTTGCAGTCCAAGGGACTCTCAAGAGTCTTCTCCAACACCACAGTTCAAAAGCATCAATTCTTTGGTGCTGAGCCTTCTTCACAGTCCAAATCTCACATCCATACATGACCACAGGGAAAACCATAGCCTTAACTAGACGGACCTTTGTTGGCAAAGTAACGTCTCTGCTTTTGAATATGCTATCCAGGTTGGTCATAACTTTTCTCCCAAGGAGTAAGCATCTTTTAATTTCATGGCTGCAATCATCATCTGCAGTGATTTTGGAGCCCTCCGAAATAAAGTCTGACACTGTTTCCACTGTTTCCCCATCTATTTCCCATGAAGCGATGGGACCAGATGCCATGATCTTCGTTTTGCGAATGTTGAGCTTTAAACCGACGTTTTCACTCTCCTCTTTCACTTTCATCAGGAGGCTTTTTAGTTCCTCTTCACTTTCTGCCATGAGGGTGATGTCATCTGCATATTTGAGGTTATTGATATTTTTCCCAGCAATCTTGATTCCAGCTTGTGCTTCTTGCAGCCCAGCGTTTCTCATGATGTACTCTGCCTAGAAGTTAGATAAGCAGGGTGACAATATACAGTCTTGACGTACTCCTTTTCCTATTTGGAACCAGTCTGTTGTTCCATGTCCAGTTCTACCTGTTGCTTCCTGACCTGCATATAGGTTTCTCAAGAGGAAGGCCAGGTGGTCTATTTCAATCTTTTTCAGAATTTTCCACAGTTTATTGTGATCCACACAGTCAAAGGCTTTAGCATAGTCAATAAAGCAGAAATAGATGTTTTTCTGGAACTCTCTTGCTTTTTCCATGATCCAGCAAGTGTTGGCAATTTGATCTCTGGTTCCTCTGCCTTTTCTAAAACCACCTTGAACATCTGGAAGTTCATGGTTCACGTATTCCTGAAGCATGGCCTGGAGAATTTTGAGCATGATTTTACTAGCATGTGAGATGAGTGCAATTGTGCAGTAGTTTGAGAATTCTTTGGCATTGCCTTTCTTTGGGACTGGAATGAAAACTGACCTTTTCCAGTCCTGTGGCCACTGCTGAGTTTTGCAAATTTGCTGGCATATTGAGTGCAGCACTTTCACAGCATCATCTTTCAGGATTTGAAATAGCTGAACTGGAATTCCATCACCTCCACTAGCTTTGTTTGTAGTGATGCTTTCTTTGGCCCACTTGACTTCACATTCCAGGATGTCTGCCTCTAGGTGAGTGATCACACCATCGTGATTATCTGTGTCATGAAACTCTTTTTTGTACTGTTCTTCTGTGTATTCTTGCCACCTCTTCTAATATTTTCTTCTTCTGTTAGTTCCTTACCATTTCTGTCCTTTATCAAGCCCATCTTTGCATGAAATGTTCCCTTGGTAACACTAATTTTCTTGAAGAGATTTCTAGTCTTTCCCATTCTGTTGTTTGCCTCTATTTCTTTGCATTGATCGCTGAGGAAGGCTTTCTTATCTCTCCTTGCTATTCTTTGGAGCTCTGCAGTCAAACGGGTGTATCTTTCCTTTTCTCCTTTGCTTTTTGCTTCTCTTCTTTTCACAGCTGTTTGTAAGGCCTCCCCAGACAGCCATTTTGCTTTTTTGCATTTCTTTTCCATGGGGATGGTCTTGATCCCTGTCTCCTGTTCAATGTCACGAACCTCCATCCATAGTTCATCAGGCACTCTATCTATCAGATCTAGTCCCTTAAATCTATTTCTCACTTCCACTGTGTAATCATAAGAAATTTGATTTAGGTAATACATGAATGATCTAGTGGTTTTCCCTACTTTCTTCAATTTAAGTCTGAATTTGGCAATAAGGAGCTCATGATCTGAGCCACAGTCAGCTCCCTGTCTTGTTTTTTCCAACTGTATAGAGCTTCTCCATTTTTGGCTGCAAAGAACATAATCAATCTGATTTCGGTATTGACCATCTGGTGATGTCCATGTGTAGAGTCTTATCATGTGTTGTTTGAAGAGGGTGTTTGCTATGACCAGTGCATTCTGTTGGCAAAATTCTATTAGCTTTGCCCTGCTTCATTCCAAACTCCAAGGCCAAATTTGTCTGTTACTCCAGGTGTTTCTTGACTTCCTACTTTTGCATTCCAGTCCCCTATAATGAAAAGGACATGTTTTTTGGGTGTTAGTTCTAAAAAGTCTTGTAGGTCTTCAGAGAACCGTTCAACTTCAGCTTCTTCAACATTACTGGTTGGGGCATAGACTTGGATTACCATGATTTTGAATGGTTTGTGTTGGAAACAGAGATCATTCTGTCGTTTTTGAGACTGCATCCAAGAACTGCATTTCGGACTCTTTTGTTGACCATGATGGCTACTCCATTTCTTCTAAGGGATTCCTGCCCGCAGTAGTAGATATAATGGTCATCTGAGTTAAATCCACCCATTCCAGTCCATTTTAGTTCGTTGATTCCTAAAATGTCAACGTTCACTCTTGCTATCTCCTGTTTGACCACTTCCAATTTGCCTTGATTCATAGAGCCAACATTCCAGGTTCCTATGCAATATTGCTCTTTACAGCTTTGGACCTTGCTTTTATCACCAGTCACATCCACAGCTGGGTATTGTTTTTGTTTTGGCTCCATCCCTTCATTCTTTCTGGAGTTATTTCTCCACTGTTCTCCAGTAGCATATTGGGCACCTACTGACATGGGGAGTTCCTCTTTCAGTATCCTATCATTTTGCCTTTTCATTCTGTTCATGGGGTTCTCAAGGCAAGAATACTGAAGTGGTTTGCCATTCCCTTCTCCAGTGAACCAGATTATGTCAGACCTCTCCACCATGACCTGCCCATCTTGGGTGGCCCCACTGGGCATGGCTTAGTTTCATTGAGTTAGACAAGGCTGTGGTCCTAGTGTGATTAGATTGACTAGTTTTCTGTGATTCTAGTTTCAGTGTGTTTGCCCCCTGAAGTCCTCTTGCAACACCTATCATCTTACTTGGTTTCTCTTACCTTGGACTTGGATTATCTCTTCATGGTTTCTCCAGCAAAGTGCAGCCGCTGCTCCTTACCTTGGACAAGAGATACCTCCTCACCACCACCCCTCCTGATCTTGAACATGAAGTAGCTTCTCTAGGCCCTCCTGCACCCACGCAGCCATCACTCCTTGGACGTGGGGTGGCTCCTCTTGGCCACCGCCCCTTGGGCATGGGGTCCTCCTGGCTTCTGCCCCTGACCTCTGACGTGGGGTAGTTCCTCTTGGCCACACTTGTGCGCCATCGCAGCCACCCACACTTATTCTTATTGCAATATTTCATAGGAACCAGTAATGTTAGATCCATGAATCAAGGTAAATTGGAAGTGATTAAACAGGAGATGGCAAGAGTGAACATCAACATTTTAGGAAACTAAAATGAATGGGAATGGGTGAATTTAATTCATATGACCATTATATCTACTACTGTGGCAAATAGATGGGGAAACAATGGAAAGAGAAACTTTATTTTGGGGGGGCTCCAAAATCACTGCAGATGGTGACTGCATCCATGAAATTAAAAGACACTTGCTCCTTGGAAGAAAAGTTATGACAATCCTAGGCAGAATATTAAAAAGCAGAGACATTACTTTGCCAATAAAGGTCCATCTAGTCAAAGCTATGGTTTTTCCAGTAGTCATGTATGGATGTGAGTTGGACTACACAGAAAGCTGAGCTCTGAAGAAGTGATATTTTTGAACTGTGATGTTAGACTCTTGAGAGTCCCTTGGACTGCAATGAGATCCAACCAGTCCATCCTAAAGGAAATCAATCCTGAATATTCATTGGAAGGACTGATGCTGAAGCTGAAACTCCAATACTTTGGCCACCTTATGAGAAGAACTGACTTATTGGAAAAGACCCTGATGCTGGGAAAGATTGAAGGCACAAGGAGAAGGGGATGACAGAGGATGAGATGGTTGGATGACATCACCAACTCAATGGACATCAGTTTGAGTAAGCTCTGGGAGTTGGTGATGGACAGGGAAGCTTGGCATGCTGCAGGCCATGCAGTCGCAAAGAATCAGACACAACTGAGCGACTGAACTGACAGTGGGCAAGAATCCCTTAAAAGAAATGGAGTAGCCCTTATAGTCAACATAGAGTCTGAAATGCAGTTTAGTTCAGTTCAGTCGCTCAATCATGTCCGATTCTTTGCGACCCACTGAATCGAAGCACGCCAAGCCTACCTGTCCATCACCAACTCCCAGAGTTCACTCAGACTTGCGTTCATCGAGTCAGTGATGCCATCCAGCCATCTCATCCTCGGTCGTCCCCTTCTCCTCCTGCCCCCAATCCCTCCCAGCATCAAAGTCTTTTCCAATGAGTCAACTCTTCTCATGAGGTGGCCAAAGTACTGGAGTTTCAGCTTTAGCATCATTCCTTCCAAAGAAATCCCAGGGTTGATCTCCTCCAGAATGGACTAGTTGGATCTCCTTGCAGTCCAAGGGACTCTCAAGAGTCTTCTCCAACATCACAGTTCAAAAGCATCAATTCTTCGGTGCTCAGGGCTTCCCTGGTGGCTCAGAGGTTAAAGCATCTGCCTCCAATGCGGGAGACCCAGGTTCAATCCCTGGGTCGGGAAGATCCCCTGGAGAAGGAAATGACAATCCACTCCAGTATCCTTGTCTGGAGAATCCCATGGACGGAGAAACCTAGTAGGTTACAGCCCACGGGGTCACAAAGAGTCGGGCACGACTGAGTGACTTCACCTCACCTCACCTCAGCCTTCTTCACAGTCCAACTCTCACATCCATACATAACTACTGGAAAAACCATAGCGTTGACTAGACAGACCTTAGTCGGCAAAGTAATGTCTCTGTTTTTGAATATGCTATCTAGGTTGGACATAACTTTTCTTCCAAGGAGTACATGTCTTTTAATTTCATGGCTGCAATCAACATCTGCTGTGATTTTGGAGCCCAAAAACATAAAGTCTGACACTGTTTCCACTGTTTTCCCATCTATTTCCCATGAACTGATTGGACCGGATGCCATGACCTTCGTTTTCTGAATGTTGAGCTTTAAGCCAACTTTTTCAGTCTCCTCTTTCACTTTCATCAAGAGGCTTTTTAATTCCTCTTCGCTCTCTGCCATAAGGGTGGTGTCATCTGCATATCTGAGGTTATTGATATTTTTGCCAGCAATCTTAATTCCAGCTTGTGCTTCTTCCAGCCCAGCGTTTCTCATGATGTACTCTGCATAGAAGTTAGATAAGCAGGGTGACAATATACAGCCTTGATGTACTCCTTTTCCTATTTGGAACCAGTCTGTTGTTCCATGTCCAGTTGTAACTGTTGCTTCCTGGCCTGCATGCAGTACTTGAGTACAGTCTCAAAACAACACAATGATCTCTGTTCATTTTCAAGGCAAACCATTCAGTCTCAGAGTAACCCAAGTCTATATCCCAACCACTAATGCCAAAGAAACTGAAGTGGAATGATTCTATGAAGACCCTCAAGACCTTCTAGAACTATCAAGAAAAGATGTCCTTCTCATCATAGGGAACTGGAATGCAAAAGAAGAAAATCAAAAGGTACCTGGAGTAACAGTTAAGTTTGACCTTGGAGTACAAAATGAAGCAAAGCAAAGGATAACAGAGTTTTACCAAGAGAATGCACTAGTCACAGCAACACCCTCTTCCAGCAACACAAGATATGACTCTACGCATGGACATCACCAGATGGTCAATACTGAAATCAGGTTGATTACATTCTTTGCAACTGAAGATGGAGAAGCTCTATACAATCAGCAAAACAACTATGGGAGCTGACTGTGTCTTAGATCATGAACTCCTTATTGCCAAATTCAGACTTAAGTGGAAGAAAGTAGGGAAACCTACCAGGCCAATCAGGTAAGATCTAAATCAAGTCCCTTACAATTACAGTGGTGAATGTGACAAAGATTAAAGGGATTAAATCTGATAGACAGAGTGCCTTAAGAACTATGGCCTGAGGTTCATAACGTTGTACAGGAGGCAGTGATCAAAACCATCCCCAAGAAAAAGAAATGCAAAAAGACAAAATGGTTGTCTGAGGAGGCCTTACAAATTGCTGAGGTTTTTATACTTATTTAAATACAAGACAGAAAATGGTCACACTTTAATGAAGCACCAAGTTCACATGTCCCAGGCAGGCTCACCAACTGGACTATGAATGTTATTTCTTTACTCTTTAGGGTAAAGATAATTTGATTGACAGCTTTATTTCTAGAGCTTTTTTTTTTTTTTTCCTTCCTAATTTTGGTTAGGAATGAGAAGGGGCTTCTTTGGTGGCTGGACAGTAAAGAATTTGCTTGCAATGCAGGAGACCTGGGTTTGATCCCTGGGTTGGGAAGATCCTCTGGAGAAAGCAGTGGCAGAATATACCAGTATTCTTCCTGGAGAATCCCATGGACAGAGGAGCCTGGTGGGCTACAACCCATGGGGTAACAAAGAGTTGGACACAGCTGAGTGACTAACACTTTCACTTTCTTTTAGGGATGAGAATAGCCTGGGTGTATTGTGCCCCTAACAGGACAAAATATGCTCTGTGTTGTGTGTTGTGTGTGTGTTGTGGCTGATGCACAGTTCTAAGTGTTGACTACCTGAACCCACATACAGTAAAGTGACCTTTAAAAGACAGAAACCAGAATGTTAACCAACACATGAAGATAAGGAGAATCCATGTGACTAGGATCCATGCCTAGTCACAGGATGCCTTGAAATCAAAGATGAGATGAAATTCCCATTAGATCAAAAGTATTATATCTCAAATAACTTAGAAATAAAGGGGAAGTTGGAAGTAAAAAAAAAAAATTAATGATGAGCAAAGAACAGAATTTGACAAAGGGACTCTTTTGTGCCCTGAAGTCCCAGTTATGGTAAGGAGTCCACTCTCTGACACTATCTGTCATCACTTTCTCTATGCTCTTTGCTCACCACACTGGAAATATATTGAGCCTGGAATGTCTGAAATGAGAACCTTCCTCAGATACCTTTCACTGACTCTTTTCCCTGCAGGGCACACACTTTCCCAGACAACTCTTTGTCTGCCAACTATTTTTCCTTAAGGTTTATGTACAAATATCCCCCTGTTTTTCAGTCTTCCTGAACGTCCAATGAAAATAACAAAACCACCCACTCTTTCTTATGTTTACTTTTGCTTGACATACAGTTGTAATTGCAGCATTTTCAACATGTTACTGATGTCCATTTATATAAAAATTAATCATAGTATTTTATTTTATTTTTTTATTTTTATTTTTATTTTACTTTACAATACTGTATTGGTTTTGCCATACAATGACATGAATCCACTACGGGTGTACATGCGATCCCAAACATGAACCCCCCCCCCCCCTCCCCACAGCATCCCTCTGGGTCATCCCCGTGCACCAGCCCCAAGCACGCTGTGTCCTGCATTGGACATAGACTGGTGATTCGATTCTTACATGATAGTATACATGTTTCAATGCCATTCTCCCAAATCATCCCACCCTCTCCCTCTCCCTCTGGGTCCAAAAGTCCACTATACACATCTGAGTCTTTTTTGCTGTCTTGCATACAGGGTCATCATTGCCATCTTTCTAAATTCCATATATATGTGTTAGTATACTGTATTGGTGTTTTTCTTTCTGGCTTACTTCACTCTATATAATTGGCTCCAGTTTCATCCATCTCATCAGAACTGATTCAAATGTATTCTTTTTAATGGCTGAGTAATACTCCATTGTGTATATGTACCACAGCTTTCTTATCCATTCATCTGCTGATGGACATCTAGGTTGTTTCCATGTCCTGGCTATTATAAACAGTGCTGTGATGAACATTGGGGTACATGTGTCTCTTTCAATTCTGGTTTCCTCGGTGTGTATACCCAGCAGTGGGATTGCTGGGTCATATGGCAGTTCTATTTGCAATTTTTTAAGGAATCTCCACACTGTTCTCCATAGTGGCTGTACTAGTTTGCATTCCCACCAACAGTGTAGGAGGGTTCCCTTTTCTCCACACCCTCTCCATCATTTATTGCTTGCAGATTTTTGGATCGCAGCCATTCTGACTGGTGTGAAGTGGTACCTCATTGTGGTTTTGATTTGCATTTCTCTAATAATGAGTGATGTTGAGCATCTTTTCATGTGTCTCAAAAATATACAAGCAACTTATGCAACTCAATTCCAGAAAAACAAACGACCCAATCAAAAAATGGGCCAAAGAACTAAATAGACATTTCTCAAAAGAAGACATACGGATGGCTAATAATCATAGTATTTTAAAATTTTAGTCTTTACCACCACACATGAGACCAGGCAATGATACCGAATTTTCAGGATTTCTTCTTCTGAGATTATCAAAGGAACCAGATCTGCAGCCCATCATGTTTGGGCTTTTCCTCCCATGTACCTGATCATTGTGCTTGGAAACCTGCTTATCATCCTGGCTGTCGGCTCAGACTCCAACCTCCACATCCGCCTGTGTTTCTTCTTCTCCAACCTGTACTTTGTAGACATCGGTTTCACCTCCACCACAATCCCAAAGATGCTGTGGAACATCCAGACACAGAGCAAAGGTATCTCCTATGAAGGCTGCATCACCCAGATGTATTTTTCCATACTCTTTGGACACCTTTCTCCTGGCTTTGATGGCCTGTGTCCACTTCTTTGCCATCTGTCATCCTCTGCACTACAATATCATCCTGAATCCCCAGCTCTGTGGACTGCTGATGCTGGTGTCCTGGGTTTCGAGTGTCCTAAATTCCCTGTCACAAAGCTTAACGATGTTGTGATTTTCCTTCTGTACAGATATGGAAATACCCCACTTTTTCTGTGATCTCAATCAGATGCTCAAACTTGCCTGTTCTGACACTTTTCTTAAAGATGCTGTGTTTTATTTTTCAACTGGGTGCTGGCTGGTGGTCCCCTTGCTGGTATTCTTTACTCTTATTCTCAGATAGTTTCTTCTATATGTAGAATCTCATCAGCTCAGGGGAAGAATAAAGCGTTTTCCACCGGTGCTTCTCATCTCTCGGTTGTCTTCTTGCTTTACTCTTCTGTCCTAGGAGTGCACCTTAGCTTGGCTTCTATACAGCTCACCCTCAAGTGCAATAGCCTCAGTGATGTACACTGTGGTCACACCCATGCTGAATCCCTTCATCCACAGTCTGAGGAATGAAGACATTAATGGGGCTCTGAAGAGATTATATGGGATGGCAGGTATAAAAGGACCAATCATTCTGGAGGTGAAGAAGTGTCCTTGATTGCATGACTCAAACCCTCAGAACACAAAATTATGATTCTTTGAGCACTGTGGAATATAATTTGTTTCCAATTATTTCCTAGAATTCTATTTCTTTGAATTCAACCTTTGTATACAATTTCAACAATTCAATTTATTAATCTTTCTGTTCTGTCTGGTATATAGACAGCTTTTCCTTGGGGCCATTTTCATATATTCCCAAAGTTTTCTCTACTTTGGATCAGATATATTTGTAAATTAACATATATTTCATGAAGAGACTTAGATTTCTTAAAAATATTTTCTTCTCAAAAGACTTATACTGTCCCACACAATTGCTCCTAGTTTCCATGAAAGAGCAATCATGTTATTATATTGATATGAATAAAACTATACTTGGCATCTAAGATCATTTATACAATGCCTTTGTAGGGGGAAAGATGAAACCACAGTTTCACTTTGGTATTGTCACTCTGCTTTAGATCATTATTTTAACTGCTCTTCCTGGTAATGTGGACTGTCTCATGAACCCAATTTCAGTATCTACCTACTGATATGATGGTGTTACCTAAGAATGCCTGGGAGGCACTGCCCAGGCCTGTAATGTTTGTGATTTTGATCTGAACAAATGTTTTGACTAAACCAGCCCTTATGTTGTTGTTGTTTTAAATGAATCATAACTGATATTACCTAATGTTAGTTTCAGGTGTACAACATAATGGTTTGATAATTGTGTATATCACAAACAAATTACCACAATAAATCAAGTTAGCTTTCATCATGATGTTGTTATTTTCATTTGCTAAGTCATGTATGACTTTGTGATGACGTGGACTACATAGCACACCAGGTTTCTCTTTCCTCCACTATATCTCAGAATTTGCTCAGATTCATGTCTATTGAGCTGGTCATGCTACCTAAACATTTCATCCTCTGCCACCTCCTTCTCCTTTTGCTTTCAATCTTTCCCAGCATCAGGGTCTTTCCCAGTGAATCAGCTCCTCACATCACGTGGCCAAGGTACTGAAGCTTCAGCTTCAGCAACAGTCCTTCCAGTGAATATTCAGGATTGATTTCCTGTAAGATTGACTGGTTTGTTCTTCTTGTTGTCCACAGAACTCTCAAGAGTCTTCCACAGCACCACAATCTGAAAACATAAAGCTTTCTTTATGGTCCAACTCTCACATCATTACATGACTACAGGAAAACCGGTAGCTTTGACAACATGGGCCTTTGTCAACCAAGTGATGTCTGTGCTTTTTAAAATGCTTGACTGCTGGGCATACACACTGAGGAAACCAGAATTGAAAGAGATACGTGTACCCCAATGTTCACCACAGCACTGTTTATAATAGCCAGGACATGGAAGCAACCTAGATGTCCATCAGCAGATGAATAGATAAGAAAGCTGTGGTACATATACACAATGGAGTATTACTCAGCCATTAAAAAGAATACATTTGAATCAGTTCTAATAAGGTGGATGAAACTGGAGCTTATTATACAGAGTGAAGTAAGCCAGAAAGAAAAACACCAATACAGTATACTAATGCATATATATGGAATTTAGAAAAATGGTAACAATAACCCTGTATGCAAGACAGCAAAAGAGACACAGATGTGTAGAACAGTCTTTTGGACTGTGGGAGAGGGAGAGGGTGGGATGATTTGGGAGAATGGCATTGATACATGTATAATATCATATATGAAACGAATCACCAGTCCAGGTTCGATGCATGATATAGGATGCTTGGGGCTGGTGCACTGAGTCGACCCATTGGGATGGTACCGGGAGGGAGGAGGGAGGGGGGTTCAGGATGGGGAACATGTGTATACCTGTGGTTGATTCATGTTGATGTATGGCAAAACCAATACAATATTGTAAAGTAATTAACCTCCAATTAAAATAAATAAATTTATATTTATAAAAATAAAATGCTTGTCTCAATTTGTCACAGTTTTTCTTCCAAGGAGCAAGCATCTTTTAATTTCATGGCCTCAGTCACCATCTGCAGTGATTTTGGAGCCCAAGAAAATAAAATCTGTTACTACTTCTACTCAGATTATAACTGGGAGATCACTAATCCCTACGAACCCCATTTCTACAATGGAAAACCGAGTTCATAATAGTACTACCTCACAGAATGAAGTTTTCCAAAGATAAATCATACAATCTCTAGGAGATGTTAAGATCTAAATATACCTCTTATAATTAACAAACACTTTCTAATGAGGAACAAAATAACCAGTCTTGTGCTGGAAGTATGAAATGTGCAATTGTTTTGGCAGTATTGTCATAAATCCAAGCAGTGTACTGACCAAGATTTTATATTAAGGTGACACTTTAACCCACTTCTTAAAGATGGCAATAGGATTTTAGGGGCTGTGACCCATTACAGTTAGTGCTTGATTAGGGCCCTAATCAAGACAGAATACCAATCTTGGATTCTAGTTAAAGATGGATTCATGGTTGGAATAAATTGCTGGGAAACTTAAGGTTTATTCCTCTGGGTAGACACGACAGTTCATGTAAAGAGTAATAAATGTTGAACGCATTTGACTTGTAACATTGTCTCCTAAACATAGAAAATGAACAGGAAAATTTTTTTATCTGTCCAGACCAGTGTCCCTCAGGGAAATCAGTTATTAGAGCTGGTGGAAACAAGAGAGAAACATGGTAATGAGTAGACCCAGGGAGCTGTAAATATCTCCTCTGCTGCAACCCTCAGCCTGTGCATCCTTGGTCTGGAAGGACTAGCTTGTTGTTTTTGGAGACATAACTGACTTAGGGGACCGATGCTTGACTGCATCTCACTGTCTTGTCTGGGAACAGAGCTCCTATTTCCATCATCAACCATTCAAGAGGAATTTGGACATCTCTGTTGAGAACTTCCTCTCAGAGACTCACCCAGGTGAGTCAAGAACCAGATAAATACTGCAGAGTGTCAAAGGGAATAACAATCAAGAACATTCACCCAAGTTCACCTGAGAGCCAGTCCAGGCTAACCCAGAGGCAAGATCACTGAAGTTGTTTGTGTGCTTGATTAATAATATATTAATTTTTTATTCCAAAAATAGAAGCGAAAATTGAACTAACAATGCAAGGTCAAGGTTGACCATTAAAAGATGCACATGAAAGCCCAATGAGAAGAGGGAATGGGAGGTATAAAGTGCTTCCAGTAAAAGTAGAATCTAAGTTCAAGGATTTTGTAATTAACTGGAGTAGAGACAAAGGGTATTAGCTGTGGAAGGATGTACAGAGGTGGAAGGATGTACAGAGGTGGAAGGATGTACAGAGATGCCAGGACTTTTTTTTTTTTTTAATATGGGGCATATTTGACTATGATGAGAGGTATCCAGACTAAGGAATACCTCCACATATTTTTTTGAAACAGCAGTTCATAAAAAATAAAATATATATATATATATATATATATATTTCACAGTATTTCTCCTCTCAATGTAGAAAATAAAACACATTATCATGTGAAAAATGGTGTAGTAATGAGCTTCATCTGTGGTTATTTCCTGTAAGAGTGAATACATTTGTAGATTAGCTAACCAATCGCTTTCTCTGTTGAAAATATAGAGACATGACTAATCAGGACCTTTCTTTTTTCAATTTATTTACTTATTTTAATTGGAGGATAGTTACTTTATAATATTATGATGGCTTTTGCATGCATTAACATGCATTGGCCATAGGTATACATGTGTCTCCCCAGCTGAAACCCCCTCACACCTCCCTCCCCACCCCATCCCTCTATGTGAATCCAGCATGTTTTATTCCTGTTTTATATTTTATTCTTCCAAACAATTAAATTTTTTCATCAAGCTTGCTGCTTGCCATTTACTTATTTTCTGTATATATAAAGCAATTTGTATATAATGTGTGAGAATTTATAAATTTTGTGTGGTAAAATCAGTGTTATTTCATCTTATTGCTCTTCATTTTTTGGAATTCATCTCTATTGCTTTTTAAAAAGAGTTTAACTGAAGGGATAGAGTTGTCACTTAAATATTACTTACTTGGAAAATCCTTGCTTTAAATAGAAATGAAAATGTTCTTCTGTATATTGGGTGCTAATAAATCATGCTTTTAATGCATTTGCAACTACCTTTCCTATCTCTTATCCCTTATTGTTTAATTTATTCTATTTTGATCAGATCTATTTATGAAAGTTGCACATATTCAGCCACTACTATTTGGAAGGCATTCTCTTTTATATTTAACCAAAGACAACTTTGTGTTCCATACCTGAATTTGAGTCCATATGTCCCCATGGAAGAGGAAATTATAACTTAGGTACTGCTTCCTCCCCACATTAAAAAAGACTTTCTGTCATATTCTTTCATTTCCAAATCTAAAATTGAATTAGTGACACACTTGATATCATTAAATTGTAATTATTGTATATCATTTCTTTGAGAAGTCATTTCTGGATTTTCCTTAAATTTTGTTTCTTATAGGCATTTTTTTCAATTAAAATAAATAAATTTTTAAAAACTGAAAAAATAAAATAAAAAGCTAAAAAAATGAAATAAAATAGTATCTTTTATTGAGATGTAATCAACATGTTATATTAGTTTCAGGCTTACAACATAATGATTCAATATTTATATATATTGTGAAATGGTTACCAAAATAAGTCTAGCTAATACACATCACCAAGTGTAGATATAATTTTTATCTTGATAGAAACTTTTAAGATTTACTCTATTCGCAACTTTCAAATATGTAATGCAGTATTATTAACTATTGCCATGATACTGTTTATCATAGCCCCATGACTTATTTATCTTATAACTGGAAGTGAGTACCTTTGACCTCTTTCATCCAGTTTACCCACTCCACTCCCTGCTCCTGCCTCTGGCAGCCACAGTCTGTTCTCTCTGTCTGTGAGCTTGGCTTTTGTTTTTGTTTTGATTCCACATATAAGCAAGAGGTTACAAGTGTTTGTTTGTCTCTGTCTGACTTATTTCACTTATCATAAAAGCCTGCATGGCAATTAAGACCCAGGACAGCCAAAATAAATAAATTAATTAATTAAAAAA
This sequence comes from Capricornis sumatraensis, assembly GCF_032405125.1. Taxonomy (NCBI): domain Eukaryota; kingdom Metazoa; phylum Chordata; class Mammalia; order Artiodactyla; family Bovidae; genus Capricornis; species Capricornis sumatraensis. The sequence goes on from NC_091077.1 coordinate 10,489,162, forward strand.
ATAATAAACAAATAAAACAAAACAAATAGGATATAAATCTGTAATGTGCAGTATAGGGAGTATAAGCAATATTCTGTAATACTTTTAAATGGAGTATAATCTGTAAAAATATCAAATAACTATGTTGTACACCTGAAACTAATAAGCAGTTTGGATCAACTATATACCAGTTTTTAAGAAAAGAATGAAATCTTGCCAACAACATGGTTAGAACTTGAAACCATTATGATAAGTGAGATAAGTGATACAGGCTTTTTAAAATACGAAGTTTCTTAAAGCGCTGAAGACACATGTGGACTTTATGACTTGAAGTTTCCGCAGTAACACGGAGGCTACATGATTTTTCAACCTTCTCCGACAATATCTCTCCTCACTAATCCTCCTGCTCATTTTCCCTCACCAGATCGGCTTCCTTTGATCAGCTGGGCCATCTTAAGCAAGCGCTTTCCTCAGGGCCTGTGCACTGGCCGCTTCCTTGTAAGGAGACCCTTCCCCAGGTCTGTTCATGACAGTCACCCTTCTTTGAAGTCTGTTCAAATAACGTCTTGTTTACAGTTCTTGTCTAAACATGCATAAAATAGTATTTCCTTTTCACTCTTGCTTTTATGCCAGCTTTCTTTTCTTTTTATTTTATAGGTCTCTTTTTAAGAGACCCATAAGCATAAGACACGCTATATAAACATTTAAATTTCTGTGTCACTTTTTATTTGCTTATATTCTCTCTGCACAACCAGAGTTTATGAGCTTTTGTTTTCCAACATCCTAAATCCCTGCATAGATAGTACCTGGAATATTGTCACAATTCAATTTACATTCCTCAAATGCATGAAAGAATTTCTTATTAAAATTGTAGTATACATAACATGTTGGGGGAAACTGACCATGAGACAACTTTGCTAACTAGGGATGACACAGGAGGTTCCTTCAAGTGCACAAAATCCATGAACAAAATGTTGAAAGCAATTATTGATGGCAAAATATAAATGGTGGCATTTCTACCACATGAGCAATGATGCTTTTGTGTGAAAATAAATTATGCTATTTCCCTCTTTTTCCATAGTCACCATCAACACATGGCAATAGGAAACCTAACAGGAGTTTCACAATTTCTTCTTCTGGGAGTCTCAGAGGAATTAAAATTGCAACACTTCATATTTGGTCTTTTCTTCTCCATGTACCTGATCACTGTGTTTGGAAACCTGCTCATCATCCTGGCCGTCAGCTCAGACTCTCACCTCCACACCCCCATGTACTTCTTCCTCTCCAACCTGTCCTTTGTAGACATCTGCTTCACCTCCACCACCATCCCAAAGATGCTGTGGAACATCCAGACACAGAGCAAAGTCATAACCTATGAAGGCTGCATCACCCAGGTGTATTTTTTCACACTCTTTGCAGGACTTGACATCTTGCTCCTAACAGTGATGGCCTATGATCGCTTCATGGCCATCTGCCACCCTCTGCACTACATGGTCACCATGAACCCCCAGATCTGTGGACTGCTGGTGCTGGTGTCCTGGGTCATCAGTGTCCTGCATTCTCTGTTAGAAAGCTTAAATTTGTTGAGACTGTCATTGTCTACCTTCTTAGAAATCCCCCACTTTTTCTGTGAACTCAATCAGATGATCCAACTTGCCAGTTCTGACACCTTTCTCAATAATGTGGTGATGTATTCTGGAGCTGTGTTGCTGGCCGGGGGTTCCCTCACGTGTATTCTTTACTCTTACTCTGGGATAGTTTCTTCCATAGGCAGAATCTCATCATCTCAGGGGAAGTATAAAGCATTTTCCACCTGTGCATCTCACCTCTCAATAGTCTCCTTATTTTATTGCACAGGTTTAGGAGTGTACCTCAGCTCTGCTAGTACCCACAGCTTCCACTCAAGTGCAACAGCCTCGGTGATGTACACTGTGGTCACACCCATGCTGAACCCCTTCATCTATAGTCTGAGAAACAAAGACTTAAAGAAGGGTCTGAAAAAACTCTTTGGAAAGATAATCATAAAAGGTCCTATTGGCATAGGTCTTAAGAAGTACTTAGTCACTCAGTCATGTCTAACTCTTTGTGACCCTTTAGACTGTAGCCCACCAGGCTCTGTCCATAGGATTTCCCAGGCAAGTATACTGGAGCGAGTTGCCATGCCCTTCTCCAGGGGATCTTCCTGAACCAGGAATCAAACCCATATCTCTTATGTCTCCTGAATTGCAGGTGGATTCTTTACTTGCTCAGCCATCAGGGAAGCTCAATAGACCTGAATTCTCCTGGCTTATAACCCGATCTCTTGAGAACAGAGAATCAGAAGGAAAAATTTCTTTCTGTCCAGACCAAGTTCCATAGGGAATTTATGTGCTTACAGGCCGTTGTAAAATGAGAGAAATGTACATAATGAGCAGATAGAAAGAGCTGTAAATATCTCCTCTGCTGTGGTCCCTGAGCTTGTACAACCTGGGTGTGGATGAGACACAGTTGTTGCTTTTGGAGTCCTAAGTCTGGCTCTAGTTTCGATAGTTTAACACTTCCTGCTGTCTCATCTGCACACAGAGCTTCAGTCTCCATCATCAACCATCCAGACTTCTGCCCAGAGAACTACCTCTCAGAGTTCCCATGCTGGTGAGTCCAAGAGCCCAAAAGACACTGCAGAAACAGGTCATAGAGAATGAAAATCAAGAATATTTACCTGAGGACACGTGAAAAATAATTCAGTCTATCCCAGAGTCCAAAGAATACTGTGGTGGTTTGCTTGTTTGATTGAAATGTCAAAGTATTTTTCAGATGCTAAAAAGAGAACTCAGTAAGGCAATGCTCAGTGATGACAATTAAATGACAGGAAAGAAAGCACAATTACAAAAGATAAAAGAGAGATATAAAGGGCTTCCAGGCAGAATATAATAGAATATCCAAGTATCTTACTAATTCACTGGAAGAAAGAGGTAAAGTGTTAACTGGAGGGACATAAAATGAAGTGAGGGCATTTTTTTCTAACTTTCAATATAGGGCATATGTAACTATATTTCCTTATTGATGAGAAAGGTCCACACCAAAGAAGATCTGCAAACACATCCTTGCAACAGCAGTTGCAGGAGACATTTATTTCACAGCATCTTCTATGGGGGAAAAAAAGGAAGGAAAATAATTAATTTTCATAAAGGGGAATGCTAATGAACTTGAATTATTCCGTTCCTTGTGATGCTTGAATATATAAGTGGATTTGATAACTATTTACTTTCTGTATCTCAAATTATCTTTGTGACTCCTTTCCTTGGTAGAATAGAACTGGAGAATTTCTATTCTTGTTTGTAATTGCTGCTGCTGCTAAGTCGCTTCAGTCGTGTCTGACTGTGCGACCTCATAGATGGCAGCCCACCAGGCTCCCCCGTCCCTGGGATTCTTCAGGCAAGAGTACTGGAGTGGGTTGCCATTGCCTTCTCCATGTTTACAACTATGATCTTTCAAATAAACAGTTGGAGGTTACCACTACCCCCTCATACTGGTTATTTGTCATTTTGTTCTTTATTTATGTATAGATGTATTTGAGGGGAATTGTGAATATATATGAATTTGGTGTGGTCAAATTTCTTAATTAATCATATTGTATATTCTCCATTGCCTTCTATTTATTTATTTATTGGCATATAGTTGCTTTACCACATTGTGTTACTTTCTACAGTGCTATGAAGTGAATCAGCTCTATGCATATATACATCCCCTCCCTCTTGGCCCTCCCTCTCATCCCCCATCCCATCTATCTAGGTCATCATGGAGCACCGAGCTGAGTTTCCTGTGTGGCACAGTAGGTGTGCACTAGCTATCTGTTTTACACATGGCAGCGCACCTGCTTCAGTCCCAATCTTCAAATTCATCCCCCTTCTCCCCTCCAGCTCTGTCCATATGTTTTTTCCCGATGTCTGTGTCTCTATTCCCACCCAACAAATAGGTTCCTCAGTACCATTTTTCTAGATTCCACTTACATGCATCCCTATATATTTGTTTTTATTTAAAAATTTTTTTTCTGAAAGAAATTGAGCTGTCAGTTTAATAGTTTCCATTTGCCGATCATTGTTTTAGACAAAAATGAAGTTGAAAGTTCTGTATCCTTCATGCTAATAAATCACCGATTACAGTTTTTCCAACATGCATTTACATCTCTGCTATTTCTAATTGTTCCTTTATTTATTTATTTTTGGCCACCTTAGATGGCATGTGGGATCTTAGTTCTCTCACCAGGAATGGAACTTGTGCCCCCTGCAATGGAAGTGCTGATTCTTAACCACTGGACCAGCAGGGAAATTCCTAATTGCTCCTTTTGATTAGACCTATGTTTAAAAGTTGCTTCACATCAAACCATCATTTGGAAGGCATTTTTTTTAATTTTAATTTTTACTTTATTTTGCTTTACAATACTGTATTGGTTTTGCCATACATTGACATGAATCAGCCATGGCTGTACATGAGTTCCCAATCCTGAACCCCCCTCCCACATCCCATCCCATATCATCTCTCTGGATCATCCCCATGCACCAGCCCCAAGCATCCTGTATCCTGTATCGAACATAGACTAGCGATTCGTTTCTTATATGATAGTATACATGTTTCAATGCCATTCTCCCAAATCATCCCACCCTCTCCCTCTCCCTCAGAGTCCAAAACTCCATTCTATACATCTGTTTGTTTATCATTTGACTAATGATCACTATACCTTCTGTGAAAATTGAAAGTGAAAGTCACTCAGTCATGCCAGACTCTTTGTGGCCCCATGGACTCCTCTGTCCATGGAATTCTCCAGGCAAGAATACTGGGGTGGGTTACCATTCCCTTCTCCAGGAGATCTTCCTGACCCAGGAACTGAACCCAGGTCTCCTGCATTGCAGGCAGATTCTTTACTATCTGAGCCACCAGGGTACACTGAAATCCACAACTATTCATATAAGGTGAAATTATGACTTAAATACTGCTTTCTCCCTACATTTTAAAAGTCATTCTGTTTCATTCTTTTTTCCCTAGTCATTGGCAACTTAACTTTATATTAATGATCAATGGTGACTTTGTTAAATTGTTACTATTTCACATTTTTATATAGCATAGATTTTCATTCCATTTTGTTACATACAGTTGTTTTGAAACTACTCTACTTGACCTAGTCTCATTCAAGTTAATATATTTTTTTTGCCATAAATTCTTAGATTATTTTAAAACCTCACTTTCTGTATTATGCATGAAGTCTTAACTACCAGACTGCTAGGGTAGTTCCCCAAGATTAACATCTTGTTTGTACTATGCACTTTGGATATATTCTTGACTATGGTAATTGTTCAAGATGTTTGTCAGCATGAAAGCATTTAAATTCCTAATGGAAAAAAAAATCTTACTCATTATTAAAATAAAAATTGATTTAAAGTGAAAAAAGAATATCTATAGTTTGACTATTAATAGCTATCTTCAGATTGTTTATCAGAGACTGATCCTTTACTACTACTAGCACATTTGGGGGTAATTATTCTTACCCCAAAATGTGAAAGGTCTTTAAGTTTTCCCCAGGACAATGGTATGAAAAAGATTTTTTGCTGTTCCCTTAAACTATATACTGAGTTCAAGCAAAGATTTTTATGCTGGATCATGATTTTGATTTGCCTAGTATTATTATTATGTACCCACATATTATATGTCCAGTTTTCTATAGATACCAATATTTCAAAGAATTTTTATGAAAGATTGTTTTTGAACTGACTTTAAGTACATACTTTTGGTCATAAGTTAAAAAACATTTTTTCTCTAGTTAAAAATGTCTATCATCTTACTTCTGAGTATCTTGACTTATTTATCATGATTTTGCCCACCCAAAGACTTTATATGTAGATTTCAAGATGTTTATCTATGTGTCTGTTTCACTTACACTGAGGTCATAATCTTTCTAAATTTTTGCAAGATGTTTTACGGTGGGAACCTACAGACTTGGCAAAATAAATAGACATTTGTGTTTAATTTCATCAACAATTCACTTCTTCCAAACCAAATGAAATACAACCTTAAATGTCCATAAATAGAGACCTAAGTCCTAATGTATCCAACAAATAACTGAGAACGTGCTATATACCAGATCATTCTAGGAAGATTATATTTTATATTATTTGACATCTAGGTCATTGTCAATTTAATTAACCCATTTTTATATCATGAGTCAGAAAGTCGCTCAGTTGTGTTGACTCTTTTTGACCTGTGGACTATACATATAGTCCATGGCATTCTCCAGGCCAGAATACTGGAGTGGGTAGCCATTCCCTTCTCCAAGGGATATTCCCAACTCAGTAATTAAACCCAGGTCTCCTGCATTGCAGGTGGATTCTTTATCAGCTGAACCACAAGGAAAACCTGTAAGTTATTGTTATTATATTTCTTATACATTTAGTTTTCTTTATTTTTATTTTTATTTTTTTGTATTTCTTATACATTTAGTTTTCAATGCTCCATTCTATTTTGTTTGCTAAACTTGTCTTGAAACCATACTATTTAACTTGGTTTCATTCTCCTTTTCCTTTCCCCAACTTTTCATTTTTTCTAAATTCATTTTTGTACAAGTGCATTTATATTCACACACGGTTAAAATACAAACTTGAATATAACAGGTGAAGTCTCTGTCTGCTTAGACCCTGTTTTCATTGAGAAGATGAGTACAATGAAAGAAATGTATGAATAGCACAATGTCTCAGATAACTAATATGAAGAATGTTACTGAGAAGGCTGGAATCACCATGACATGTATATCTTACGTGTATGGACCGTGGAGGTCACTGATGGTTGGGCAAACTAGGACCAAAGTGTGCATACACGAATTAACAGATCATCCCACCCTCTCCCTCTTCCACAGAGTCCAAAAGACTGTTCTATACATCTGGGAGAATGGCATTGAAACATGTATATTATCATATATGAGACAAATCGCCAGTCCAGGTTCGATGCATGATACTGGATGCTTGGGGCTGGTGCACTGAGACGACCCAGAGGGATGGTACCGGGAGGGAGGAGGGAGAGGGGTTCAGGATGGGGAACATGTGTATACCTGTGGCAGATTCATGTTGAAGTATGGCAAAACCAATACAATATTATAATTAACCTCCAATTAAAATAAATAAATTTATATTAAAAAAAGAATAAACAGAAAAATGATGAAAACCCAAGAATAGCAAAGAGAAGGGGCCACGTACGAAAAGAGAGAAAGAGGACTGCCTAGTCTGCTATCAGACCACATAAAAACAATTAAACAAAAAAATATAAAACAGGCACAGGAAAAACAAGTTTTGCTGCCTCATCATAAAGATGGGCTTTCCAAGTGGCACGAGTGGTAAAGAATCTGCCTGCCAATGCGGGCAAAGGCACCCCACTCCAGTACTCTTGCCTGGAGAATTCCACGGACGGAGGAGCCTGGTAGGCTGCAGTCCATGGGGTCGCGAAGAGTCGGACACGACTGAGCGACTTCCCTTTTACTTTTCACTTTCATGGATTGGAGAAGGAAATGGCAACCCACTCCAGTGTTCTTGCCTGGAGAATCCCAGGGACGGGGGAATCTGGTGGGTTTCCATCTATGGAGTCACACAGAGTCGGACAGGACTGAAGCAAGTTAGCAGCAGCAGCAGCCAATGCGGGAGACATGAGTTGTGAGTTTGATCCCTGGGCCAGGAAGATCCCTGGAGGAGGAAATGGCAAGCCAGTCCAATATTCTTGTATGGAGAATCCTATGCACAGAGGAGCCTAGAGGGCTACAGTCCATGGGTTTGCAAGGAGTCAGACATGACTAAATCGACTAAGCACAGGATAGCACATTAAAAGTCAACATTCATTTTACATTATGTATTGTACTTTATATACATCCTTTTACAAGTTTTTTTTTTTTTTTTCGCCTTTACTCACTTTTATCTTGATGGTATAATCTGCAAATGTTTTAAAGCATAAAGACATCACTACTTTATCTTTTGGGTGAGTGTATTCTTTTTTATCATTTTTCCTGGGCATCAAGGGAGTATTCAGTTCACTTGCTCAGTCGTGTCTGACTCTTTGAGACCCAGTGAACCGCAGCACACCAGGCCTCCCTGTCCATCATCAACACTCGGAGTCCACCCAAACCCAAGTCCATCGAGTCAGTGATGCCATCTCATCCTCTGTCATCCCCTTCTCCTCCAGCCCTCAATCTTTCCCAGCATTAGGGTCTTTTCAAATGAATCAGCTCTTCGCATCAGGTGGACAAAGTATTGGAGTTTCAGCTTCAACATCAGTCCTTCCAATGAACACCCAGGACTGATCTTTAGGATGGGTTGGTTGGATCTCCTTGCAGTCCAAGGGACTCTCAAGAGTCTTTCCAACACCACAGTTCAAAAGCATCAATTCTTCGGTGCTCAGCTTTCTTTACAGTCCAACTCTCACATCCATACATGACCACTGGAAAAACTATAGCCTTGACTAGACGGACCTTTGTTGGCAAAGTAAGTCTCTGCTTTTTAATATGCTGTCGAGGTTGGTCATAAGGAGTTCCTTTCAAGGAGTAAGCGTATTTTAATATCATGGCTGCAATCACCATCTGCAGTGATTTTGGAGCCCAGAAAAATATTCAGCCACTGTTTCCACTGTTTCCCCATCTATTTCCCATGAAGGGATGGGAACAGATGTCACGATCTTAGTTTTCTGAATGTTGAGCTTTAAACCAACTTTTCGCTCTGCACTTTCACTTTCATCAAGAGGCTCTTTAGTTCTCCACTTTCTGCCATAAGGGTGGTGTCATCTGCATGTCTGAAGTTATTGATATTTCTCCTGGAAATCTTGATTCCAGCTTGTGCTTTTTCCAGCCCAGCATTTCTCTTGATGTACTCTGCATATAAGTTAAATAAGCTGGGTGACAATTTCTACCTTGACGTACTCCTTTTCCTATTTGGAACCAGTCTGTTGTTCCATGTCCAGTTCTCACTGTTGCTTCCTGACCTGCATACAAGTTTCTCAAGAGGCAGGTCAGTTGGTCTGGTATTCCCATCTCTTTCAGAATTTTCCACAGTTTATTGTGATCCACACAGTCAAAGGCTTTGGCATCGTCAATAAAGCAGAAATAGATGTTTTCCTGGAACTCTCTTGCTTTTTCCATGATCCAGTGGGTGTTGGCAATTTGATCTCTGTTTCCTCTGCCTTTTCTAAAACCAGCTTGAACATCTGGAAATTCACCGATCACGTATTGCTGAAGCCTGGCCTGGAGAATTTTGAGCATTACTTTACTAGAATGTGAGATGAGTGCAATTGTGTGGTAGTTTGAGCATTCTTTGGTATTGCCTTTCTTTGGGATTGGAATGAAAACTGACCTTTTCCAGTCCTGTGGCCACTGCTGAGGTTTCCAAATTTGCTGGCATATTGAGTGCAGCACTTTCACAGCATCATCTTTCAGGATTTGCAATAGCTCAACTGGAATTCCATCACCTCCATTAGCATCATTCGTAGTGATGCTTTCTAAGGCCCACTTGAGTTCACATTCCGGGATGTCTGGCTCTAGGTGAGTGATCACACCATCGTGATTATCTGGGTCATGAAGATCTTTTTTGTATAGTTCCTCTGTGTATTCTTGCCATCTCTTCTTAATATCTTCTACTTCTGTTAGGTCCATACCATTTCTTTCCTTTATCAAGCCCATCTTTACATGAAATATTCCCTTGGTATCTCTAATTTTCTTGAAGAGATCTCTAGTCTTTCCCATTCTATTGTTTTCCTCTATTACTTTGCATTGATCACTGAGGAAGGCTTTCTTATCTCTCCTTGCTATTCTTTGGAACTCTGCATTGAAATGGGAATATCTTTCTTTTTTTTCTTTGCTTTTTGCTTCCCTTCTTTTCACAGCTATTTTAAGACCTCCTCAGACAGCTATTTTGCTTTTTTTTAATTTATATACTCAAGGGAGTATAGAAGCACATGAAATGTCACCAGAACCAAAGAAGGTTTTCTTTACCACAGTCTGTCAGGGACCATTTGAGCTTATTAGATCTTTCTTTTCTCTTATGTCCAGTTCCTCTCTCTCTCCCTCGATACATACATACATCATTTTTCAGTTTTATTAATTTTTGCCTGTGCTGGGTCTTCATTGATGTGTGGGCGTTTCTCTAGTTGGGGCGAGCAGGGGCCACTTTCTAGTTACATTGTGAAGACTTCTCATTGTGGTTCTGTTTGGGAGAGCACAGGCTCTAGGGCACTCTGGCTCAGTAGTTATGATGCATGGACTTAGTGATCTGGCAGCATATGGAGTCTTCCTGGACCAGGGATTGAACTCATGACCCCTGCATTGACAGCCAGATTCTTAACCACTGAACCACCAGAAAAATCCATATATATATATATATATATATATACATGTATATATATGTATTTTCAGGCTTTGAGAAAGAAAATTATATATATACACACACACACACATATATATGTATATATATATATACACACACAAGCATATAGCATCACAGACTCAATGGACATGAATGCAAGCAAACTCCAGGAGATAGTGGACAGGGAAGTCTGATGTACTACAGTCCATGGAAAGAATCAGACATGACTTATCGACTGAACAACAACATGACTTTATGTAACAAATTTTCAACATAAGTTTAATACAAAGCATAAAATGGCCATACCAAAACAGAGCTCCAAGTTTATTGGCACTGTGCTCTGTCATTTCCGTTATGTCTAACTCTTTGCAAGCCTATGGCCTGTAGCCCGCCAGGCTCCTCTGTTCATGGGATTCTCCAGGCAAGAATACTGGAGTGGGTTGCCATGCCCTTCTCCAAAGGATCTTCCCAACCCAGGGATCAAACTCGTGTCTCTTGTGTCCCCTGCATTGCAGGCAGATTCTTTACCCATTGAGCTATCTGGGAATGTTAGGAAATTTACAAACTGGAATTTCTGGATGCCATTTCTAAATAATTTGCCGTGATCATCTTGAGTTATATCAACATCCAACTTAATAAGGGTAGTTAGGGGTGAAAAAGACATGGAAGTTACACAGTATAGGAAGGAAGATTCTACCGTGTGTGTGTGTGTTTTCATGCCTTGTGAAGTGTGTGAAGTCCTCCAGGCAGGCGTACTGAGCACATATATTCCAAGGTGAAGCTTATAACAGAGTTCTAAACTCAACTGCCAGAAGAGATTCATTAGTACTTACAAGCCAACTTTGCAACAATTTCCTGAGGTTCTAAAAATACATAGTGTATATAAGAGACTCCTTGATATTTGCTGCTTCAGCAGCAGCAGGGAGGCCGCTTTGCTTCTCAGCATCCTATGACATCATCTCTGCTCACTTCCCCTCCTGCCGATTACCTTTCCCATACTGAACATCTTAAGAAGGACCTCTCTTTGCACTGCTGTTCTCTCTGCCTGGCACACATTTCATCTGATATGTTCACGGAAATGTCACCTTGTTTTTCAAGTTTTCAAGCCTTAGCATGAACATCCATAAAAAATAGCACCCCTTCTTTGCTCATTCTCTTATACCTGCTTTCGTTTTCTTCATACAATCTGTCACAGTCTGAGAAGCTATACATACCATTTTTTTTTTTAATTCTCTGGATTTTTCTCTGTAGATGGATAGTAAGAGTTTTTATTTTTCAGCACCCCATACTCATTGCCCAGACAGCACCAGGAACATTGTTGGCACACAATTTAAATGCCCTGAAAAAAATGAAAGAATTTCTCCTTAAATATGAGAAATATTTGACTTGCCAGGGAAAATGCTGAAAGTCAAAAAAGCTTGCTAATTAAAGATGACATAAGAAATTCCACCAAGGGGACTGAATTCATAAACAAATTTTTGAAATTAATATTTTGATAGGCAATTATAAATGGGAGCCCTTTAACAATGTGAGTAGTGTCTGATTGTGTAAAAATCAGTCATGTTATTTTCCCATTTCCTCATAGTTACCTTCAGCCCATGGTACCAAGGAACCTAACACATGTTTCAGATTTTCTTCTTCTGGGATTTTCAGAAGAACCAGAACTGCAGCCCCTCATATTTGGACCTTTCCTCTCCATGTACCTGATCACTGTGTTTGGAAATCTGCTCATCATCCTGGCCATCAGCTCAGACCCCCATCTCCATACTCCCATGTACTTCTTTCTCTCCAACCTGTCCATTGTAGACATCTGTATCACCTCCACCATCACCCCAAAGATGCTGTGTAACATCCAGACACAGAGCCACATTGTAACCTATGAAGGCTGCATGATGCAGATGTATTTTTTCATGCTGTTTGCAGGGTTGGATGACTTCCTCCTGACTGTGATGGCTTATGACCGCTTTGTGGCCATCTGCCACCCTCTTCACTACACGGTCATCATGAACCCACAACGCTGTGGAATTCTGGTTTTGGTTAGCTGGATCATTAGTGTCCTACATTCCTTGCTAGAAACTTTAATGGTATTGACGCTGTCCTTCTGCAGAGAGGTGAAAATCCCTCACTATTTCTGTGAACTCAAGCAGTTGATTCAACTTGCATGTTCCAACAACTTTCTTAATGAACTGGTGATGAATTTTGCAGCTGGGCTTCTGGGTGGTGTTCCCCTTGCTGGTATCCTTTACACTTACTGTAAGATAGCTTCCTCAATATGTAGAATCTCATCAGCTCAGGGGAAGTATAAAGCATTCTCCACCTGTGCATCTCACCTCTCAGTCGTCTCCTTATTTTACTGTACATGCTTGGGAGTGTATCTTAGCTCTGCTGCTCCCCACAACCCACACTCAAGTGCAACTGCCTCAGTGATGTACACCGTGGTCACACCCATGCTGAACCCCTTCATCTACAGTCTGAGGAACAGAGGCATTAAGAGAGCTCTAAGAGCGTTCTTTCAAATGTGAGCTATAAAAAAAGGTAATTCACCTGGGCTGAAGAAAGGCCTCAGAATCATACATTGCTAAACTTTGATTAGGCTGTGGAAGCCGAACTTGCTATTTCAATTTATTTCCTGAAATTTTCCTTTTTTTGACTTCAGCTTCTCCATATGATTTATATAACTGTTAAAGCTTGTGATACCTCTCATAATTCAAATATTTTTCATTTTATGGTTTTCCCCCTTTCTCAGATTTATGCTTAGCCTTGGATCTGGATAATTTGGGAATTAATCATTTTTTCATATAACTATATGAATTTCTTAAAACTGCATGCATGCTAAGTCACTTTAGTCAAGTCCAACTCTTTGCGGCCCTATGGACTATAGCCTGCCAGGATCCTCTGTCCATGGGATTCTCCAGGCAAGAACACTAGATTGGATTGCTGTGCCTTCCTCCACGGGATCTTCCTGACCCAGGGATCTAACCTGCATCTCTTATGTCTTACCGGAAGGTTCTTTACCACTAGCGCCACCTGAAAAATCCTTCTTAAAATAATTTGTTCTCTGATCATCTGTTTTACATATGGAAATATACATGTTTCAATGGGGAGGGAGGTGGGAAGGGCTTCAGGATGGGGGTACATATTATACCTGTGGCTGATTCATGTTGATGTATGGCAAAACCATCATAATTTCATAAACTAATTATCCTCCAACTAAAATTAATTTATTAAAAAAGAAAAAATATTTTCTCTCAAATAAAACATATAGCATCAATGACTTTTTTTGTTGTTTGTATAAAGAATAGTCATGAATTGTAGTTTTGCTATGAAAGAAAAAAAAAACTATAAGCATTCATGTCTGTTCATGTATTTGTAAAGATTAAAATCTCAGACCACAGATTTGATTTTTATTTGTATCATTTCTTTGTATATAACTACCTTAACTCTTTTTCCTGATATTCTAACTTAGAAAATTTAGTGTCATTTGTAATGTGCAATTTAATTTTTTTCTCCTCATTAAGTTCCTATTATCTTGTTCACGTACCTACCATGTGCGTACATGAATGCTCAGTTGCTTCATTTGTGTCCGACTCTTTGTGACTCTATGGACTGTAGTCTGCCATGCTCCTCCTGTCCATGGAATTTTCCAGGCAAGAATACTAGAGTGGGTTGCCATGCCTTCCTTCAGCGGATCTTCCTGACCCAAGAATTAAACCTGTTTCCTCAGTCTCTGGCATTGCAAGCAGATTCTTTACCCACTGAACCACCTGGGAAGCCCCATACCTACCATAGTCAATGGCCAAAACAGATGATCAAATGCATGTATCCATGTGATATCCCCAAGGCAAGGCACTTTTTGAACTTTTTTCCTGATTTTTAAATCTGAAGTAGAGTTGATTCACAATGTCTTATTTATTTTTGGTGCATAACACACTGATTCAGTATTTTTACAGATTATCTTTCACTAAAAGTTAATAAAAGATAATATCAATAATTGCCTGTACTACACAATATATCCTTGTTACTTGCCTATACAGTAGTTATGCTCTCTTTTTCCCATACTGCTAATTTGCTCATACCGTATTCTCTTTACAGTCTGGTAACTTTTAATTTGTGTTCTGTATCTGTGAGTATGTCTCTGTTTTGCATATATTCTTATTGTATTATTTTTAAGATTTCATATGATCATTTACCATAAATCATAAGTTATATCATACACTATTTTTTCCCTGATTTATTTCACTAAACATAATAATAACTAGGTCCATCCACATGGCTTCAAATAGCAGAATTTCATTCTTTTTAATGTCTGAGTAATGTTCATTATTTATACATATTAATGTTTATTTATTTGTGGCACATATTCTTTATATATTTGTCTATTGATGTACATTTGAGTTGCTTCCATACTTTGGCTATTGTAAACAGTGCTGCAATGAACATTCAGTTCAGTTCAGTTCAGTCGCTCAGTCGTGTCCGATACTTTGCAACCCCATGAATTGCAGCACGCCAGGCCTCCCTGTCCATCACCAACTCCCAGAGTTCACTCAGACTCACATCCATCAAGTCGGTGATGCCATCCAGCCATCTCATTTTCTGTGGTCCCCTTCTCCTCCTGCCTCCAATCCCTCCCAGCATCAGAGTCTTTTCCAATGAGTCAGCTCTTCACATGAGGTGGCCAAAGTACTGGAGTTTCCTCTTTAGCATCACTCCTTTCAAAGAAATCCCAGGGCTGATCTCCTTCAGAATGGACTGGCTGGATCTTCTTGCAGTCCAAGGGACTCTCAGGAGTCTTTCTCCAACAGCACAGTTCAAAAGCATCAATTCTTCAGCGCTCAGCTTTCTTCACAGTCCAACTCTCACATCCATACATGACCACTCGAAAAACCATAGCCTTGACTAGACGGACCTTTGTTGGCAAAGTAATGTCTCTGCTTTTCAATATGCTGTCTAGGTTGGCCATAACTTTCCTTCCAAGGAGTAAGCGTCTTTGAATTTCCTGGCTGCGGTCACCATCTGCAGTGATTTTGGGTGCATGCATCTTTTAAAAATTGTGCTTTTATATTTTGGGTGTATATATTCCCAAGAGTGGTTTTCAGGGTCATATAATAGTTCCATTTTTCAGTCATTGAGAAACCTCCCTACTGATTTCCATAGTGAACGAGTGAGTGAGTGAGTGGAGGTCACTCAGTCATGTCTGACTCTTTGCAACCTCATGGACTATACGTTTGATGGAATTCTCCAGGCCAGAATACTGGAGTGGGTAGCTTTTCCTTTCTCCATGGAATCTTCCCAATCCAGCAATCAAACCCAGGTCTCCCACATTACAGGCAGATTTTTTACCAGCTGAGCCACAAGGGAAGCCCAAGAATACTGAAATGGGTAGCCTATCCCTTCTGCAGCAGATCTTCCCAACCCAAGAATCAAACCAGGGTCTCCTGGATTGCAGGCAGATTCTTTACCAACTGAGCTATGAGGGAAGCCCATTTTCCTTAGTGGCTGTATCAATTTACAATCCCAACTATATCAATGAACAGATGGTCCAAACAGAAAATCAATAAGGTAACAGTTGTCTTAGATGACATCAGTCACTTAAATAAACCAGTTAGATAATAGGTAACACAAATTTGAATAAATATTTGACATAAAGAATGTGACCTCTCCTTTCTGGAGAGGACATATGTATGCTTATGGTCCATTCGTGGTGATGGATGGCAGAGGCCATCACAATATTATGAAATATGATATAGCAAAATCTTTGTTATACGTCAACTCCTTAAATTATGGAAAATCAATATTCAAGTGAGAGGAGGTTTATATGTTGGCGTGAAGGATTCAATGGCTGATTTTATGTGCTTTTATTAGATTATCTTCTGGTTTCTGGTTGAAAACTTAGAGTGCTGCCTATACATGAATTCTGTTGCTGCCCTAAAGAAATATCATCCTATTTCCTAAGTTAGGCATAATATTAACTGAGGAGAAATGCATGTACATTACAAATAAGAACCATTTTATGTCCTCTCTATGGTAAAGAATCTCTTCAGTCTTTATAATAAAAGGGTGACTCACAAGAACAATTGAATTCCTGTCTAGTCCTCTGTTTTAGGGTCATATGTTTTTCTCCACAAACATTCATTTTCTTTCAAACTCCTCTGGTTACCTGAAAGGGAACTTTAATGGAGTTACATTTTAATAATGTGATCTAAGTTAAACTTAAATAACAAAATGGTCATTAATGTTGTCTTGATAGCAAATCAAATGTCAGAAGTCTTCACTTCTGCTCATTTGGGTTGTTGTATCAGTAAGCTCTCGTTGCATAACAAGCTATTCTTTTTTTAAAAAATACTTTATTGAGATATAGTTGATTTACAATGTTGTGTCAATTTCTGCTATATAGTGAAGAGATTCAGTTATATATGCTTTATTTTTATATCCTTTTTCATGATGCTTTATCACAGGATACTGAATATAGTTCCTATGCTGTACTGGAGGACCTTGCTGTTTACTCATGCTAAATATGATAACTTGTATCTGTTAATGCAAAACTTTCAATCCATCCCCCCTACACTCCCTCTCCCTTGGCAACTGCCAGTCTGTCCTCTATGTCTGTGAGTCTGTTTCTGTTTCAGAGATAAGGACATTTGTGTACATTTGTGTCATATTTTAGATTCTTCATATAAGTGATATCATATGTGTTCACAACTAGCCATTATGAAAGCTTGTTTTGCTAACATGAAATTGTATGGTGATCTTTCTTCTGATGCAAATAAAAATTGTTTACCTCGAAATTTTCTTGTGTCTAAGGTAGACCTGTATTGCCAAATAGTTCTATCTTAGTTCAGGTTTAGTATATCTCATAGATTTAAGTATGTGATATTTTTATTTTCATTTGTTTTCAGGTGATTCTCTATTTCTCCTTTGCTATTTTTATTGACCTCATAGTTGTTCAGTAGCATGTGTTTCAAGTTTCACATAGTTCTGTTTTCTGTTTCCATCTTTCCTCTTTTATTTGATTTCTAGTTTTATATCTTCAAGTGATTGGAAGAGAAGCTTGATGCAATTCAAAATTTCCTAAATTTATTGAGGCTAGTTTTGTGTCCCCAAAACGTGGCCTATTCTTGAGAATGTCCCATGTACACTTGAGAAAAAAATGTATATTCTTCTGCATTAGGATGGAATGTTCTATATAAATATATCAAATGAATCTGGCCTTATATTTAATTTAGCTGATACTTATTTTTTGACTTTCTAGCTGGATGATATTTCTTCATATACCAGGATTGTTAAAGTCATGGGCTATTATTGTGTTACTGTCAATTTCTCCCTTTAGGTCTGTTAACTATTGTTTTATATGTTTGGTGCTCCTATGTTAGGTGCTTGTAAATAAAAAAAAACAATTATGTGCTCTTGATGAACTGTCCCCTGTAGCATTGTATTCCGTCCATTTTTGTCTTTTGTTTCCTTTTCTGTCTTGAGATCCATTTTTTCCTGATATGATTATGGCTACACCTTTTATGTTGCCATTGGCTTGGGCTATCCTTCTCCATCACTTAATTTTAAATCTATGTCTTTAGACATGAAGAGCCTCTTGGGTTTAGTATGTATGTGGGTCTTGTATTTTAATCCATCCAGACACTGTATTTTTGATAGGTGCATTCAACACATTTAGAATGATTATTGACAGGTGAGGATTTAGTATTGCTATTTTATCTTTTATATTCTGGTTATTCCATTCCCCACCCTCCTTTTTTCTTTTTCCTGAGTTTCTGCCTGCCATTTGAATTTGGTCATTTTTCTATGATTTGTTTTAACCAGCTTCCTCTTTTTTGATGTTTTGAGTCATTAGTCTAGGTTTATGTTTTGTGGTCACCACGGCTTTATGGTAAACATCTCATAGGTAAAATAGTCCTTTTCCCACGGATACCATCTTATTTTTGCTGCACACATGGGTTCCTTAGTTTCCTTCTTCCCATTTTGTGTTTTAGTTGCCTTTTTATGTTGTGAGCTTGTTACCTAATTGAAGTAGCCATAATTATTTTCTGCTTTTTCTCCTCTTTGCACATTACATTATAATAAGGTATTTAAAACTCTGTTCTGTAGTATTTTATAATTTTATGACTCTATTTGTCACCTTACTCAAAGTTGTGTGTGTTTTTGCCTTTCTGTTTCATGTTGAAGAGCTTCTTTCTACATTTCTTGTAGGTTAGGTCTAGTGTTGTTAAAATCCCTTAGCATTAGTTTGTATGAAAAAGTATTTCTCCTTCATATCTTAATGATAATTTTTATGGATAGAATATTTGGGGGTGAAAGCTTTTCTCTTTCAGAATTCTGAGAATGCCATTCCATTCCCTCCTGGCTTGTAGAATTTCTGCTGTGAAATCTTCTTTTAGCCTAATGAGTGTTTCATGAAGGCTACCATCCTGTTTTCTCTGTCCCCGCCTCTAAATTATTTTTTGCTCATGATTTTTGACAACTTTAATATGCTGTGTCCTGGAAAAGGTCTTTGTGCATTGAGGTAATTAGATGATCTTAACTTTATGGACTTGAATTTCCAATTCTTTGCCCAGGTTTTGGAAATTCTCAGTTTTATTTATCTGAATGAGCTCTCTACACTTTTCTTTCTTCTCTTCTGTTTTTCAGACACACATTAGCTTAAAGTGGCCCTTCTTTAAAGAGTCAGTTACCTCTCATTGAATTTCCTCATTTTTTAAATATCTCATTTCTCTTTCTTCTCCTTCTTTTATCATGAATTTCCATCTTCACACTCACTAACTCTGCCCTGCTTCCAATGATTTCTAATGCATTCTTCATCTGGCCTATTGTTTGCTTTTCAGCTCTAGAATTTCTGTTTAGTTTTATCTTAAAGTTTCAATCTTTTGGAAAAGCATTCCTTCTGGTCATCAATTTTATTCCTGGGTTCATTCGGCTGCCTTTCTCAGTTTTCTTGTACTGAATTTCTTCACAACAGTGTGGAAGTTTGGTTGCAGGACAGTTGCTGTTTTCTTTTGGTGGTGCTGTTCCTGTGGTTCTTTCTCGTCTTTGGTGTGCTGTTCCTCTCAGGTGGTGCCTTTTAAAAAGGGAGCAGTATTCTCTTTCCTTCTACTAAATTAAAAATGTGTTGCTTTTTTAATCTACTAGGTGGCATACCTTTTTCTTTTTTCTTTTGGTTTTTCAATCTTCCTACCTGAGCAGCCCTTCATTATCATTTGAAAGTATTCACTTTCCAACCTCTGTCAAAGATGTTCTCTTTCATCCTAATTATAGTTTCGTGTACCTCTGGGACTGTTGGTACCTTGCTTGCTGCGACTGTTACCGGTATGCTGCCTGGACCGCTGGGATGAAGGCTTTTCTAAAGGGTCTGAGAAATACTGAGTCACAGGCTCTATCACCCTCTTGGCACCTCCTATATGTCCCCACCTTAGAAGTAAAGGTTTGTGGAATTCTCTGATAACCTGGTATGTTGTGCAGAGGCACCGTTGTTGTGTTGTGGACATTATCTTGGCTGTTGATTGAAGGGGAGAGACAAAAGGAGTCTTTCATTAACCCATGATGTAGAAGACAAGATAATTTAAATAGAAAAACCCAAACTCTCCACCAAAAGTGTATTAGAAATATTAAATGAAATCAGAAAAGTTGCAAGATAAAATTTTAATATACAGAAATCTATAGCTCCCTATACACTAATAATCAACTATAAGAGGAGAAAGGTAAAAAAATAGATAGTTAAAATCAAATTTAAAAAATGCCTAGAAATAACCTTAACCAATGAGGTGAAAGATCTGTATTCCAAAATGTATAATATATTAATGAAGTAAATCAAAGATGATACAAAGAAATGAAAAGACATTCCTGTGCTCTTGGAGTGGAAGAAGTAATACTCTTAAAATGACATACAACCAAAAGCAGTCTACAGATCTGATGCACTCTGAGATCAGCCCTGGGATTTCTTTGGAAGGAATGATGCTGAAGCTGAAACTCCAGTACTTTGGCCACCTCATGCGAAGAGTTGACTCATTGGAAAAGACTCTGATGTTGGGAGGGATTGGGGGCAGGAGGAGAAGGGGACAGCAGAGGATGAGATGGCTGGATGGCATCACCGACTCGATGGATGTGAGTCTGAGTGAACGCCGGGAGTTGGTGATGGACAGGGAGGCCTGGCGTGCTGCAATTCATGGGGTCGCAAAGAGTCGGACACGACTAAGTGACTGAGCTGAACTGAACTGAACTGAATCAAAATGCTCATGATATTTTTCACTCAAGTAGAACAAAATCCTAAAATTCACACGAAACTACAAGAGACCTAGAATTGTCAAAGCAATCCTGGGGAAACAACAGCAACAACAACAAAGCTGGAGTCATAAGGATCCCAGACTTCAGACTATACTATCAATACCAAGATATGATAATCAGAACTGCATGGTACTGGCACAGAAACTGATGCATGAATCAATAGATCATCCAAGCAATAAATCCAAACAGTTGTGACCAATTAAACTATGGCAAAGGAGGAAGCAAGAATGTACCGTGGAGAAAAGATCAGTCTCTTCAACAAGTTGCACTGCCAAAACGGAATGGGCATTTGTGCATGCTCAGTCATGTCCAGCTCTTTACAGCCTCGTGGATAAGCCCTCTAGGCTTCCCTGCTGGTGGGATTTCCCAGGCAAGAATACAGGTGTGGATTGTCATTTCCTTCTCCAGGGGATCTTCCTGACTCAGGGATAGGAACTGTGTCTCCTATACTGGTGGGCAAGATTATTTACCACTGAGCCACTTGGGAAGCTGGTGAAAACTAAATGGCCACATGCGAAACAATGAAATTAGAACATTTTCTCACACCGCATATGAAAAAAAAAATTCAAGATGGATTATGGACCTAAATGTAAGACCTGAATCATAAAATTCTGAGTAGAGAACACGGGCATAATATGTTTTTACATAAATCATAGCAATATTGTTTTGGACCTCTGTCTTTTGGTTAAGGAAATAACAGCAAAAATAAACAAATGGAACTTAATTAAATTTAAAAGTTTTTTCACAGCAAAGGAAACCATCTAAAAAATGAAAAGACATCTATGGAATGGGATAAAATATTTGCAAATTATATCACTGGCAGGAATCAAAATCCCAAATACATAAAGTGCTCATACAACTCAATATAAAAAACAAACAACTCAATAAAAAATGGTCAAATGACCTGAATAGACATTTTTTTTTTCCTAAAGAAAACATGCAGATGGATAACCGACACATGGAAGGTAGATCAGTATCACTATTTCCTAGAGAAATGCAAACTGAAAAAGAATGAGATGTCACCTTGAACTTGTGGGGATAGCTATTATCAAAGACTCTACAATTAATGAATTTTGAAAAGGATCTCAAGAAAAGGAAACCCTGTACACTGTTGGTAGGAGTGTAAATTGGTGCAGACAATATAGAAAATAGTACGGAAGTTCCTAAAAAACTAGAAATAGAACTATGCTGTGATTAAACAATTCCACTTCTGAGTATTTATCCAAAAGATGCAAAAACACTAAATAATATGTATTACTAAATCCACTGCCACATAGTTAAGATAATCAACATATGGTTTCAACCTAAGTGTTCATTAGCAGAAGACTGGACAAAGATAATGTGTTTTATACAATAGAATACTACTTAGGTATAAAACAGTGAAATCTCACTATTTGCAACAATATGGCTAGACCTAGAGGGTATGGTTGTCTGAGGAGGCCTTTCATGTAGCTGAGAAAAGAAGAGAAGCTAAAGGAAAAGGAGAAAGAGCTTGCTCAAATTATGTCCATTGAGTCAGTGATGCTATTCAACTGTCTCATCCTCTGTCCTCCCCTTCTCTTCCTGCCTTCAATCTTTCCCTACATCAGGGTCTTTTCCAGTGAGTTGGTTCTTCACATCAGATGGCCAAATTATTGGTGTTTCAGCTTCAGCATCAGTCCTTCCAATGAATATTCAGGACTGATTTCCTTTAGGATGGATTGGTTGGATCTCCTTGTAGTCCAAGGGACTCTCAAGAGTCTTCTCCAACACCACAGTTCAAAAGCATCAATTCTTCAGTGCTCAGCTTTCTTTACAGTCCAACTCTCACATCCATACATGACTAACGGAAAAACCATTCCCTTGACTAGATGGACCTTTGTTGGCAAAGTAATGTCTCTGCTTTTTGAACTGAACTGAACTGAACTAGGTTGGTCATAGTTTTTCTTCCAAGGAGCAAATGTCTTTTAATTTCATGGCTGCAATCACCATCTGGAGTGATTCTGGAGCCCAGAAAAAGACAGTCTGCCACTGTTTCCACTGTTTCCCCATCTATTTGCCATAAAGTGATGGGACCAGATGCCATGATCTTAGTTTTCTGAAAGTTGAGTTTTAAGCCAAATTTTTCATTCTCCTATTTCACTTTCTTCGAGAGGCTCTAAATTATTCTTCACTTTCTGCCATTAGGGTAGTGTCATCTGTGTATCTGAGGTTATTGATATTTCTCCTGCAATCTTGATTCCAGCTTGTACTTCATCCAGCCTGGCTTTTTACATGATGTACTCTGCATATACATCATTACATGATGTACTCTGCATATACATGCAATGTGGTCAGGAATCCCTTAGAAAAAATGGAATAGTCATCATGGTCAATGAAAGAGTCTGAAATGCAGTTCTTGGATGCAATCTGAAAAACGACAGAATGATCTCTGTTCATTTCCAAGGGAAACCATTCGATATCATGGTAATTCATGTCTATGCTCCTACCAGTAAGTAACACTGAAGAAGTTGAAGTTGAACAATTCTATGAAGACCTACAAGAGCTTCTAGAGCTAACACCCCCAAAAAGATGTCCTTTTCATTATAGGTGACTGGAATGCAAAAGTAGGTAGTCAAGAAACACCTGGAGTAACAGGCAAATTTGGCCTTGGAGTATGGAATGAAGCAGGGCAAAGGCTAATAGAGTTCTGCCAAGAGAACACACTGGTCATAGGGTGTTGGAAAAACCCTCTTCCAACAACACAAGAGAAGGCTCTACACATGGACATCATCAGATGGTTGACACTGAAATCAGATTGATAACATTCTTTGCAGCCAAAGATGGAGAAGCTCTATACAGTAAGCAAAAACAAGAGCAGGAGCTGACTGTGGCTTGGATCATGAACTCCTTATTGCAAAATTCAGACTTAAATTGAGAAAGTGGAAAAAACCACTAGACCATTCAGGTATGACATAAGTCAAATCCCTTATGACTATACAGTGGAAGTGAGAAATAGATTTAAGGAACTAATCTGATAGACAGAGCGCCTGATAAACTATGGGTGGAGGTTCGTGACATTGAACAGGAGACAGGGATCAAGGCCATCCCCATGGAAAAGAAATGCAAAAAGGCAAAATGACTGTCTGGGGAGGCCTTACAAATAGCTGTGAAAAGAAGAGAAGTGAAAAGCAAAAGAGAAAAGGAAAGATATACCCATTTGAATGCAGAGTTCCAAAGAATAGCAAGCAGAGAGAAGAAAGCCTTCCTCAGTGATCAGTGCAAAGAAATAGAGGAAAACAATAGAATGGGAAAGACTAGAGATAGCTTCAAGAAAATTAGAGATACCAAGGGAACATTTTGTGCAAAGATGGGCACAATAAAGGACAGAAATGGTAGAGACCTAACAGAAGCAGAAGATACTAAGAATAGGTGGCAAAAATACACAGAACTATTTTAAAAGATCTTAATGACCCAGATAACCACGATGGTGTGACCACTAATCTAGAGCCAGACATCCTGGAGTGTGAAGTCAAGTGGGCCTTAGGAAGCATCACTAGGAACAAAGCTAGTGGAGGTGATGGAATTCCAGTTCAACTATTTCAAATCCTGAAAGATGATGCTGTGAAAGTGTTGCACTCAATATGCCAGCAAATGTGAAAAACTCATCAGTGGCCAAAGGACTGGAAAATGTCAGTTTTCATTCCAATCCCAAAGAAAGGTAATGCCAAAGAATGCTCAAACTACTGCACAATTGCACTCATCTCACACGCTAGTAAAGTAATGCTCAAAATTCTCCAAGCCAGGCTTCAGCAATATGAGAACTGTGAACTTCCAGATGTTCAAGCTGGTTTTAGAAAAGGCAGAGGAATTAGAAATCAAATTGCCCACATCCACTGGATCATCAAAAAAGGAAGAAAGTTCCAGGAAAACATCCATTTCTGCTTTATTGATGATGCCAAAGCCTTTGACTATGTGGATCATAATAAACTGTGGAAAATTCTGAAGGAGATGGGAATACCAGACCACCTGACCTGCCTCTTGAGAAACCTGTATGCAGGTCAGGAAGCAACAGTTAGAACTGGACATGGAACAACAGACTGGTTCCAAATAGGAAAAGGAGTACTTCAAGGTTGTATACTGTCACCCTGCTTATTTAACTTCTATGCAGAGTACATCATGAGAAACGCTGGGCTGGAGGAAGCAGAGGCTGGAATCAAGATTTCCAGGAAAAACATCAGTAACCTCAGATATGCAGATGACACCACCGTTATGACAGAAAGTGAAGAAGAACTAAAGAACTTCTTGATGAAAGTGAAAAAGTGGGCTTAAAGCTCAACATTCAGAAAACGAAGATCTTGGCATCTGGTCCCATCACTTCATGGGAAATAGATGGGGAAACAGTGGAAACAGTGTCAGACTTTATTTTTGGGGGTTCCAAAAATCACTGCAGATGGTGATTGCAGCCATGAAATTAAAAGATGCTTACTCTTTGGAAGGAGAGTTATGTCCAACATAGACAGCTTATTAAAAAGCGGAGACATACTTTGTCAACAAATGTCAAGGCTATGGTTTTTCCAGTGGTTGTGTATGGATGTGAGAAGTGGACTATAAAGAAAGCCGAGCATGAAGAATTGAGGCTTTTGAACTGTGGTGTTGGAGAAGACTCCTAAGAGTCCCTCGGATTGTAAGGAGATCCAAACAGTCCATCCTAAAGGAGATCAGTACTGGGTGTTCATTGCAAGGACTGATGTTGAAGCTGAAACTCCAATACTTTGGCCACCTGATGTGAAGAGCTGACTCATTTGAAAAGACCCTGATGCTGGGAAAGATTGAGGGCAGGAAGAGAAGGGGACTACAAAGGATGGGATGGTTGGATGGCACCACTGACTCAATATACATGGGTTTCAGTGGACTCCAGGAGTTGGTGATGGATGGGAATCCCTGGCGTGCTGTGGTTCATGGGGTTGCAAAGAGTCATACATGACTGAGCAAATGAACTGAATCAAACTCTGTGTATAAGTTAAATAAACAGGGTGACAATATACAGCCTTGATGTACTCCTTTCCCAATTTGGAACCAGTCTGTTTTTCCATGTCTGGTTCTAACTGTTGCTTCTTGAACTGCATATAGATTTCTCAGGAGGCAGGTAAGGTGGGCTGGTATTCCCGTCTCTTCAAGAATTTTTCACAGTTTGTTGTGATCTACACAGTCAAAGGCTTTGGTGTAATCAATAAAGCAGAAGGAGATGTTTTTCTGGTATTCTCTTGCTTTTTCAGTGATCCAACAGATGTTGGCAATTTGATTTTTGGTTCCTCTGCCTTTTCTAAATCCAGCTTGCATATGTGGAAGTTCACAGTTCACGTCCTATTGAAGCCTGGCTGGGAGAACTTTGAGCAATACTTTGCTAGCAGGTGAAATGAGTGCAATTGTGCGGTATTTTGAACATTCTTTGACATTGCCTTTCTTTGGGATTGGAATGAATACTTGAAAACTGATTCCAAATAGCATATGATATAGTAAAATCTAATTATTTGCTTGAAAGAAGTAAACCAGAAATACAAAAGAAAAGGATTTAAACAGGCAGTTTTCCATAGAGAAAGTAGCTGTCTAATTGATCTACAAATATAGTCAGTCCTACAGGAAATGGAATAATTGCAAAGTAAGCTCATTAGCACACTCCTTTTCATAGAATAAATATATTTTTATTTGAGTACTAAAAGAGGGAAGATGCTGTGAACTATTTGTCTCATGAACTGCTCTCATGAAACATTATCAGCATTCCTTGGTCTGGATATTTGTCATCACAGTCAAATATGCTCTGTATTTTCAAAAGTGTCCTTATATCACTATACATCCCTCCATTTTAAATACCCTACTTCTTTATTTCAGTTAATCACATAGGTCCTTGGAATTAGCTTCTATTTTTAGCGGAAGCAATTTTACCTCCTATTCTCTTTTTTTAAATTAATTATTATTTTTTTGAATTTTACTTTACAATGCTGTATTGGTTTTGCCACACATTGACATGAATCCACCATGGGTGTACATGAGTTCCCAATCCTGAACCTCCCTCCCACCTCTCTCCCCATATCATCTCTCTGGGTCATCCCAGTGCACCAGCCCCAAGCATCCTGTATCCTGTATTGAACCTAGGCTGGTCCTATTCTCTTTTTAAATCAAACTTCCATTTTCATCATTTAATGGTCGACTTTGTCCTTTATATTACTGAGTTCAATATTCACTTATATCTTTGTCATCATCATTTAATAAATACTCAAGTGAACAAACTAATGCAGTGATCTTAGCTCCAGGCTAGTCTGGATTGGCTGTCATGTGAATTCAGGTAAATGTTTGTGATGGCCACTCCCTTTAACTTTCTCCTGCAGTATTTACTGGGTTCTTGGTGAAGTCTCTGAGCGCGAGGCCTCCACAATGATGTCCAAATTTGCCTTGGATGGTTGATGATAGAGATAGAAGCTCTACTCACAGAAAAGACAGCAGAGTGTTGTCAAACATTTGTCCTGCACTGAGTTATGAATAACCACATACTGTTCAGCCCAAGGTTGTACATTTTGAGGGGCACAGCAAAAGAAACATTTATGTCCCTCTTGTTACAACCACCTTTAATAATTGATTTCCCTGAGAGTCACTGGTCTAGACAGAAAAAATATTCTGCTCATTCTCCCTATCTAGGACACAATGTTGTGAGCTGGATAGATTCAGTGTTTATTAATCATTTTCTATGACTCTCTACTGCCTTTCAAAGTTATAAGCCTTAAGATCTCAGCACCTCATCCCAACTCTGAGTTCAAGTTTTCTCCAGGGTCTAAGATTGAGGATACCCTTTTGATTAGGTCTCTAATCAAAACATTGCCTTTGGTGGATCACAGTCCATGATATCTCTAGTAAAAAATAATTCCTGTCTTCAAGAAATGTTAACTTTGTTTGGTTTTTAATCTAAATTCTTGAGTTGTACATGGCTTGGATTCATGACAATTCTACCAAAACAACTAGCGATTTCAACTATTACTAGCTAATAGCTATCCATCCCTCATCTGAAAATGCTTCTTAATTATAAAAGTTATGTTTAGATCTTAGCACCTTTTAGGTTCCTCACATTATGTATAAAAATGAGGTTTTAAAACCCCATTGTAAGTCCTGAAACCATAAAACTCTTAGAAGAGAATGTAGGCAGAATACTCTTTGACATAAACATGGTAATATTTTTTAGAACTCTGCTGTAAAACATGATGATGATGAAAGTTGCTCAGTCGTGTCCGACTCTTTGCGACCCCGCGGACTATATAGTCCATGGAATGCTCTAAGCCAGGATACTGGAGTGGATAGCCTTTCCCTTCTCCAGGGGATCTTCCCAACCCAGGGATTGAACTCAGGTCTCCCACATTGCAAGTGGGTTCTTTACCAGCTGAGCCACAAGGGAAGCCCAAGAATACTGGAGTGGGTAGCCTATGCCTTCTCCAGCAGATCTTCCCGACCCAAGAATCGAACTGGGGACTCCTGTGGATTCTTTACCAACTGAGCTATGAGAGAAGCCTAAAGAAATAGATGTAAAAAATAAACAAATGCGACCTACTTAAATTCAAAAACAGTTACATCGAAAATGAAACCATGTACCAAGCAAAAAGATAAGCTACAGAATAGGAGTACATAACAAAAACAACTGACAAGGAGTTAATATCCAAAATACATAATCAGTTCATACAACTCAATAGCATATAAATGAAAAAGAAAAAAAAAGAGCAATAAAACATGAGCAGAACAACTGAACAATATTTTTTCAAAAGAAGACTCATGGCAGATCAACATTATTAATTTTTAGGGAAATGCAAATCAGAAGAGAAGAGCATTGAAATACATACGTTACCATATGTAAAATAGGTAGCCAGTGGGAGTTTGCTGGATGACTCAGGGAACTCAAAGCTGGTGCTCTGTGACAACCTAGAATGGTAAGAGGGGGAGGAAGGTGGGAGGAAGGGTATAAGAGGGAGGGGACATATGTACACCTATGGTCATTTCATGTTGTTGTATGACAAAAGCCATCACAATATTGTAAAGTAATTATCTTACAAATAAAAATAAAATTTAAAAAAAATCATTGGGATTGATGGGAAAGAAGTCCTGCGTAAAAAGAACAACAATCAAAAAATGAACAGAGAAACTAAAAAATAAAAACCACAATGAGATTCTACCTTACATCTGTCAGATTGTCTATTATCAATACATAAGAACCAACAATGCTGGTGAAAACATGGAGAAAACAGAACCCTCTTACACTGTTAGTGGGAATGTAAATTGGTGTAACCACTATGGAGAACAGTATGGAGGTTCCTCAAAAATTTTAGAACTAACATATGATCCAGGAATTTCATTCCTGAGTATTTATCCAGGTAAAAGGTGCAGGTGTGCTCAGTTGTGTCCAACTGTTTGCAACCTCACAGACTGTAGCCCGCCAGGCTCCCCTATCCATGGGATTTTCCAGGCAAGAATAACTTTCCAGGCAAGAATAACTGCCATTTCCTTCTCTAGGGGAGATTCCTGATCCAGGGATCGAGCCCCCATCTCCTGTGTCTCCTGCGTTGGCAGGCAGACTATTTACCACTGAGCCACCAGGGAAGGCCCTTCTCCAAGTAAATGAAAATACTAATTAATATGCACCACTATGATCATGGGTGCATATTTATGATAGTCAAGAGAAAGACATAGCCTAAGTATTCATCAACAGAAGAATGGATAAAGGCAATGCGGGTAAAGGATATTATATAATGGATAAAGGATACATATGTGTGCATATATAAACCCAGACATGCAGTGCAATACTACTTTAGGTGAAAAAGAGTGAAACTTTAGCATTTGCAACAATATGGAAAGATCTTGAGAGTATTATGCTAAGTGAAAGAAATGACAGCAAAAGACAAATACTATATAATTTCACATACATGTGGAATATAAAAATATCACAAACAAAACAAAAATTTACGTATTGATAAAAGGAACAGAGTAGTGGTTACTTGAGGGAAAGTGTGATAGATGGAGGACAAAATGAATAAAGAAGGCGAATAATATTAACAGATGAAAACAAAAAAGTTGTTGGTGCTGAGCATACCACTGTGTACAGAGAATTCAAAATCTAATGTTGCAATATTAAAGTTATAGTACTATAAGCTAATATCACCACAATAAAATGAAATATTGAAATACTATGGGGAGGGATGAGGGAGGGGGTTCAGGATGGGAACACGTGTATACCTGTGGCGGATTCACCCATTAAAATATTGTAAAGTAACTAACCTCCAATTAAAATAAATAAATTTATATAAAAAAAGAATAATAAAAAATAGTTGGATGGTATCACCGACTCGATGGGCATGAGTTTGAGCAAGCCCTGGGAGTTCCTAATGCACAGGGATGCCCAGCGTGCTGTAGTCCATGGGTCACAAAGAGTCAAACATGACTGAGAGACTGAACTGAATTGAAAAAAATGAGAATGTTCATGTGGATGTGCAGAAAAGTGAACTCTTGCACACTATTGGTGTTAATGTAATTTATGGTACAGCCACTATGCAAAAAAAAAAAAAGTAGAAAAGTCACTTAAAAATGAAAAAAAATTGAAAGTGTTAGTCGTCTAGTCCTGTCTGACTCTTTGTGACACCAAGGACTATAGTCTGCCAGGCTCCTCTGTCCATGGAATTCTCCAGGTAAGAATACTGGAGTAGGTTGCCATTCACTTCTCCAGGGGATCTTCCCAACCCAGGGATCGAACCGACCTCTCCTGCATTGCAGGCACGTTCTTTTCCATATGAGTCACCAGGAAAGCCCTAAAACTGGGATAGTATCTAGCACTTCCATGCCTGGGCATGTATCCAAAGAAGTAAATTCATTCTCTTGAAGAGATATGTACAACCATATTCATTGCAACATTGCTCACTATATGCAAGACAAGAATACAACCAAAGTGTCCACTGGTCTGTGAGTGGATTTTTTTAAAAAAATGTTTACTGTATGTATATTATAATGTCTTTGGCAGTAATAAAGAATGAAATACTGCCTCTAGTGATAATATGGTTGAACTTTAAGGACATCATGCTGTGCGAAATAATTTAGTCAGTGAAAAACAAATACTGTGTTGTTTTACATATATGTGGAATTTAACAAGTCCAGCATTATAGAAATAAAGAATACAATGCTGGTTTCCAGAACCTGGGGAGTGGGGAAATTTGGGAGATGTTGGTCAAAGAGTCCAAAGTTCCAGTTATAAGATGAATAAATTTTGAAGATCTAAGAGTCAGCCTGGTGGCAGTAGTTAACTGCCATTCAAGTATATCCTTGAACTGTGCTAAGAGAGTACATTTTAACTGTTCTCACCCAAGAAAAAATAATTTCCTGAGGCAATGAAGGTATTAATTAACTTTACTGAGTAATTGTTTGGGAATATATCAATATAACAGATCATTATACTGTATACCTTAAACTTGCACAATATGCTAGTTGAACTACCTGTCAATAGAGCTGGAAAAATAAAATAAAATGTACAGTTTGTACAAGTGAAATAACCATATACAAACCAAGCACAATCTGCCTGATTCTATTCGTACTATCAAGGAAGTGCAAAATAGTCTTTCTTTGTTTTGAATGTAATTGTGAAAAATGTAATCTCCCCAAGCCTAAATATCATTATGTCTGAATGTGTCATAGGATAATAAATGGCACTACTAATGAATGTGCGAGCTTCCCTGATAGCTCAGTTGGTCAAGAATCTGCCTGCAATGGAGGAGACCCCGGTTCAATTCCTGAGTTGGGTAGATCCCCTGGAGAAGGGATATGCTACCCACTCCAATATTCTTGGGCTTCCCTTGTGGCTCAGCTGGTAAAGAACCCACCTGCAATGTGGCAGACCTGAGTTTGATCCCTGGGTTGGGAAGATCCCCTGGAGAAGGGAAAGGCTACCCATTCTAGTATTCTTGCCTGGAGAATCCCATGGACAGAGGAGCCTATAGCCTATGGGGTGGAAATAGTCAGACATGACTGAGCAAGCACACATGCAATTGATTATGGACTAATCAAGAAAGAAGCCTCAAGCCTAGACTCTGGAGAATACGTGAACTGAGGGATGAGATTTGGTGCTGGGATCGTAAGGTTTATTCCTTTGGAGGACAGGTGAGATCATGAAGGAATGATAGACACTGATTTGTCTGGCTTGTTACATTGTCTCGTAGACAAAGAGATAAACAGGAAAATCTTCCTGTCTACTCCTATGGGTAATGAATCATTTAGAGGTGGTGATAACAAAGGGAATGTGCTAATGAGCAGATACAGGGAGCAGTAAATATATCCTCAGCTGCATCCTTCAGCCTGGGCAACCTTGGACTAGCCAGGATATGGTTGTTGCTTTTGGAGTCATAACTTCTGCTGGCAAACCAATGCTTGACTCCGTCCCACTGTAACACCTAGAAACACACCTTCTTTCTCCATCATCAACCATAAGAGGATTTTGACATCTATATTGAGACCTTCATCTCAGAGACTCCACCCAGGTGAGTTCAATAGTCCGGTAAATACTGCAAGAGAAAATGAAAGGGAATACAAGGCAAGAACCTTTACCTGAGTTTACCTGAGAGGCAGTACAGACTAATCCAGAGCTAAGATCACTGGGATTGTTTTTGTGCTTAACAACTTCATATATTAATTTATGAAGCCAGAAGTAAAAGGGAACATTAAACTCTACAATGCAAGGGTCATTGCAACTCTTTGGGCTATAGCCCGCCAGACTCCTCAGTCCATGGAATTCTCTAGGCAAGAATACTGAATGAAGTGGGTTGCCATTTTCTTCTTCAGGGGATCTTCCTGACCCAGGGATATAACTCTTGTCGCCTGTGTCTCCTGAATTGGGAGGCAAATTCTTTACTATCTGAGACACCTGGTAAGCACCAATAGTGAACATGGAAATTCAGTTAGAAGAGGAAATGGGAGGTGTAAACTATTCCAGTAAAAGTAGAACTTAAGTCCAAGGATGTTTGCAATTAATTGAAAGAGAAGATCAGGGTGTTGTGTAGGCATGTACAGTGATGTAAGTACAGTGTTTTTCTTTTTTTTTTTTTTTAAGATCCTATCCAAGGAATGCAGGCAAACATTACCTTAAAATAGATTTTGTGACACAAGTATTTCACAATATCTCGAGTTAATATTCAAATAAAAAAAATATTGTGTGAAAATGGGAATGTTAATGGATTAGTTTGCAATCATTTCTCTACCTGTAAGACTGAATATATTTGTAGAATACTTTGCTAGTTACATTCTCTATTTGACTGTTTTTCTACTTGCTTAAGTCCTTTGCTTTCATAGCAAATTCAAATTTTTTTCTGTTTCTTTTTTTGTTTGTATCCTCAAAGGATTGGAATTTTTAATCGATTTTTTTCTTTACCATTTAGTTATTGTATGTGTGTGTGTGTGTGTGTGTATATATATAAATTCAGTTTAGTCGTTCAGTTCTATCCGACTCTTTGTGACCCTGTAGACTGCAGCCCTTCAGGCTTCCTTGTCCATCACCAACTCCCGGAGCTTACTCAAACTCATGTCCATCGAGTTGGTGATGCCATTCAACCATCTCATCCTCTGTCGTCTCCTTCTCCTCCTGCCTTCAATCTTTCCCTCCATCAGGGTCTTTTCCAATGGGTCAGTTCTTTGCATCAGGTGGCCAAAGTATTGGAGCTTCAGCTTCGGCATCAGTCCTTCCAAAGAATATTCAGGACTGATCTCCTTTAGGATGGACTGGTTTGTTCTCTTTGCAGGTCAAGGGACTCTCAAGATTATTCTCCAACACCACAGTTCAAAAGCATCAATATGTATGTATATAAGTAGGTGCAAAATTGAACCCATTTTGCACCTACTTGAGTCTCCTACATTGGCAAGCAAATTCTTTACCACTGTGACATCTAGGAAACCCCTCTTTTGCATACTTGGTGTTATTAAATCACTCTTTGCACATATCCAACTACTTTTCATATCTACTGTTCCTCTCTGTTCCTTTCCTTCTTTGGTGATTAGATCTATTTCTAAAAGTTGCACCAAAATAACTGTTTGT
The DNA here is from genome assembly GCF_032405125.1 of Capricornis sumatraensis. NCBI lineage: Eukaryota > Metazoa > Chordata > Mammalia > Artiodactyla > Bovidae > Capricornis > Capricornis sumatraensis. The sequence goes on from NC_091077.1 coordinate 10,522,849, forward strand.
TAAGGCAATCATCTTTACATTAGATGAAAATCACCTTCGTCTTCCATATGTGTATTTGAATCCTTTTGTCTCTGTGTAATGGAGCTTCCCAGGTGGCTCAGCCAGTAAAAAATCTGCCTGCAATGCAGGAGATCTGGGTTTGTTTCCTGGGTGGAGAAGATCCTCTGGAGAGGGGAACAGCAACCCACTCCAGTATTCTTGCCTGGAGAATTCCATGAACAGAGGAACACGGTGAGTTACAGTCCGTGGGGTCTCAAAGAGTTGGCTTTGAGAGAGACTAAGTGGCTGAGAGACTAAGCACGCGTGCACACACACACACACAGGTCTTTGTGTAAGAGGGAATGATAATTTATTTAGATACTACTTCTTCTCAATATTTTAAAGATTTTCTCTCATTTAATTTCATTCCCAAGATTTTGGTAATCTACAAGTGAATTAGTGGCTTTTGCAGGCCAAAATCTTAGCTTTCTTGCCCACCAAAGCTGAATAAAATATACGGAGACAGAATTTGAGGAAATAGAAAGGTGGCTTTAATTCTCAGCTGGCAGAGGGGGGAACACAGCAGGCTAATGCCTCAAGAACTGTGCCTCTCTCCATGAGGAGTCTAGGTGATATAGGAAATAGAATGGCCCCAGGTTAGATGTTTACAACCAGCCTCCTGTTTACATGTCCTGAGACAAGAGATAGGTGACCTCCAATTGAGGAATTTACAATCAGCCTCCTGTTTGCCCTCCAAAATGGAAGTAACAACAGAAACAGCGTAAATGAGCAGTCTTTATCTCTTGTAAACATCTCAGGGAAATAATCATGGCAAGGACAAAGGAAGGCAAAACTCTGAGTAAAGGATTAAGGGATTTCTGTTCCTCCCTCTTTTGGGGACAAGGGAGACTCAGAAGGGCTCCCTGTGGGTCAAAACTCAAGGGATAATGCCAGACCATAATGAGTCTTGCTCCTCCCAGAAGTCTTAACTTCGAAATCTACCTTGGCTGCAGGGTGTGTGAGCCTGCACCCCGGGGGAGGGACCCAGGGTAGGTCAGGTGTGGAAAAAGAAAGCAGGCAATTGGTCTGAAGGAAAATGAAGACCCAGAAGAACTGGCCTATATAGGTGACTAACCCTCTCACCAGGGGGGAATGCCCACACTCTTTCTCTCTGGGTGTGCATCTCTGCCTTGCTTCTACCTCAATTAAACAAACCATTACTCTATGTGCTTTCCCACTTGTTCTGTGTCTCTAATAATAAACTTTGTACCTGCATTTGTGGTTTCTGCCTCTGTGATAAACACACTTTTCAGTGGGAGCAAAAATCCAGAGGAAAGCAGCTTCTAGCCTATAGCCCTTGCTGGTTTGTTGGTGAGAAATGAAAATGTCTCCTGCCACATCAATAAACAAGACATGTCACAGCCATCAGTGATTTCTGGCCTCCAAATGTGAATGTGAGCTCCCCAAGCTATGATCCAGCAGATGCTGCCACCTGCAAGTTGATTGCTGAGGAACTGGCAGAATGCAAGAAGCAAGGGGAACACAGAAACAGGGTTGGCCCCAGATAGCTGAGATGCATATGAAAGGAATGAATTCAGTGAGCCCAGAGGCTTGCAGCTTCCCATACATAGAATGGTAAATTCCTTGACTTGATACCTGATCTTTGATGTTTAGACTGCCTGCTCCCTTTGATGCAAACTTGTATATAGCCTGACATCCCCTCCTGCCTCCTTGGAGCAGTTTTCTCAGAGCTACTGAGATTCTGTCTTCCTGGCTCTGAGTCCTTAACATTCCCACCAAATGAAATAACTCTCTACTTTCAGGCTGTGATTATATTTTTTTAGTGGACAGTAGCTAGGATTCCTGGTTCTCATCCAGGCTACCCAGGTTCAATTCCTGGGCAGGAAATCTAGATCTTGCTTCATGCCACCGCTCACTGCTCCCTCACTGAGATCATTGAGGCTTATGTAAGATGAAGTCTCACAGTCAGGGGTTGGTGATGAGGAACAAATATGCAAGGGTCTTGTCTTCTTCCTCTTGTATTGTGTCAGAAACAGTCATAGGCTGGCATCAGTAATCTAGTAATCGAGTCTGGCAGTCAGGGGACTCTGTGACCTTCTTTCTGATATGTAAAAAGAACGAAAAGGGGGAGAGTGTTGTAAAGGTAAGCACCAGGTAAAGGATGTATTTAGCATAGAGTCAAAGGATAATCAGGGTTAGAGTTAGGGTTAGACAGGGAAGCCTGTGGTGCTGCTGTCCATGCGTTGGCATGAGTATGACATGACTTAGCGAGTGAACAACAATAGCGAAAAAGGATAACAGGTGCAAAATGAAGCTCCTGCAGATTTTGGGGGCAGAAAAGCAAACTCAGTTAAAGACTACAGATTAGGAACAGTTGAAGTAAAAACTAGGAATGTTCAGGCCTGCTCAGTGTTATCTGTGTCTTCTTCATTCTCAGGAAAGGGACAGGAAAAACACTCCTCTTTTTTCCCATTTCACTGCAACATGACCCACACTGATATTAAATTATAACTAAAATATATATGTGTATATATATACACACACATATATGTATAAATATATAGAGGTTGGTTTTGGATGTCTATCAGTTTTGTTTCATATAGTCTTTTAAAATTGAATTTCATAAGTGCTGAAAGTATATAACGTTGATACGGGGACTCTGTGTCTTGAAGTTTCAGCAATAGCAGGAAGGCCATCTCATTTTTCTACATCTTCTGACGCCATCTCTCCTCTCTCACCCACCTGCTCATGTCCCTCATTAGAATGGTTTCCTTTTCTGGACTGGACCATCTTACACGAGCACTTTCCAGGCCCTTGCACTGGCTCTTCCCTTGCCAGGCACATGTTTTCCCAGTTATGCTCACGTCACTGGCTCTCTCCTCCTTGAAATCTGTTCAAATAGCAGCTTGTTTCGAGTGCTGAACATGTATTTAAAAATAGCATCTTTCCTTGACTCTATTACATCTGCTTTATCTTCGTAGTATCAATAACCATTGGGCACACTTCATATTGTTTTTTATTTGCTTCTCTTCTCCATAACTGGATTTTGGAATTTTTGTTTTTCAGAACGGTGCATTTATTGCATGTACAGTGCCTGGTATTTGTCTCAATTCAAGACAAATTCCTCAAATATGTGAAAGAATTTCTCATTAAAAACTTGAGTACATGACGTCTTGAGGAAAAACTTGCTAATTAAAGATGGCACAGGGAAATCCCTAAAAAGATTCAAATCCGTGAATAAAATACTGAAATTAACTTCTTCATGGCAAAAGATATATGGTCCCATTTAAAAAATGGGAATAATGCCAGTTTGTATGAAAACAGTCAAGGTATTTACCACTTTCCTGGTAATCATACCCACCGTGTGACAGTAAGGAACCAAACAGGAAGTTCAGAATTTCTTCTTATGGGATTTTCAGAGTCACCTGAACTGCAGCCCCTCATATTTGGGCTTTTTCTCTCCATGTACCTGATCACTATGTTTGGAAACCTGCTCATCATCCTGGCCGTCAGCTCAGATCCCCACCTGCACACCCCCATGTACTTCTTCCTCTCCAACCTGTCCTTTGTAGACGTCTGCTTCACCTCCACCACCATCCCAAAGATGCTAAAGAACATTTGGGCACAGAGTAAAGTTATAACCTATGAAGGCTGCATTATCCAGATGCAGTTTTTTGCACTCTTTATAGGATTGGACGTCTTCCTCCTGACTGTGATGGCCTATGACCGCTTTGTGGCCATCTGCCACCCCCTGCACTACACAGTCATCATGAACCCCCGGATCTGTGGACTGATGGTGCTGGTGTCCTGGATCATCAGTGTCCTGAATTCCTTGTTAGAAAGCTTAATGATGTTGAGACTGTCCTTCTGTACAGTCTTAGAAATTCCCCATTTTTTCTGTGAACTCAATCAGATGATCCAACTTGCCTGTTCTGACACCTTTCTCAATAATTTGGAGATGTATTTTAAAGCTGTGTTCCTGGCTGGTGGTTCCCTTATATGTATCATTTACTCTTACTCTAAGATAGTTTCCTCCATACATAGAATCTCATCTGCTCAGGGGAAGTTTAAAGCATTTTCCAGCTGTGCATCACACCTTTTAGTTGTCTCAATATTTTATTGTACAGGCTTAGGTGTTTACCTTAGTTTGGCTGGTACTCGCAGCTCACACTCAAGTGCAACAGCCTCGGTGATGTACACTGTGGTCACACCCATGCTGAACCCCTTCATCTACAGTCTGAGGAATAAAGACTTAAAGAAGGGTCTGAAAAAACTCTTTGGAAAGGTAATTTTAAAAAGTCCTATTGTCATAGATCTTAAGAAGTACTTGTAGTAGCAGAGCTCAGACATTGAGCCCAGTATTGCCATTGTTTGGTCAGATTGTGGAAATAGAAGATGCCTCCTCTATTTTTCTTGAAAATTTTATTTTGATTTCAACTTTATACAATTCATGTAACTCACTTTTATGCTTTGTGATGTCTGATATCCTATATTTCTCCCTGTTAAGTTTCCTATTCTCCCATATTTCCAGTTTTGGATATAAAACATTGGAAATTCCCATTTATATCAAGGGACTACATGATCTCTTAGGAATAATTTCTCCTCAGATGAAATAGTAAGGCTAGAGTGAGCATTGTTTTGTTTTGCTTGACTAAGAGAAGAGTTATGAATTATTCAACCCCTACAGGGGAAGATCCCTACTTTTGGCATCCACTATTAATAAGTTTATAAAAGAGGAAAACTGAGAATGTAGTTTTAATGTTTCTCAACATCATTCTGTGCATATCCCTTTCTTAGTTACTCTTCTTGATCATATAAATTTTAAATTTCTGGTTGTTATCACTGGTCATAGGATATTTTGCTACTCATTAGGATCTTGCCTTGATATAAGCTGGTGTCCACTGTGTCTTCCATCATTACTGGCAAATACTGATAATATATTACGTTCCCAAGTGAAATCTACACTGAAAAACAAATTTGAGAAAATAGACTGATACAATATGACCTTAGACTTCACTTTATGTAAGACAAACCAAAATATGAAATCATGCATTTATTACTATGCAAAATCTATATTTTTCAGGTGATTCTTAGATTCATTAAAATATGGACTATGAGTATCTGTTTGAAAGGTACATTCTTTAAGTTGAAGGACTGGTGGGATATATATATATATTTTTAATTATTTTTTATTCCTGATTAGAAATCTCTAGTGCTTTCAGTAATTATTATTCTTTCCATTTCTCTTAATAACCTAGCTCCATCTATTCATAATTCTGTCAGACCTCTATGGGGGCAGAGAATGAACAGTATCAATAATGTCCATTAAGTATTATCCTCATTATTAAAGGATGACACATAGAAAACTCAGATTCTCTTCAGGTATGTGATTGTGCAAATATCCATGTCCTTCCAACCTCTCCATGGGGCATCAAAGGGACCTCACTGGAGTCCCTTTTTCATAGAGCTATATGAAACAAACTTGCACAACTGAGTGATTATGAATGTTATCTTCAACTATCAGAACAAGGTCCTGAATACATAGAATCAGTTTATTATTAATGCTCTCAGTTTCATCCAGTTTGATTATTTCATTAGTTAGTTATTGCTGCATACAAACTTGCCTAAAAGTAAAATTGTTTAATATAGTATCTCTCTTTTCAAATGAGATGGAACAGTGTGAAGTTGTTCTGATCTCTGCAGGGCTTCTCATGAGTCTGTAGTTGGCCATGAATCTCTGCCTTGTATTTCAAAGGCTCGTCCACGATGTTGTGTGTAGTTGTACTGCTCTTCTGACTTGAAGAATTTGTCACTGAACGACTCATATGTGGAGGTTAAGCTTCTAATCTGCAAGGGGAAATAAATTTATTAAGTGTGAATTACCTTAATTTTACTATCTTTATACACACATATGAGACCTTAATTTCTGCCTGTTAGAAAAGATATCTCCCATCCCAGTCAGCTGTGACTCAGCTATATTTGCTCCAGATTCTACCTTGGCATGGACATTACATTTTTAAAATTCTAATAAATTTGTTAAAGCAAATATACAAGCAGTAAACTGTACTCATTTAAAGTGTACCAGTTGAAGAATTTAGAAAGTCATTTAACAGTTTAGAGTATGTACTGCCTGCTTCCATTTTTATACAACTTGAGAAGGTATATGATAATTTTACTGTTTTGTTATGTATTTTTTAGAAATGTAATTCCCCAGCCCCCCTTTCCTTACTTCCAAAGGTAATATGAAAAAATTCAGCATAATTTGTGAAGAAGGATGCTGTGAGAAAATCTGAAACTATAAAAGTGCTTGTGTAGTCAAAAGAACACATTCAAAATTATGAAGTATGTACACGTGTATGTTATTTATGTATTTATTCTCTCAAGCACGCTTGTTAGGGATAATTAATTAGTTTAGAAATATCACTAGAGCGTTAAAGATAGAGAGGGGATTTTAAGGGAGTTTTGGAAATATTGTAAGATTATGACCACTCAAGAAAAGATTTTAATAACCAAACAACAATATCCATATGTAGTTAAAGAATAAGACAACGGGTTTAGGATCTACATATTGTTACAGAAAGTCAAGAAGATAATGGTCCTTTAAGAGGAGCATTTCTGCATAAGCCAAGACAGGAGTATAGGTGGAAAGGGAAAGAAATAAGGTGAAAGGAGACATTATAATGAAACTTGAAGTTAACAACCATATTTTAGTATATGTCATCACTCTTTTGCTAATATATTATTTCAACAGCACCTGGACAGTACTGGTTAGAAACCTATAGAAACATATAGGGTCAAATGAGGCAGGACATAGATGGGCTTTAGGTTAAATATTTAGAGCTGGCCTCCTGTTTGCATTTCCTGAGACAAGAGATAGGTGGGCTCCAGTTTAAGGCATTTACAATCAGCCTCTTGTTTGACCTCTGAAATGGAAGTAACAACAGAAACAAGGTAAATAGGGTAAATAGCCAGTCTTCACCTCTTGTAAACACCTTAATGTATAGACATGGCAAGGACAAAGCAAAGGATTAAGGGATCTCCACTTCCCCCTCCCCCTCTCCTCACCCCCGCTTTTAGGAGAAGGGAGACCATGCACATGCTCAGAAAGTTTATTTGGGGGTCAAAACTCAGGGGATAACACCAGGCCATTAAGAGTCTTACTCCTCCCAGAAGCCTTCACTTTGAGATCCATCTTGGCTGAGGGATGCGGGTACACCCAAGGGAGAGTCCCAGGGTAGGTCAGGTATGGAAAAAGAAGCCAAATAATTGGCTGAAGGTAAACGATGACCAGAAAGAACTGACCCATATAAATCACTTAACCACCACTTTACTGTGCCCCTCCTCACTGGGGGGGCCCCACCCCCTTTTTCTCCAGCTGTGCATCTCTGCCTTGCTTCTGTCTTAATTATAAAAGCATTTTTCTAGGTGCTCCTCCACTTGTTGTTGAGCTATGTCTCTAATTATAAACTTGTACCTGTATTTACAGGTGAAGTACTAGAGGTCAGAACCCATTTATTGAGCTGAATACAAGATGTCTAGGAAATCTGGGATCCATGTGAACACCCAGGAAGAAGGTCTTGCCTTCCTAGATTACTTTCTAGGGGCACCTTCATTCCTTGTCTCATGGTCCGTCCTCATCTTCAAAGCCAGCCGTGGAGCATCCTCAAATCTGACTCCAGTTTTTTTTTTCCTCTTTCCTCCACATTCAGAAGTCCATTGTAATGACTTTATACAAACCCGGGTAATTCATGGGGCTTCCCAAGTGGCTCAGTGGTAAAGAATCAACCTGCCAATGCAGGAGTTGCAGGTTCAATCCCCATGTCGGGAAGATCCCCTGGTGGAGGAAATGGCAATCCACTCCAGTATTCTTCCCTGGAAAATCCCATGGACAGAGGAGCTCAGTGGGCTACCATCCATTGGGTGGCAAAGTCAGACATGATGGAGCACACACACCTTTCTGTTGGTCAGCAATTTGGCATGTAACTCCCTTCAGGGTCTCTGTTCAGTCAAAGGCCTATTACAGCTTCTGAAACCTGAACAAGACTACTTCTATTAACTTCTGCAACAATTTGCCTTTATGTATGTATATTAAAAGTTCTTAGGATTAAGATGTAGACATATTTTTGAGACATTTATTCTGCCTATTATTACAAAATATTTTCTTGATGTATGTGATTTGATACAATTCAAGAGCAAACTGGGAGATAGTGAAGGACAGGGAATCCTGGCATGCTGCAGCTCATGGGGAGGCAAAGAGTTGGACATGACTTAGGGACCGAATAAAGAACAAGAATCCTTATATGAAGAATCAAAAACAGATTTTATTACAACCTCTGCAGGGAGTAAAACCTTTTGCTTTCAAAATTACATACAAAAGTGGATTTTCTCTTGGTACAGAACACCTAAGCTTACCTATGACTTAATCACAGTTATAGCCTTGTTACTCAAAGTGTGACCCACAGACCAGGACCTGCAGCATCACACCTCCTGGTAGCTGTTAGAAATGCCGGGCCCTTGGGCCCACTGAACACTTAGCTGGAATTTATAGTTGAATTAGAATCCTCAGTGACTTGTATGCACAATATACTTGGAGCTGTGTATGTGTGTTCAGTCGCTCAGTCGTGTTCGACTCTTTGAGACTTCATGGACTGTAGCCCTCCAGATTCCTCTGTCCAGATTTCCCAGGCAAGAATTCTAGAGTGGGTTACCATTTCCTTCTCCAAGGGATCTTCCTGATTTGGATCGAATCCGCATCCCCTGCATTGATAGACAGATTCTTAATCATTGAGCTGCCTGGGAAGCTAGAAACTTGGAGCAGTGCTGGTTTAAAGTGTGTTTATCACCTTCTAGCTGTTAACAGTTTTGCAGGACAATTATCTGTGTTGAGTCCTGTCCTGGGTATTGTGGGTGTTTAGCAGCATCTTCTTTGACATTGCCACATATCTCCAGGATCAAAACCCAGTTCTCTGACTCGGAACCATGAACCAGAGTTTGAGAACTGGAAACCTCCTGATAAAATTCCAGTCAAGATTCCATCCCAAAACAGGTTTGTAATTTTTAGCAGAATGTGAAATTCCTCTGAACCTCATTCCTGAAATGGAAGATGGAGTTATAGTAGTACTACCTCACAGAAGAAGCTTCTCTAAAAATTAAATCTGATAATTTCTGTAATCCTTTGAGGTAGATTATGGTGTTTGGCAGTATCTAAATATATCTCACAACTTATAAACCTTTTTAAATCAAGGGCTAATTGATAGCTCTTAACTTCAGATGTAATATGGAATTCCTAAAGGTTTTAGCAAAAGTGTCAGGAAGCCATGGAGTGCACTGCCCAATGTTTTACCTTAAAGGAACACACTTGTCCCTCTCAGAAAGGGAGAAAAAGCTTTTCTAAGGATTTCATGAGCTATCCCCACTATAGATCAATGCTTTATTGAACCAAGTGACCTAGTCAAGAGAGTTACCTGAGTCTCATAGGCTGGAGAAAACTTACACTCAGGATTGGGATAAAGTGCTGGGAGATTAGGCAGCTGGGTGGCAAAAGAGTTAATAGAGAAATAATACAAATTTAGTTCTTCTGGCTTTATTACCTGGTCTCCTGAGAACAGAGAATCAATAGGGAAAAACATCCTTTCTGTCCAGACCAACTCCATCAGGAATTTCATGTGCTTACAGGTCATTGTATTAATAACAAGAGGGGAATATACGTAATGAGAACTGTGAATATCTCCTCTGCTGTATCCCTGAACTTGTACAACCTGGGCATAGATGAGACAAGTTGTTGCTTTTAGAGTCCTAAGTCTGGTGAAGGACCAATGTATGGCCCTTTCCTGCTGACTTGTCTGGGGACAGAGCTTCAGTCTCCATCACCAACCATCCAGGAAGGGTTTCAGACTTCCACACGAGGTCCTTCCTCTCAGTGTTCCCATGCAGGTGAGTTCAAAATCCCAAAAGACACCGCAGAAGAATGACAAATAGAATGAAATCCAAGAATGTTTATCTGAGAAAATGTTTACCTCAGTGTATCCCAGAGACCACTGTGGTTGCTTTCTTGCTTGATTAAAATATCAATGTATTTTAATGGTGCTAAAAACAGTAGTGACTGTAGAACTCAGGAAGACGATGCTCTGTGATGTCAATTAAATGCTAGGAATGGGAGCCCCATTAGAAAATGGGGGAGAAACAGAAATTCCTTCCAGTAAGAGTAGAACATACGTCTAAATATCTCAATTACCTGGAACAGAGAGATACGGTATTAGTTGGAGAGCTATAAAATGAAGTGAAAGCATTTCTTTTTAACTTTTAAAATGGAGCATATTTCCATAATGTTTCTGTAATGATGAGAACATTTCATATCAAGAAGTGCTTGCAAATATATCTTTGCAAAAGCAGGTGCTAGAGACATTTTTTGACATTTTTTCACATTATTTTCTGTGAAAAAAAAAAAGAAAAAATTAAGATGTGTAAAGGGGGATACAGATGTGCTTACCTTGAAACTATCTCATTATCTGAGAGGATGAATATGTATGTGGATTTATTAGTCATTCACTTTTTCTATCTCAAATTATCTGTGTGAATTTTTTGCTTTAATATAGGCAGATGGGAGAAATTTTCTGTTGTTACTTCCAAGTTTTCAAACAGTGGATTGTTTTTTTTTTCTGTTATTTATTTATTTATTTTTTACCACCATAGACTGGCTATTTGCTATTTAGCTCTTTTATGTGTGTATAGGAGCTGGACAGGGAAGTCTGGCATGCTGCAGTCTATGGGGTCGCAAAGAGTCAGACACAACTGAGCGACTGAACGGAACTGAACTGAAGGGGGCTTCCCAGGTGGTGCTAATGGTAAAGAACATGCCTGCCATTGCAGGAGACATAAGAGATGCTGGTTTGATCCCTGGATTGGGAAGATCCCCTGGAGGAGGGCATGGCAATCCACTCCAGTACTCTTGCCTGGAGAATCCCTTGAACAGAGGAGCCTGGCGGGCTACTGTCCCATGGGGTCACAAAGAGTCAGACACAACTCAAGCGACTTAGCACACGTGCATGCCTGTACATGTATGAATAGATGTATTTGAGAGAAATTGTGAGTGTATATAGTTTTCATGTGACCAATATATCAATCAAGCGTATGCACTCCCTCCATTGCTTTTCCATTTTTTAAATTTTTCTGAAAGAATTGAGTTCTCAGGTTAGAATTCTTCACTTGTAAATTCTTGTTTTAACAAAAATGGCAATGAAGTAGCTATATCTTTAGTGCTAATAAATCATCCTATTTAATTTCTCCAAGTCTTTATATTGCTGTTTTCCTTTGCTTTCTTTTGTTTTGCTTTCCATTGTGTGTGTGTGTGTGATTAGATCTGTTTCTGAAAGTTGCATCAAACCTGGCCTTCAAGTGGAAAGCATGCTTCATTACCATTTAATTAAAGATCACTTGCGTCTTTCTAAAGCAAATAGAAATCCACACATATTCATATAAGAGGAAATAACTCAGGTAATGCATTCTCACTGCATTTTAAAATTCATCACAGCACTGTTTATAATAGCCAGGACATGGAAACAACCTAGATGTCCATCAGCAGATGAATGGATAAGAAAGCTGTGGTACATATACACAATGGAGTATTACTCAGCCATTAAAAAGAATACATTTGAATCAGTTCTAATGAGATGGATGAAACTGGAGCCGATTATACAGAGTGAAGTAAGCCAGAAAGAAAAACACCAATACAGTATACTAACACATATATATGGAATTTAGAAAGATGGCAATGATGACCCTGTATGCGAGACAGCAAAAGAGACACAGATGTGTAGAGCGGACTTTTGGACTCAGAGGGAGAGGGAGAGGGTGGGATGATTTGGGAGAATGACATTGAAACATGTATACTATCATGTAAAAAATGAATCGCCAGTCTATGTTTGATGCAGGATACAGGATGCTTGGGGCTGGTGCACGGGGCTGATCCAGAGAGATGATATGGGGTGGGAGGTGGGAGGGGGGTTCATGTTTGGGAACTCATGTACACCTGTGGTGGATTCATGTCAATGTATGGCAAAACCAACACAGTATTGTAAAGTAAAATAAAGTAAAAATAAAAATTAAAAAAAAATTCATTCTGTTATTTTCTTTTTCTCCCAAGTCTTGGCAATTTAATTTTGTATTGGTGACCCATGTTGATGTTGTTAAATCATTACTATTTCATATTTCTATATAATTTTCTTTAGATTTTAACCCAGTTTTGTTACATACAGTTGTTTTGAAACCACTTGACTTAGACTAATTTCATTCTCACTGACATTTATCACATAAATTCTTAATTTATTGTAAAACTTTTCTTTGTATACTGTCTACATATACATGCCAATACACTTTTCTACAGATGCATGAATAGGATCTTTTGCACATTAAAATTGCTTCTCATGTTTTAGTGCAATCATTTCCCCTATCTTTTTTCCTTCTTAATAATTTCTCATAGACAACTCCAATTACTATAATGATTTATTATTTATATGACTGTATCATGGGCTTCCCAGGTGGTTCAGTGGGCAAAGAATCTTCCTGTAATGCATGAGTCACAGGAGACACAGGAAATGTGAGTTCGGTCCCTGGGTTGGGCAGATCTCCTGGATGAGGGCATAGAATCCACTCCAGTATTCTTGCCTGGAGAATCCCGTGGACAGAGGAACCTGGTGGGTTACAGTCCACAGGGTCGCAAAGAGTCGGACACAAAGAGCGTGCACACACATATGCATAACCTGTCACCGTGTGCGTGTACTACTCTCCTTTTGATGGTCCTTCATATCCTTTAAAATTAAACTGCTAGTATATCAATGATACAGAAATATAAGATAGTGAAAGTCAAACTCTAGCTGTAACTGTGGTTGTCACACATGGAGGGCTCAGAAGAGGTTAGAAATATTGCAAAACACCCTACAACACACAGGACAGATCCCTCCACAACGATCTGGATCCGAGTGTCAATTGCACCAGCGCTGGAGAACCCTGAGTTAAAGTGTATCCGTATTTTGAATGGTTAGAGATGTCTTCATATTTTCCCCTAAAATACTGTCATTTTTGCCAGAAGAGTCACAGAGCACTCCTTTGCTACTATTCGAAAGTTCTTTGCTCAAGTTTTTCCCAAGATGATGGTATGTAAGAGCTTCTTTGTTGTCTTCTTAAACTATATACTGAGTTAGAGCAAATTTATATATTTAATATATATAAATATATTATACAAAACATATTCAATATTATGTAATATATATAATCAAAATGGTGACCAAATATATATATTTGATTTGCCTATTACTGTTATATACTCATATTATATGCCCATTTTCTTGCACTAAACAGACTCTCAAGTAATTTTTACAAATTATTTTTTCAAATGATGTTTTATAATTAGCTTTGCTTTAAATAACAGTGGATACACAGGACATTACAGAAAAATTCAGAAATGTCCCATGAGCTCGTCACTCAGTTTCTCCCAATATCTTAAATACCACAATATCAAAACCAGGAATTGACATTGGTACCATCCACAGATGCTCTCACATCTTAGATATTTCAGACAGTAAAATTTCTCCAGTTTTATGTGTGTGTGTGACTTCTGAGGCATATTTTTGGCCATAACTTTTATTTTTATTTAGTTGTAAATCTTTATTGTCTCACTTCTGAGCGTTTTGGCTTATTTATGATGCTTTTATACACTCAGATTTTATATGTAGATTTTAAGATATTAATCTAAAATGCTTTGGTTACTTTTACACAGGGGATATAATTGCTTTAATATTTTATTAATATTAGTTGTTGGGGGGGGCAAAACTTCGTTTTTTGCTAGATAGCTATGCCAGCTATTACCAACAATTCTATCCTTCCAAACAAATTTAAATAAATGTTCATGTATATTAAATGTTGATATAAAATGAGAAATAAGTCCTGATTCATTCAACAAAAATAAATGAGCATTTGCTACTTGACAAACATTCTATAAAGATTACATAGTATATTATTTTACCTATAGGTCATTTTCAGTTTAATTAATTCTTACTGATATCATAAATTATTTCTTGCTCATATAGTTTTCAATACTTCATTTAATTTCATTTACTAGACAGTTTTTGTGGAGAAGGAAATGGCAACCCACTCCAGTTTTCTTGCCTTGAGAGTCCTGTGGATGGAGGAGCCTTGTGGGCTGCCGTCTATGGGGTCGCACAGAGTCAGACACAACTGAAGCGACAACATGCATGTATGTATTGGAGAAGGAAATGGCAACCCACTTAGTGTTCTTGCCTAGAGAATCCCAGGGACAGAGGAGCTTGGTGGGCTGCTGTCTCTAGGGTCTCACAGAGTCGGGCATGACTGAAGCGACTTAGCGGCAGCAGCAGACTTGTTTTGTAATTATACTATTTAACTTGGTTTTATTATTTCCTTACTTTTTATTTTTCCCAGTTTATTTTTGTGAAAGTGTTAGTCATGTGACCCTATGAACTGTAGCCCACCAGCCTCCTCTGTCCACGGAATTCTCCAAGGAAGATACTAGAGTGGGCTGCCATTTCTTCCTCCAGGGGGTCCTCCCAACCCAGAGATTGAACCTGGGTCTCCTGCACTGCCGGCAGATTGTTTACTGTCTGAGGCATTGCATATATTCACATACTTGGTTAACAAACAGGTGAAGTCTCTGCCTGGGGCATCTAGAATCATGACTGAGAAGACAGAATACAATGAAAGACATGTATGCATAATGCAATGTCCTCAGATAACTAATATGAAGAAAGTAATTCAGTGACAAGATAGGAATTGTCACAGCGTTTGCAGGTTTATATGTGCGGACTGTGGACTTTGTTGATGCTGGGACAAAGATCAGACTTAGGACAAAGGATGTCTTTAGAACTAATCAAAAAAGCAATCAAAACACAAGAAAAGAAAAGTAAAGATGCCACATATAAAAATGGACATAGAGACTTGCCACGTATGCAATGTAAATCTGGTTAGTCAAATAAATAGGAAACGGGCACAGGAAAAACAATTTTGCTAGCTGATATGTTAAATGCTCAATATTCAGTTACCTTCATTTTACTCTATAAATATCCTTGTGTAAAGTATTGGTTTATTGGTTCTGGCATTTTATCTCATGGGCTGTAACATCTCTAATTGTCTCACACCATAAAGATATAGTGATCTTTTCTTTAGAATGAATTTTATTTGCTTTTTCATTATTTTCCATGGCCATGGATGAAATATAACAACACATGAAACGTCACCACAACCAAAGAGGCTTTTCCTCACCAAAGTCTCAGGTGAGCTTATGTACCATCTCCCCCTCTCCCCATATATATAGGGAATATATATAAATTCCTGCTGGCTCGTGCTCAGTCATAGCCAATTCCTTGCAACTGCATGGACTGTAACCCACCAGGCTCCTCTGTCCATGGGATTTTTCAGGCAAGAATACGAAACTGGGTGGGCATGCCCTCCTCCAGGGGATCTTCCCAACTCAGGGATGGAAACTGTGTCTCCAGTGACTCTTCCATTGGCAGGTCGATTCTTTACCACTAGCCATCTGGGAATCCATATATATAAAAAATCCAGGTTTTGAAATTTTGAGAAAAGATACAGATATCTAGGTAAATAATACAGAGACATATATGTTCACTGAACGTATCTTTATGTGCCTTTACTACAAGAATAAAATGACTACCAAAACTGAGCACCAAGTTCGTTGGTACCTGGGAAATCTGCTGCTGTGCTCAGTCTTGTCTGATTCATTGGATTTCCCAGGCAAGAAAACGGAAGTGGGTTGCCATTTCCTACTCTAGGGGATCTTTCCAACCCAGGTATTGAACCCATGTCTCTTGCATCACCTGCATTGGAGGCAGATTCTTTATCACTGTGCTACCTGGGAAGCCACCTGGGAAATGTACAAACTGGAATTTCTGGATGCCATTTCTACATAATCTGATCTAACCACCTTGAGCACCATCAACCTTAACTTCATCAGGGTAGTCAAGGGTGAAAACAACATGGAAGTAACAGCCTAGGAAACCAGGGTCTCACTGTAGATCTTTGTTTTCTTGCCTTGTGAAGTGTGAGAATCTTCAGAGAAGTGGTACCGAGCTCACATATTCAAGGTGACTCTCATACACAGAGGCCAGAATTCGATCAACAGAAGGGATCCATTTAAACATTTCTGCAACAATTTCATAAAGTGCTAGAGGAACATAGTGGGGGTTTGAAGTTTCAGCAGCAGCAGGGAGCCCACCTTATTCCTCAGCCTCCTCTGGCACCATCTCTCCTCACTCTCCCTCTTACTCTTACTCCCTATCCCTCATTACTCCTCTCCCACATAGGTGTCTTTTTTAAAAACTAGAACGTCTTAGACAGGTGCCTTCCCCAAAGCCTTTGTATTGGCTACTCTCTTCCAGGTACAACGTTCTCCTTGTGCCTGGCATGTTCATGGCTCCTGCTCGCTCTTCTTTGAGGTCTCTGTTCAAATGATAACTATTTTTTGCATGTCTTTCCTTAAATAATAGGAGCCCTTCATAAGTCTTTCCCTTATATGTGCTTTCAAATTTCTACATAGAATATTTCACCATCTCCCAAGTCATATATATCCTAGAGGAGGAAATGGTCTGAGTATTCTGGCCTGAGAAACCCCATGGATATATGGATAGAGGAGCCTGGCAAGCTACAGTACATGAGGTTCCAAAGAGTCAGAATTGACCGAGGCCCACCCCCCCAACTGCCACCTCCCTGCCGCACACACACACATCTCATTATGTATTTTCTCCATGGACAGATTTTAAAAGTTTTCATATTTCAGCACCCTATGCACATTGCCTAGATAGCACCTGAGATATAGTTGCACTCAATATATAGTGTCCAAAAGAATGAAGAAATTTCTCATTAAATATGTGGATTACATGACATCTTGGGGAAAATGCTAAAACTGGAACACATTTGCAAGTTAGAAATGACAGAGGAAATTTCCTAAAGAGGATCAAGTTCTTGCAAAATGTTGAAATTAATTAAGAAATATAATTAAGCAAAATACAGATAGTATTTTTTCAACACCGTAATGGGCCTTTTTGTAAAAATGAATCATATTGTCATGTTTCTTTACAGTCAACATCAACAAATGGCACCAAGCAACCTAACAAAGGTTTCAGAATTTCTTCTTCAGAGGGATTTTCAGAGGAATCAGCACTGCAGCCCCTCATATTTGGTCTTTTCCTTTCCATGTACCTGGTCACTGTGTTTGGAAACCTGCTCATCATCCTGGCCATCAGCTCAGACTCCCACCTCCACACCCCCATGTACTTCTTCCTCTCCAACCTGTCCTTTGTAGACATTTGCCTCACCTCCACCACCATCCCAAAGATGCTGTGGAACGTATGGAAAGAGAGCAAAGCCATCACCCATGAAGGCTGCATCACCCAGATGCACTTTTTCATACTGTTTGGAGGGTTGGATGACTTCCTCCTGACTGTGATGGCCTATGATCGGTTTGTGGCCATCTGCCACCCCTTGCACTACACAGTCATCACAAACCCCCAGCTCTGTGTAATTCTGGTTCTAGTTAGCTGGGTCATTAGTGTCCTGCATTCCTTGATACGGACCTTCATGGTATCAAGGCTCTCTTTTTGTAGAGATGTGTTAATCATCACTATTTCTGTGAACTCAAACAGTTGGTCCAACTTGCCAGTTCTGACAACGTCCTTAATGAAATTGTTATGTATTTTGCAGCTGGGCTACTGGGTGGTGGTCCCTTCCCAGGTATGTTTTACTCTTACTGTAAGATTGCTTCCTCCATACGTGGAATCTCATCAGCTCAGGGTAAATATAAAGCATTTTCTACATGTGTGTCTCACCTCTGTTGTCTCCTTGTTTTAAGGCTCATGCCTAGAAGTGTACCTTAGTTCTGCTGCTACTCACAGTGCCCATTCAAGTACAATCGCCTCAGTGATGTACACTGTGGTCACACCCATGCTGAACCTCTTCATCTACAGTCTGAGGAACAAAGACATAAGGAGGGCTCTGCAAACATTCTTCAGAAAGCAGCTCTAAAAAGGCCAATGGTTGTGGGCTAAAGAAGGGAACAGAATTTAAAGTTTCAAAGCCTCAGAGTCAGAAATTATAAATCTCTGATCAGAATCTTTGATCAGATTGTGGAAGATAATTTGCTCCTCTATTTCTTGGAATTCTCATATTTTGACTTTGCCTCCTTCATTGCAATTTATGTAACTCACATGATTAGGCTTAGTGATTTCTATTATATCCATTAGTTTTTCTCGATTTTCCACTCTCTCAAATTTAAGAAATGACAAGAAGCTCAGTCGCTAAGTTATGTCCAACTCCTTGTGACCCTTTGGACTGTAACAAACCATGCTCCTCTGTCCATGTGACTCTCCAGGAAAGAATACTGGAGTGGATTGCCATTTCCTCCTCTAAGGGATCTTCCTGACCTAGGGATTGAACCTGCGTCTCCTGTGCCTCCTGCTTTTGCAGGCAGATTCTTTACCACTGAGCCACCTGGGAAGCCCTGGGAAATTATTATAATTGCCTTAATTTCTGTTTCTTTTGATTGTTGTATTAGTATGCCATTGCTACATAACACTCTATCTTAAAAGCAAGTGATGTGGCATTGGTTTATTAAAATGGATGGTTTGGAATTGTGCTGATCTCTGCTGGGATCCTCCTGTGTATTTATTTACCTGAAAGTCAGCTGAGGAGGCTCTGTTGATCTTGGCTGAGCATTCTAATACACTGGGGAATCAGCTAGCTATGGTGGTGGTTTAGTCCCTAAGTCATGTCCGATTCTTGTGATCCCATGCACTATAGCCTGCCAGGCTCATCTGTCCATGGGATTTTCCAAGTGAGAATACTGGAGTGGGTTGCCATTTCCTTTTCAAGACCTACCCAGGTCTCCTGAATTGCAGGAAGGTTCTTTACCGACTGAGCTATGAGGGAAGCCCCCAGCTAGCTATAGGCTGATTTGTCATGTTCTTGGCTTGGACCGTGAAGCTCTGTTCCATAGCTCTTCTTGAACTTGGGTTAGCCCAGCTGGATTTATTTATGTTTCTGAGGCAGAGTTATTTGAGAATTCAGCAGAAATGCACTAAGTCCTCTCAAGGCACACCATTATTTTCACCAAATTCTATGGACTCAAGCAAATAAAAATCCTGTCTAGTCCAGATACAAAGGTGGAGAAAGAGACACCTCCTCCTAATGCAAGGTTCTACAGTGTCATATTTCAAAAGACATGGGTACAGAGAAAGCTTCACTTAGGGCCATCTCAACAAACCTGTCCAACACAGGTGTAATTTTAATTCAGTAATGTTTTATTTTTCTTCCATTTTCAAAGGATGAATGATCTTAGAAAACACCAATATATATGTGTCTTTGTTTTTTTTTTTTCCATTTATTTTTATTGATATATCATTTGTTGAGATAATATCATATAAGCTTCATGTATAAAAACTTTTTTTTTTTACTTCTGTATATGGGACAGAGCACTCACAAGCAAAACTTTAGTTTCTATTCTTCGTGATGAAGTCTATCCCCTTTAAGCAATTCACCCTACCTGTTAGATCTTGTTTGCTTTGGAGTGCTCATTTACTAGCTTCGTTTATTCATTCTATTCCACATATGAGTGAAATCAAAGGGTATTTGTCTTCCTCTATTTGTTTTATTTTACTTAGCAAAACACCCTCAAATTTTATCCATGTTGTTGCAAATGAAAGGTTTCATCTTTTTCATTCTGAGTAGTATTCCATTGTGTATATGCGTATACACACACACACACACATTTACATATATTTTCCCCCTATATCTTGGCTATTTTAAATACTGTTGTGATCAATTTAAGGGTGCATGCATCTTTAAAACTTAGTGCTTTCATGTTTGGGAGTAAATACTCAGGAGTTGAATAGCTGAATCATATGATCAGATCAGTCGCGCAGACGTGTCCTACTCTTTGCGACCCCATGGATCACAGCAGGCCAGGCCTCCCTATCCATCACCATCTCCTGGAGTTCAATCAAACTCATGTCCATCGAGTTGGTGATGCCATCCAGCCATCTCATCCTCTGTCGTCCCCTTGTCCTCCTGCCCCCAATCCCTCCCAGCATCACAGTCTTTTCCAATGAGTCAACTCTTCGCATGAGGTGGCCAAAGTATGGAGTTTCAGCTTTAGCATCAGTCCTTTGACATTCACTCTTGCCATCTCCTATTTGACCACTTCCAATTTGCCTTGATTCATGGACCTAATATTCCACGTTCCTATGCAATATTGCTCTTTACAGCATCGGACCTTGCTTCTATCACCAGTCAAATCCACAACAGGGTATTGTTTTTGCTTTGGCTCCATCTCTTCATTTTTTCTGGAGTTATCTCTCCACTGATCTCCAGTAGCATATTGGGCACCTACTCACCTGGGGAGTTCCTTTTTCAGTATCCTATCATTTTGCCTTTTCATACTGTTCATGGGGTTCTCAAGGCAAGAATACTGAAGTGGTTTGCCATTCTCTTCTCCAGTGGACCACATTCTGTCAGACCTCTCCACCATGACCTGCCCATCTTTGGTGACCCCACATGGCATGGCCTAGTTTCATTGAGTTAGACAAGACTGTGGTACATGTGATTAGATTGACTAGTTTTCTGTGATTATAGTTTCAGTGTGTCTGCCCTCTGATGGCCCCTTGCAACACCTACCATCTTACTTGGGTTTCTCTTACCTTGGACATGGAGTATCTCTTCACAGATGCTCCAGGAAAGCGCAGACACTGCTCCTTACCTTGGATGAGGGGTATCTCCTCACTGCTGCCCCTCCTGACCTTGAACGTGGAGTAGCTCCTCTCGGCCCTCCTGCACCCGCGTGGCCACTGCTCCTTGGATGTGGGGTTGCTCCTCTCAGCTGCAGCCCCTGGCCTCATGCATGGGGTAGCTCCACTCGGCCGCCGCCCCTGACCTCGGACGAAGATAGCTATAAACCTTCAAAATACAGATAGGCTTTAACTCAGGGTCCTCCAGTGTTGGCACCATTGACATTCTGAGCCAGATAATTTTTGTGGTGGCGTCTCTCCTGTGCACTGAAGGATGTATAGAGCGTCCTTGACCTACAGAGACTTGTATGTGTGACAGACAAGAATCCCTGGGGGATGAAACTGTCCATGGTTAGAATCAGAGTTTGAACTTCACTATCTTATGTATTGTGTAGCTTTGGTATAATAGCAACTTAATGATAAAGGATATGAAAAACCATGAAGGTGTCAGTAGTACAGGCACACCATGACCTGTTGTACAGCCATAAAACTAATGAATTCATCATTAGACTTGTGATTTGAGGCAGGTCTATGAGAAATTATTGAGTAAGAAGGAAAACGGGGAAAAAAGGAAAATGGGACAGAAGGTAGGAAAAAAGACTGCCCTGGTGGTGCAGTTGTAAAGAATCCACCTGCCAATACAGGAAACATGGGTCTAATCCCTGGTCTGGGAAGATACCCTGGAGGAGGAAATGGCAACTCACTCAAATATTCTTGCTTGGGAAATCTCATGGACAGAGCAGCCTGGTGTTCTACAGTCCAAGGGGTTGCCAAGAGTTGGATATGATTTAACAACGAAACAACATCTTAACAACTAAAAAACATCTCCGGTTCTTTGTTTGAAATATTGCACTCAAAGATAGGAATCCTATTCTGACCCTGTATAGAAAAGCAAAGGACTCACACACATAATTTAAGATAGAGAAAATAAATGGCTCACACATCTACATACACATTCAGCCTCAGAGATAATGAAGCAATTGCAAGGTAAGCTCATTAGCACTTCCCTGGCAGCTCAGTGGTACAGAAGCTGCCTGCCAATGCAGGAGACCTTGGTTCAATCCCCATGTCCGTAAGATCCCCTGGAGGAGAAAATAGCAACCCACTCTAGTATTCTTACCTGGGAAATTCCATGGACAGAAGAGCCTGACGGGCTACAATCACAAAGAGTAGGACAGAACCTAGCAACTAAACAACAACAAGCTCATTAGCACACCCCTCTTTACATGTGAATTTTTTTTTCACAGAAGATACTGTGAAGTGTATATCTCCAACAAATACTATTGCAGTGATGTATTTACAAGCATTCTTTGGTGTGCATATTTATTTATCTTTTTGGTGGTGCTAGGTTGTTCTTGCTCAGTGGGTTTTTCTCTAGTTGCAGTGAGGAGGGTTTACTCTTGTTTGCGGTGCATGGGCTTCTCTTTGAGGTGGCCTCTCTTATTGCAGAACATGGTCTAGGGTGTGAGGACCTCCATATTTGTCGTTCTGGGCTTTAGAGCACAGGCTCAGTAGTTGTGGTGCACAAGCTCCGTTGCGCCAAGGCAAGTGAGATCTTCCTGGACCGGGGATCCAACCCTTGTCTCCTGCACTGGAAGGCAGAGTCTTTACCACTGAGCTCCCAGGGAAGCCCAGTATCTATGTTTTTAATCAATATGAAATGTGGTCAAATATGTTTCACCAAAACATTAGAAAGAAATGCCCTGACTATATTTTATATTCCTACATCACTAATACACTAATTCTTTACTCAAACTGTTAATAAGATACATGGACATAAGTTCTACTTTTACCGGAAGCACTTTATGCCTCCTGTGTGTTCAGTCACACAATCATTTCTGACTCTTTACGACCCCATGGACTGTAACCTGCCAGGCTCCTCTGTCTGTGGGGTTCTCCAGGCAAGAATACTGGAGTGAGCTGCTGTAGTACTGGAGATAAACCCTTTACAAGGGCACTTCTCTTTCCTCCTTGTGCCAACAAGTCAGCAGGAATTCTAATTCAAGTGCAAATTCTGATGAATAGGTCCTCAGTGGGCCCTGGGACTTTGCATTTCTAGCAAGCTACTGGGCTGTGTGTTGATGGAGGTCTGAGTGTGAGGGTCACACTTTCAGTAACAAAACACTGGTTCTGTGTTTACTTCAAGTACAGGAACTTGAATTTATGTTAAATTCAGGTACAGGTATTTGAATTTATATATGGCTGAGTGACTGAACATGCACACACATACACACACAGACATATATATATATATTCATACATATATAATGCTAGTTGCTCAGTCATGTCTGACTCTTTGTGACCCCCTGGTGTGCAGCCCACCAGGCTCCTCTCTCCATGGAATTCTCCAGGCAAGAATATTTCAGTGGGTTGCCATTCTCTTCTCCAGGGGATCTTCCCAACCCAGGAGGTCTTTGTTGGTTATCCATTTTAAATATAGCAGTGTGTACATGTCCATCCCAAACTCCCTACCCCTCCCCTACATTGGAAATATAAATCATTTCTTTTGTGTGTGTGGGGAGTTTTGGATTGGATTAGATAATCTTTTCATTCTTTCAATCCTTCATGCCAGCCAGAATGAGACAAATTTATCTATGACCTCTGAAGTTATGTATTGTAAAATATGCAACCTACTTTCTGGGTTTATCCTGAGATGAGAAGATGGACTAGGGAGTTATCAAAGGCAGGCTGGAAGCCACAAGCAAGAGAGGGAAACTCATGGGGATGGAATAAAGCCTGTGTTCACCTGTGTTGCTTCTGACCTCAGTAATGAGGGATCCTGCAGAACCCAGAGCCCTTAGTCAAGGAGATAAATGGACATACTTGGCCCAAGAGGCGGAGAGACTCAAAGAGGTTCTCTGGGGATGTAGAACAGTTGTAGGTCCACCTGAAGCTTCATGTGAGTGTGTGCTAAGTTGCTTCAGCCATGTACAACTCTGTGACCCCATGGACTGTAGCCTGCCAGGCTCCTCACTCCATGGGGTTTCCCAGGTAAGAACACTGGAGTGGGTTGCCGTCCCTTGTTCTGGGGGAATCTTCCTGACCCAGGGATCAAACCTATGTCTCTTCCATCTCCTGCATTGGCAAGCAGGTTCTTTACCATTAGAAAGCCCCTGCAGCTTCATGCTAGTGAGCAAATCATCAGGCCTTCAGCAGTGTATGTGTGTGTGTGTGTGTGTGTGTCCACAAATGACAGCTGATTTCTCCGAGTACACTAAGAATCTTCCTTTCAATCTGTGTTAGTTCCCTATGACTGCTGTTACACATTACCACAATGTGGGTGCCTTATAGGGCTTCCCCTGTGGCTCAGTGGTGAACAATCTGCCTGCCATGCAGGAGACTCTGGTTCAGTTCCTGGGTTGGGAAGATGCCCTGGAGGAGGGCATGGCAACCCACTCCAGTATTCCTGCCTGGAGAATTTCGTGGACAGAGGAGCCTGGTGGGCTACCGTCCTTGGGGTTGCAAAGAATCGGACATGACTGAAGCAACTGAATACGTACACACAGGTTCCTTATAGGAACAGAAATTATTTTCTTACAGTTCTGGAGACCAAAAACCCCAAATCAAGATATCAGCAGGGACAGAGGAACCTGATGGGCTATGGTCCATAGGGCTGCAAAGAGGGCTGGATGTGACTAAATCAACCTAGCATGCACATCAACCTTTTTGGCACAAGGGACTGGTTTTGTGGAAGACAATTTTTCCTAGACCTGAGATTTCAGGATGCTTCAAGCACATTATTTTTGTTGAGTTTGTTGAGCAGGAGGTGGAACTCAGGTGGCAATGCAAGCAGTGGGGAGCAGCTGTCAATACAGATGAAGCTTCACTTGCTGGCCTGCAGCTCACCTCCTGCTGGGTGGCTCAGTTCCTAACAGGCCATGGGCTGGTACGGGTCCATGGTCTGGGGCTTGCAGACCCCTCCTTTAGGAGAGAATCCATTCTTGCCTCTAACAGCTTCTGGTGGTTCCAAGAGCTCCTTGCCTTGTGTCCACATCACTCTAATTTCTGCCTTTATGTCTGGAACTTTCTCTTGTTTGTTTTGTCTCCTCTCCTGTATCTTTTTTTTTTTTTTTTGATAAAACATTTTTAAAGTTTATTTTTTTTTATTTAGCTGTGTCAGGTCTTGTTGTGGCTTGTAGAATCTTTCTTGTGGCATGGGGTCCCTCTAGCTGTGGCACACAGACTCAGTAGTTGTGGCTCAGGCCTTCATTGCTCCAAAGCTTGTGGAATCTTAGTTCTCCAGCCAGGGATCAAACCCAAGTCCCCTGCATTGCAAGGTGGATTCTTAACTACTGGACCAGCAGGAAGTCCCTCTCCTGTGTCTTCTAAGGACAACTGACATTGGATTTAGGGCACACCCAAGCAATCCATAATTATCTCATTTTAAAACCTTAAATAAATTGGCAAAGATGCTTTTTCCAAAAAGGTCACATTCACAGGTTCCAAGTAGGCATATCTTTTGTGGTGTTGCCAGTCAAGTCACTGTGTGTTTCAGGAAGTGTAGCTCAGTCTAGTTAAGACAAAGATTTTATTGGTCCCAGGAAATAGAGCCATGAGTCAGGCAAGAGGAAACAACCATGAAAGGTGTGTTTATCCAGCCAATCACCACCATTGTCAACGGAACTTCCGCTGGGGAAGATGGGAGCCAGTAAAATATGTATGCTTCAGACTTATTTCACTCAATGGGCAAGTGATTTATACACTAATTCCTGTTGGTCT
Source organism: Capricornis sumatraensis (assembly GCF_032405125.1). NCBI lineage: Eukaryota > Metazoa > Chordata > Mammalia > Artiodactyla > Bovidae > Capricornis > Capricornis sumatraensis. The sequence continues at coordinate 10,548,393 of NC_091077.1, forward strand.
TTGGTTAAGGAGTGATTCCTGAGACATTAATTCTCTAAACATGGGCAGAGCAGACTAGAGAAATTTCTTAGGTAATGGATGCAGATATGAAAGTTTGAAGCCAGACAGAATACACTAAAGTGGTCAATGATAAGGGCTATCTTCTATATTATACTTCTCTATTCCACCTTCCTGGGATGCAGTTGCAACTGCTGGAAGGGTAGAAGCCATTTTGTGATCATAAGGGTAGAAGACCCATGGTCAATCTAGAGATAGAGCAGAAAAGCAGAAGGATCCTGAGTACTTGACAGCTAGCTCTGAACTATTCAGCTCCAGAATTCACGTATCAGGAATGAAATAAATATCATTAAGTTTGATGTGACTGAAAGTTATTCAGAAGAAAAGGGCACTTCTTCCAGTTCATTTAATTCATACAACCTCAGAAAACATCTCTGTAAATGAGTTTGCAGGGCAACATTTCCATAATAGGTATACATCCCATCACTTTGAGGATATATATTAAAAACATGAGACTCAATTTATTTTTTAAGAAATTTAAATCATCACTAAGTGTAACAGAAAATATCAGGTTCAATTCATATGAAGCTAAAATTCATATGGTTACAAACTGAAAAAGGGAACCAAAGATATAGCATGAAGGAAAATAGAGAGGGCTGTGAAGACCCAAGGAAAGTTTTTCTTTAAAACATGAGTATTAGGAAAGATAAAAACATTAAATGAAGGAAGCCAGGATGTCTGGTACTCAATATTATATGCCCAGTTACTTTTTTTTTTTTTTTTGGAAGCATGCTTTAAATTCCATTAAAATTTTTTTAATATAAATTTATTTATTTTAATTGGAGGCTAATTACTTTACAATATTGTATTGGTTTTGCCATACATCAACATGAATCGCCCAGTTACTTATGAGAGTCCTCTGAAGGCCCTGTGAATGAGAGATGGTGCCCTGCTAATGAGCCGCACAAGGGCCCCCTTCATGTCCCTGTTCCTCAGACTATAGATGAAGGGGTCCAGCATGGGGGTGACCATGGTGTACATCGCTGAGGCCACCAGACTTGTCCTAGAGGATGAAGTGACTGCAGAACTGAGGTAGACCCCTAGGCCTGTGCCATAGAACAAGGAGACCACTGAGAGGTGAGACCCACAGGTGGAAAAGGCTTTGTATTTGCTCCTGGCTGATGAAATTCTCAGGATGGAGGAGACAATCTGATAGTAAGAAAAGAGGATCCCAGAGAGAGGAAAAACACCTAGGATAATAGTGACAAAATACACCACTGTGTTATTGATGAGGGTGTCAGAACAGGCAAGCTTCAGGACTTCAGGAAGATCACAAAAAGAATGTGGGATCCTCCTGCTTCTGCAGAAAGACAGCCTCAAGATAGTCAAGGTTTCAGGCAGGGAGCCTGTGACACTGAGGCTCCAGGACCCCAGAGCCAGCAGCCCACAGAGCCGGGGGTTCATGATGACCATGTAGTGCAGGGGGTGACAGATGGCCACGAACCGGTCATAGGCCATCACGGCCAGGAGTAAATTGTCCAGGCATCCAAACACAACGAAAAAAAAAACCTGGCTGAGGCAGCCTGCATAGGTGATAACTTGACTCTGTGTCTGGATGTTCCACAGCATCTTTGGGATGGTGGTGGAGGTGAAACCGATGTCTGCAAAGGACAGGTTGGAGAGGAAGAAGTACATGGGGGTGTGGAGGTGGGAGTCTGAGATGATGGCTAGGATGATGGCCAGGTTCCCAGTGAATGTGACCAGGTACATGGACAGAAACAGCCTGAAGAGGAGAGGCTGCAGGTTTGGGTCCTCTGTGAATCCTAGGAGGAGAAAGTTCCTGATTCCTGTTTGGTTTTCTCTTTCCTTGAGTATGCCGGGCTAGCCAACAAGGAGGAAAAAAGGAACACAAAATTTACCCCAAATAAATATTCCCCAGAGAGACAGAAATGTCCTTAGTCCAAATCCAGGGAGATTATTAAGTCATTCATTTTGGCTAAGGATTGACTTCATTTGACGACAAATTGTGGTTACTGTTGATACCTACAAAAATTGTCGAGTTCAGCAGTTCTCAAATTGTGATTATCTCTGGCCATCTCATACCATATTATCAACTATATTTACTATGTTATATCCTTGGAGAAGGAAATGGCAATCCACTACAGTATTCCTGCCTGGAAAATTCCATGGACAGAGGAACCTGACAGACTACAGTCCATGGGGTTGCAAGAGTTGGACACGACTTAGCGACTAAACCACCACCACCACTACCTTATATGCCAGATCTCTAGAGTTTATTCATTTTGCATAATGAAAACTTTATACACTGAGTGAGAATTCCCTGTTTCCCTTGCCTTCTAGCCACTGACAATCAACATTATAGTCACTGCTTCTATGAAATGATGATTCTAGATGCCTCATGTGAGTGGAATCATACATCATACAGTATTTGTTCTTTTCTGTATGGTTTATTTCATTTGTTATAATGTCCTCCAGATTCATCCAAAGTGTTGCAAGCAGCAGGATTTCTACATGGTATTTTAATGTGTTTTAGGTTTAATGTCATTAATAATGACATTTAGTCTTTGCCATTATATCTCTGAGATTGCCTTTATATTAGGAAAGCTTTAGATTTTGTTTTTTGTGTTTATGAACTGAAGCTGTTATTGGCATTTTCTAGATTTCCTTATTAATGTCAAGGTTTTCTTTATTATTTATATACTTTCCCCAAATAATATTATTTTACAATGTTTGCTTGTCTTTAGGTCTAACTGCTATGAAACTTCACGAAACTGTTCAAATTTATGTTGAATTGGAATTCTTACTATTCTTTTCTTTCAGGGAAATAATTCTAGAGTTTTTATTTAATATATTTATCATAATTTAGGATATATCTATATGTATTTTTATCATCTGAACTTTCATTTTTATTCTTAGATATCTTAGAGGGCCTTTTAGAGTTATATATAAGTATTTCACAATTGATTAATAATTTAGAAAAAATAATGTTAAATCTTATCTCCATATTTCCTAATTAATTTCAAATGTTAAGTGAGGAGCAAGGGACCATATAGTCTATCAGAGGAAAATAAATAAAATACATAGATAATATAATTTATATATGAATATATATAATTTTTAAAAGTAGATGTTCTCTCTGAATAAAAAGTCTTTGCTAGAAATAAGGGGAGAAAAAATCAATAATTGGACCATAAATTGAAATATTATTAATGAGAAAATGTGCCATGCAGAAAGTTGGAATGCAAAAGATAATGTATTTTACTAATAAAAATTAGTATCTTTAACCTATAAAGCCTTAATTATAAATCATAGAAACATTAACGTCTTAGCTGGGAAAAAGGCATAAGATATTAAATATTCATAAGAAGTGTAAAAAGGGTAATAAAAGTTTGAGAATTTTTTTATAGTATTAATCCATGAGTGTGAAAGTAAAATAAGATACACTTTTCACTGAGGTAATTAAGAAGCCATTGGGAAAAATAAAGACTCAGAATGTAAAATTTCATTAAGTGGGAAGAGAAATAGCACTTCATCTACTTCTCTGAGATGATAATTGATCTGTTTTTCTGGACTGGAGAACTTAAATCCGCATACAGATCTTTTATGTTTCCTTGCACTTATCCAAGGAAAATGATCTACAAGAAATATCAAAATGTGCACAAGAATCACCTTGGAGTGATAAAATGAGTCTTGATTTTTACATTCATTTTCTTCTATTACATATTTCCCAAAACTACAGATGACCACATGTGTAGTTTATCCTCAAGAAATAAACCCGTGAAGATTTGGAAGATGTTGTTAATGAAAGTTACACATGACAAACTTAAGTAGAGCAGTAAATTAAGATAGAAGCAGAATTAATGAATTAAAAAGCAGAAAATTTCTAGAACTGAGACATTCCAGAGCTAATTCTCTGGCAAAAGCAAACATACAAGCAAAATTAGTTTGATGAATGAAATAAAAGAAAGAAAGAGAACAGATGAGCCTAAAATTAGAAATGAGAAAAATAAACATAGATGTAAGGAGATGCTCAACTTTGCAAGTACATATTAATTAAAACTTCATGCTAAAAATTAGAAAATCTCTAAGAAATTATTTCTGAGAAAATATAAGTGTCCAAAGTGGATTCAGGATGGAGGATAATAGATCAATAATTAAGGAAGGAATTAAGCAAACAACAAGGCTTACTTCCAAAAGATGCCTTCGTCGGACCTAAAGGCAGGAGCAATAGAAGAATTCCCTTTTAAATATTAAAGAAGAAAAGAAAGTTTATCATCATTACTATGAATTCCCAGGAAGTTCTAGCTAGTGCAATACAAAGAGAAAAAGATACAAAATATATTAAGTATCAAAAAAGCAATTACTGTTTGAAGATGATAGATTGGCTGAAGATAAAAAAAAATGCAATGGAAAACTTCTTTTTAAGTGTATTTTTTATTGGAGGAGGAAACCTCTTTGGACTGAAAATGATTTTAGTAAGGCAACTGATACCAAAAAAAGAAAGTAAAAACCAAGAGTCACCTTAAACTAACATTCAGTGGCATTCAAATGTTTTGCAACCATTGCTTCTATCTAGTTTCAAAACATTTTCACCACTATGGGAGGTCTCTGTACTATCTTTGTAACTTTTCTTTAAAATTTCTCTAAAACTATTCAAAAATAAAAATTAACATAAAAAGTGGGTGCAAGAGGAAAGAAAAGCCCAGCAGTTTTCATATGTGCAGTTAAGTCTCTCAGAAAATAGATCACAATCATTTCACATATTAACAAAAATGTAAGCCTCTTAGAACAGGGTCTGGAAACTTGCAAATACACAATAAATGAAAATGATACATTTACTAAATAAGTCAAATTACTTGAGTACCTCCATGTGTCAAGTATTTGTGCTAAGTTTTATATGCCTTAGTTCATTTTATCATGATCATTGCTGCTTTGATTTAACAAATGAATGTATGTGAACAGTAATACAATAATAATGATTAACATGTATAGATGCTCACAAAGTGATGGGGGTAATTGAAAAACTTCTTGCGCATTATCTCCTTTAGTTAAATTTTCATATTAACCTTACAAAGTGGATACTATTATTATCCTCTTTTCACAGATGGGGAAACTGAGACAGAGAAATAGTAAGCTTTTTGAATCACAAAGCTGTTTGAATGGGCTTGTAAGGTACAGTGGTAAAGAGTCTGCCTGCCAATGCAGCGAATGCAAGAGACCTGGGTTCAGTCCCTGGCAGTCGGGAACATCTACTGGAGTAAGAAATGGCAACCTGCTCCAGTATTTTTGCCTGGAAAATTCCATGGACAGAGGAGCCCGATGGTTTATAGTCCATGTGGTCGCAAAGAGTTGGACCCAACTAAGCATGCATGCACGTAGGTACGTGCTAACTAGGAAGAACCCCTGAGAACACCTCTTGTTTGAGTGAGTGAATAAATCAGTAAGATATGATAGATAAAAGGAAACAGGAGAATCTGATGGAGAATAGAAGCACTTGACTCCTAAAAAACAACTAAGATGGTTGCATAAGAAACCTGGAGAGATGTTGGGGGCTGAAACAAGATCAGTTTCCATCAGGAAGGTGAGAGAGTCTCAAAAATGGGTCTCAGAAGAGAGAGGAAGGAATCTGAGTGGAAGAGAGATTTTAAGAGACTTGAAATGTGCAGAGTGTTTTAAGCAAATGGACTCTTACCAACTGTGTTATCCTCATTTGTGCCATCCAAGTTAATACTCTGAGAGTTCTGCCTGCCTCCATACCTGTTTGGAGGTAATGTCCTCAATGAGCCTCTAGTTCCCTGGATCCTTTCATCCCTGGGTAATGGATGCTCAACTCAGCTCCAATGAAGTGCAAGGAGGTGGCGTCAGGCATCCATTCTCTGAAAGGGCACCGCTGAACTTCCTCCTTTCTGGGACAGTTGAACTGCAGTGAGAGGATTAAGGGGCATTTTCACTGTTTCTATGGCTTCCAAGGTTGAATTCTCAGAAGTGCTCATTAAGTTAATTGTTCCACTGTTACTCTGTTCTCTGAGCAATTTGGTTCCCACTAGTGAGGAAGCCAAACTAGAAAGGAGCTTCTGCTAGTTTTGTTCCCTTGGGAACATCTTGGATGTAAGAGATGCTTACCTCTCCCCATGCACTTTAGTCACAATGCTCTTCTCTCCAGGATCTGATCTCGGTTATCTTTTCCCACAAGCACTTCTTCAACATTTGATGTGGAATTTCTTTGTCTATCAAGGGCATGATAGAACATTTTTTCAAGACCATGTGAATGTCAAACATCTTAACTTTGAATTATGATCAAGGATATGGGTCGCACCTGACTATCAACAAAGCCAGGCCAATGACTTTGCCCCAACTTCTGCTCTTATTGTTGAAGGTGCATTCTGGAGAAGGTTCCAGGAATACAATAGGAGAAATAGTGTGAGAAGGGGATTGGCTGGCTGTTCAGGCAGACTCCAAGGGAATATGTGGCTTTTCAAGGTCAAAACTTCAGGGTCAAGTTCATTGGATGGCCCTCAACAATTTAGTCCAGAGAGAATGGACTATCTTAAATAGTTCACAAGAGAGTGACTTTGTTTTCTATATCTCTCTCTTTTTTTAAAAAAATTATTTTTTAATTGAAGGATAATTGCTTTAGAGAATTTTGTTGTTTTCTGTCAAACATTGACATGAATCAGCCTTTGGTATACATATCTTTTATAAGTGAAACCTAAAAAATAAAACAAACTAGTGAATATAATAAAAAAGAAAAGAAACAGACTCACAGACATAGAATTTTTTTTTCTTTTTTTTTGACTGCATTGCTCAGCATGTAGAACTTCCCTGACCACGGATTGAACCCATGCTCTTTCCACTGAAAGTGAGGAGTCTTAACCACTGGATCACCAGGGAAGTCTGGACTCAAAGACATAGGGAACAAACCAGTGGCCAACAATGGGAAGAGGGAGGGGAGAGGGGCAAGACAGGGGCAAGGGATTAAGAGGTACAAACTGCCATGCATAAGATAAGCCACAAAGATATACTGTAGAACACAAGGGATAGAGCCAATATTCTATGCTAACAGTAAATGAACTATAATCTCTAAAAATTGTGACTCACTATGTGACTACACCTGAATCTTAAATATTATTTTTTGCAAAGTTTAAACTTTTTGATTATGTTTTGGGATATAGTCAGTTAACAATGTTGTGGTTGTTTCAGGTGAACGGCAAAGGAACTCAGCCTTACATATACGTGTATCCATTCTTCCAAACCACCATCCCATCCAGGCTGGCACATAACATTGAGCAGAGTTCCATGTGCTACACACTAAGTCCTTGTTGGTTATCCATTTGGAATATGACAGTGTGTACATGACTTCCCCATACTCCCTTACTCTCCCTTCCCCCTGACAACCATAAATTCACTTTCTAAGTCTGTGAATCTCTTTCTCTTTTGTAAGTAAGTTCATTTGTATCAATTCTTTTCAGATTCCACGTATAAGAGATGCAATACAATATTTCTCCTTCTCTGTCCAACTTACTTCACTCAGTATGACACTCTCTAGGTTCATCCATGTTGCTGCAAGCAGCATTATTTCATTCTTTTTAATGGCTGAGTTGTATGTACCACTTCTTCTTTATTCATTCCTCTGTTGATGGACATTTAGGTTGCCTCCACGTCTTGGCTATTATAAACAGTGCTGCAATGAACATTGGAGCGTATGTATCCTTTCATGTTGCTTTTCTCTGGATATATGCCCAGGAGTGGGACTGCAGGGTCATATGGTAGCACCATTTTTAGTTTTTTAAGGAACCTCCATACTGTTCTCCATAGTGACTGTACCAATTTACATTCCCACTGACAGAGTAGGAGGGTTCCCTTCTCTCCATATTCTCTCCAGCATTTGTCGTTTGTGGATTTTATTTTATTTTATTTCTTTTTTAATTGAAGGATAATTGCTTTACATAATTTTGCTGTTTTCTGTCAAACCTCAACATGAATCGGCCATGAAAGTGAAAGTGAAGTCGCTCAGTCGTGTCCGACTCTTTGCAACCCATGGACTCTATGGGATTCTCCAGGTAAGAATACTGGAGTGGGTTGCCATTTCCTTCTCCAGGGGAGCTTCCTGACCCAGGGATCGAACCCAGGTCTCCTACATGGCAGCCAGACGCTTTAACCCCAGCCATAGGTATACATATATTCCCTCCCATTTGAACCTCCCTCCTTCCCATCTCCCTCCCCATTCCACCACACTAGGTTGATACAGAGTCCCTGTTTGAGTTTCCTGAGACATACAGCAAATTCTCATTGGCTATCTATTTTACATATGGTAATGTAAGTGTCCATGTTACTCTTTTCATACATCTCACCCTCTCCTCCCCATTCCCCATGCCCATTAGTCTATTCTCTATGTCTGTTTCTCCATTGCTGCCCTGTAAGTAAACTCTTCAGTACCATTTTTCTAGATTCCATATATGTGCATTAGTATATGATATTTATCTTTCTCTTTATGACTTACTTCACTCTGTTTAATAGGCTCTAGGTTCATGCATCTCATTAGAACTACCTCAAATGTGTTCCTTTTTATGGCTGAGTAACATTCCACTGTGTACATGTACCACAACTTCTTTATCCATTCATCTGTTGATGGACATCTAGCTTGCCTCCATGTTCTAGCTATTGTAAATAGTGCTGCAATGAACGATGGGATATGTGTGTCATTTTAAGTTTTGATTTCCTCAGGGTGTATGCCTAGGAATGGTATTCCTGGGTCTTATGGTGGTTTTATTCCTAGTCTTTTCAGGAATCTCAATATCATCTTCCATAGTGGCTGCATCAATTTACATCCCCACCAACAGTGCAAGAGTGTTCCCACACCCTCTCCAGCATTTATAGTTTGTAGACTTTTTGATGATAGCCATTCTGACCAGTGTGAAGTGATATCTCATTGTAGCTTTGATTTGTGTTTCTCTAATAATGAGCAATGTTGAGCATCTTTTCATGTGTTTGTTAGCCATCTATATGTCTTCTTTGGAGCAATGTCTGTTTAGGTCCACCCCTCCCCTTTTTGATTGGGTTGTTTGTTTTTCTGGTATTGAGTTGTATGGGCTACTTGTATATTTTGGAGATTAATACTTCATCAGTTGTTTCATTTGCTATTACTTTCTCTCATTCCAAAGGTTGACTTTCCCCCTTGCTTATAGTTTCCTTTGCTGTGCAAAAGCTTTTATGTTTAATTAGGTCCCAAGTGTTTACTTTTGTTTCTATTTCCATTACTCTAGGAGGTGGGTCATAGAGGATCTTGCTTTGATTTGTCATCAAGTGTATTGCTTCTTGGAGAAGGCAATGGCACCCCACTCCAGTACTCTTGCCTGGAAAATCCCATGGATGGAGGAGCCAGGTGGGCTGAAGTTCATGGGGTTGCTAAGAGTTGGACACAACTGAATGACTTCACTTTCACTTTTCACTTTCATGCATTGGAGAAGGAAAGAGCAACCCATTCCAGTGTTCTTGCCTGGAGAATCCCAGGGATTGGGGAGCCTGGTGGGCTGCTGTCTATGGGGTTTCACAGAGTCGGACACGACTGAAGTGAGTAAGCAGCAGCAACAGCAGCAGCAGTGGCGGCAGTTCTGCCTCTGTTTTCTTCTAAGAGTTTCATACTTTCTGGTCTTACATTTAGGTCTTTAATTCATTTTGAGTTTACATTTGTGTATCGTGTTAGGAAGTATGGACTTAGGGCATCCCCCTTTAGGATGACTGTAGCCCCAGCTACTGAGCCTGCACTCCCTAGACCCATGCTCCATAACAAGAGGTGCCACTGCAATAAGAAGCCTGAAAAACGCAATGAAGAACAGCCCCCAACTGCTACAACTATAGAAAGCCCGAGTGTAATAGGGATGTTCAGTGCAGCCAAAGATAATAAATAAATTTTTAAAGAGTCTTAAAAATGATGTGGCCAAGTGTATTCTTTGTCATGTATCATTAGAGTAATAGATTTTAGCTTTTCAATGTCATCAATCTTGTAGTTGACCCAGTCTCCCTTCTTTCTTATGGCTGTTATGCAAAATAGAGTCAAATCTGGGATTCTGCTATTCTATTTGTACAGGGATTTATGGTCCATTCTTATCATGTGTAAAAAATGTTTTGCTGAAGAAGGGAAGGGCAACACATTCCAGTATTCTTGTCTGGAGAATTCCATGGACAGAGGAGCCTGGTGAGCTATCATCCACAGGGTCACAAAGTCAGACACGACTGAGCACACACGCATGCACAAATGTGTGCATGCGGGGGGAGAGGGGATGGTTTCAGGATGATTCAAGCACACTGCATTTATTGTGCACTTTATTTCTATTATTATTATATCAGTTCCTCCTTAGATCATCAGGCATTAGATCCTGGAGCTTGGGGACTCCTGCTTTAGCTCACTCCCCTGGGGATTCTGCACATGAAACATTTTCATATGTTCTCTTTCTGTTTGGAAGACATATTCCTGTGGTTCTCAAGTGGGGGTGATTTAGCCTCTTGGGGTATATGAAGACATTTTTAGTCCTTGTAACTTGGCTGGTGATGCTACTGGCATCCATATCCAGGGATATGGCTAAACATTCTACAATGTACAAGACAGCCCCTATAGCGAGGAATGACCCAAACCAAACATCAGTGGTGCCAAGGCTGAGAAATTCTGCTCCACATTATACATCCTCTTTCTTCCTGGGGGATACTGAGCTTTATGATTTAGACCTAACAGAGGAAAGTGCATATGGAGAGAAATTGGCTTAATAATGTGGGAATAAAAAGCTGGAGCATTACAAAAATTACTCTTGTATGTAACAACAGCTGACATTTATTTAGGACTTGTCACCTACATTCATTATGCAGAAGCTTTGCCATTTTATTCCATTTAATCCTCTTGTCACCCTTCTGAGGCTGACCTTGATCTAGGTTCATCTCACAGACAGAGAAACTGAAGCCCATGGGGGTGGAGTATTCTTTGGATAAAGAAGTTGTGGTACATATACACAATAGAATAGTACTCAGCCATAAAAAGGAACACATTTGACTCAGGTCTAATAAGGTGGCTAAACCTAGAGCCTATTACACAGAGTAAAAGAAGTCAGAAAGGGAAAGACAAATATCATATATTAACACATATGTATGGAATAGAAAGATGGTACTGATGAACCTATTTGCAGGGCAGCAATGGAGACACAGACATAGAGAAAAGACTTGTGGACTCATCAGGGGATGGGGAGGGTGAGATGAATAGAGTCAGTATCTTTAACATATATATTACCTGATGTAAAATTAGAATAGCCAGTGGAAATTTACTGTATGATGAAGGGAGCTCGAATCTGCTGCTTTGTGATAACCTAGAGGTGTGGGATGGGGTGGGAGATGGAAGGGAGGTGCAAAGGAGAGGAGAGATACCTATACCTATGGCTGATTCATGTTATATGAAGCTAATATAATATTGTAAAGCAAGTATCTTTTAATTAAAAAGAGATTATTTTTTTTAAAAGAGAGAAAATAAAATCTAAGAAAGAAAAAAATAATGCAATGAAATATATTTATTTTATCACTGAGAAAAAAATCACCAATGCTTTTGCTTAATGGGCTCTTCTCTCTTGTCTGTCAGTTTGGGGTCTCCTAATGCCATTATCTTCTCCTGTGTTGCAACCACTAGCTAGAAATGCTTCACATGAAAACTAATTTTGCACCCAAAGAAGATCTGATTTGTTTAACTAGCTTGACCCTGGTCACCAGGCTTAGTTTTCTCAGATGCCTTTGAATTAATTTATACTTTATTGTTAAATGCCTTTATAATAAATAATTACTTATTTAAATCATTACTTATTTTATTTAAATTATATTGATTTATAATAAATTAATATTAATATTTATTTTATTTAAATTATTGTTTTAATACACTAATTAAAAAGGCATGACTCCACGCATAATTTCCATAAGCTATGTTAATGACATGGTATTTTCTACTCACTTGATTAGAATGTACAATGGACAATCATGAAGTACGACATTGAGTCATCAACCAAATTTATCACCCAGAAAATATTTCAAAATCGCTAATTTTGAAATCTCACAAAATCTGTTTAAATTATATAAAAATTATCTGAAGGCACATGAAAATAAGTGTTCCAGTGAATTTTCTAAAACTATTTTAATCATGATACCAAAAGCCAACAGCCTTCTACAATAGCAGCGGTATAAGAAAAAGAAAAAACAAAGACTAATCTCTAATTTTCATATTATTTTAAAAACTCCCAGAAAATAGCAATAAAATATAAATATATTCAACAATTTATCATGAAAACCAAATACTATGACCAGGTAACATTTAACCCTAGCAAGCAACCAACATTTCATAATGATAATGTATTTATTACAGTAGAGCAAATAAGTAGAAAAAAATCATCCAAAAAATAAGATCATCTTTTTGAATGCTAAAGCTACTGCATGAAAAGAGTTCTGAGGAAACAAAATAGGTTTAATTACTATGAAAAAAGTTTCCTTGGTCATCAGCTTATACCAACCTGCACATGAAAATATTTGAGAACTGGTTTTCAAACCAGTTCCAGTATTCCCATCAATACACTCCACAAGGACCTGAGACTGAGCCTAATAGCTCAATAGGGTAAGACCTAAAACCAAGGGGGAAATAGGCAGTTTTAAAATTCAAACCGCTCGGAATGCTCCCTCAGCCAAGCCTTACAAACAGTAAAGCCTTAGTCATCTGAGCAAGCAATTTTAATGTCTTCCAAATGTTTGTAAGGTAGTAAGTTTATATTGTAAACTTACAGTATAAATTTTCAGTCAAAGTAGAACTTAAGTCCAAGTACATTTGTCGACAACTGAAGTAGAGTTATAGAGTGTTAGCTGTGGAGGGATGTACAGTGACATAGCATGTTTTTCTAGCAGAAGAATGTTTAACTATGATGAATAAGATCCAGACCTAGAATGCTGGCAAACATTTCCCCTGCAACAGCCCTTGGTGAGGCATATATTTCAGTGTCTCCACCCTCTTAATTGGAGAAGGAAGTGGCAAACCACTCCAGTACTCTTGCCTAGAAAATCCCATGGACAGAAGATCCTGACAGGCTACAGCCCATGGGATTACAAGAGTCAGACACAACTTAAGTGACTCAATCTTTTTTAATATATTAATTTAAACCTTATTCTCCCTTTGTTGATAATGATGGTATGTAGCACTTGATTTAGGAGAAGGCAATGGCACCCCACTCCAGTACTCTTGCCTGAAAAATCCCACGGACGGAGGAGCCTGGTAGGCTGCAGTCCATGGGGTCGTGAAGAGTCGGACACGACTGAGCGACTTCACTTTCCCTTTTCACTTTCATGCATTGGAGAAAGAAAAGGCAACCCACTCCAGTATTCTTGCTTGGAGAATCCCAGGGACGGCAGAGCCTGGTGGGTTACCATCTATGGGGTCGCACAGAGTCGAACACGACTGAAGCGACTTAGTAGTAGTAGTAGTACCCTCTTAATATTCAACTAAAAAAAAATTATTACATCAAAATTGTATGCCAAAGAGCTTACCTTGCAATTATTTCATTTCCTATAATATTAAATATATGTGTAGAATCATTCAGTTCAGTTCAGTTGCTCAGTCATGTCTGACTCTTTGCGACCACATGAACTGCAGCATGCCAGGCTTCCCTGTCCATCACCAGCTCCAGGAGCTTTCTCAGACTCATGTCCATCAAGTCGGTGATACCATCCAACCATCTCATCCTCTGTCGTTCCCTTCTCCTGCCTTCAATCTTTCCCAGCATAGGGGTCTTTTCCAGTGAGTCAGCTCTTTACATCAGGTGGCCAAAGTAGTGGAGCTCCAGCTTCAGTATCAGTCTTTCCAATGAATATTCACAACTGATTTCCTTTGGATTGACTGGTTTGATCTGGTAGAATCGTTAGCCCATACTGCCTCCTTTTAAAACTGACCAGTCAAGTTCTTTGCCTTCATATAAGAAATTCAGCATGTTTTTGCTCCTGTTTTTCTTTTAAATTATTATATGCTTTCAACCTAAGAATTGGATTTTTATGATCAAGATTACTGTTTGCCCTTAGATATGTCATTATGTATACAAATATTTGTGAAGAATTTCTGAGAATTTAAAATTTTGTGTAGTAAAATCTGTGTCAGTCATCTTATGCTCTCTCCAATATTTTTTTAACTGAAGTAATTGAGCCATCACTCAAATATTCTTCACTTGCAAATCCTTGCCTTAAACAAAAATGAAAAGGAATACTCTTCTTCATACGTGGTGCAAATGCATCACACTTTTGCATATTTTGAACTACTTTCTACATCTCTTATTCCTCATGGTCCTTTCATTCTAAATCTATTCTAAAAGTTGCACATGATAGCAAGGTTAAAGGCTCAGGGCTACATATAATGATTCTTTGATCAGATTGTGAAAATGGCACTTGCTTCTGCTGATTGCCTGCTATTTCCATTTCTTTGATTTAAACTTCTCTATAAAATTTCAGCAACTTGCTCCATTAACTTTTTTCTACTTTCCTAAATTGATTCACCTCCTTAAGTGAAATATATGGAAATGCCCATATATCTCATAAGACTGGGTGCATCTGCTAAGAATAATTTCTTTGTTATTGATAGATAAATGCTATATATAGTTCAGTTTAGTCCCTCAGTCATGTCCAACTCTTTGCGACCCCATGGACTGCAGCACACCAGGCTTCTCTGTCCATCACCAACTCCCAGAGCTTGCTTCCAGAGGATGAGATGGTCGGATGGCATCACAGACTCAATGGACATGAGTCTGAATAAACTCTGGAGTTGGTGATGGACAGGGAGGCCTGGCATGCTGCAGTCTGTGGGGTCACAAAAGGCAGACATGACTGTGTGACTGAACTGAACTGAACTGAAAAGATTATCTGGGAAGGAGACTATATCAGGGTCATTTGTCCTTGGGCTGAAGAAATGCCCGTGATAGCAGAGCTAAAGCCCTGGGGCCACCTCTTGTGATTCTTTGATCAAACTGTGAAAGTAGCACTTTCTCCTTCAACTTACTGTTTGCTATTTCCATTTCTTAGATTTCGACTTCTTGGATGGAGAAACAGTGGAAACACTGTCAGACTTTATTTTGGGGGGCTCCAAAATCACTGCAGATGGTGATTGCAGCCACAAAATTAAAAGACGCTTACTCCTTGGATGAAAAGTTATGACCAACCTAGATAGTATATTCAAAAGCAGAGACATTACTTTGCCGACTAAGGTCCGTCTAGTCAAGGCTATGGTTTTTCCAATAGTCATGTATGGATGTGAGAGTTGGACTGTGAAGAAGGTTGAGCGCCAAAGAATTGATGTTTTTCAACTGTGGTGTTGGAGAAGACTCTTGAGAGTCCGTTTGACTGCAAGGAGATCCAACCAGTCCATTCTGAAGGAGATCAGCCCTGGGATTTCTTTGGAAGGAATGATGCTAAAGCTGAAGCTCCAATACTTTGGCCACCTCATGTGAAGAGTTGACTCATTGGAAAAGGCTCTAATGCTGGGAGGGATTGAGAGCAGGAGGAGAAGGGGACGACAGAGGATGAGATGGCTGGATGGCATCACAGACTCAATGGACGTGAGTCTGAGTGAACTCCGGGAGATGGTGATGGACAGGGAGGCCTGGTGTGCTGTGATTCATGGGGTCACAAAAAGTCGGACAAGACTGAGTGACTGAACTGAACTGATGCAACTTCAGCAACTTACTCCACTAGCTTTTCTGTCCTGTCATCTCTGCCTCATCTTAGTTATTTTTCTACTCTCCCAAATTGATTCACATCCTTAAGTGAAATAAGGTTGTGAATATATATCTCACAGACTGGGTATATCTCTTAATGATTTCCTTATGAAATGTTATATACAGATCAAATTGATTTCACTTTAGTGAGTGAATAATTGTGAGTTATCTTACCTTTTCGGAAAATAAAAATTACCTTGGTGACTAAATCCAGTGACATAATTTCATGAATCTCAGGTTATCACTTTTTGTTCATCATTTCTTTGACATCACTACCATAATATTTCTTCTCCAAAATGTAGACTTTAGCATTTAGTGTGTTTCATAGCAAGGCATCCCATTTTATTCCCTCTAGGATCTTGTTCTTTAGCTCAGTGTGCATGCTTGTCATCAGTGCGTGCTCAGTTGCTCGGTTGTGTCTGACTCTATGACCTCAGGGATTGTAGCCCACCAGACTCTTCTGTCTGTGGGATTTTTCGGGCAACAATACTAGAGTGGGTTACCATTTTCTTCTCCAAGAGATCTTCTTGACCCTGGGATCCAACCTCCATTTGCTGCATCTCCTGCATTGCAGACAGATTCTTTACCTGCTGAGCCATTGTTATCAGAGTCACTAGGAAAGCTGATCATCAAGGCATATCTCCAAAGCTAGTCCAGGTGAAACACCAATTTCAATAAAAAGTTTGACATAATAATGTCTAGAGTCTAAGATGACCTTAACTAAAATGAAGCACATATTTATACCAGATTTTAACTATGAAAATTATTTTTTCTGGTGTACATTTACTTACCAATGTATGTAAAACCAGTGTCCATATATAAAGGGATTTATCACTGGCATGAAAGATTGTTATAATTATATTTTATATTGAATCATCCTTCTTCTTCTGCTTGAAAACTTACATTGTTACCTACAAATATGATTCCTTCCATTGTTCTAAATGAAATATCTTTCCAATTCTAAATTTTATCATAACCACTAAAGGACATTGAATGAGCAATATAAATATTATATGTGTGTGTGTGTGTGTGTATCTCCAAAGTCCAGCTCACGAGGGAGCTTAAATTCCTTCTGGTCCTGTGATTCAAAGTCACAGATTTTTGAACAAACAGGCATATCCTTTTAACCTGGATGGTTACCTACATGAAAACCTCAATGGAATCACTTTTTAATACAGTTATATGAAATAGACTTGAATAACTGAATAATTATAAATGCTATTCAAATATCAGAACAAATGTCTAGAATGAGAAGCCATACGTTATTATAATTTCACTCAGCTGTTCACTTGGATTATTTTATCAGTTGGTTGCTGCATAACAAGTTGTCCTAAAAGCAAATGGTTTAACATAATGTCTTCACTCTAAAACAGGAATGCACTATGAGGATTTGATCTGAGTTCTGATAGTCTCTTCTTCATGTGTCTGCTGTCAGCTGTCAGACTCTATTTTGTGTTGTAATGTTCCCTCCATGACGGTGTGTGCAGTTGTAGTGCTCTTCTGTTTTGAGTCATTTTATGCCAATTTCTTCTTTTTATATACTCAGGTTAGTCTTTAGTTTACAAGAAAACACTGAAATGGTATTTCAGTGTCAAACGGTATCAAATGGTAATTTCTTCATATTACTATCACTATTCTTATATCCATATATAACATTTTTCTTTCTTCCTCGTTTAAAGAGACATCTCCCAGTTTTATGTGTGACTCAACTACATGGACTTTCCTTGTTACCTTGAACCATGCAAAACCAGAAGTTTTAAATTCTAATTCCTCGAAGAGTAATTACATACAATAAACCACCAGTTTTTAAAGAATACTATTTGCTGAATTTAAAAAATTAGCTGTACATACCACCTGGTTCATTTTTTAATAGTTCAAAAAATGCACAAGTTTTAAAAGTTATTGTTAATAGTGTGACTGACCTGAGTCTCAGGTTTACTTACTTCAGAAGAAAAGTTGAGATGAATCCAAGCTTCACATGGATGCTGTGAAGAATGAATGAAATATATTGAAACACCTTGCTGAGTCCTTTCTTTTAGAAAACTTGTTTCTGTTAGAAAAGTCATTGGCTTTCCAGCCTAAGTTCAAGGTTAGATGTATATGTATATATATATGTGCCTGCATCTGTATACACCTTTCTCTGAAATTAATACACTCACACTTGTATGCACATGCCTACAGTCTCATTTGTAATCCCATCACAAGTTGGAAGAAAACTTGAGAGGAAGTTAGAGGGATGGAAGTGAACAGATGCTTGAAATGACAGAAATAGAAAGAATTTAGAAATTTTGACAGACAGCTTTTAAGCAGAATGTGTGCCTGCAATATTAATTATGATTTATGTTTCTCATTTTAAATCCTCAAAGACCTCACAGTTAGAACCGTATTTACATTTAGGCAATGAGAAATTCTCTCTAGCAGCTAATGAGTCAGAATATCTCAAAAAGAACTAAATTGTCTCCTTCTGTTTAAGGTAGGATTTCACCACAAAATACCTGTAGATAAGGGAAGCTCACTGATTGAATTGAAAGGTTTAAATTCAGCTTGAAGAACAATATGTGATTGGATACATATCTGTATTAGATTCCTATTGCTCCCATAAGAGACAGGTTCCATCCCTGGTTTGGGAAGACCCCCTGGAGGAGGACATGGCAACTCAACTCCAGTATTCTTGCCCTGAGAATCACCATGGACAGAGGAGCCTGGAGGGCTACAGTCCATGGGGTCGTAAAGAGTCAGACAGCACTGAAGCGATTTAACATGCATGCATGCTCTTGTAACAAATTACCACATTAGAGGCTTAAAACATATACCTGTCTTGAAGTTCTATAACAAATTACCATGCTAGTGGCTTAAAACATACATGCATCTTAAAACTCTTCAGAAGTATGAGCTAAAATTATGATGTCTGCAGGCCCATGATCTTCCGGAATGCTCCAGAGGACAATGCGCTCCCTTCGCTGTTTTACTTCTAGTGGCCGCCAGCATTCCATGGTCTTTCCTCCACCTTTAAACCCAGGTGCAGAGCATTTAAAAATATCTATCTGACTCTAATTCTTCTTCTTTCTCTTCCGCATTTGGAGGAGCACTGTGATTACATTATTCCAAGTTGAATATCCATGCTAATCTGGTTATCAAGATCAATGATTATCCACTTTATTCCATTTGCTAATATAATCTCAGGCTTCTCTGGTATCTCAGCTGGTAAAGAATCAGCCTGCAATGCAGGAGATCCTGGTTAATTCCTGGGTTGGGAAGATCCCCTGGAGAAGGGATAGGCTACCCACTCGAGAGTGTCTTCCTTGCTACCTAGATAGGATATTCAAAAGGTCTTGAGAATGGGCTGTGGTTATCTTTTGAGTATCTTATTCTGCCTACTAAAGTGTCTTTTCTCAGATATATATCATTTGATGTCACTCAAAAGTTCTTTTTAAAAAGATTACTTTAACTGGAGGAAAATTACCATACGGTATTTTTGATTTTTTTTTTTTTGCCATATATCAACATGAATTGGCCATAGGTATACATGTGTCCTCCTCATCCTGAACCCCCCTCCCACCTCCCTCCCTGCTCTATCCCTCTGGGTTGTCCCAGAGCCCTGGCTTTGGGTGCCCTGCTTCATGAATTGATCTTGCAACAGATCAATCATCTGTTTTACATATGGTAATGTACATATTTCAGTGCTATTCTCTCAAACCATCCCACCCTTGACTTCTCCCACTAAAAAAGTCAAACAGAATTTACCACTGCTTACAAAGTGAGTGAGATGTTCACAATTACATACATGGAAGATTCTTGATGAAGACCTAAAACAGTTTATGCCTGAATCTAACAGAATTATTTTCTTGCTACCCAGACAAAGACCTGCAGCGTCAAGAACATGTAGGACATTGTCAGAAATGCAGAGTCCCTGATACCTTGAATCAGACCTGCTGAATCATAATTTGCATTTGAATTATAGTCCTTGGTAATTTTTAAGAATAGTCAATTTAGGAGAGTACTAAACTAGAATAAGTTTTATTCCTTTTCACTGATGGTATTTGAGACAGTATAATTATTGTATTGGATACTGTCCTATGAATTACATTTGTAGAAGCCCTTTAGACACTGAAAAACATGACCAGCTGCAAAGTCATCTCTGATTGAGAATCGCTGCCACAGAACTTGTGAACTAAAGTGCTTTGATAATCAAGACTCCCAATCAAGACTTTCTTATACTTTTGAACAGAACATTAAATCCCTCTGTGGCTCATGTCTATAATGGAGAATGAAGAACATAAGACTACATCACAGAATGAACTTGTATAAAAATTAAAGTGGAAAGTCCCTATAATGTGCTAAGTTAGGTTATAGTGTATGTACAGTGCTGTGCTTAGTTGCTCAGTCATGTCTGACTCTTTGTGACCCCATGGACTGTAGTCTGTCAGGCTCCTCTGTCCATGGAGATTCTCCAGGGAAGAATACTGGAGTGGGTTGCCATGCCCTCCTCCAGGGAATCCTCCCAACCCAGGGATCGAAACAAGATCTCACACATTCAGGCAGATTCTTTACTGTCTGAACCACTAGGTGTATAAAAATATCTAAATTTGCAGAATTTAATAACAGAACCATGTTCTGGCTACCCAGACAAGGACCTGCAGCATTAAGAACATGTAGGATCTTGTTAGAAAAGCAGAATCTTTGGTACCTTGAATCACACCTGCTGAATCACAGTTTTTATTTGATCTATAGTTCTTGGTAATTTTTAAGAATAGTCAATTTAGAAAAATGCTGGACTAGAATAAATTTTCTACTTTTTCACTGATGGTATTTGAGGCAGTACAATTATAAGTATTGGATACTGTCCTATGCAATACATGTGCAGAATCCTTTTATATCCTGAAAAATATAACCAGCTGCAAAGTCATCTCTGATTGCAAATCACTGCCACAGAATTTATGAACTAAAAGCATTCTGACAATTAAAACACCTAATCAAGACTCCATCCCTTTCTTGGTCATACCTTTGAGCAGAACATTAAACTCCTCTGTGTCTTATTTCTATAATAGAGAATAAAGTCATAATATATAAGAAAACTATATCAAGGAATCAACTTCTATAAAAATTAAGGCAGACAGTCCCTATAACGTGCTAAGTTAGGTTACAGTGTATAAAAATATCTAAATTTGTCTGAGATTTAGAAACATTCATAATGAAGTACTAAAGGACAGCTCTTAAATTCTGATATAAGCATAAAAATCCTAACTGAGTTGGCAAAAATGTCGGGGACCCAAGGAGTGTAGTGCCCAAGGTTTTATATGAAAGGACAAAGTTGTCACACTCATAAAATATTTTTTAGAAATATCAGGAGTTATGTGTTCACCACTAGTGAAAACTTAAAAGATCTGAGGGACTAAATTAAGTGAGAATTCTTAACCTTAGACTTTGAGGAAACTTTAGCTCAGACTGGGATAAGATGCTGGGATGGTTTAGACCTCTGGACACAGGACAATTAACGAAAAGGAGTAATAAAAAAAGAATTCACCTGCCTTGTAAACTGGTATCTTAGGAACAAAGAATGAACTGGAAAAATTTCCTTTCTGTCCAGACCCCTGGCCCCCAGGGAAATCAGGTACAGAGTATGGGTGTTACAGCAGAAAGGTGCCTACTGAGAAGCCAGGTGAGCTATAAAATCTCTCTGCTGTGGTCCCCTCAGCCTGAGAAATCTTGGACGTCACAGAAAATGTTTCCTTTGAAAACCTGAGTCTGGCTGGGAAACCAGTCCTTTACTCCCTCCAGCTGTCTTGTGGGCACAGAGCTTCAGTCTCTATTATCAACACTTCAGGAGGCATTCGGACTTCCACATAAAGACCTTCTTTCAGTTCCCATCTAGGTGAGTCTGAGAGCTCAGTAGACACAGTGGGAGAGAAATACAGTGCAAAACTTGAACATTTATCTGAGGTCACCTGTGATTGAGTCCAGCCTAACTCAGATACCAGAGATTAGTGTGGTAGTTTGCTACCCTGATTATTGTGTGTGCAGGCTCATTCACTCAGTCATGTTTGACTCTTTGCAACCCTATGGACTGTAGCCTGCTAGGCTCCTCTGTCCATGGACTCTTTCAGGCAAGAATACTGGAGTGGGTTGCCATTTCCCCCTTCAAGGGATCTTCCCAACCCAGAGACTGAACCTGAGTCTCTTGCATCTCCTGCATTGAGAGTGGATTCTTTATCACTAGCACAACTCAGGAAACACTAATTCATAAATAAATGTATTTACTTAGAACTAAAAGAAGAGCATGGGCTTTGCAGATGGCGTAGTGGTAAAGAGCCTGCTTGGCAATGCAAGAGACATAAGACAAACGGATTCGAACCCTGGGTTAGGAAGATCTCTTGGAGGAGGGCATGGCAACCCACTTCAGGATTCTTGCCTGGAGAATCCCATGGACAGAGGGGCCTGGTGGGCTACAGTTCACAGGCTCGCAAAGAGACGGACACCACTGAACAACCTAGCAGGCACGCAAAAGAGAAGCAAACACTGACTTCAGTAAGGCAAGGCTCAGTGTTGCCAATTAAATGATAAAAATGAATGCTCAAGTAGAAGAGAGAATGGGAGGCATAAAGTGTTTTCAGTAAAATTTGAACATAAGCCTAATGACAATACGAAGTAACAAGAGTGGAGAAATAACTTATTAGATGTGGACAGATGTACAGTGAAGTAAGGATTTTTTTTTAAGGTGGGTCATATTTGACTGTTTCCATATTAATGAGTGAGATCTGAACTAAAGGCTTCATGAAAATATATCCCTGCAAACATGTATGTGATGGCTGATTCATGTTGACGTAGGGCAGAAACCAATAGAATATTGTGAAGTAATCATCCTCCAGTTAAAAATAAATAAATTAAAAAAGATTCTTGACAGATAGTACCATCTCTTTGTTGTAATGTTCAGTCACTCAGTCGTGTCTGACTCTCTAACCCCATGGACTGTAGCCTGCCATCTCCTCTGTCCATGGGATTCTCCAGGCAAGAATACTGGAGTGCGTTCCCATTTCCGCCTCCAGGGGATCATTCCCATACAGGGATCAAATCAACATTTCCTGTGTCTCCTGCATTGCAGGCAGATTCTTTACTCACTGGGCAATCAGGAAAGACCTTTGCTGAAAAGTTTTATGTGCATTCTCATATAGAAAGAGTTGGAAATGACTGAACACACACAAACACACACACACATATATATATTTATCTCTGTGTTACACATTTACTCTGTTGATCAAAAACTGTCTGTGAGAACCCTTTGTATGCTGCAGTTGGAGTGTTTTAATTCCTGTCTTTGCTCACATTATTCAAAATAAATTGGAAGCTTTATTTTCTTTCCACAAAATACTTGCCATTTAGTTGTTTTATGTATATATAGATGTATTCTGAGAATGTTTGGTAATTTATAAAATTTATGTGATCAGTCAGTCATATGGTCTTCCCTCCATTGGTTTTTACATTCTTTATTGAATGAATTGAGCTACCACTGTAATATTCTTCACTTGGCAATACTTGTTTTAAAAACATACCAGTCATTGTTTTCCTGCATATTTTTTAGTGCTAATTAATCACTTATTATGGGCTTCCTAGGTGACGCTAGTGGTAAAGAACCCACCTGCCAATGCAGGAGACGTAAGAGAAATAGCTGGATCCCTGGGTCTGGAAGATCCCCTGGAGAAGGGCATGGCAACCCACTCCAGTATTCATGCTTGGAGAATCCCATGTACAGAGGAGCCTGGAGGGCTGCGGTCCACAGGGTTGCAAAGAGTTGGACATGACTGTAACAACTTAACACACACACACACACACACACACACACACACACACACACATACACAACCACCTATTAACATATTTCTAACTTTTACTCTCTCTTCTTTATTGTTCCTTTTAATCTTTTGTGGTTAAATGTATTTATAAAAGTTGTATTAGCATTAGACATCATATAGAAATCATATTTTAACCATTTGATTAAATGTTACCTTTGTCTTTCATGAACATATTTGAATCCATGTATCTTTAGTTAAGAAAAAATTTGAACTTGAATACTGCTTCCTCCTTGCATTTAAAATATCTTCTTTTATTTCCAATTCTTTGGCAATTTAACATTGAATTAGTGGCCAATGTTGGTATCATTAAGTTATTACTGTTCAGGTCTTTATGAAACTTAGTTATAGATATTCATTCAATCTTGTTACATTCAGTTATTTTAAAACCACTACCACTTAACCTAGCTTTGTTCTCAGTAACACTGTCTCACATATGCTTAGTTTCTTTTAAACTTTTCTTTCTATATTAGGTACAAACACCTATTCATACACTTTTCCACAAATGTATGAATAGAATCCTATGCACATCACAGAGACTCTTGATTCAGTGCAGTCTTTTTTTTTTTTTTTTCCTACCTTTTCCTTTACTGGTCAATAATGCCCCAGGGATTTTCTTCCAATCAACTAGTATTCAGTGTAATATAGATTCATTATTTCAATAGCTGTTTAGTTAAGGGGCTGTGCTACTCACACTGCAGACTGTCTTTCCTAATCTTTCTCTTCAAGTTGCTATTATATCATTCCTACAAAAATATTTGCGATTGTTAAATTTAAACTGTGTTTCTAAGCAAGAGAAACTCTGTTTCCCTGGGAACACTGAACAATGCTTGTAGAAATATCTGTCTGTTACTCTTGGAACAGTGGGTGGAGGTCCGGGATGCTCTAGGCATCCTGCAAGGCACAGGACCACCACAGAGAACAACCTGTCTGAGAATGTCAACAGTATTGAGACTGAGAAGTATCCAGTTAAAGAACTTCTGTACTTTTAATATCTGTGCCGTTGTTTGGATGGTTTTCCCAACAGTGTAACATCTTAAATTTCTGTCTGCAAATACAGATAGCGCACCTTTGCTCCCTGTTTCAAAGTACCACTGTAAACTGTGTGAAAACTCTGTAAGTATTTCCCTAGATGGATGGTTGTGAAAGAGTGTTCTTTTCTTAACTGTTACTGAGCTTGATAAAAAATAATACCTTGAATTGTCATTTTGATGTGTCGATTTTATTATTATATGCCCATATGATATAAGCTTTTTATTCTACCACCATCAGCTTTTGAAATGATTTTTAAGAATTGTTGTTTCTCAGTTGACCTTTTAGGGACTGTTTTGCCATAAAAAAGCTTTTTTATTTTACTTAGTTAAATATGTCTATCTTACGCTGGATATCTTGCTTTAAGGCAGTTCAGCACACTTGTGGATTTTAGTGTGTAGTTTTCTAAGTATTCACCAAAAAGGACTGGTTTTTACATTGGATCGATAATCCCTCTGATTTATTTGATAATCTAATCTTCCCAAATTGAAGTACAATCTTATATGTATTTAATGAAATCTATAATTGAGAAGTAAATCCTGATTCATTCAATATATAATAACTGAGAATCTAATGTGTCATAATTTTCAGGAACGTTATATAATATATTCATGTTTACACATTTCCCAATTTAATTATTTTTCCATTGGATATCAGTAAATCATTACTTTTTGCTTGAGTTAGTGTGTGAAACTCCATTCAATTTTTTAAAAATACAATTGCTTTGGGAATAGTTTATTCAATTATTTTTCCTGCAATTCCCTTTATTTTGTAACTTCACATATATTTAAATACGTTTCTGTTTGCCTGCATACATGCTAAGTGGCTTCAGTTGTATCTGACTCTTTGCGACCGTATGGACTGTAGCCCACGAGGCTCCGCTGTTCATGGGATTCTCCAGGCAAGAATACTGGAGTGGCTTGCATTCCCTTCTCCAGGGGATCTTCCTGACCCAGGAATTGAACATGCCTCTCTTATGCCTCCTGCATTCTTTACCACTAGCGCCACCTGGAAAGCCCGTTTCTATACAAGTGCACATATATTCACATATCTTTCTGAAAGTACAGTAGTAATTCGCCTCTATTTAAAATAAATTTATATTAGAAAAAGAAAAGCTATAGGTCAACAATAATAGGAATGAAAAGAGAAAAACAACTACAGATATATACAGATTGTGATAATAAAAGGATATTATGGAAAAAAATTGTACCATAGCAGTTGAAGTCTCTAATGATTAGGATTTTGCATTGTCATGGTAAAGTAATAGTACAATGAACATCTATTATAATATAATATAATGTCTTCAGGCATGAATCCTATGAAAAAACATATTCAGGACAAAAGGATGGATTGACATGGTGTCTATAGAATTTACAAAATATAGTTTGAAAAGCCTTTTGCATGTCGAACAAAGACTAGAATAGCATTGGGGTAGGCTCATCAGATTTATTTTAAAAATATGACAGTGCATAAACTCCAAGAATAACAAACACACGATGTCCCATAAGAAAACTGGGAAAGAGCTTGTCTCATTCCCTATAGAACAGTAAAAAATTGGTCAAAGAAATGGAAAAGATTTTGGGAAAATGTCTTCTATTGCTTTATATAAAACACATTTAGCTTTTGTTGTTTTCCTTTGGATACTCATTTTTGTTGGTGGCTCAGATGGTAGAGCATCTGCCTGCGATGAGGGAGACCTGGGTTTGATCCCTGGTTCAAGAAAATCCCCTGGAGAAGGAAATGGCAACCCATTCCAGTACTCTTACCTGGAAAATTCCATGGATGGAGGAGCCTGGTGGGCTACAGTCCATGGGGTCGCAAAGAGTTGGACATGACTGAACGACTTCACTTCACTTCACTTCACTTTATTTACTTTGCCCATTTTTCTTTTGGGGTAGTCAAATATTTCAGGTTTCATTCATTATAAAAGTATAACTGTTCTGTCAAGGTAAACATGTATTTTTATTTTTGAAAATTATTTTTCCTGGGCGTCAAGTAGAGATAACTGGAATTGGAATGTTGCCAAACAAAGGAAGCTTTAATTCATCACGTAGTCTCAGGGACTATTAGAGCTTATTAAATCTTTTACCCCCTAATGTCCATTTCATTTCCCTCTCTTCTCTTTCCCTCCACCTCTCTTTCACACACACACACATACTTTTTATATTTCTTTAAATACAAAGCTGAGAGTGATCATAAAAATGAACCCCAAGTTTATTGATCCATCGGCAGTCTGTGAACTAGAATTTATGGGTACAATTTATACATTCTGTAGGAGAAAGATGATCTGACATGATCAGCTTGAGTTATAATGGTATATGGTGTGAGGAAGGTGGTTCTGGGTGTGAAATGTGTAGTAGGAACATAGCCCAGGAGGACATGGTGTGAGTGTGTGTGTGAGTGTGTGTGTGCTTGTGCCTTGAGAGCAGTTCTTAAAGCAGAGGTGCTTGGACTCATATATTAAGGTGCCCTATATCACGGAGCCCAGACCTCAGTCAGCAGAAGGTACTAAGGATGGGAGATGCTTTTATTCACCGGATGCTTTTGCAACTAAATTCATAAAGTGCAAAGAACAAACATTTTCCTTAGGTCTTTTGTAGTGGCCATTCCTTCGCCAGGCACATATTTCTCTAGATATCATACTAGATCATTCTCTCCCTTTCTTGAGCTCTCTGTTCAATTATCACCTTGTTTGTTGGCCTTACCTGAACACTCTGTACATGAAAATACCTCCTACTACTCTCTTTTATATCTAGTTTTGTTTTCTTCATACCAACTGTTATTACTTGTCATATTATATATTATATTTACACATCATCTTTCACCATCACTGGATTGTGAACATTATTGTTTTTCGGCACCATCTATTTGTTACCTGTATTTGTTTGGAGGGACTTGCCAGGTGGCTCAGTGTTAGAGAATCTATCTGGCAATGCAGGAGAGGAGGGTTCAATCCCTGGGATGAGAAGATCACCCAGAGAAGGAATTGGCAACATATTACAGTATTCTTGCCTGGGAAATCCCATGGACAGAGGTGCCTGGCAGGCTACATACAGTCCAGGGAGTCTCAAAAGTGCTAGATCCGGCTTAGCGACTAAACAATATGTGCTTTGAACATGGTTGACACTCAATATATATTCTTCAAATGTATGAAAGTATTTCTCATTACAACTGTAGAATGCACGATTTCTTTGGGAATATGCTGAGAATGGGTGAAAAATGCCCAGGTAGAGATGAAATAGAACATTTCTAAACACAAGATATTAAATATAATTTATTGAGAGAAAAATAGAAATTGCACTATGCGAGTTATGCCAATTTGTATGAAAATTATTCACGTTATTTTTATTTTTCCTGATAGTCACCTCCACCACATGGAACCAGGTAACAATACACAATTTTCTGAATTATTTCTTCTGGGATTCTCAGAGGATCCAAAATTGCAGCCCCTCATCTTTGGGCTTTTCCTCTCCATGTACCTGATCACTGTGTTTGGAAACCTGCTCATCATCCTGGTCACCATCTCTGACTCCCACCTTCACATTCCCATGTACTTCTTCCTCTCTAACCTGTCCTTTGTAGACATCTGCTTCACCTCAACCACCATCCCAAAGATGCTGCAGAATATCGAGAACCAGAGCAAAGCCATAACCTATGAAGGCTGCATCGTTCAGGTGTATTTTTACATATTGTTTGCAGGATTAGATGACTTCCTCTTGACAGTGATGGCCTACGATCGCCTTGTGGCCATCTGCCACCCCTTGCACTACACGGTCATCATGAACCCTTGGCTCTGTGGACTGCTGGTATTGGTGTCCTGGATGATGAGTGCTATGAATTCCTTGTTACAAAGTTTACTGGCTTTGCAGCTGACCTTCTGTACAGAGGTGGAAATTCCCCACTTTTTTTGTGAACTCAGTCAGATGGTCCAACTTGCCTGTTCTAACACCTTTCTTAATGATATGGTGATGTATGTGGCATCAGTGCTACTAGCTGGTGGGCCGTTTGCTGGTATCCTTTACTCTTACTCTAAGATAGTCTCTGCCATACGAAGAATCTCATCAACTCAGGGAAAGCTTAAAGCATTTTCCACTTGTGCATCTCATCTCTCGGTTGTCTTCTTATTTTATTGTACGAGCCTGGGAGTGTACCTTAGCTCTGCTGCTATCCACAGCTCACGCTCAAGTGCAACAGCCTCCGTAATGTACACTGTGGTCACACCCATGCTGAACCCCTTCATCTACAGTCTGAGGAACAAAGACATAAAGAGGGCTGTGAAGAGAGTCTACGGAATAATAGCTATAAAAAGGCCAGTTGTCCTGGGGCAGATGAAGTGCCCTTGACTGCATTGCTCAAGCCTGAGATTCAGAAATTGTGACACTTTCCTCAGTGTGGAATAATATTTCCTCCTTCTACTTATTTTTTTGGATATCCATTTTTATAAAACTTCAACTTTTCTATACAATCTCAGTTACTCACTTTATTAAACTTTCTTTTCATTCTATTATTTAGTTTTTTTTTTTAAGTTGTGCTTTTTTTATTTCAAAATTTTCAAAACTTTGAATATGAAATATTTGGGCATTTGGGCATTTCTATTTTTTATGGAGTGACATGAGGAATAATACTTTCTTAAAGGATAAATGTCATCCTGAGTAATTTTTGCCTTGTTTTCTGGAAAAAAAAATTGTCCTGAAATATATTACTCATGTAAAAAAGTGTACAAGTGAAATCCAAGGCAATTTATATAATTTTATAAAAGGATTGACTGAATCAGAGGGTGTGGAGCTATGGATAAGGAGGGTTGATTGCAATGTTACAGGCAGATTTTCAATTGCACAAGGTGCCATTGCTTCCAAACTCTGCATTATTCAAGGGTCAAATCTTTCTATATGTACAGTATGCATATAAACCTCATGATCAAAGATGACTCACTAGAGGGCTTGATTGCCTATCGAGTCATGTGGTTCAGGTCACAATTTGTGCAAACATGTTTGCCAATATCCTGCTTACCTGGGAGGAAACTGCAATGGAAAAACTTTTTAATATAATTATCTGTAATACAATTAAAAAACAGAGTAATGAATGCTATCTTTAAAGATCAGAATAAATGCATAGAATGAGATTATTGGAGTTGATCTCAGTCCTATACCATTTTTTATTTTATTCATTTACTTGTTGCTGCATAACCACTCCTCCTAACAGTAACTCCTCTAATGTGATGTCTTTATTATCAAATGAGATTTAATGTTAAGGAGGTGTTCTGGTTTCTGCTGGATTTCTCATGAGTCTATGTTTCTCAGTAATTCCATATCTTGGAACTCTAAAGCTCATCCATGAGGTTGTATGGAGCCATGTAGCAATTCTTTCCTCACTAACATGTGATAGTCTACTCCACTTATTTGTGTATTTTAATCTTATGCTTATGCATGTGTCCTTAGTGGTGTCTGATCTTCATGACCCCATGGACTGTAGCTCACCAGGCTCCTCTGTCCATGGGATTCTCCAGGCAAGGATACTGGAGTGGGTTGCCATTTTCCCTTCTGGGGATTTTCTTGACCCTGGGATAGAACCTGCATCTCCTGCATCTCCTGCATTGGCAGGTGGATTCTTAACCACTGAGCCCCCTGGGAAGCCCCAATTTTAACCTTATAGCTTGTGGGGAAAAGTCTATCATTGGTGACGTCAGTATTATGGTGGCAGAAGACACTCTCTTTTTTTCTCCCCTCAATCTACAACTTGTAGATAACATCATGCATAAACAAAGTTTTTTTTTTTTCTACCCAACACATCAGGACATCAGAGATACACACAGCTGTACATCTGAAGGGGAGCAGATTTTTCACTTGGAGGAGGTGGAGCCAGGGGAACAGCAGAGGCGGTGATGCTGATCCACCCCATGGTCGAGGCAGCTGAGGCTGCAGCCCCAGAGCACCTAGGTGTCCCACTGGAGGTGGTGCGCGTAACCCCGGCTTCCTGGATGCAGCAGCACCTGCAGCCCCAGGGAACCAGGCATCAGTGGGTGCGTGGGGGGAGGCCCTCATACAAGGTCACCGTGCATGTGGCAAGAGCACCTACCACTCTATGACCCCTCCCCAGCAAAGATGCCAGCCACATCAGGGACACTGACAACACCAGGTCACCACTGATGCTGGAGGCACAAACATTGATGGCAAGGACAATGACAATGTGTCTGGAAGAGGCCATGAAATGCAAAAAATGTAGTTCCTCAAATATGGCAGGAGCAGCTCATGAGAAAGAAACCAAAAACTTGTGCCACAAAGTCAGTTAATCGAAAAATGCAGAAGGACCTCTGTTAGCAATCTGTTCATTTGTTAGAATCAAAGTATACAAGGCTTTACATACATAAGAACACTGTTTGCTTCCTCAAATGCATGGACAGAGGCGCAACCCACTGAGCACCATGAACAACCACAGTAACATGGAATCACAAAAAGAAAACAACAGTTTTCCATGAACTAATTTAATGTCGTGCAAGATGGTGATCAAGCAAGTGGAGAATTCAAAAGAGTGTCATGAAGAAGCTCAACAAGCTACAAGAAAACTCCTCCAAATGCTTCATTTAGCTAAGGAATAAAAATAATGAACATAAGGAACAGTTTCTAAAATAATGAAAGGTCTTGAACATAAGTAAACAGAAAATCTGGTGCTGAAGAATTCAGTAAATGAGATGAAGGATGAATTGCAAAGCACTGGAAGTGGAGACCACATGCTGTAGAGAGATAGTGAGTTCAAAGGTAGAATGATTCAGGTAGATGTGAGGACAGAACTAAGATTTTTTTTTTTTAATGAAGATATTCTCTGAGAAACTTCTAACTCTACTAGGACAGGTAAGAAGGATACTGGGTGTCTCAAAAGCAGAAGAGAGGGAGAAAGGAACAGAGAGATTATGTACAGAAATAATAGCTGAGAATTTTCCAAGTCTGGGGAAGGAACCGAATGCACACATCTACAGAGGTATAATAGGACACATAGATGTTTCAATGCAAAAGACCTTCTCCAACACACACGTATTTAAACTGTCAATAGTCAGTGAATGAAAAGATTTCCCTGGTGGTGCAGCAAACAAGAATCTGCCTGCCAAGGCGGGAATAGAAACTGTGGGTGATGCCTGGTCTGGAAAGATTCCACACGCCACAAAGTCACTAAGCCTGGGCACCACAACTTCTGATCTTGTACTCTAGAGCCTGAGCTCTGCAGCAAGACAAGTCACCACAGTGGGAAGTCCTCGTACCACAACGAAGAGTAGCGCCCCCACCTCCACAACCAGCGAAAGCCCTCGCAAAGCAAGGAAGACTCGGTGCAGCCAGAAACAAAACAAACAAATAAATAAATAAATTTTTTTAAGTCAGTGAAAGAATACCATTTTTATATACTAATATCTATATAAAATAGGCAATCAACAGGGACCTAGGGAATTAAATACAGGGAAAAAACTCAATATCTTGTAATAATCTATACTGGAAAAAGAATCTAAAAAAGAATATACATATATATATATAATTTTGCTGTACACCTGGAACTAATATGACATTGTAAATCAATTACATTTCAATGAAAATTATTAAAAAGAAAGAATATTAAAGCTATTCAAAAAAAAGTGAGCAGAAGCCAAAATTGCAATGAGGTACACCTTCCACAGTAAGAATGGCTATTATCAAAGAGAAAAAAATTAACAAGTTGATGAGGGCCACATGAGACCAGGAAATGATATACGAATTTCAAATTTTCTTCTTCTGCAATTATCAGATAAACCAGAACTGCAGCACCTTATATTTTCACATTTTCTCTCCATGTACCAGATCACTGTGCTTAGAAACCTGCTAATTATCCTGGTCACCATCTCTGACTCCCACTTCCACACACTCATGTAATTCTTCTTTTCCAATCTGTTCCTTTAAGATATGTTTCACATTCACCACCATCCCAGAGAAGGCAAAGCCATAACCTATGAATATACTTTTACCTACTCTTTGTAGATTTGAGCAGCATTGTACTGACCACAAAGCCTATGACCACTTCATGGCCATCTGTCAAACTCTGCACTATCCTGTCACCATGAACACCCACCTGCCCCACACACTTTGTGGATTGCTGGTTCTGGTGTTTGGTTCATAAGTGCCCTACCTTCTTTGTTACAAAGATTAACAATGTTGCAACTGTCCTTCTGTAATTTCTTAGAATTCTGTACTTTTCCTGTAAAAGCAAATAAGAGGTCCAACTAGTCAATTATGACACCTTTCTTAATGACATGATGATGTAATTTGAAACTGTTATATTCCAGGTTGGTAATGGACTGGTTCCAAGTTGGGAAAGGAGTACGTCAAAGCTGTATATTGTCACTCTGCTTATTTAATTTATATGCAGAGTACATCATGAGAAATGCTGGGTTGGATGAAGCACAAGCTGGCATCAAGATGGCCATGAGAAATACCAATAACCTCAGATATGCAGACGACATCACCCTTATGGCAGAAAGTGAAGAGGAACTAAAGAGCCTCTTGATGAAAGTGAAAGAGGAAAGTGAAAAAGCATTCTTAAAATGCAACATTCAAAAAACTTAGATCATGGCATCTGGTCCCATCGCTTCAAGGGAAAGAGATGGGAAAACAAGAAACAGTGAGAGACTTTATTTTCTTAGGCTCCAAAATCACTGCAGATGGTGACTGCAGTCACGAAATTAAAAGACACTTGGTCTTTGGAAGAAAAGCTTTGACAAACCTCGACAGTGTATTAAAAAGTAGGGACTTTGCCAAAGAAAGTCCATCTAGTCAAAGCTATGTTTTTTCCAGTAGTCATGTACGGATGTGAGAGTTGGAACATCAAGAAGTCTGTGCATCAAGGAATTGATACTTCTGAACTGTATTATTGGAGAAGACTCTTGAGAGTCCCTTGGACTGCAAGGAGATCAAACGAGTCAATCCTAAAGGAAACCAATCCTGAACATTCACAGTAAGTACTGATGCTGAAGCTCATGCTCCAATATTTTGGCCACCTGATGTGAAGAGCTGACTTGTTAAAAAAGACCCTGATGCTGGGAAAGATTGAAGGCAGGAGGAGAAGGGGACAACAGAGGATGAGATGGTTGGATGGCTTCACTGACTCGACGGACATGAGTTTGAGCAAGCTCCAGGATATGGTGAGGGACAGGGAAGCCTGGCGTGCTGCAGTCCATGGGGTCACAAAGAGTCAGATACAACTGAGTGACTGAACAGCAAATGTCTTCCCTGGGATCCTTTACTCTAAGATAGTTTCCTCCCTATCTGGAATACCATCAGCTTGGGGGAAGTACCAAGTGCTTTCCACCTGTGCAGCTCACCTCTCACTTGTATCCTTGTTTCACAGGATGGGCTTTGAGTGTACCTCAGCCCTGTGACTACTCATGCCTTTCTGCTTAGAAGTGCAATCACCTCGGTGATGTACACTGTGATCACCCCTATCCTGAGGCCCTTCATCTATAGCCTAAGGTATGAAGACATACACAGGGCTCTGAAAAGATTATTTGGAGTGGCAAGCATCAAAGTACCACCAGTGGTAGTGTTACAGAAGTTCCCTTCTTTTCAGAGTGTAAAGAATTTGAACTGGAATATGATATTCTGGGTCAAAGGATCAGAAACACAGTCCCTGGACCACTAGAGACCTGAGGAATCCGAATCTGCATTTGAACCACAGACCTTGGTGATTTGTATGAACAAATTGTATGAACAGTGAATTTATAGATATTCTTGTCTGGAATAGGATTTCTCACATTCTTACGCTGCCTTGGGCAGGAAAATTATTTGTATTGGGTGCTGTTCAGTGGTTTATAGGAGATTAGTATCATCCCTTCAGCTATTGCCAAGTATCTCCAGTGTCAAAATCACTGGTTGAGAATCACTGGGACAGAATTCCAGAACTAAGAGACCTCAATCCAGACTCCAGCCCTTACTTGGTTTGTACTTTTTTTAAAATTTTTTTCAATTTTATTTGTAATGGATTTATTATGAAAAAGTCTGATAAAAATGACAAATGTTCATTATTAAATACTGATGTTCAATATACAGTACCATTCATACAGTTTTGAGTACATTTTAAGTGGATAAACTATGTCACAGTTATTTTCTAACTGAAAGCATCTGCCATATATCTGCTCCTTTCCCTTCTCATGCCCCTACTTTCATCAGTTCATACTACACCTACTGAGAAAGTTTATTCGGACCCTTTCCTTCAAGTGTTTGTGCTATTTCAAAAAAAATCCAACAATTCTCAAAACATAACCAGTCATAGTTTAATAGTTTAATGTGTTCCTTTGTGTTTGTTTGTTTCCAGATGACTTTCAAAGTTCCGTTAGCACATTTAACCAATACAATATTGTAAAGTAATTAACCTCCAATTAAAATAAATAAATTATATTAAAAAAGAAAAAGAAATAAATGAGATTATAAGAACAAGATTCCAAAAGGTTTAAATGCTCTAATGGTTTGTACTTTTATGTAGAACATTAAATTCTTCTGAGTTCCAATCTGACAACAGATAATGGAGTTCATAAAAGTGCTCCCTCGAAAAACGCACTATTTAAAAAATTACATCTGACAATCACTATAAGATGCTAAGAGAGTTTAATGGTCATTGTTAGTCACTCAGTTGTGTCCAGCTGCTTGCAACCCCATGAACTGTGGCCTGCCAGGCTCTTCCATCCATGGGATACTCTAGGGAGGAATACTGGAGTGGGTTGCTATTTCCTCCTCCAGGGAATCTTCCCGACTCAGGGATCAAACCTGCGTCTTTAACATCTTCTGCATTGGCAGGCATATTCTTTACCACTGAGCTACCTGGGAAGCCTGGTTTATGGTCATAAATCATATATCATATCAGGCTTCTCTGAAAACTCAGTTAGTAAAGAATCCGCCTGCAACACAGGAGACCCTGGTTCAGTTCCTATGTCAGGAAGGGATAGGCTATCCACTGCAGTATTTCTGGGCTTCCCTTGTGGCTGCAATGCGGGAGACCTGTGTTTGATCCCTGGGTTGGGAAGATCCCCTGGAGAAGGGAATGGCTACCCACTCCAGGATTCTTGCCTGCAGAATTTCATGGACTGTTTAGTCCATGGGGGGCAAAGAGTCAGACACGACTGAGCGATTTTCATTTATCATATCAACATATAAATATTTTTCTTATAGTTATAAACATTTAATAATGAGAGACTAAAGGGCAGCTGTTGACTTCTGATATAACTGAGAAACTTGTAATTGGCTTGGAAAAACTAGTATGAATCCAGGCAGTATAATACCCACACTTTTATACTGAAGGAGCAGTGTTATCCACAGTTCTGAAGAGGGAAAAAAAAACTTCTAGAGGAGGACATAGGCAAAACACTCTCAGACATAAATCACAGCAGGATCCTCTATGATCCACCTCCCAGAATTCTGGAAATAAAAGCAAAAATGAACAAATGGGACCTAATTAAAATTAAAAGCTTCTGCACAACAAAGGAAACTATAAGCAAGGTGAAAAGACAGCCTTCGGAATGGGAGAAAATAATAGAAAATGAAGCAACTGACAAACAACTAATCTCAAAAATATACAAGCAACTTTTGCAGCTCAATTCCAGAAAAATAAATGACCCAATCAAAAAATGGGCCAAAGAACTAAATAGACATTTCTCCAAAGAAGACATACGGATGGCTAACAAACACGTGAAAAGATGCTCAACATCACTCATTATCAGAGAAATGCAAATCAAAACCACAATGAGGTACCACTTCACACCAGTCAGAATGGCTGCGATCCAAAAATCTGCCAGCAATAAATGCTGGAGAGGGTGTGGAGAAAAGGGAACCCTCCTACACTGTTGGTGGGGATGCAGACTAGTACAGCCACTATGGAGACCAGTGTGGAGATTCTTAAAAAATTGCAAATAGAACTGCCTTATGACCCAGCAATCCCACTGCTGGGCATAACATCGAGGAAACCAGAATTGAAAGAGACACGTGTACCCCAATGTTCATCGCAGCCCTGATTATAATAGCCAGGACATGGAAGGAAGCAACCTAGATGTCCATCAGCAGATGAATGGATAACAAAGCTGTGGTACATATACACAATGGAGTATTACTCAGCCATTAAAAAGGATACATTTGAATCAGTTCTAATGAGATGGATGAAACTGGAGCCAATTATACAGAGTGAAGTAAGCCGGAAAGAAAAGCACCAGTACAGTATACTAACACATATATATAGAATTTAGAAAGATGGCAATGGTGACCCTGTATGCAAGACAGCAAAAGAGACACAGATGTGTAGAGCGGACTTTTGGACTCAGAGGGAGAGGGAGAGGGTGGGATGATTTGGGAGAATGGCATTGAAACATGTATACTATCATGTAAGAATCGAATCGCCAGTCTATGTCCGACGCAGGTTACAGGATGCTTGGGGCTGGTGCATGGGGCTTATCCAGAGAGATGATATGGGGTGGGAGGTGGGAGGGGGGTTCATGTTTGGGAACTCATGTACACCCGTGGTGGATTCATGTCAATGTATGGCAAAACCAATACAGTATTGTAGAGTAAAATAAAGTAAAAATAAAAATTTAATTAAAAAATAAAGATTTTAGTAGTTTTATTTATTTATTTATTTATTTTTATCTACCACAAATCAAAGCTTTGGAGACCCAAGGGACCTCTTCAAGACAAATCCTCAGTGTTATAGTTAAAAAAGAATTAGATCTTAGGGGTGTGATGATGTTCTGGGAGACTTAGTTCTTTGAAAGCAAGATAATTAAAGGGGAAGGAATGATAAAAACTGAATCACCCAACTTATAATGCAATCACCTAGTAACAGAGAATCAACAGAAAAATAATAGCGTTGTGCCCAGCCCGGTGTCCCCAAGGGAAATCATGTATTGGAGCCTAGAGTAACAAAAGGAAAATATGCTCAATTAGCTGACATGTGTCTATGCTTGCTAAGTCAATTCAGTCCAACTCTTTGAGAACTTACGGAATGTAGCCCTGTAGGCAATTCTGTCCATGGGATTCTCCAGGCAAGAACACTGGAGTGCGTTGCCATGCAGTCCTCCAGGGGATTTTCCTGACTCAGGGATCAAGCCCCCATCTCCTGTGACTCCTGCACTGCAGGTGGATTCTTTATCACTGAGCCACTGGAGAAGACCTGTGAGCTGACCCAAGAAGCTGGAAATATCTCCTCTGCTGCAGCCCCTCAGCCTGTACCATTTTGGTTGGTGAGGACCTAGTCCTTAATTTAGATTCCTGAATCTGTCTGGGAGCCAATGCTTGATTTTATCCCTTCCTGTTGTCTTGTTAAGTACAAAAATTCGGTCTGCATTATTAATCATTTAGAAAGGAACCTGGACCTCTACAGGGAAAGCCTTTTCTCTCAATCTGCAGGCAGATGAGAGCTCTGCACACATTTCAGGAGAGGGTCAGAGAGGATGGAAGCCAGGAAAATGTACCTGAGGTCACCTGAGGACCAATCTAGCATAGTCCAGAGGCCAGAAGTCACTGCAGTTATTTTCTGGCTTTCCTAATATTAGTGTACCTATTTAGGTCTAAAAATGAAGTGAACCCTTCACTCGTCAATGATGACAAATGGTAATAGAGGAAGTTCAGTTAGAAGGAATGGTGATGGTGGTTTAGTTGCTAAGTTGTGTCTGATCCTTTTGCGACCCCATGAACTGTAGCCCAACCGACTCCTCTGTCCATGGAATTTCCCAGGCCAGAACACTTGAGTGGGTTGCAATTTCCTTCTTCAGGAAATCTTCCTGACCAAGGGATTGAACCTTGGCCTCCTGGATTGCAGGCGGATTTTTTACTGATGAACCGCCAAGGAAGCCCTGTAAGAAGGAATGGGAGACATAAAAGGAGTCCAGTAAAAGTAGACAATAAGTCTAATAATCTTATTTATGAACTGAAGTAAGCAAATAGGAAAACTCCTCTAGAAAAAGCAGTATTCTGCTTCTTCATAGAAAATATATCCAACTTTTGTTGTATTTCATTTATTTCTGATTTTGAATTGATAGTTTATGATCCATTTGCTTATTCCCTTGGGATATTTAAACTGTAAGATATATCATGTCATTTATATATCCTTGTTTATATCCTTGGAATAATATATTTTTCTTTATTATTATTTCTTGGGCATCAAGGAGATGCCGCAGGAATTGGAATATTGATGAAGCAAAGAAACTTTTCTT
Source organism: Capricornis sumatraensis (assembly GCF_032405125.1). Lineage (NCBI taxonomy): Eukaryota > Metazoa > Chordata > Mammalia > Artiodactyla > Bovidae > Capricornis > Capricornis sumatraensis. The sequence continues at coordinate 10,587,257 of NC_091077.1, forward strand.
TGATGCATTGTCTCAGGGGTCACTTGAGTTTATTGCATATTTTCTCTCAATTTGCCTATGTCCATTTCATTTCTCTTTTTTCTTTCTCTCTCATGCTTTTCATTCTTCTCAAAATACCAAGAAGAATTGGCCTTACCAACGTTGATCCCCACATTTATTGTTCTATAGGAATTTTATAAACTGGAATTTGGGGGTGGGATGTGTAGGGAGACAGGAGGGAGGTTCAGAAGGGAGGGGATATATATATATGCCTATGGCCAATTCATGTTGAGGTTTGACAGAAAACAACAAAATTCTGTAAAGCTATTATCCTTCAATTAAAAACACATAAATTTTAAAAAGTCTTGGAACTTCTGAGTAAAAGTTATACATTCTTTTGGAGAATAATAATTTGATCTAACAAGCTCAACGTGTTAAACACTCATTGCCTGATGAGGGTGGATCTGGGTGACCAGTTTATGATAGTAACACAAGCCAGAAACATTGTGTGTGTGTGTGTGTGTGTGTGTGTGTGTGTGTGTGTGTGTGTTTGCCTGTGCCTTGTGAAGAGAGACCAGTTCTTAAAGCAGAGGCATCTGTACTCATATGTTAAGATGACTTATAATACAGAGGTCAGAAGTTGGTCAATAGATGGAACTAAGTAGGGAAACTGACATAATTCACAGGATGGTTTTAAACTAAATTCATAAAGTGCAAGGAACCACATGGAAGGAGGGATTCTTTATGTGCTGAAGGTTCAGCTGTAGCAGGAAGGCCACCTTGTTCCTCAGCATTGTTGACAACATCTCTAACCACTCCCCCTCCTACTTATTCCTTCGCCTCCTGGCTTCCTGTTTGCACTTGAACATGTGGAACAAGCATCTTTGTCAGGTTCTTAGCAGTGGCAGCTCCCTCTGCCAGGCACACACTTCTTCTGACATCACAAAGGGTTCTTCTCTCTCTTTTCAGGAATCTTCAAGCATCACCTAGTTTGAAGCTCTTCCCTGAACACTCAGGACAAAATAACACCTCCTACCACTCTCTCCTCTATACCTGGTTTTGTTTTCTTCATAGCATCTGTGGCATTCTGACATATTGTATCATCTTTCATTGGAATATCCTCATTCACCATTCTTGGATTGGGAGAGGTTTATTTTTCAGCACTTTCTACTGGTCAGCACTAAATATGTATTTCTCAAATAAATGAAGAAATACCTCATTAGAACTCTAGAATATATGAGCTCTTTGCCAATGTGATGAGAATGGGACAAAAAATCTTTGTCAGAGATGAAATGGAGTACACTTTGGAAGAGAACTTTTCTATAAATAAGGTATTAAGATCAATTACTTGAGGGCTATTTCAGCTATGTGAATTATGCCAGTTTGTGTGCAAACTAGTCATGTTGTTTTCCTTTTTTCCTGGTCGTCACCTCCACCCCATGGAGTCAGAGAATAATACACGAATTTCAGAATTTCTTCTTCTGGGACTTTCAGAAGAACAAGAACTGCAACCTCTCATATTTGGGCTCTTCCTCTCCATGTACCTAATCACTGTGTTTGGAAACCTGCTCATCATCTTGGTTGTCAACTCAGACTCCCACCTCCACACCCCCATGTACTTCTTCCTCTCCAACCTGTCCTTTGTAGACATCTGTTTTACTTCCACCACCATCCCAAAGATGCTGTGGAACATCCAGACACAGAGCAAAGGTATCACCTATGAAGGCTGCATCACCCAGATGTATTTTTACATGCTCTTTGCAGGATTAGATGACATTTTCCTGAGTGTGATGGCCTATGATCGGTATGTGGCCATCTGCCACCCCCTGCACTATATGGTTATCATGAGCCCCCGGCTCTGCGGACTGCTGGTTCTGATATCCTGGGTGCAGATTGCCTTGTATTCCTTACTACACAGCTTAATGGTGTTGCGGTTGTCCTTCTGTCCAGTTGTGCAAATCCCCCACTTTTTCTGTGAACTCAGTCAGGTGGTAAAGCTTGCTACTTCTGACAACTTTCTTAATAACATAGTGATGTATTTGTCATCTGTCCTGATCGGTGTTGGTCCTTTTGCTGGTATCCTTTACTCATACTCTAAAATAGTTTCTTGCATATGTAAAATCACATCAGCTCAGGGGAAGTATAAAGCATTTTCCACCTGTGTGTCCCACCTCTCAGTTGTCTTCCTATTTTATTTTACAACCTTAGGAGTTTACTTTAGCTCTGCTGCTTCCCACAGCTCACATTCAAGTACAGTCGCCTCGGTGATGTACACTGTGGTCACACCCATGCTGAATCCTTTCATCTACAGTCTGAGAAACCGAGATATAAAAGAGGGTCTAAAGAGATTGTATTTGATGCCAAGTGTAAAAGACCAACTATACTAGTGCTCTGGATTGCATAACTCAAAGTATCAAAACCAGAAATTGTTCTTTGTTCAATGTGAAATAAAATTTTCTCCTTGCACTTATTTCCTGGGATTTCCACTTTTATTTCCTTTTTTGAATTCAGTATCTTTATAGAATTTTAGGAATCTTTATTCTCAGTCTTATATATGGACAGTTTTTATTTTTTCCTACCCACCATTTTCCTGGGATTTCCACTTTTCTCTCCTTGTTTGAATTCAGTATCTTTATAGAATTTTAGGAATCTTTATTCTCAGCCTTATATATAGACAGTTTTTATTTTTTCCTACCCACGATTTTCCAACCTTTGAATCAAAAGTATTTGGAAATTTCATTTCTATGATGGAATATCATAGAATTATGAAGAACTTAATAGGAGTAATGTCTTTTCATTAGAACATTTATTCTGCTGTTGTCCAGTTACCCAGCTGTGCCCACCTCTTTGTGACCCCACCGATTGCAGCATGGCCGGCCTGCCTGTTCCTCACCAATTCCCAGAGCTTGCTGAAGTTCATGTTCATTGCATTGGTGATGCCGTCCAGCCATCTCATCCTCTCATGTGCTCTTCTCCTTCTGTCCTTGATCTTCCCCAGCAGCAGGGACTCTTCCAATGAGTCATCTGTTTGTATCAGGTGACCAAAATACTGGAACTCCACCTTCAGCATCAGGCCGTTCAGTGAATAGTCAGGGTTAATCTTACTTAAGACTGACTGGTTTGCAGTGTTAGAAAGTGATCTAGTTTCATTCTTTTGCAAGTGGTTGACCAGTTTTCCCAGCACCACTTGTTAAAGAGATTGTCTTTACTCCATTGTATATTCTTGCCTCCTTTGTCAAAGATAAGGTGTCCATAGGTGTGTGGATTTGTCTCTGGGCTTTCTATTTTGTTCCATTGATCTATATGTCTGTCTTTGTGCCAGTACCATACTGTTTTGATGACTGTGGCTTTGTAGTAGAGCCTGAAGTCAGGCAAGTTGATTCCTCCAGTTCCATTCTTCTTTCTCAAGATTGCTTTGGCAATTCGAGGTTTTTTGTATTTCCATACAAATCTTGAAATTATTTGTTCTAGTTCTGTGAAAAATATGGCTGGTAGCTTGATAGGGATTGCATTGAATTTGTAGATTGCTTTGGGTAGTATACTTATTTTCACTATATTGATTCTTCCGATCCATGAACATGGTATATTTCTCCATCTATTAGTGTCCTCTTTGATTTCTTTCATCAGTGTTTTATAATTTTCTATATATAGGTCTTTAGTTTCTTTGGGTAGATATATTCCTAAGTATTTTATTCTTTTCGTTGCAATGGTGAATGGAATTGTTTCCTTAATTTCTTTTTCTACTTTCTCATTATTAGTGTATAGGAATGCAAGGGATGTCTGTGTGTTGATTTTATATCCTGCAACTTTACTATATTCATTGATGAGCTCTAGTAATTTTCTGGTGGAGTCTTTATGATTTTCTATTTAGAGGATCATGTCATCTGCAAACAGTGAGAGTTTTACTTCTTCTTTTCCAATTTGGATTCCTTTTATTTCTTTTTTTGCTCTGGTTGCTGTGGCCAAAACTTCCAGAACTATGTTGAATAGTAGTGGTGAAAGTGGACACCCTTGTCTTGTTCCTGACTTTAGGGAAAATGCTTTCAATTTTTCACCATTGAGGATAATGTTTGCTGTGGGTTTGTCATATATAGCTTTTATTATGTTGAGGTATGTTCCTTCTATTCCTGCTTTCTGGAGAGTTTTTATCATAAATGGATGTTGAATTTTGTCAAAGGCCTTCTCTGCATCTATTGAGATAATCATATGGTTTTTATTTTTCAATTTGTTAATGTGGTGAATTACATTGATTGATTTGCGGATATTGAAGAATCCTTGCATCCCTGGGATAAAGCCCACTTGGTCATGGTGTATGATCTTTTTAATGTGTTGTTGGATTCTGATTGCTAGAATTTTGTTGAGGATTTTTGCATCTATGTTCATCAGTGATATTGGCCTGTAGTTTTCTCTTTTTGTGACATCTTTGTCAGGTTTTGGTGTTAGGGTGATGGTGGCCTCATAGAATGAGTTTGGAAGTTTACCTTCCTCTGCAATTTTCTGGAAGAGTTTGAGTAGGATAGGTGTTAGTTCTTCTCGAAATTTTTGGTAGAATTCAGCTGTGAAGCCGTCTGGACCTCCTTATTGTCCAAGGGACTATCAGGAGTCTTCTCAAGCAGCATAGTTCAAAGGCGTCAATTATTCCACATTCTGCCTTCTTTATGGTCCAGCTCTCACAACTGTACGCGACCACTGGGAAGACCATAGCTTTGACTGTAAGGACCTTTGTTGGCAGAGTAATAATATTTCCGCTTTTCAACACACTGTCTAGGTTTGCCATCTGTTTCCTGCCAAGAAGCAATCATCTTCTGATTCCATGGCTGCAGTCACCATCCACAGTGATTTTGGAGCTCAAGAAGAAGAAATCTATCACTGTTTCCACCTTTCCCCCTTCTATTTGTCATGCAGTAATGGGGCCAGATGCTATTATCTTAGTTGTTTTAATACTTAGTCCTAAGTCGGCTCTTCAGGAGGTCATTTAATTTACTGACAGTTAAAGAAGTTTTTTGGTAGGTATTACTTATTTCCAATTTGTTAATTTGTTTTCTGTAGTGTCATTCTCTTTCTTTTTTGTGTTTCTTATGATTTGATGATTTATTTAGTGATATGCTTGTGTTCCTTTCTTTCTACATTTTATCTTGTATAGATTTTTGATGTATGATAAACAAAGGGTCTCCATATGATGACTTACAATGATGTCTACTTTTAAAAACAAGTTGTCTTTTAAGTTCATACACATATTAATAGCACTACATTTTCACTTCCTGCCACACATTTTGTTCCTTTGAAGTCACATTTGATACCTCCCTATCTTTAATTCTTATTGTAGCTATACTTGATTTTAGAATTATATTGTCTATTAAGTTTTCATACTAGCTTAACGATCTTCCCTGGTGGCTCAGATGGTAAAGCGTCTGCCTACAATGCAGGAGACCCGGGTTCAATCACTGGGTTGGGAAGATCTGGAAAAAGAGATGGCAACCCACTCCAGTATTCTTGCCTGGAAGATCCCATGGATGGAAGAGCCTGGTAGGCTAGAGTCCATGGGGTCGCAAAGAGTAGAACACGACTGAGCAACTTCATTTAAGTGATTTGATCCTCAGCCTTTCTACATGTTTGCCTTTACTAGCACAATTTTCTTTTTCTTATAGTTTCTTCACACTTGTTATGTCTTTTTTCTTCCTTCTTTGAGAAGGTTCTATCATATTCCATGTAGAGTATGTTTAGAATTGATAAATTCTTATTAGTCTTTGATTGGTTGAAAAATTCCTTATCTCTCCTTCAATTCTGAATGTTAATCTTCCTGAGTAGAATGCCCTAGTTTGCACATTTTCCCCTCTCAACAGCAAAAGAGACACAGATGTATAGAAGAGTCTTTTGGCCTCTGTGGGTGAGGGCGAGGGTGGTATGATTTGGGAGAATGGCATTGAAACATATATAATATCATATGTGAAACAAATCGCCAGTCCAGGTTTGATGCATGATACAAGATGCTTGGGGCTGGTGCACTGGGATGACCCAGAGGGATGGTACGGGGAGGGAGGTGGGAGGGGGTTCAGGATGGGGAACACTTGTACACCCATGGCGGATTTATGTTGATGTATGGAAAAACCAATACAATATTGTAAAGTAATTAGCCTCCAATTACAACAAATAAATTTATATTAAAAAAAGAAAAAAAGAAATATATAACGCCTCTCCATTATATTGTACAAAGTTTCTGCAAAAAATAAAAATAAAAATGAATCAGCTGATAGATTTATGTGCTTCCATCTTACATGACACTGTTTTATTTTGCTGGCTTTAGAAAACCATATCTTTAACTTTGTGGTTTTAATTGCTGTATCTTGGTGTAGGTTTTATTGCTGTCATTTTGGGGGGACTCTTTTTTCTTCTGGTACATGAATTTGCTTTTTTACTCAGATTTGAAAACTTTTCAAACATAAGTTTATCAGATATGTTTTGACTACCTTTTTATCTGTCTTTTCCTTCCTGGACACTGCAATTGTGCTACTGTTGGTGTTCTTAATGTAGTCAGACATCTCTCAAATTATTCTCATTTTTAATTTGTTGTTTTTTTTTTCTTTCTGACTGAATCATTTCCATGATTCTATATTTCAGTTAGCTTATGTATTCTTCTGTATCACCTGGATAACTATTAATTACTTCTAGTTGTTCATTTCATTTAATGTAATGTTCAGTTCAAGCTAACTTTTATTTTATATTTCCCTGTTAAAATTATAACTGATTCAACAGTCATTTTACACAACATTAAATATTTTATGGTCTTCCACTTATTAACAAAATGCACAGGGTGAATACTGGAAATAAAACTTCTTTTGAAAGATTTCTTGAATCATTTAAACTTGAGAAAATGAAGTTTTATATCTTTACTAATGTATTGATTCCGAATCTGGTAAACTTTTTGTTTCTCTCTCATTAGCTGTTTTTTAGGCATGATATCTTGTTATTTAAGTTGGGACAAATTCCTCTGTATTTTCATTTTACTTACGTTTGTCTGTTTTCTGAAATTATTTGCCACAGTGAACTCTCGCTGTCTTAGAGTGGTGTCTTTCTGTGGGAACAGTCATATACAGTTGATGTGTGCCCAGTGGCTTTACTGGAAGAGCTAGGTCTGATGTTATCACAATTCATGCCTTTCTTTGGGGTGTACTAATTACAACCATCTTGTTAGGAGGTATGGAGGGCTTGGGCTTGAGTCAGGTATGATATATGGTTTCCTCTTTGTTTAGAGGCCAGAAGGAAATGGCATTTCACTCTAGTATTCTTGCCTGGAAAATTCCATGGAGGTCACAAAGACTCAGATGTGACTGAGCACAGCACACACACATGCACACACATATAATACGCTAAGATAGTTTATGGTGCATATCAACATATAAATATCTCTCTTTATATAAGTATAAACATTAGTAATGAGGGATTAAAGGATAGCTCTTAACTTCTGATATAATGGGAAATTTCTAATTGACTTGGAGAAACTATCATGCATCCAAGGAGTATATTAACTGTGGTTTTATTCTAAAGTAGCAAAGTCATCCTCCATTTTGAAGAGGATAATAGTAATGTGTAGAGATTTCAGTGGTTCTGTCCCTGCCCCAAATCAAAGCACTAAAGACCCAAGGGACCTAGTCAAGACAAATCCTGAATTTTACAATTTAAAGAAAATCTTGTGCTCAGGGACATGATGACATGCTGGGAACCTTAGGCCTTTGGAAGCAAGAGAATTAAGAGGAAGGAGTAATAAAAAATAAATTCACCTAACTTATAATGCAGTGTCTTAGGAACAGAGAATCAGCAGGGGAAAAAAATCCATTCTGTCCAGAAAAGTGTCCCCATAGGAAATCATGCAGTTACAGATTGGAGTGACTGGAGGAAACACGCCTAATGAGCTGACACAGGAAGCTGTAAATATCTTCTCTGCTGTAGTCGCTCAGCCTCTCCCATGTTGGTTGGGGAGGACCTGGTCCTTGCTTTGGAAGTTCTGCATCTGTCTGGCAACCAATGCTTGATTTAGTCACTTTCTCTTTTCATATTTGGGGACAAAATTTCTGTCTGCATCAGTAATCTTTTAGGGAGGAATTTTGACTGCTACAGGGAAAGCTTTCTGTCTCAATCTGCAGGCAGGCGATTCTGATAGTTCCACAGACGCTGCAGGAGAGCATCAGAGAGGAAGGAAGCCAAGGGTGTGTACCTGAGGTCAGGAGGCCTGATCACTGTGTTTTTTTTTCTGGTTTTTTTAATGTTAATATACTTATTATAGTCTAAAAATAAAGTGAACATTGCACTCGAAAAGGCAAGTGTCAATGTTGACAATTAAATGGTAACAGTGGAAACTCAAAAGGAATAATGGTGGTGGTTTAATCTCTAAGTTGCTCCAACCCTTGTGACCCTATGGACTGTAGCCCACCCAGCTTCTCTGTCCATAGAATTTCCCAGGCAAGAATGCGGAGTGGGTTGCCATTTCCTTCTCCAGGGGATCTTCTCTACCCAGTGATCAAAGCTATGTCTCCTGCATTTACAGGCAGATTCTTTACTTTCTGGCTACCAGGGAAATCCTGTTAGGTGGAATAGGAGGCATAAAATGCTGCCAGTAAAAGTAGAAAGTATGTATAGGGATGTTTTTTTATGAACAGGAGGAAACAAATAGGGAAAGTCCTTGAGGAAAAGAAGTCTTCTACTGCTTCATACACTTCACATACAACATATCCAATTTCTGTTGTATTTTGATAATTTCTGATATTGAATTAGTAGTTTATATTCCAATTGCTTATTTTCCTGTTAGGATATGCAAACTGTAAGATGTTCCATGTCATATCACTTTTTATGTCCTTGGACAAAAGATCTTTTTCTTTATTATTTTTCCAGACATCAAGGAGATGTCACTGGAGTTGGAATGTTGAAGAAGCAAGGATATCTCATTATTGCATTGTCTCAGGGGTCATTTTAGTATATTGGATATTATTTTCCCTTAATGGCCGTAGGTCCGTTTCATTTCTCTATGTTTCTTTCACTCTCATCCTTTTAATTATTCTCTAAATACCAAGCAGAAATTGGCTATACCAAAAATGAACCCCACATTTATTGTTCCATGAGAAGTTTATAAACTGGAATTTTGTGGTAAAAATTATATATTCTTTTGAAGAATAATAATTTGACCTGACCAGCTGAGCTCTAACCATTCACAATGTAAAGAGTGTGAATCTGTCTGACCACACATGGTAGTGACACAACTGAAAAGAACATGGTGTGGGTATGTCTGTGTGTGTGTGGGTGTGTGGATGTGTGCACACGCAAGTGCGTGTGCGTGCTTGTACCTTGAAAGGCAGAACAGTTCTTAAAGCAGAGGCACCTGGACTCACATGCTAAATGACATATATACACAGGTCAGAATTAAGTCAACAGATGGAACTAAGAATGGAATCTGATATAATTCACTGTATGGTTTTATAGCTAAATTGATAATGTGCAAGGAAGCACATGGAAGGAGGGATTCTCTGTGGACTGAAGGTTCAGCTGTAGAAGGGAAGCCACCGTTTTCCTCAGCATCCCTGACACCTCTCTAATCACTCCCCCTCCTGCTTATCCCTCTGCCCCACTGGCTTCCGTGTTTACTATTGAATGTGTGGAATAAGCAGCTTCCTCAGGTCCTTAGCAGTGGCAGGTTGCTCTTCCAGGCACACAATTCTGATATCGCACTAGCTCCTTGTCTTTCTTTCATTAGGACTCTGTTCAAACATTACCTAGTGTGCTGGACTTTCCTAAACACTCAGGACAAAATAATAACTCGTACCACTCTCTTTTATATCTGGTTTTGTTTTCTTCTTACCATATGTCACTTTCTGACATATTCTATGATATATTATTTGAATATCTTCACTCACTATCCTTGGATTGAGAGAGATTTACTTTTCAGCACTTTATATGTCTTTCCTCCATGTGCTTGGATCATGATTAGCACTAAATATTTCTCAAATCAGTGAAGGAATATCATATTAAAACTCTAGAATATATGACCTCTTAGCAAATTTGGTGAGAATGGGACAAAAATTCCTGGTCCGAAATGAAATGAAGTATACCCTCAAAGGGGCTTCTTGACTCAGCGGTTTAGAATCTGCCTTCAATGCAGCAGCCATTTAAGAGACATGGGTTCAGTCCCAGGTTTGGGAAGAACCCCTGGAGGGGAGCAAGGCAACGCACTCCAGAACTCTTTCTTGGGAAATCCCATGGACAGTGGAGCCTAGTGTGCTATCGTCTTTGGGGTCGCACAAAGTTGCACAAGACTGAAGCTGCTAAACCTACATACATATGCTCAAAGAGAACTTATCTGAAAATAAAATATTACACCAACTTCTTGAGGGCTAAATATAAATTGCAGCATCTCAGCTATGTGAATTATACCAGTAGGAGTGAAAATTGTCATTATTTCCTTTTTCCTGGTAGTTACCTCCACCCCATGGAGCCAAGTAACAATACACAGATTTCAGGATTTCTTCCTTTGGAAATTTCAAAGGACGCCAACTACAGCCCCTCATATTTGGGCTTTTCCTCTCCATATACCTGGTCACTGTGCTTGGAAACCTAATCATCATCTTCACTGTCAGCTCAAACTCCCACATCCACACCCCCATGACTTCCTCTCCAACCTGTCTTTGTAGACCTCTGTTTTATTTCCACCACCATCCCAGAGATGCTCTGGAACATTCAGACAGAGAGCAAAGGTATCACCTATGAAGGCTGCATCACCCAGATGTATTTTTGTATACTGTTTGCAGGATTAGATGACATTCTCCTGAGTGTGATGGCCTATGATCAGTATGTGGCCATCTGGCACCCCCTGCACTATATGGTCATCATGAGCCTCCGGCTCTGTGGACTGCTGGTTCTGATATCCTGTATGTTGACTACCTTGTATTCTTTGCTACACAGCTTAATGGTGCTGAGACTGTCCTTCTGTCCAGTTGTGCAAATCCCCCACATTTTCTGTGAACTCAGTCAGGTGGTACAACATGCCAGTTCTGACAACTTTCTTAATAACATAGTGATGTATTTTGCAGCTGTCCTGATGGGTGGTGGTCCTTTTGCTGGTATCCTTTACTCTTACTCTAAAATAGCTTCATGCATATGTAAAATCACATCAGCTCAGGGGAAGTATAAAGCATTTTCCACCTGTGTGTCCTACCTCTTGGTTGTCTTTCTATTTTATTTTGCAACTTTAGGAGTTTACCTTAGCTCTGGTGCTACCCACACCTCACATTCAAGTACAGTTGCCTCGGTGATGTACACTGTGGTCACACCCCTGCTGAACCCCTTCATCTACAGTCTGAGAAATCTAGATATAAAGGGGGCTCTGAAGAGTTTATATTTCACACAAAGTATAAAAAACCAATTATAGTATTTCCCTGGATTGCATAACTCAAAGCCTCAAAACCAGAAATTGTGATTCTTTGATCATGTGGAATAAAATTTGCTCCTTGTATGTATTTTCTGGAATTTCCATTTTTTTTTTCCTTCTTTGGATTCAGCATATTTATACAATTTTGGCACTTTCTTTATTAAGCTTTATTCTCAGTGTTATACACAGGAAATTTTTATTTTTTCCTACTCCACAATTTACATACCTTTGAAGAAAAAAATGTTTGGAAATTTCATTTCTTTGGTGGGATATCATAGATTTATGAATAATTTGTTAAGAATCATGTTTTTTATTAGAATATGTAGTTTGCTGACACTGATAGAGATTATCCACAGGTATTGCTTATTGCCAGTGTGTTCTTTGTTTCATGCTTGTAGTTCTTGTTTTTTCCTTCTGTGTGTTTCTTTAGGTTTGGTGTTTTATTTAGTGGTATGCTTTGAGCAAGCTCCGGGAGATGTTGAAGGACAGGGACACCTAGCGTGCTGCTGTCCATGGGGTAGCAACAAGTTACACATGACTGAGTGACTAGACAGAAAAGTAATAATGCTTGTGTTTCTTTCTCTCTAGTTTTTGTGTATCTAGTGTAGTTTTTTTGATGTATGTTAAACAATGGGTTTTTATATGATGGCTTACAGCTGTATTTTCTTTTTAAAACAGGCTATCTTTTAAGTTCCTGCACTTTCAAATATTCACTACATTTTCACTTCCTGAGCTATATTCGTGTTTGTTGTCATATTTAACCCCTCACTATTTATCCCTTTAATTCTTATTGTAGCTATACTGGACTTTAGAAATTCTTTTTGTCTATTAAATTTTCATTCTAGCTTAAGTGATTTGATTCTCGCCTTTCTACACGTTTGCCTTAATTACTGGGATTTTGCCTTTTGTATAGCTTCTTCCCACTTGTTATGCCTTTTTCTTCCCTTCTTAGAGAAGATTATACATCATTCCTTGTCGAGTAGGTTTAGAATTGATAAATTGCTACAGTCTGCTTGTCTGAAAAGCTCCTTATCTCTCCTTCAATTCTAAATGATAGTCTTGCTGGGTATTATGCCGTAGTTTGCAGGATATTCCCACTCATCACTTTAAATATATCAGATTTCTTCCATCTGACATGTAATGTTTCTTAAAAAAAAAAAAAAAGGAAATCATTTGATAGACTTATAGGGCACCTTTTCATATAATACTTCTTTTCTTTTGCTTCCTTTAGAAACCCATATCTTTAATATTGCAGTTTTCACGGATGGATCTTGGTGTGGTTCTTTTTGCTGTCATTTTGGGGGGACACTTTTATCTTCTGGTACCTGATTCTGGTTTTTTATTCATCTTTAAGAAGGTTTTCAGCCATAATTTTTGCAAATACCTTTTGACTATCTCTCCTTCTGTCTTTTCCTTCCTGGACACTCCAGTTATGCCAGTGTTGGTGTCCTTTATGTAGTCAAACATCCCTCAAAATATCCTCATTTTTATTTTTTTTTCTGTTCTGACTGAGTCATTTCCATTATTCTATATTTCCGTTACCCTATGCATTCTTCTGTATTACCTGGTATACTATTAATTACTCCTAGTTGTTGGCCATTTCCTTTATTGTAGTGTTCAGTTCTAACTAGTTTGTATTTTATAGTTCCCTATTAAAATGATCACTGCTTCATCAGTCTTTTTTTTTTCAGAGAATTAAATATTTTATGGTCTTCCACTTATTAACAAAATGCGCAGGGTGAATACTGGAAATAAAACTTCATTTGGAAGATTCCTTGAATCATTTTAGCTTGGGAAAATGGAGTTTCATATCATCTTTACTAATGCATTGATTCGAAATCTAGCAAACTGTTTCTTTCTCTTTCATTAGCTGTTTTTTAGGCATGTTTTTAGGGCTTGAATCAGGTATGAGATATGGCTTCATCTTTGATTTGTGGCCAATACTGGCCTAATGGGAGGGAGGCAGCTCTCAAGTTGCTAGAGCAGAAGCCCTGAGGGTCAGGTCTGAGCTGACCTTGTTCCCCCTACGTGTGTGCTTTCCCACTCCCGCACCAGCTCGGTCGACCCAGAGGGGAGCAGTGCTGGAGCAAGAAGTGCTAGTATGAGGCACTCTACATGTGGTGGGGCATGGACCTGTTGGCCTGGGCAGAGCTTGAGATGCAGACTGCCTCTGATGCACTGTCTCTGTAAGCACTGCCAACAGTTGGCCCTCCCCTGCTCAGAAGCATCTTTGGGTCTGAAGCTCTTTTGTCGCTACAGTATGGCTACTGTTCTTATTATGGTATGAGGTGCAAATCCAGGGAGCAGGGACTTGCATGGACTTCTGGTATGGATAGTGGTGTGGGCTGTGGCACACGACTATAGTCAGTGATTGGGGTTGCTTCTGATGTGAAGCCCATCTAAGCGCCAGTAATGGCAGAGGTCGTGGCCCTGTTAAGACATTGCTTCATGCCTGAGCCTCTGCTGTAATTCACAGCCAGGTTCCCAAGCATCCACTCATCTCAGGGTGTGGCACACACACACACACACACACACATCTATATCTATCTATCTATATATATACACATATATATATATATGTATATATACTGCATCTCGTGTATGCAGGCAGATTCTTTACTGCCTGTTCTGCCCAGTGTATCTGCCTGAAATGCAGAACATGTGGGTTTGACCTCTCCATTGGGAAGATCCCAGGGGTATGGAAAGGCAACTCACTCCAGTATTCTTGATTGGCAAATCCTACAGAGAGAGGAAGCTTGGCAGGTTACAGTCCATGGGGTCACAAAGAATCAGATGAACTGGGTACAGTACACACACACACACACACACACACACACACATATAATACTCTAAGATAGTTCATGGTACATATCAACATATAAATCTCTCTCTTAACAGTACAAACATTTAGTAGTGAGGGGCTAAAGGATAGCTCTTAACTTCTGATATAACTGGGAGATTTCTAATTGACTTGGAGAAACTATCATGCATCCAAGAAGTATATTGACCAAGGTTTTATTCCAAAGTAGCAAAGTCATCCCCTGTTTTGAAGAGGATAATAGTAATGTTTGGAGATTTCAGTGGTTCTGTCCCCGCCCAAAATCAAAGTGTTAAAGACCCAAGGGACCTAGTCAAGACAAATCCTGAATGTTACAGTTTAAAGAAAATTTTGGTTGTTTTAATATAAATTTATTTATTTTAATTGGAGGCTAATTGCTTTACAATATTGTATTGGTTTTGCCATACATTAACATGAATCTGCCATGGGTGTACACGTGTTCCCCATCCTGAACCCCCCTCCCGTCTCCCTCCCCATACCATCCTTCTGGGTCATCCCAGTGCACCAGCCCCAAGCATCCTGTATCATGCATCAAACCTGGACTGGCGATTTGTTTCACATATGATATTATACATGTTTCAATGCCATTCTCCCAAATCATCCCACCCTCGCCCTCTCCCAAAGAGTCCAGAAGACGGTTCTATACATCTGTGTCTCTTTTGCTGTTTCACATACAGGGTTATCATTACCATCTTTCTAAATTCCATATATATGTGTTAGTATACTGTATTGGTGTTTTTCTTTCTGGCTTACTTCACTTGTATAATCGGCTTCAGTTTCAACCACCTCATTAGAACTGATTCAAATATATTCTTTTTAATGGCTGAGTAATACTCCATTGTGTAAATGTACCACAGCTTTCTTATCCATTCGTCTGCTGATGGACATCTAGGTTGCTTCCATGTACTTGCTATTATAAATGGTGCTGTGATGAACATTGTGGTACACGTGTCTCTTTCAATTCTCATTTCCTTGGTATGTGTGCCCAGCAGTCAGATTGTTGGGTCGTATGGAAGTTCTGTTTCCAGTTTTTTAATGAATCTACATACTGTTCTCCATAGTGGCTGTACTAGTTTGCCTCCCCAGCAACAGTGTAACAAGGTTCCCTTTTCTCCACACCCTCTCCAGCATTTATTGCTTGTAGACTTTTGGATAGCAGCCATTCTGACTGGCATGAGATGGTACCTCATTTGATTTTGATTTGCATTTCTCTGATAATGAGTGATGTTGAACATCTATTCATGTGTTTGTTAGCCACCTGTATGTCTTCTTTGGAGAAATGTCTGTTTGGTTCTTTGGCCCATTTTTTGATTGGGTTATTTATTTTTCTGGAATTGAGCTACAAGTGTTGCTTGTATATTTTTGAGATTAATTATTTGTCAGTTGCTTCATTTGCTATTATTTTTGTACTCCAGGATGTGATGACATGCTGAGAACCGTAGGGATTTAGAAGCAAGAGAATTAAGAGGGAGGAGTAATAAAAAATAAATTCACCTAACTTATAATGCAGTGTCTTAGGTACAGAGAATTAGCAGGGGGGAAAATCCATTCTGTCCAGAAAAGTGTCCTTATGGGAAATCATGTAGTTAGAGGTTGAAGTAACCAGAGGAAACACGCCTAATAAGCTGACACAGGAGGCTCCAAATATCTCCTCTGCTGCAGTCGCTCAGCCTCTGCCACTTTGATTGGGGAGGACCCGGTTCTTGCTTTTGAAGTTCTGCATCTGTCTGGGAACCAATGCTTGATTTTTATCACTTCCTGTTTTCTTATTTGGGGACAAAATTTCTGTCTGCATCAGTAATCATTTAGGGAGGAATTTTGACTTCTATAGGAAAAGCCTTCTCTCTCAATTTGGAGGCAGGTGAGTCTGAGAACACCACAGACCCTGCAGGAGAGTGTCAGTGATGATGGAAGCCCGGAATGTGGACCTGAGGTCACCTGAGGACCAATTTTGCATAGTCCAGAGGCCAGAGGTCATTGTGGTTGTTTTCCTGTTTTCCTAATATTAATGTACTTATTTATGGTCTAAAACAAAGTGAACGTTGCACTTGAAAATGCAAGCGTCAATCTTGACAATTAAATGGTAACAGTAGAAGCTCAGAAGGAATGATGTTAGTGGTTTAGTTGCTAAGTTGCTCCAATTCTTGTGTCCCCATGGACTGTAACCCACCCGGCTCCTCCGTCCATGGCATTTCCCAGGCAAGAATTCTGGAGTGAGTTGCCATTTCCTTCTCCAGGGGATCTTTTAGACCCAGGAATTGAACCTCTGTGTCCCGCATTGACAAGCAGATTCTTTACTTTCTGAGCCACCAAGAAAATCCCTTTAAAAGGAATAGGAGGCATAAAATGCATCCAATAAAAGTAGAAAATAAGTATAAGGATCTTATTTATGAACAAGAGGAAACAAATAGGGGGAAGTCCTCAAGAAAAAGAAATCTTCTGCTTTATATGCTTCATATAAAACATATCCAACTTCTGTTGTATTTTGTCTATCTCTGATATTGAGTTGGTAGCTTATATTCCAATTTTTTTCTTTTCCTTTTGGGATATTCAAACTGTAAGATGTTCCATGTCATACATCTTTCATTATTTTAATGTTCTTGGACCAAAGATATTTTTCTTGATTATGTTTCCAGACATCAAGGAGATGTCACTGGAGTTGGAATGTTGATGCAGCAAGGAAACCTTGTTTATTGCATTTTCTCAGGGGTTACTGAGTATATTGGATATTTTTTCCCTAATGTCTATATATCCATTTCATTTCTTTCTGTTTCCTTCACTCGTACATTTTATTTTTCACTAAATACCAAGCAGAAATTGACTATACAAAAAATGAACCCCACATTTATTGTTCCATGAGAAGTTTATAAACTGGAATTTCACAGTAAAAATTATGTATTCTTTTGGAGAATAATTATTTGACCTGACCAGCTGAGCTGTAACCACTCACAGCCTAAAGAGGGTGAATCTGGGCGACCAATGTATGATGGTGACACAACATAGAACATGGTGTGTGTGTGTGTGTGTGCTTTTGTCTTGAAAGGGAGAACAGTTCTCAACAGCAGAGGCACCTGGACCCATATGCTAAATGACATAGACACAGATCAGAGCAACAGATTGAACCAAGAAGTGAATTGGATATAATTCATAGGATGGTTTTATAGCTAAATTGATAATGTGTAAGGAACCACATGGAAAGAGGGATTCTCTATGGATGGAAAGTTCAGCTGTAGCAGGAAGGCCACCTTGTTCCTCAGCATCCCTGACACCATCTCTAATCACTCCCCCTCCTGCTTATCCCTCTGCCCCACTGGCTTTCGTGTTTGCTATTGAACATGTGGAACAAGTATCTTTCTTCCTCAGGTCTTTAGCAGTGGCAAGTCGCTCTTTCAGGCACATAACTCTGACATCACACTAGCTCCTTCTCTCTCTTTCTTTAAGAATTTGTTCAAACATCACCTAGTTTGCTGGACTTTGCTGAACACTCAGGGCAAAATAACACCTCCTACCACTTTCTTTTATACCTAGCTTTGTTTCATCATAGCATCTATCACATTCTGACATATTCTATCATATTTTATTAGCATAACCTCATTCACCATCCTTGCATTGCTAGAGGTTTGCTTTTCAGCATTTTATACTTCTTGTCTCCATGTTCTTGGAACATGGTTAGCACTAAATATGTTTTTCTCAAAAGATAGATGGAATATCACATTAATTCTCTAGAATATATGACCTCTTAGCAAATGTGATGAGAATGGGACAAAAATTCCTAGTCATAAATGAAATGAACTATAGCTTCAAGGGGCTTCTGCAGTGACTCAGTGGTTTAGAATCTGCCTGCAATGCAGTACCTGTTCATGAGATGCAGGATCAATCCCTGTGTTGGAAATAACTGCTGGAGGAGGGCATGGCAACCCACACCAGAATTCTTTCTTGGGAAATCCCATAGACAGTGGAGGTTGGTGTGCTATGGTCCTTGAGGTCGCACAGAGTTGGGCACAACTGAAGTGGCTCAACATACACACATGGTTGCCATTGCCATCTCCAAAAGAGAACTTATCTGCAAATAAAATATTAACATCAACTTCTTGAGGGCTAAATAGAAATTGCAGTATTTCAGTTATGTGAATTAGTATGAGTGAAAATTGTCATTATTTTCCTTTTTCCTGGTAGTCACCTCCGCCCCATGGAACCAAGTAACAATACACAAATGTCACGATTTCTTCTTCTGGGACTTTCAAAGGAAGCAGAAATACAGTCCTTCATATTTGGGCTTTTTCTCTCCATGTACCTGATCACTGTGTTTGGAAACCTGCTCATTATCTTGGCTGTCAGTTTGGACTCCCACCTCCACACCCCTATGTACTTCTTCCTCTCTAACCTGTCCTTTGTAGACATCTGCTTCACCTCCACCACCATCCCAAAGATGCTGTGGAACATCCAGACACAGAGCCAAGTTATCACCTATGAAGGCTGTATCACCCAGATGTATTTTTACATTCTCTTTGCAGAATTAGATGACATTCTCCTGACAGTGATGGCCTATGATCGGTATGTGGCCATCTGCCACCCCCTGAACTACATGGTCATCATGAGCCCCTGGGTCTGTGTATTGCTGGTTCTGATATCCTGGATGCTGATCGCCTTGTATTCCTTGCTACACAGCTTAATGGTGCTGCAATTGTCCTTCTATCCCATTGTACAAATCCCCCACTTTTTCTGTGAACTCAGTCAGGTAGTACAACTTGCCAGTTCCGACAACTTTCTTAATAACATAGTGATGTATTTTTCAGCTGTCCTGTTGGGTGGTGGTCCTTTTGCTAGTATCCTTTACTCTTACTCTAAAATAGTTTCCTGCATATGTAAAATCACATCAGCTCAAGGAAAATACAAAGCATTTTCCACCTGCGTGTCCCACCTCTTGGTTGTCTCCCTGTTTTATTTTACAGCCTTAGGAGTTTATCTTAGTTCTGCTGCTACCCACACCTCACATTCAAGTACAATCGCCTCAGTGATGTATACTGTTGTCACACCCCTGCTGAACCCCTTCATCTACAGTCTGAGAAATCAAGATATAAAAAGGGCTCTGAAGAGATTCTACTTTATGCCAAGTTTAAAAGACCAAATACCCTAGTCCCCTGGATTGCATAACTCAAAGCCTCAGAACCAGAAATTGTGATTTTTTGATCATTGTGGAATAATATTTTCTCCTATTTGTTGCCTGGGATTTCCATTTTTATTCTCATCTTTGGATTCAGCATCTTTATGCAATTTTAGGAACTCTCCGTATTAAGTTTTTTCCTTAGTCTTATGCATAGGCAGTTTTTATATTTTCCTACTTCAAAAGTTTCCTACCTTTTGGTCAAAACGTTTGGAGAATCTATTATTTGATGGGACATCATATGTTTATTAACAATAATTGCTTCTTAAATGATACATGTCGTCCCAAGCAAATTTTCTCCTATTTCCCTGAAGTAATAGTTTTGAATTGCATTAATCATCTAAAAATATGCTTAACAACCAAGAGAATTTAATATTATTTTTATTACAATTTGTTGTATCAGTGATATAGAAAAATAACTGTCAGGTTACAGGAGGATTTCTAACTATGAAAAGTTAGAACCCTTAACTCTCTTTTTCAAGTGTCAACTTGCGTGTGTCTCTCTCTATATATAGATACATGTACATATACACATGGTCTTTTTGCCCAAAAGATCTTTTAGGTGACACATTGTGTGTGTGTGTGTGTGTGTGTGTGTGTGTGTGTGTGTTTGTATGTGTGTAGAGTATTACATAGGGTACAGTAGTACTCTATATTTATTTCAAGCCCAGGATGTCTGAAAGAAAGCATAAAAGCAGTGGTGATATTGCTGATACAGCTAAAAAGCACCAAGTAATAATGATGGAAACAAAAATAACTGAGACAGTGGAGCGAGGTGAAAAGAAGGAATTAGAGGCTCAGCAAAACTAATAAGAGAGACAAGAGGAAGAAGATGTAACTGAAGAACAGGAGAGATCCAGAACACAGGAAAGAGCCAGGGAATTTCTTGATTTGAGAGGGCACTTGATGAGAAGAGTCAACTCATTGGAAAAGATCCTGATGCTGGGAAAGATTGAGGGCAGGAGAAGGGGCGACAGAGGATGAGATGGTTGGATGGCATCACTGACTCAATAGACATGAGTCTGAGCAAACTAGGAGATGGTGATGGGTGGGAAAGCCTGGTGTGGTGCAATCCATGGGGTCTCACAGAATTGGACATGCTTGAGCAACTGAAAAACAACAAATGAGTTTTTGAGGCATAGGACCTGATTGCAGAATGGTACACAAAGGTTTCAGTAGCTGTTCAGAATGCAATCCAGTACTGCCATGTCATCTCTGATAGGAGAAAAAGCTACATCAAGATATCAGTAGATTGTTTTTTCAAGTGCTTAGTAACTCATTCATGTCCAACTCTTTGTGACCACATGGACCCTAGCCACCAGGCTCCTCTGTCCATGGAAATCTCCAGGCGAGAACACTGGAATGGGTCACCAGGCCCTCCTCCAGGGGATCTTCCCAACCCAGGGATCAAACCCAGGTCTCCTGCATTGTAGGTGGATTTTTTTTTAACCATCTGAGCCACCAGGGAAGGCAGAGAATACTGGAATAGGTAGCCTATCCTGTCTCCTTGGGAACTTCCTGACCCAGGAACTGAACCAGGGTCTCTTGCATTTTAGGTGGATTATTTACCAACTAAGGTACCAGAGTATCCCAAGAGCTACTGAAAAGTTTTTTCAAGAGGGTAGATCAAATGAATCCAGCAAGGAACCAGAACCTGTGCCATCAACATCAGGCATGAGTGAAATTAAAGCTTCCATCTCCTACTGTTAATGATCCTTCATCTCTGCCCTCTCTCTCCTCCATTCAATAATTTTGTCTGTTCACTCAATGCCAACCCCTATATGCCAGCTGCTGTACTCTACCACTGTACTTGTCAAGGCACTATACAGTAAAATTAAAAAGGTTTTCTTTATGTTTTTTACTTATTTTTTATGTGTTATTTGTGTGAAAAGTAGTGTAAACCTATTACAGTGATGGCTATGGTTTAGTCGCTCAGTCATGTTCAACTCTTGTAACCCAGTGGACTGTAGCCTACCAGGTTCTTCTCTCCATGGGATTTCCTAGGCAAGAATACTGGAGTGGGTTTCCATTTCTCCAGAGAAACTGATGATAGTACTATGTAACTGATAGTGCTAGTTGGATACCTAGGCCAACTTTGTTGGACTTGTGAACAAATTGGACTGAAGAATACACTCTTGGAAAGGAACTCATTTATATCTAGGAGATGTGCTGTATTATATTCCTGTTTCCCCTTGAAAATTTATAGTAATTCCCACTCACACATCCTTCCATAGCTCTAAATTAAATATCTCACTTTTTTCTAAAGTTATCCATAAAAATAAAAGAATCAATGAATGTACATTTGAATATCATCCATTATAAATCCTCATTATAATCAGAGATCTCTTCCATTATTATGATCAAAGGGCAACTGACAAGAGAGGTTGAATTCTTGCCCAGTCTGTAATTCAGGCTTACCTATTTTTCTCCACAAGTACTTATTTTATTACAATTTTCCCTGGTGTCCTGGAAAGTAATCTCAATAGGATCACATTTTAATATAGTCTTTTGAAATTACTTGAAAAATAGAATGAGCATGAATGCTGTCTCAAATATTGATGTAAATGCCCAAAATAAGAAGTAGCAGCTTTTTACAACTGCCTTCACATTTGCTTATTTTGATTGTTGTATCGATAAGCTCTCAGTGGCTTTCTGTACTTTGTAAAAGCTTTCAAGTCTAATTAAGTCACATTTGTTTATTTTTGCTTTCATTTCCTTTGTTTTTGGAGACTGATCCAAAAAATATCGCTATTATTTAGCTCAAAGACTGTTCTACCTAATTATCGTCTATGATTTTTATAGTTTCCAGTCTTACATTTAAGTCTTTAATCCATTTTTGTTTATTTTTGCATATGGTGTGAGAAATATTTTAATCTAATTCTTTTTACATAGCTGTCCAGTTTTACTAGCACCACTTGTTGAAAGACTCTTTTTTGTTTTTTATTGTTATTCTTACCTTCTTTGTCACGGGTTAATTGGCCATAAGTGTGTGGTTTATTTCTTGGCTCTCTATTCTGCTCCATTGATTGTTTGTGTCTGTACCATGCCATTTTGATGACTGTAGCTTTGCAGTATAGTCTGAAGTTTAGGAGAATGATAAGCCCAGCTTTGTTGTCATGGAGTGGAGGGGATTGTTTGGTTGGTTGGTTGGTTGATTTTGTTTTGCAATTGCTTTGGCTATTCAGGTTCTTTTGTGGTTCCATATGAATTTTAGGCATGTATGTGTGTTAGTCCCTCAGTTGTGTCCATCTCTTTGCAACCCCATGTACTGTAGCCTGCCAGGGCTCCTCTATCCATGGGATTCCCTAGACATGAATACTGGAGTGGGTAGCCATTCCCTTCTTCAGAGGATCTTCCTGACCCAGGGGTTGATGAACCTGTAATACCAGCCTGCAATCACCATTACAGGCTGAATCTTTACCATCTGAGCCACCAGGGAAGCCCTCAATTTTAGGAATATTAATTCTATTACTGTGGGAAATGTTGTAAGTATTTTGAAGTATTAGGAGTGAATATTGGAAGTAGAGAGAGTAGACATCCTTGTTTTGTTCCTAAATTTATAGGAAGTGCTTACAACTTGTCACTGTAGAATATGACTTTGGTTGTGTTTACGTCATAAATGCCATTATTTTGTTGAGATATGTTCCCTCTATACCCACTTTGATGAGGATTGTTATATCATGAATGGATGTTGAACTTTATCACATGTTTTTATTTCTGCAACTACTTTTTACAAATTTTTACTGTGCTATAATTGATTTGCATTTCTGGGTTAGTTTCAGGGGTACAGAGAAGTGAATCTGTAATACATGTAGGTATATCCTCTCTTTTTAGTTTCTTTTCCCATGTAAGCCATTACAGAATACTGAATAGAGTTCCCTGTGCTATACAGTAGGTCCTTGTTAGTTATCTATTTTAAACTCAGTTGTGTGTATATGTCATGTGTAGATTATTTTTGATGTGTTTGTGGGCAAGGTGGGCTTCACATCCTCTTACTCTGCCATCTTAGTCTTCTCCTTCAAGATTTCAACATTTTTTGTATAACTGTGTAGCATTACATTTTATAGACATATATGCCTTCTTCTTTATCCATTCATTCATTGATGGGCACTTAAGTTGTTTCCATATTTGGCTATTGAAAATAATTTTGTGGGTGGTCCTAAGATGGTGGAGAAATAGGACAGGGAGACCACTTTTTCCCCCACAAATTCATCAAAAGAACATTTAAACGCTGAGTAAATTCCACAAAACAACTTCTGAATGCCGGCAGAGGACATTAGGCACCCAGAAAAGCAGCCCATTGTCTTTGAAAGGAGGTAGGAAAAAATATGAAAGACAAAAAGTGAGACAAAAGAGGTAGGGAAGGAGCTCCATCCAGGGAAGAGAGTCTTAAAAAGAGAGAAATTTCCAAAGACCAGGAAACATTCTCACTGCTGAGTCTGTGGCGAGCCTTGGAAGCACAGAGGGGAACATAACAAGGAGGAAAAATAAATAAATAATTAAAACCCACAGATTACGAGCCCAACGGTAACTCCCCCGGTGGAGAAGCAGCACAAATGCCTGCCATCACTAGCAAGTGGGGGCTGGGCAGGGAGGCGGGGTCTGCATTGCTTAGAGTAAGGATGGAGCCTGAATGCCCTGAGGGCAATCTGAGCAAACTAACTTGGGCTAGCAAACCAGACTGTGGGATAGCTACCAAGCGAAAAGCCAGCCCTAACCTAAGACACCACCAGGCCCACGCACAGAACAACGGACTGAACAGAGATAGCCGGCTGCAGACCATCCTCCTCTGGTGACAGGCAGCCAGAGCCAGAAGGGCGCAATCACAGCCCCAGAGAGACATTATCTACCAATCTGCAAGCAGGCTTCTTTGCTAATCAAGACTTCTTGGGTTCTGGGCAGTCAACATCCCCCTGAGAAGGTGCTCAGTAGTACACCCAGAAAACCGAGTGACAGGAATGGGGGAGATGATAAGTAGCAGCAACCATGCTCACCAAACACCTTATCACCTGAGCTGCTTGGACCTGGGAAAGGCACAAAACACAGGCCCAACCGAATCTGCGCCTCTGAGGACTACCAGAGTGCCTGAACCTGAGCGGCTTAGAAGCAACCTAGAGCCTGAGCAGTGTGGGCAGGGAGGTCACATGCATCGTGTTCAGGGGCAGGCCCAGTGTGACTGAGGCACTGTGAACACATGCCAGTGTTATTTGTTTGCAGCATGCCTCCCTCCCCACAGCACGACTGAACAAGTGAGCCTAAAAAATGTCCACCACCACCTGCCTTGTGTTAGAGAGGAAATCAGATACTGAAGAGACAAGCAAACAGAAGAAGCTAAAACAGGGAACCACCTTGGAAGTGACAGGTGCAATAGATTAAAACCCTATAGTTAGTACTGACTACATAGGAAGGGGCCTATAGATCTTGAGAAGTATAAGCTGGACCAAGGAACTATCCGAAAATGAACCGACCCTACACTGCCCACAATACCACCAGAGAAAGTCCTAGATATATTTTTACTATTTTTATGATCATTCTTTTTAAATATTTTTTAAATTTTAAGTACTCTATTACTCCATTAATTTTCATTTTTATACCATACTATTACTTTGCAAAAAAAAGACCCTATTTTTTTAAAGCAAACTTCATATTGAAAATCCAACCTCTACTCTATTTTTAATCTTTGCTTTTTGGTATTTGTTATCAATTTTGTACCTTTAAGAGCCCAATCTTCAGTACCCATTTTTACTTGGGAGCAAGATTACTTGCTTGACTGCTCTCTCCCCCTTTGGACTCTCATTTTCTCCACCAGGTCGCCTCTGTCTCCTCCCTCCCCCTTCTCTTCTCTACCCAACTCTGTGAATCTCTGTGTGTTCCAGATTGTGGAGAACTCTTAAGGAACTGATTACTGGCTAGATCTGTCTCTCTCCTTTTGATTCCCCCCTTTTATCCTCCTGGCCACTTCTGTCTCCTTCCTCCCTCTTCTCTTCTCTGTATAACTCTGTGAACATCTCTGAGCCATCAAGACTGTGAAGCACACATAAGGAAGTGATTACTGGCTAGCTTGCTCTCTCCTCTTTTGATTCCACCTCATCTCATTTGGAACACCTCAAACTCCCTCCTCCCTCTTCTCTTCTCCATGTAAGTCTGTGAACCTCTCTGAGTGTCCCTCACTGTAGAGAAACTTTTCATCTTTAACCTAGATGTTTTATCAATGGTACTGTATAGAAGGAAAAGTCTTGAGACTACTGCAAAAATAAGACTGAAAACCAGAAGCAGGAGGCTTAAGTCCAAATCCTGAGAATACCAGAGAACTCCTGACTCCAGGGAACATTAATCGACAGGAACTCATCAGATGCCTCCATACCTAGACTGAAACCAAGCACCATGCAAGGGCCAACAAGTTCCAGAGCAAGACATACCACACAAATTCTCCAGCAACACAGGAACTCAGCCCTGAGCTTCAATATACAGGCTTCCCAAAGTTACTGCAAAACCAATGACATTTCATAACTCATTACTGGACACTTCATTGCACTCCAGAGAGAAGAAATCCAGCTCTAGCCATCAAAACACTGATACAAGCTTCCCTAACCAGGAAACCTTGACAAGCCACCTGTACAACCCCACCCACAGCAAGGAAACTCCACAATAAAGAAAATGCTACAAACTGCCAGAATACAGAAAGGACACCAGAAACTCAGCAATATAAACAAGATGAAGAGAGAGAGGAATACCCAGCAGGTAAAGGAACAGGATACATGCCCACCAAACCAAACAAAAGAGGAAGAGATAGGGAATCTACCTGATAAAGAATTCTGAATAATGATAGTGAAAATGATCCAAAATCTTGAAATCAAAATGGAATCACAGATAAATAGCCTGGAGACAAGAATTGAGAAGATGCAAGAAAGGTTTAACAAGGACTTAGAAGAAATAAAAAAGAGTCAATATATAACGAATAATGCAATAAATGAGATCAGAAACACTCTGGAGGCAACAAATAGTAGAATAACGGAGGCAAAAGACAGGATTAGTGAAATAGAAGATAGAATGGTAGAAATAAGTGAATCAGAGAGGAAAAAAGAAAAACGAATTAAAAGAAATGAGGACAATCTCAGAGACCTTCAGGACAACATGAAACGCTCCAACATTCGAATTATAGGAGTCCCAGAAGAAGAAGACAAAAAGAAAGACCATGAGAAAATCCTTGAGGAGATAATAGATGAAAACTTCCCTAAAATGGGGTAGGAAATAATCACCTAAGTCTGAGAAACCCAGAGAGTCCCAAACGGGATAAACCCAAGACGAAACACCCCTAGACACATATTAATCAAATTAACAAAGATCAAACACAAAGAACCAATATTAAAAGCAGCAAGGGAAAAACAAAAAAAACACACACAAGGGGATTCCTATAAGGATAACAGCTGATCTTTCAGTAGAAACTCTTCAGGCCAGGAGGGAATGGCAAGACATACTTAAAGTGATGAAAAAAAATAAACTACAGCCCAGATTACTGTACCCAGCAAGGATCTCATTCAAATATGAAGGCAAAATCAAAAGCTTTATAGATAAGCAAAAGTTGAGAGAATTCAGCACCACCAAACCAGCTCTCCAACAAATGTTAAAGGATATTCTCTAGACAGGAAACACAAAAAGGGTGTATAAACTCGAACCCAAAACAATAAAATAAATGGCAATGGGATCATACTTATCAATAATTACCTTAAATGTAAATGGGTTGAATGCCCCAACCAAAAGACAAAGACTGGCTGAATGGATACAAAACAAGAGCCCTATTTATGTTGTCTACAAGAGACCCACCTCAAATCAGGGGACACATACAGACTGAAAGTGAAGGGCTGGAAAAAGATTTTCCATGCAAATATAGACCAAAAGAAAGAAGGAGTAGCAAAACTCATATCAGATAAAATAGACTTAAAACAAAGGCTGTGAACAGAGATAAAGAAGGACACTATATAATGATCAAAGGATCAATCCAAGAAGAAGATATAATGATTGTAAATATATACGCACCCAACATAGGAGCACTATGTAAGAAAAATGCTAACAAGTAGAAAGAGGAAATTAACAATAACACAATAGTAGGGGGAGACTTTAATACCACACTCACACCTATGGATAGATCAACTAAACAGAAAATTAACAAGGAAACACAAACTTTAAATGATACAATAGACCAGTTAGACCTAATTGATATCTATAGGACATTTCACCCCAAAACAATGAATTTCACCCTTTTCTCAGGTGCACAAGGAACCCTCTCCAGGTTGATCACATCCTGGACCATATATCTAGCCTTGGTAAATGTAAAAAGTTGAATAATTCCAAGCATCTTTTCTGACTACAATGTAGTAAGATTAGATCTCAATTACAAGAGAAAAACTATTAAAAATTCCAACATATGGAGGCTGAACAACACGCTTCTGAATAACCAACAAATCACAGAAGAAATCAAAAAAGAAATCAAAATATGCATAGAAATGAATGAAAATGAAAATACAACAACCCAAAACCTGTGGGACACTGTAAAAGCAGTGCTAAGGGGAAAGTTCATAGCAATACAGGCATACCTCAAGAAACAAGAAAAAAGTCAAATAAATAACCTAACTGTACACCTAAGGGAACTAGAAAGGAAGAAATGAAGAACCCCAGGGTTAGTAGGAGGAAAGAAATCTTAAAAATTAGGGCAGAAATGAATGCAAAAAAAAAGAAAAGAGACCATATAGAAAATCAACAAAGCCAAAAGCTGGTTCTTTGAAAGGATAAATAAATTTGACAAACCATTAGCCAGATTCATCAAGAACGAAAAGGAGAAAAATCAAATCAATAAATTTAGAAATGAAAATGGAGAGATCACAAAAGACAACACAGAAATACAAAGGATCATACGAGACTACTATCAGCAATTATATGACAATAAAATGGACAACGTGGTAGAAATGGACAAGTTCTTCGAAAAGTACAACTTTCCAAAACTGAACCAGGAAGAAATAGAAAATCTTATCAGGCCCATCACAAGCACGGAAATTGAAACTGTAATCAGAAATCTTCCAGCAAACAAAAGCCCAGGTACGGACGGCTTCACAGCTGAATTCTTCCAAAAATTCAGAGAAGAGCTAACACCTATCCTACTCAAACTCTTCCAGAAAATTGCAGAGGAAGATAAACTTCCAAACTCATTCTATGAGGCCACCATCACCCTAATACCAAAACCTGACAAAGATGTCACAAAAAAAGAAAACTACAAGCCAGTATCACTGATGAACATAGATGCAAAAATCTTTAACAAAATTCTAGCAATCAGAATCCAGCAACACATTGAAAAGATCATACACCTTGACCAAGTGGGCTTTATCCCAGGGATGCAAGGATTCTTCAATATCCACAAATCAATCAATGTAATACACCACATTAACAAATTGAAAAATAAAAACCATATGATTATCTCAATAGATGCAGAGAAGGCCTTTGACAAAATTCAACATCCATTTATGATAAAAGCTCTCGAGAAAGCAGGAATAGAAGGAACTTACCTCAACATAATAAAAGGTATATATGGCAAACCCACAGCAAATATCCTCAATAGTGAAAAATTGAAAGGATTTCCCCCCAAATCAAGAACAAGACAAGGGTGCCCACTTTTACCACTACTATTCAACATAGTATTGGAAGTTTTGGCCATAGCAATCAGAGCAGAAAAAGAAATGAAAGGAATACATTGGAAAAGAGAAAGTAAAACTCTCACTGTTTGCAGATGACATTATCCTCTACATAGAAATCCCTAAAGACTCCACCAGAAAATTACTAGAGCTGATCAATGAATATAGTAAAGTTGCAGAATATAAAATCAACACACAGAAATAGCTTGCATTCTTATACACTAATAATGAGAAATCAAGAGAACATCTCATGCAAAGATGGGTTTGATAAAGGACAGAAATAGTATGGACCTAACAGAATCAGAAGATATTAAAAAGAAATGGCAAGAATACACAGAAGAACTGTAGAGAAAGATCTTCATAACCCAGATAATCATGATGGTGTGATCACTCATCTAGAGCCAGACATCGTGAAATGTGAAGTCAAGTGGGCCTTAGAAAGCATCACTACAAACAAAGCTAGTGGAGGTGATGGAATTCCAGTTGAGCTGTTGCAAATCCTGAAAGATGATGCTGTTAAAGTGCTGCACTCAATATGCCAGCATATTTGGAACACTCACCAGTGTCCACAGGACTGGAAAAGGTCAGTTTTCATTCCAATCCCAAAGAAAGGCAATGCAAAGAATGCTCAAACAACTGCACAATTGCACTCATCTCACACGCTAGTAAAGTAATGCTCAAATTTCTCCAAGCCATGCTTCAGCAATACGTGAACCATGAATTTCCTGATGTTCAAGCTGGTTTTAGAAAAGGCAGAGGAACCAGAGATCAAATTGCCAACATCCGCTGGATCATCGAGAAAGCAAGAGAGTTCCAGAAAAACATCTACTTCTGTTTTATTGACTATGCCAAAGCCTTTGACTGTGTGGATCACAATAAACTGTGGAAAATTCTGAATGAGATGGGAATACCAGACCATATAATCTGCCTCTTGAGAAATCTGTATGCAGGCCTGGAAGCAACAGTTAGAATTGGACATGGAACAACAGACTGGTTCCAAATAGGAAAAAGAGCACGTCAAGGCTGTATACTGTCACCCTGCTTATTTAACTTCTATGCAGAGTACATCATGAGAAACGCAGGATCTGAGGAAACACAAGCTGGAATCAAGATTGCCGGGAGAAATATCAATAACCTCAGATATGCAGATGACACCACCCATTTGGCAGAAAGTGAAGAGGAACTCAAAAGCCTCTTGATGAAAGTGAAAGAGGAGAGTGAAAAAGTTGGCTTAAAGCTAAAATTCAGAAAACTAAGATCATGGCATCCAGTCCCATCAATTCATGGGAAATAGATGCAGAAAACGTAGAAACAGTGTCAGACTTTATTTTGGGGGGCTCCAAAATCACTGCAGATGGTGACTGCAACCATGAAATTAAAAGACGCTTACTTCTTGGGAAAAAAATTTATGACCAATCTAGATAGCATATTCAAAAGCAGACACATTACTTTGCCGACTAAGGTCTGTCTAGTCAAGGCTATGGTTTTTCCAGTAGTCATGTATGGATGTTAGAGTTGGACTCTGAAGAAGGCTGAGCACTGAAGAAATGATGCTTTTGAATTGTGGTGTTGGAGAAGACTCTTGAGAGTCCCTTGGACTGCAAGGAGATCCAATCAGTCCATTCTGAAGGAGATCAACCGTGGGATTTCTTTGGCAGGAATGATGCTAAAGCTGAAACTCCAATACTTTGGCCACCTCATGCGAACAGTTGACTCATTGGAAAAGACTTTGATGCTGGGAGGGATTGGGGGCAGGAGGAGAAGGGGATGACTGAGGATCAGATGGCTGAATGGCATCACTGACTCTACGGACGTGAATCTGACTGAACTCCGGGAGTTGGTGATGGAAGGGAGGCTTGATGTGCTGCGATTCATGGGGGTCACAAACAGTCAGACACGACTGAGCAACTGAACTGAACTGAACTGAATAATGAGAAAATAGAAAGAGAAATTAAGGAAACAATTCCATTCACCATTGCAACGAAAAGAATAAAATACTTAGGAATATATCTACCTAAAGAAACTTAAGAACTATATATAGAAAATTATAAAACACTGGTGAAAGAAATCAAAGAGGACACTAATAGATGGAGAAATATACCATGTTCATGGATAGGAAGAGTCAATATAGTGAAGATGAGTATACTACACAAAGCAATCTGTAGATTCAATACAATCCCTATCAAGCTACCAACGGTATTTTTCACAGAGCTAGAACAAATAATTTCACAATTTGTATGGAAATACAAAAAACCTCAAATAGCCAAAGCAATCTTGAAAAAGAAGAACGGAACTGGAGGAATCAATCTGCCTGACTTCAAGCTCTACTACAAAGCCACAGTCATCAAGACAGTATGTTACTGGCAGAAAGACAGAAATAAAGATCAATGGAACAAAATAGAAAGCCCAGAGATAAATCCACACACCTATGGACACCTTAACTTTGATAAAGGAAGCAAGAGTATACAATGGAGAAAAGACAATCTCTTTAACAAGTGGTGCTGGGAAAACTTGTCAACCACTTGTAGAAGAATGAAACTAAACACTTTCTGACACCATACACAAAAATAAACTCAAAATGGATTAACGATCTAAACATAAGACCAGAAACTATACAACTCCTAGAGGAGAACATAGGCAAAACACTCTCCGACATAAATCACAGCAGGATCCTCTATGACCCACCTCCCAGAATTCTGGAAATAAAAGCAAAAATAAAGAAATGGGACCTAATTAAACTTAAAAGCTTCTGCACAACAAAGGAAACTCTAAGCAAGGTGAAAAGACAGCCTTCGGAAGGGGAGAAAATAATAGCAAAGGAAGCAACTGACAAACAACTAATCTCAAAAATATACAAGGAACTCCTGCAGCTCAATTCCAGAAAAATAAATGACCCAATCAAAAAATGGGCCAAAGAACTAAATAGACATTTCTCAAAAGAAGATATACAGATGGCTAACAAACACATGAAAAGATGCTCAACATCACTCATTATCAGAGAAATGCAAATCAAAACCATAGTGAGGTAACATTTCACGCCAGTCAGAATGGCTGTGATCCAAAAGTCTACAAGCAATAAATGCTGGAGAGGGTGTGGAGGAAAGGGAACCCTCTTACACTGTTGGTGGAATTGCAAACTAGTACAGCCACTATGGAGAACAGTGTGGAGATTCCTTAAAAAACTGGAAATAAAACTGCCTTATGACCTAGCAATCCCACTGCTGGGCACACACACCACTGAAACCAGAATTGAAAGAGACATGTGTACCCCAATGTTCAGAGCAGCACTGTTTATAATAATCAGGATATGGAAGCAACCTAGATGTCCATCAGTAGATGAATGGATACGAAAGCTGTGGTACACATACACAATGGAGTATTACTCAGCCATTAAAAAGAATACATTTGAGTCAGTTCTAATGAGGTGGATGAAACTGGAGCCGATTATACAGAGTAAAGTAAGTCAGAAAGAAAAACACCAATAGTGTATAATAACACATATATATGGAATTTAGAAAGATGGTAATGATAACCCTGTATGCCAGAGAACAAAAGAGACACAGATGTACAGAACAGTCTTTTGGACTCTGTGGGAGAGGGAGAGGGTGGGATGATTTGGGAGAATGGCATTGAAACATGTATAATATAGGAAATGAATTGTTAGTTCAGATTTGATACAGCATACAGGATGCTTGGGGCTGGTGCACTGGGATGAACCAGAGGGATGGTACAGGGAGAGAAGTGGGAGGGGGGTTCAGGATAAGGAACACATGTACACCCTTTTGGATTCATTGATGTATGGCAAAACCAGTACAATAATGTAAAGTAATTAGCCTCAAATTAAAATAAAAAAATAATAATGTTGTGATGGTCTTATGGTTGCATATGTCCTTTCAAATTTGTGTTTTTGTATCTTTAGTATAAATATTCAAATTGGAATAGCTGGATCATAAGGTAATCTTATGCTTAATTTTTTGAGCAGTCTCCCTACTCTTTTACATGTTAGCTGCACCAATTTACATTCTTATCAAGATTATGGGTATAAACGAATAATTAATTTACAATATAGAAGTAACCCACTCCAGTATTCTTGCCTGGGAAATCCCATGAACAGAGGAACCTGGCAGGCTACAGTCCATGGGGATGCAACGAGTCAGAAATGACTTAACAACTAAACAAGAATAATACCTTTTACTTTATTAAATACCTTTTAATTTTCTTGATTTTAAAATAAAAAAAAATACTTTAAATATTTGAAAATATCAATTTTCTTTGAAAATGCCAATTCAAATTTTTTCAGGTATATATTATTTTGTGTGATTCATGAGTCCTTGCATAAAAAAATTAAAATTGATCACTTCTTGAAGGAATGCATATACTTTCACTCAAAAGTTCAGGTGACGGCAATTTGGTGTGCAGAAATTGTAAAACTGTATACTCTGTATCCTAAACACAGAGTATGAGCAGAAACTTTTTCTATCTGACCAGACCAATGTCCCTCAGCGAAATTAGATATTAGAGGTGGTAGTTACCAAAGGGAATCATGCTAATGAATAGACATAAAGATCCATAAGTATTTCCTGTGTGGCAGTCCCTCTGCCTGTGCAGCCTTGGACTAGATTGGGGCATAGTTGATGCTCGCAGAGTCAAAACTCTAGCTGAGGGACCAATGTTTGACTCTATCCCACTGTCTTATCTGTAGACAGAGTTTCTACCTCCATCATCAACCATCCAAGAGGAGTTGGGATGTCTATGTTGAGACTTTCCTCTCAGAAACTCTACCCAGGTGAGTCCAGGAGCACAGTAAATACTGCAAGATATGGTCAAAGGGAATGGCAGCCAAGAACATTCACCTGAGTTCATATGAGAGCCAATGCAGACTAAACCAGAGCCGTGAACACTGAATTTGTTTTTTGTCTTGACTGATAACTTAATGTATTATTTCATGATTCTGAAAAAGTGTTAGTGAGCTTGACAATGCAAGGGTCAGTGCTGACCATTAAATGATGGACATAGAAGCCCAGTTAGAAGAGGGAGTGGGATGTGCAAAGTGCTTTCAGTAAAAGTAGAACCTACGTCCAAGTATGTTTGTCATCAACTGAAGTAGAGTTATAGGGTATTAGCTGAGGAGGGATGTACATTGACATAGTATGTTTTTCTAGCAGAAGCATATTTAACTATGATGAATAAGATCCAGACCTAGAATGCTGGCAAACATTTCCCCTGCAACAGCCCTTGATGAGGCATATATTTCAGTGTCTCCATCCTCTTAATATTCAAATAAAAAAATACTACATTAAAATTGTATGCCAAAGAGCATACCCTGCAATTATTTCATTACATATAATATTAAATATATGTGTAGAATCATTCAGTTCATTTCAGTTGCTCAGTCGTGTCTGACTTTGCGACCACATGGACTGCAGCATGCCAGGCTTCCCTGTCCATCACCAACTCCCAAAGCTTTCTCAGACTCATGTCCATCAAGTTGGTGATGCCATCCAACCAACTCATCCTCTGTCGTTCCCTTCTTCTGCCTTCAATCTTTTCCAGCATAGGGATTTTTTCCAGTGAGTCAGCTCTTCGCATCAGGTGACCAAAGTAGTGAAGCTCCAGCTTCAACATCAGTCTTTCCAATGAATATTCACAACTGATTACCTTTGGATTGACTGGTTTGATCTGGTTGAATCGTTAGCCCATTACTGCCACCTTTAAAAACTGACCAGTCAAGTTCTTTGTTTCCATATGGGAAATTCAGCTTATTTTTGCTCCTGTTTTTTTTTTTTTTAATTATTATATACTTTCAAACCAGGAATTGGATTTTTATGATCAAGATTGCAGTTTGACCTTAGATATGTTATTATGTATACAATTACTTGTGCAGAATTTCTGAGAATTTAAAATTTTGTGTGGTAAAATCTGTGTCAGTCATCTTATGCTCTCTCCAATATTTTTTTTAACTGAAGCAATTGAGCCATCACTCAAATATTCTTCACTTGCAAATCCTTGCCTTTAACAAAAATGAAAAGGAATGTTCTTCTTCATACATGGTGCAAATACATCACACTTTTGCATATTTTGAACTACTTCCACATCTCTTATTCCTCATGGTCTTTTCATTCTAAATCTATTCTAAAAGTTGCATCATGTTTAGCCTCCATTTGAAAACTTCTCTTCTTTACATTTGAATAAATGTCACCCTAGTATTCGAGAGTTTTTCCCTTTTTCATTTTTATATTCTCCCAACCTTGGATGTAAAATATTTGAAGACTCCCATTTATCTCAAGGGATCTCTTAAGAATAATTTCTTCTCAAGTGAAATGTATCATGCTGAGGATTTTGTTTATTTGACTAAAAGAATAATTATGAGCCATACCACACCTATGGGGGGAAAACTCCTCTTGGCAACCACAGCTATTTATAAGTTTATGACAGAGAAACATTTGTGACCACTGTTTGTCACAAACCTCATTCCTTTGTATATCACTATCTTATGCTCTTCTTGATAATCTAAACTTTAAAATGCTAGTTGTTATCGCTGACCATAGGTATTTTCTACTTGCTCAGATCTCGTTCTGCAGTATAACTTGTCTCCTGTATCTACCATAGTAGTAGTGTTAGTCGCTAGTCATGTCTGTCTCTTGGCAACACCATGGATTGTAGCCCACCAGGCTCTTCTGTCCAGGATTTGTCAGGCAGGAATACTGGAATGGGTTGTTATTCCCTTCTCCAGAGGATCTTCCTGACCCAGGGTTCAAACCTGGGTCTCCTCTGTTGCAGGCAGATTCTTTACTGTCTGAGCTACAGGGAAGTCTTTGTATCTACCATAGTCACTGGCAAAAACTGATAATAAAATATGTGTTCCCAAGGAGAATCGACAGAGGAAAATGACTATGAAAAAATTGATGGATATAATATGATGTTAGACCAGACTTGACCTTAAGTATGATGAAGCAAAATATTAAATGCTGCATTTATAACTATGCAAAATATGTCTTTTTCAGACAATTCATCTACTCATTGAAATATGATATGAGTGTCCATTTGTCATGGAATGTGGGGGATAGAGGTCCGAGAGGGAGGGGATGTATGGATACAGATAGCTGATTCACTTTGTTGTACAACGGAAACTAACATGACATTGTAAAGCAACTATACCACCGTAAAAAAAAAAAAAGTTGTGTGATTTTGTGCAAGTTAAAACAATGTCAATTTTTAAGATGTATTTATTGAGATGAAGGACTGGTGGCTTGTTTTTGTTTTTTATTAAATTATTTTCATGTTTTTGTTTGAAAATTTCCAGTGCTTCCAGAAAATATTATTCCTTCAATTTGTCTAAATAAAATAGCTCTCATTATTCAAAATTTTGTCACAGTCTCTAGAAGGGCAGAGGATAAACAATTTCAACATCACCCACTATAGGTCATGCTCATTATCAAAGGATGACTCACTAGAAAGTTCAGATTCTGCTCAGCTATATGATTCAGGGTCACAGGTGTTGTACAAACATAGCTGGCTTTCTAACTGCTCCATGTAACCTCAAATGATCCTCACTGGAGGCATGTTTACACACCCTTACATGAGCTAAACTTGAATAACAAAGTAATCATGAATGTTACCTTCAAATATCAAAACAAATGCCCTCAGTTCTGTCTGGTTAATTATTGTATCAGTTAGCTATTGTTGCATACAAATTTCCTAACATAAAATTATTTAATGTAGTATCTTTATTATCAAATGAGGTTGTCCAGTGGGAAGGTGCACTGAGCTCTGCAGGCTTCTCATGAGCCTATAGTCAGACTTGAACCTCTACCTTGTGTTTCTAAGGCTCATCCATGATGTTTGTGGTTGTACTGCTCTTCTGACTTAAACCAATTTATGTCATTTTACTCCTTTGATGTGGGCTTCCCAGGTGGCCCAGTGGTAAAGAATCCACCTGCAGCACAGGCAACACAGGTTCGATCCTTGGGTGGGAGAGACCTGTTGCAGCAGAAACAGAAATGAGTAGACCACCTTCGGCACATACCAGCTAAACAGTCCTGTAAGAATTAAACAATCTTGGTTACTTTTTAGCTGTTATGACTAAAAATCACTTGCAGCTAGACTTGCCCATCACAAAGCTTCAAAAAAGTGAATTACTCTCTGACTCCGTATAGATTATACTCTGTACCTGGACTTCTTATCCCCACATACTCTCTTGTAGCATTTTGAATTTCAGAAAGAAAGTCATGGACCAATAACTTCAGGGACACCACACTCGGTTGCTGAGTTGTCTGATGCGAGTTGCAGCCATTTCGAAACTTTAAGAGAAAAATATGCAAGACTTTCATGTGGATATAAAACCTCTCTCTAGTCCCTGGAGACAAGGAATTCTTGAGACACAGACCTGGTGTGTTTCCCTTTTGCCTGGCAAAAATAATAAAACTACTCTTTTCTATTTCCTCCAAACTGTCCCTGTGTTTCTATTTGGCTTCGGTGGGCAGGGAGCCAAGATTTTGATAACAGATCCTGTGAAGTAGGAAATGGCAACCCACTCCAGTATTCTTGCCTGGAGAATCCCATGGACAGAGGAGCCTGGTGGGCTACAGTCCATGGATTCACAAAGTGTCAGGCATGACTAAGCTAAGCTGAGGCTAAATAGTTTGCAGAAAAAAATGAGTTTAATA